>NC_060143.1:29982514-30587764 GCF_021461385.2 Schistocerca piceifrons
GAAGAGACAGGAGCAGTGGGAACAAATGAATGAGATAATAACAGCAAGAGGGAGACAGTGATAGTGAGAGGAAACAATAGTACAGGAGAGAATGAAGGACACTATGGCTGTTAGATAGGAGACAGCATCAGTTAGAGAGACACAAAGGGATAAAGACAATGAGTTGGGCTGAAGGAATGAGTGAGAATGGGCAAGTGGAAATGGATGGTTGAGAGTGACTTAACAGTGATGGACTACTGAGTGTGTGTGAGTTACAGTTATGGGAGTCTGTGGGAATGACAGGTGAATTGTATGTTAAAAAGAATGTGAATGTGTTTGCATGACTAAATTTTTGGGAACATTTTTAAAGGTGTTGAGGCAGGTAGAATGAAACAGCTGAACCCCACTTTTCAATGAGAATCTCATAAACAGGAGCATATTCACCTTTTCTGTGCTCTGATAGTAGTATTTATCTCCTGGTGATAATATGGTTGGATTTGTATAATTTTCTTATAATGGCTGGGTTGACCATAATATAAATAGTCAAGCCCATTTTTAGTTTGCCATGCACAATGAATTAAAAAGTGGACTGCATGTGTGAGTAGTTAGTCAGTCCCTTTTGTAGTCTGGTTCTGTATTGAACAGAAGTTACTGTTTGTATTACTCTCCATAGACTTTTCATACTAGAGTGTTAGAACTATTCATTAGGGCCTATGGGGATGAAGCTGGTGGTGTCCATTCTGTAGTATTCATTGACACCTCTATGCTCTGGCCCACCAGTGAGGACGGGTTGTGAGTCATGCTTGTGTAGCTCAGTTGGTAGAGCACTTGACCGCGACAGGCAAAGGTCCCGAGTTTGAGTCTCGGTCTGGCACACAGTTTAAACTGCCAGGAAGTTTCATATCAGTGCACGCTCCACTGCAGAGTGAAAATCTCATTCTGGAAACATCCCCCAGGCTGTGGCTAAGCCATGTCTCCGCAATATCCTTTCTTCCAGGAGTGCTAGTTCTGCAAGCTTCTGTGAAGTTTGGAAGGTAGGAGACGAGGTACTGGCAGAATTGAAGCTGTGAGGATGGGTCATGAGTCGTGCTTTGTTGGCGCAGTTGGTAGTGCCCTTGCTCGCATAAGGCAAAGGTCCCGCGTTTGAGTCTCGGTCCAGCACACAGTTTTAATCTGCCAGGTAGTTTCATATCAGGCACACTCTGCTGCAGAGTGAAAATCTCATTCTTCTTCGGCATTATTGAACAGAAGGTGAACACTTTCTGAAAAGGACAGTTGTGCTTGATGAAACCTGGATATGAGATTTTGAGACAAACTGAAGTCTCAGTCATCACAGTGAAAAAGTTGTGACTCTCCACGCCCAAAAAAATTCTGCCATCTTTAGTTAAGGGTGAAACTCATGATGATCTTTGTGTATGGCACCAGGGAGTATCTGTAAGAAGCACATACTAGAAGCTGTTCTGCAAAATGTTTGCACCCGAAAATTTGTTGAAGAAGGCCTGACGTACTTTCAGCATGTGATCTCATTTTCCACGATAACTGATAACCACATATTGCCCTACCAGTGAGAGAAACACTCGACAAACATGGATGAGAAAAATACTTCCCCATCCTCCATACAGTCCTGGTATGAGTCCACCAGACTTTGGTTTATCTCTCAAATTGAAGAAACTACTAAGTGGAAAATGTTTTGATACAATTGATGAAGCTTCCAGTGAGCCGGCCCAAGTAATCAGGTAGCGTAACAATGTAGATGCCATGTCTTGAATACAAAAGTTGCCAATACATTGGGAAGCTGTCATAACCAAGAATGAAGATTATATTGAGGGCTTATAGAGGTATTTCGTAAAATAAATTATTTGCTTCAATTCTGTGTTACAGTATGCAGAACTTTTGAAATAATCCTCATATAATGGGAATTTATTTAAAACTTCTAGTTTCTGTATGACCTTAGTCACCACTCAAGTCAGACATTAATTTTAATCATACAAATATAATAAAAGTTTATTGTTATTTGAAAGAAGTGGATATTATTCAACTCAAACAATAATAGAAGATAATTAGTTTGTTATGATTAAAGGAGAAAAATATGCATAATTGGTTCCACCTTTCACTACTCACTTACAGCAGCTGATACAAAGTACATACACAGCTCGTATCTTCCCGCCCCCCGCCCCCTTTATCCCGCCCCCCAATAGAAAATTGCTATAAATAATTCATTATTTGCTTGATGATGTGTGCCAGCAAAATGAACTTGCTTTTGTTCTACTGATTTGAGCATTTTTTATTACATAACACTTTCATACCATGTTTCATTTATCAGTACTCTTATATAAATGTGTTTATGTTTTCATTTCAATCAGTGAGTATTGTTCAGGTTTCATAATGTTGTGTCCATAAATATGTATCTGTACTCCTTTAAAAAGGTTTGACCAGTTCTGTGATTATGTTTCTTTTTTAGCTGTTTACACTTAGCCGATCAGTTTATGAAAGAACAATGCTTCTGTGGCTGATGTATAAATTTATTTTCTTATAGGACATGCAGCTAATGGCAGCAATGGGTCCTCCTGGTGGTGGTCGCAATACTATTTCTAACCGCTTGATGAGTCGGTTTAATCTTATAAATATGACTTTCCCGAGCACACCTCAAATCATTCGAATTTATGGCTCCATGCTGACCCAGCAGTTATCTGATTTTGATGAAGAGCCGAAATACATTGGTGAGATGACTTCTTCATTACTCTCTTTAGGGAGTGTTTTGTTTATGACAGTTCCAATGAGATATTTATGAAATGAATAATGTTTATATTTTTTTAATAAAAATATGTTACTGCATGTGAGAAAGAACATTTTCAGAGTGGGAGATTGGGTAAACAATATGCAAAGCATGCATCCTTATGTTTTCGTTGGGCAGTGATATATCCATTAAATTTCTTCTTCTAATTGTTCAGCCATTTACGTGTCACCTGTCTTCAGTGTGAGCCAACATACTGAGGATACATCACTCACACTGCTCTTTTAAACCAACGCATCGTGACACAGGCACACAAGTTTCATGGCCATTGATTGGTGGCAAAGAAGTATGCATAAATTGAATCTGTGGTAGTGTGGTCAATCTATGCTAGGATATTGATGTATCATTATGAACTTCACTTTACCGATGTCTTAGCATGTTTCTTAAGAGAGGTGCAGTATTCCTTGATTTATCAGAGCCAAAAATAGGATCTCTATTAATTAAATTCTTTTCCAGACAAATTTCAGCTGCATCTTTGACTACTGAGTCCCAGAAAGATGACGTTGACACCAGAATTTTGACATTATCATACAGTATAGAGTGACTGGTGATAATGTAGTGCTCTGGCACAACCGTTTTGTTGAGCTGTAAGAACCTTGTGTATCTACTGTGTTCAGTGCATCTTTTGTGTACTGTATGAGTACCAACTATTATAGTTCAAATTTCAAAACTTTCTGATCCCACTTGAGTTTGGTGTTCATATGATTACCATCATTATCGTCACTGTACTATTACAGTTTCATGGATACTGTTAATCAGTCTCTTCCATTTCCTTCTGTTCATATAAACCTGTCACTGAGAGATCATCCATGTCCTTCCTCTGGTAGTGACATAATCATGATCAGGTCCATTGAACAGGTTCTGTGTGTTCTTAAAAGACATTGTCCTTCACCTCTCTTTCAAAATTTATTTGGGCTCTTCTTGTATGCTCCAACCTCATTACATGCTCATACCACTATTCTTCACCTCCTCATTCCTAAACTTATCCATCTTGATATTCTGGATGATTGATCTAATGAATTTCATTTTTGATGTCCGGAGAGATGAAAACTCTCTCATTTTGAAGGTGCATGCTTCTGTACCATATGTCAGTATTGGTATGGAATAGATGTTGATCATCACTGATTTTGCTCTTTTCTGGATTTAGGTCATCCCATAAAAGGGTTCTACCATGTTGGTAGAATTCGGAACCCCTTTGCTGTAAAACTGACATATGCACTCTTATGTGATATGCCCTAAGTTGTAAAGCAGTGTTTAGAAGATGTTGTAAAAACTTATGGAACAATGTATGGGGACTGTTGCAGAACGAAATCTTCATATTCATTTATAACAGTTCCATTTGTGTTGAACTACAGTTGCAGTATTACTGAAAACTGCATCATCTACGAATACTGATCCACATGCACTACCACAGTCATAATGTAAGTATGTTTCAGTTACTAAAAGTTAAAACCACAAGAGGTCAAGAAACTCAAATCAGAAAGTAAATTCAGGGAACACTGCAATATACTGTGTAAAACTATGTGTACTGTAAAAGAACAATTTTTTTTAAAAAATGTGGCAACAATCATGATAAAATGCATAGTTTACTCAGAGATAGCACATATTGGAAGAACAGTAAAGACACCACCAACCAGCTGGTAAGGAACTCTGCTGCCCTTCCTACTGCCTCCCACTTTCTGCAGTTCCACCAAGGGTTTATGGAATCCCAAAAATCCAGAAGGGTTATGAGAATGTAGGATATATTGCAGGGAGAGTTCCCACCTATGAAGTTCAGAAAGGAAGGATCCTAATGGTGCAGGGAATGAAGCAATCATTGGAGTGAAACACTTCGTGTTGGGCAGCATGTTCAGCAAGTGGTTGATCCTCAGTTTGTCAGTGGTCATTTATGCAGACAGACAGGTTGTTAGTAGACACATTTGAAGCTTAGTTTGTATATCACTTGACTGCTTTCACAAGTAGCCCTGCCTTTGATGGAATATGAGATACCTGTGACCAGACTGGAGTTGGTGGTGGTGGGAGGATACATGGGCACAGGTCTTACACATGGGACTATTCTAGGGATATGAGCCATGAGGCGAGGGGCAGGGGTTGGGGGTGGAGAAAGAAGGATAAGGATTTGCATAGGTTTGGTGGGCAGCGGAATACGATTGTGGGAGGGGTGGTAAGGATAGTGGGTTGGGTATTCCTCATTTCAGGGCACAAAGGGAGTTAGTCAAAACCCTGACAGACAATGCTTTTCAATTTCTCCAGTCCTGGGGACTACTGAGTTGTGGGAGTAGTGCACCTTCATGGACAGATGGTGTGTGTGTGTGTGTGTGTGTGTGTGTGTGTGTGTGTGGGTGGGTGGGTGGGTGGGTGGGTGGGTGGTTGGTGACTCGAGAGACAAGGTGTAGGAGATCTGTTTCTGTAAAAGGTTGGGTGGGTAATTTCTGTTTGTTGAGGCCTCAGTGAGACCCTTGCTATATTTGGAGAGGACTGCTTGTGACTGGAGATGAGATTGCCACTGGTGGCTCGGCTGTATGGAGGGGACTTCATGATATGGAATGGATGGCAGCTGTTGATGTGGAGGTAGTGGTGGTGGTTGGTAGATGTGATATGGATGGAGTTACTGATGCAACCATCCTTGAAGTGGAGATCGTCACTGGAGAAGGTGGCTTGTTGTGCTGAGGAGGACGAGGTGAAACTAATGGTGGAGAGGGTGTTGAAATTCTGAAGGAATGTGGATTGAGTGTCTTTACCCATGGTCCATATTTCGAAAATGTCATCAGTGAATCTGAACCTGGCAAGGGGTTTCTGATTGAAGTTGTTCAGGAAGGATTCCTCTGGCAAGGGGTTTCTGATTGAAGTTGTTCAGGAAGGATTCCTCTAGATGGCTTCCTTTACTGGGATACAGATTAGCTGGCTGTTTTTCAAGGAGTTCTTGCAGACTGGGGGAGTGGCCATGTACGTAAAAAAACAGTATTTCATTTGAGTTCATAGATGTATCATGGCACTGCACTGAACAGATATTTGAATGTTGTGCAGGGGCAATTGACTTTAGTGAAACTAAACTTCTAATTGTTGTTGTTTATAGGTCCCCTAAATCTGACTTCAGAGCATTTCTGCTCAAGCTGGAGAGTGCTCTTGGTTCGCGTCATAGGAAGTACCAGAAATTAGTTATATGTGGTGACTTCAATATTAATTTTGTGTATGTTTGTGCGAGGAAAAGGATGTTGATAGATCTCCTAAACTCATATGATCTGATGCAGATTGTGTTTTTTTCAACTAGGGTGCAGGGGAACAGTAGCGCACCCATAGACAATATTTTTATTCATTCTTCGTTACTAGATACGCATTCTGTTAGTAAAACTGTGAATGGCCTTTCAGACCATGAAGCACAAATTTTAACACTAAAAGACTTTTGTACTCAAACAAATGTCACATATAATTACAAACTATGTAGGAAAGCTAATCCAGAGGCCATAAAGAGTTTTTTAAACCTCGTTAACAAACAAGAGTGGCAGGATGTTTATAGTGCTCATAACATAGATGATAAATATAATGCTTTCCTTAACACATTTCTCATGTTCCTTGAGAGTTGCTTTCCATTAGAACATTCTTAACAGGGTACTAGCAGTAAAAGGCAGCCTGGGTGGCTGACTACTGAGATAAGAATATTATCTAGAACAAAGTGGGAATTATATCAAAATGTTAGAAGTAGTCACAATCAAGCTACAGTAGCCCATTACAAACAGTATTGTAAATTGCTTAAAAATTTTATTAGGAGGTCACAGAATATGTGGTGTGCAAATAGAATACCTAATTCACAGGATAAAACTGAAACCATATGGTCAGTTGTGAAGGAAGTGTCTGGTCAGCAGCACAAGGTCGACGGTATAAAGTCAGTTCTTAGACAAAATATTTCTGTTACTGATAAGTCAGAAATATGTACAGTATTTAACAGTCATTTTCTTAGCATTGCTGGCAAATTAAATAAAAACTTAGTTTCTATAGGGAATCACACAACTCTTTTGGAAAATGCCTTTCTGAGACTGATGTCTGAAATACTCCTCTGTGATACTGACAAGGGGGAGATTGAATCAATAATTATATCACTGAAGACTAATGACTCTCATGGATATGATGGCGTTCCTAGCAGAGTATTAAAGTACTGTGCTGCACGTTAATTCTGTGCTTATCCATATTAATTTTTCCTTTAAGAGCAGTCAGTTTCCTGAACAATTAAAGTACTTAGTAGTGAAGCCTCTATATAAAAAGGAAGAAAGGGATAATGTAAACAATTTTAGACCTATTTCTATGCCATCAGTGTTCCCTAAAGTTATTGAAAAGGCTGTGTATGTAAGGATAATTGATCATTTATATCACATAGTTTGCTATCAAAAGTACAGTTCGGCTTTAGAAGTCATTTAACAACTGAAAATGCTATATGCTCTTTTTCTCTGTAAGGTATTGGATAGATTAAACAAAAGGTTTTGAGCACTAGACATGTTTTTTAATTTAACCAAGGTGTTTGATTGTGTTGGTCACAAAATATTGGTCCAGAAGTTGGACCGTTACAGAATATGGGGAGTAGCTCACAGTTGGTTCACCTTGTATTTTAACAACAGATAACAAAAGGTAATTATTCACAGTGTTGAGAATGGCTGTGATGTGATGTCTGTGTGGGTTACGGTCAAATGGGGAAGGGGGGGAGGGGGGGGGGTGCCCCAAGGATCGGTGCTGGGGCCACTCCTGTTCCTTATTTATATAAATGATATGCCCTCTAGTATTATGGGTAATTTTAAAACATATCTGTCTGCTGATGACATTACCTTGTTAGTAAAGGATGTTGTGTGCAGCATTGGTTTTGTTTCAAATAGTGCAGTTCGTGACATAAGTTCATATCTTGTAGAAAATAAACTAATGCTAAGTCACAGGGAGACTCAGTTATTACAGTTTAAATCAAACAGTGGGAAATCCAGGATGGACTGTAACAATATTAAGGGAAGGAAAGTTGCTACTTACCATATAGTGAAGATGCTGAGTCGCAGATAAGCACAACAAAAAGACTCTCACAGTTATAGCTTTCGGCCATTAACACCTTCGTCAACAACAGACACACATATGCACACGCACACACACGTGCACACACACACACACACACACACACACACACACACACACACACACACACACAGACATGACTGCAGTCTCAGGCAACTAAAACCACCAAGCTTATAACAAACAGTTCAACAAAACCCAATGTTTTAATTTCACAGAATGGGCATATGATTAGTGAAACAGAACAGTTCAAATTTCTAGGTGTTCAGATAGATAGTAAACCGTTGTGGAAAGTCCATCTTGTTCAAAGACTCACAGCTGCCATTTTTACTACTTGAGCAGTACCGGAAGTACGTGATCGTTCAACATGAAACTTAGTCTAGTTTTCTTATTTTCATTCACTTATGTCATATAGTATTACATTTCAGGGTAACTCTTCCCATTCTAAACGGATATTTTTGCTCAGAAACGGGCAGTTCGGGCAATAAGTGGTGTATGTTCACGAGCCTCTTGTCGACCCCTGTTTACTAGTCTGGGTATTTTGACATTTCCCTCTCAATATATATATTCATTACTGTCATTTCTTGTTATCTTGTTAACAATAGCAGCTTATTCCCAAGAACTAACAGCTTTCACTCAGTTAATACTCGGCAGAAATCCAATCTGCATTCGGATCGCATTTCCTTAACTCTACTGAACAGTTTCTTTGTGGGTTACTCCATCTATTCTGTTGAGTAGTTTCTTGAAAAATTAAGCTGCTTCCTATATTGTTGATTGCATTTACTGAAACCTATGGCTTGGTTTTTTTGGGTTCATAAACATTTTATTTTATCTGTTATTACTTTTATGTTGTAATTTCATCTACTGACACATTCCATGACCTTTGGGATTTGCTCCTACGGAACTAGACGTGTAAATAAAATAGTAAAATAGGCTGGCATAGGATGGTGCCATGCAGGTGCCCCTTGCTGTACCACAGATCTGTTTGTAGATGATGTCTTCAAAAGAGATGTAATTGTAGGTGGGAATATAGTTGGTCATGGTGGCCTGTGAGAAGGTTGTATGTTGTTCAGTAGTGGCAAGGCCATGGGCAGTAGGGATGTTAGTGTAGAGGGAGTTGGCATCAGTAGTGATGTATCTTAGTGGGGGCACAGTAACCAACCAGATGGGGCATCCTGGGTGGTTGGGTTTATGGAGCAGGAGGTAGGAGTACAGGGAGTTGTAGAATTGAGGAGAGAGATACAATTGGGGGAGAGGTTCTGGAATGGGCCTAAAGATCTGAGAAGGGATTGGAGATCCTGTTGGATTTCTGGAATGGGTTCACTGTGGTAACATTTGTTGGCAGATGAATCTGACCAGTGGTGGAGTCCCCACATCAGGTAATCCATTTGGTTCACAACCTTAGTGATGGAGCCTTTTTTCAGCAGGCAGAATTGCGTATAAGGTCAGGATTAGTTTTTGGTGATGGATTGCAGTTCTTTCTGTGGATGTAAGATTGGTTTCTGTGGTGAGGGATTTGGGGAGTGATGGTGAGACAAAGTTTGAGGTGTGAAATTCTGGAATGTTAACAGAGTGTGATTAGAGAGTGGTGGGGGTGGATCACAGTTGGACGGAGGACTGAATTGAGTCAGGCAGTATTCAGCATTGATTTTGGGTAGAGTGTGATTTGTTGGGCTGGTGGCAGAGAAGTGTGTCCACTATTTGGACTGTGAGAAGAAGAAGGAGAGAAGGCCTTTAACAAGTCCAGCATGATTGAATTTGGAAGTGGTTCACCTTATAGGTTGTGAGTACAGAATGGCGTATGCAAAGTATCAGAAGTCAATATTTCAAGAAGTTTGACATTTAGTGAGAATGTCAAACACAGCGAAATGAATAAGGGATGAGTGGCCATCCAAATAAAAGTGAGACAAAGGCAGGAAGATCATTGGCTGAAGTGAACAGTGAATGACCATTCCTCAGAAGTTGTTCCTCAGTCTTTCCATTCAGTTTAGTGAATTGTTCCTTCCAATCCATTCCTTCATGAACAGTCCACCTGTAATCTATTCCAATACAGCAGGAAGACTAAAGTATTAAGCAAACACAATTGATTTATTGCTAGTGATTTGGTGGCCAAGTTTGAATACACACTGCATCTTTATAATCTCTGGTGAAAGTTCTTGATGGGATCAAGTGCATACTACTCACAGGAATTAATAGTGTGAATGAGTGTGGAACTGTGGCTTTATAATGCCTTTGAACCCTATACCAGTTTCTTCTTCAAAACCATCTGGCAGTTTTTCTGTTCATGAGTAGCTGTGGTTCAGTCTTCTTGATGATTTATGCTCCTGTGGTATTTCCATCTGAGGGGCCTTATACAAGTCAGAATCTTAACTACTTCAGCCTGACCATTTACATTGTCCAAGACAGATTGTTTAACTGTTCTAAAAACTGTTTTCTTATATACACCATACTTGGAGGTGGTATCCGTGGATTATTCCACCAAAATGTAAGGCTTATTATGTCTGACCCACTTTTCCTGTGAGTATCACAATAACCATTATCTTGAACAAATCAATGGTGTTAAATTACATAATCCACTTTCTACCATGATGGTAAATTTGTTTTGGGAGAATTTAGATGAGAAAACTTCTTTTTTAAGCTGTTAGTATTCTGGAGGTATTTTGATGAGACATTCATAGTGAGGCCCAAAGGAGTGTATAAAATTTATTGCTTTTGTGGAACATCTCAGTTCTATTCGTGGGAATATTAAGTTTTCTACGGAATGACTACTACCAGGGATTTGTCTCTAGTGGGAGGACTGGACCAGAGTGCACTCAGCCTCATGAGGTCAAATGAAGAGCTACCTGATTGAGAGGTAGCGGCTCTGAGGTCAGACTGTTGACAGTGGCCAGGAGTGCACTATGCTGATCCCATGCTCCTCCATAGCGCATCTGATGATGAATGATTGAGAGTGACACAGTGATTGGTCAACTGTCGTGGTCATCTGGGCTTGATCATGAGGTTTACTTTTTGCATGGAATGAGAGAAGAATGGATATCTACCAGTTTTTGGTATGTTGGTTTGAGTTGGAAAGAGATTGAATCCCTAACCATTCTGTTTACAGTAAGTCCACTAATACAGAACTGTACTTGCAGTTGTCCTATGGTCACCATCCCTTACAGGCATCTAATACATTCTGGCAGAAAGTGTTAGATAGTCACGCAAGAGGGCAATGGTTGTACAGTCCACCAATGATATGCCTAGCAGCATTCATTGAACTTTTGTTCCATAACCCATTTGTTGTCTGACTGCGGCAACTTTTAGGATGACATGGTGATGGTAAAACTAGTGCTTGTCTTCAGATAATTGGGCAACCAACTTCTGCTGCTGAGGAAATCTTTTATAGCAGTACATTTGTTCACTGGACATTCCATAGAGTACAACAAAATTTAGATGCTGGTATTAGATACCTTCCTCTGCTAGTTAATAGAGAGATATGGTTATCCAAACATCTCTCTGTTTTTCAAATCGATCGAACAGCAGTTTTTTTCCATAAATGTGGTATTTAAATTGTACATAAATCAGATTTAAGTAATTTTCTGATATATTGTCTTATAACTTTTTACAGTGTAATTGAAACTGAATATGGTACTTCTCATTGAACAGAGAAATTCATCTGCTCATCAAGATGGCAGGAAAATGAATTCATTCATGCTGTCTAGGAGCTATTTCCAAACTTGTAGCACAGAATTAGCATGCTCACTGGCATCACAAAATGGTGCATGAAATGTCTGCAAACTGAACATAAAAATTTCAGTGTCTGTTAGCAGGGGGAATACGCAGGCAGGTGATGTCACAGAGCCTCAGAATATCAGCAGAAATCGATCAGATGTCATACTTGTGACAGTTCTTTAATTGTGTTCATGCAGACTCACTTATAAAATTTCTTGGATTGAAATTACAAAAAATTAATGCAAAATAAATAATAATTCATTAGCATGCTAAAGAAAAGTTCTGTCTAACTTTAATTTTTTCCCATTTTTTAAGGTAATTGCACTGCCATCCATACATGCTTTTTTAATTTACATCTACACTATTGTAGTATGTAAGCTCAAAATGCAAACAAAAGGAATATTTCTCTGATGAGGAAGTGGCGAGCCCATTCAGCTACTAATAAGTCTTTTGCTTTCTTTTTGGAAAATTTGTTTTTTCCTTGGTACAATAGGCTTCAGGTCATATTAATGTGTCAACATTCTTTGCCTTGCAGTTGCCTGTTAGAAAATGTCACAAAAACCATGGATATGGCAGCATTCTCACAATACATTATGCAAACTCAAATAGTCATATGTTGTCTTTCGCATCCTCAAGGCACTATATACATTCACAGATCAATTCTGAATGATGATATTAGCGCAGAAAGTAGCATAGCTTCTCGGAATATAGCTTGTGTAGGATTATCGTGAGGCTGATGATAAGGTGACACTTACCAGCTGCATAAGAAGGGAAACACACTCTTCAAAAAATATGCAATAGACTCATAATGTGAGCCTGAATTTACTAATTTGGACAACATAGATGGTACTGTTTAACTTTTTACACTGTGGCACAATTAGAACACCACATCATTAATCATTGAAACAAACCAAATGCGAATCATGGTCCTTACATTTTTGTATCTCACAGCTATTTTTATAAGCTTCTCTAATCATGAGGAACTACCTTTTCTTTGCGTATAAGGTGTTCTGGGACATTTTATGTATGTTAAAAGGAGTTGGAATGCCCTAACTTGAGAGTATTAAATTTTGTAATTTGGCTCCTCTGTATTTCAGAAACCATTGAAGCAATTGACATAAAATTTTTACAGGACATTACATGTAGTATTTTGAGTCCACTGAGATACAATCATTGCATTTCAGTCACTGCTTTCGGAAATAAAATTTTTTAATTACACTGTTAAAATTATGTGTAATTTTTTATACTTTGTCCTAAGTAATTATAATAATACTTAAGATTATGTTTTTCTTTTAGTTCAGTATACTCAGGATATGTATGTTGCCAGTCCGTGAAAAATTGGGTACTCTACTCCTAGCAGTTTCAGAGATTTTTGGAAAAATGCAAAAGAAATTATAAATTTTCAGGGTCACTTCTAAAGTTTCGAACAACTGAAACTTCTTAATATGTGCTTTGTTTTTTTATTTTTCTCATGCAGAAGCACACTGCACCATACTATGTATCATCCTCCTGATCTTTTCCAAGATTCTTATTCTTTTCTTCTTTCTGTGCTCCTTAGTGGCCAATTGTGTCGCATATGCGAACGTTGTCCATCAGTTCAAGTTCCTTGGTGCAGTTTGCTTCATGATTAATTCCCATTTGCTGTAGAATTTTCACCCTACCAATGTTGACATAATTAAAAGCATAACAGCATCACTGAGCCCCCCAGTTTAGTGTCTTCATTCCAACAAAAACACGTTTTGGTAAGCAAGTCTATATGAGATTGTTGAAAGGCTCATTTGGATTGTGAGTTTGACCATGCAGACACTTCTTCAGTAATTCAGAATTTGCCAGGTGTCTGTAAACAGGTTTTATATCATGACTGCTGCTGGGATGGAATGTTTATGTCTGTATGAGCTGTTTGAATACTGGGCATTACAATAATTGCACCAGGAATATGGTCCAGGAGGGCAAAGTTGGTGTATTGGTTTTTCATCTGTGGACAGTCTGTGGAAGAAGGTAGCCCATATTGCCTGCTTCATTTTCAATGAATCATGAGTATTACTTCTAATGGCCATCCCACAATGTTGCTGTAGTTCATCAATAATTTTGTCTCTCAGCCTGCCTCTTAAGGTTTTACCATCAGAAAGTTTCTTGTCTCTCACACTTTGTTTCAACTTCCTTAACCTGGTGCCCATTCTCTTTTTGACATTACTGACACATTCCAGTTTTGTGATAATTTTATCACCAAAAGGCTGAGCAGGGGACTCATAGATGGGGATTCATAGCTGGACTAAAAAATTCAATAGCTGCAGAGGCATCCATACTACCACTTGTTCCTTCATAATTTCGGTCACAGATATGTTCTTTTTCATTTCCTGATTTATATTTGTAACAATGTTTTGTTACAATCTGGGAGTGCATACTTTTCCAGTATCCACACTAGAAACCATAGCAATAGAATTCTCAGACAGTGCCATCAGAAGTTGCTGGTTTGTCAGTCATACCATCATTTATTTCATCAGCTTTGTTTGCAACTTCATTGACTCACATGCAACACATTCTACAGCAGCTCCAATAAAATCTGTATACTTGTCGATTTTACAAGGTGGGCATGGCATATTCATTGCAGCACACATCGTTTCTGGTGCAGTCTGTCCTTTGCCGATAGCTCTCAATTCATAAAACCATCTGACATTGACTTCAAAAAAATTATCTTATCACGCTTCAGAATTCCAAAATGAATGAGTGTATTTACAAATAGCACAATCAGTGATAAGTTTCCTGGCTAGTCCGTTTGATACCTCACTGTCTCCGTGTAAACTAACTGGTCATCCACATACTTTACAACTGACTCATTCACCAAACACATTTGTTTGGATGTTTAAATCTATCAGTATATAACCTAATCTACTTTTTACATAACTTTATTTTTCAGAAAACTGAGTTTCACAATGTTTTACTCTAATCTTCGAAGCACTAATGGGTGTTACTGACAAGTTGGGCTGTGTTTTGTTGTCTTCAATTTACATGCCACATTTTGTACACGATATATCCCTTTCTTTGAAAATCTGTTACCATGAAACCCACATTTCTTAAACACTTTGGTTTGCTGAATACTTTACTTTTCGAGAGATGTGCATGTTTATTTATCACTTTCCTGCAAAAACAACATTAGCACTTCCACATACAATGTGTGTTTATACTATGAAATGATATGATACTTTTTTCGACAGTGCTACCAATACAAACAACATAATTTCACCTTCATAGCACTGCAATCTACAGCCTCTCATATAAAAGTTACCAATTGTATTAATTTCTTTAAGTAAGTCTGCTACTAATCAGTAACTATGGCAAGATTATATATCCGTCTCATGAACAGAATGAAGTACGAAATTCCATTGAAGTGTACTTTATTTCTTAGACACTGGTTTCATAAATATAAATAGTGGGTCTGTCTAGGCAGCTTTAGTCTGCTATGACAGTATAAAACTAAGAAATAGCTAAATTTTCCATTTACACTGTTTGCTTTATAAATTTCTCCTCAATGTTCTTCCCAAAATTTCTCTCTACACATTGCAATCAAGCCATTGTTTATGACTCTGCAATACAAACTTTTCTTCTATTACCCATACCTTACTGGTCTGTATATTTTATTGTTAACATTTGCCCTGCATGGTCAAATAAATTATTATTTTTATAGCCATGTCACTACCACATTGTTGGACCTAAAAACAGATTGTCAGTTGGTGTTGCACTATGTTGTTCAATCCTCATTGATAAATTATTGCTGGAAAAATACAAAGCTGGGCGTGATCAACTCTAGGTGCCCTTGATCTGACAGAAAATCAATAGTAAAATCTTCACAAATGACGATTCTCCAGTTAACTGTGGATAACCTATTTAAACTGTTTCTAGAGCTGCTTTCATTATACTTAAAATACTTTTTGCTGGTGGCCTGTAAACTGTCAGTGTTACAAGTTTTATGTTTCCAGGTCCACAATTGTGCCACAGTATTCAAAGATCTGGTCAACACAGCATTTGTTCATGTGAAAGGTGTACGGTATTATAATATTAGCTAGTTCCTACCACAATAAATCTGAGGACTTTCAGTGATTTCCATGTAATGTTCTTATATACACAATACACTTGCTGACACACTGTGTGTCCTTTCATTTTTCTGTACGGGCATGAGACATTCATCCTGTTTGTCAAGGACACTCCTGATGTTTTGATAAATTTTCACTCTAGCACCAGTTTAGATAGTATAGCACTTGACACAGTTATTGAGGATTTCCAGCTTTGTTCTGTTTTTGTTCGTACTCAGCACTTGTAACATTGTATATCTGTTGTGTATGTTTTGTCTGTGGCTGGCATTGGCACTGGGTAAATGATTTTCTTTATGTATATTTCACCCTTAGCTCATGCAAATGGTGTGTCATTACTGCTTTCTACTTTTTAGCATGCCATCTTCAAATGATGTGTTTAAAATGATACGAAAAGACAAATATTAAACTCTTAAGAAACTAAATTATAAAATGAAACTAACTTTTATACATATCCACACATTCTACAAGTGTCTGTAGTTGTTTATAGAAGTCAGTTTGATTCTGTAGCAACTAAAAACGCTTGAAGTATTTTTTAATAACCTTACTGAATGATTTGTTTAGATCAGCTATGGGAAGGTGTAAAGTAGTGACTGTACAGAATACAAAATGCTGTGTTCTCTCAATCTATGTTAATTTTATTCCACTCTTTTAGTGTGTTCCTCTGTTTTACCTTATAGCACTAAGATTCTTTCGATGCTAGTTACATGCCATTATTACCATAACATTAAATTTTTTCAAATGGAATTTAAAATTCTATAGAATCAGGCATATTTAAAAGGTCATGAAAGAACCAAGAGGAATGTTCTTCTTATTTATATAGATTATAACATCATTTATGAGTTCAAGTAAGGCATTTTGTAAACCAAATCCTGTAAAAATGCCAGAGTAAGGCACAGTTAAGAAAGTGTGCTCCTTTTACATTGTAGGTCACATCCTCTAAGGTTATGAAAAGTTGGAAAGAGTAAAAGGTATCCATAGTTATAAATTATTTGTTAATACATTTTCATATCCAAATTAATTTTTGTTTTCATATTCTAAATATTTTTTGTGGTAGAGAATTCAAAAGTAATATCGCCTGGTAGTGTATGCAATGTCTGCTGCAACTCATTTAGTATACCTTTAGGCATCCAAACTTGAGCCATAAATCTTTTTCATGTTTACTCAACTTTTTGTAGTTTACTCAACATACTGGCTTTCTAACTTTTATTTAAACTTTTGAAACCTGATGACTATTGGTGTGCTGCCTGTGTACAGCCGTTGGCCTCAGTCTCAGTATTACTTCAAAATTTAAGGACTCTTTGTTATCAATATGTCTAATAACATTTGGCTGTGATTAGGTTCCTCAGACATGTTTTCTAAATAGTTTCTAGAGAAGGCATTTAGATTTGTTATCCATGAAATTTGTCTAATTGCCATTACAAATTTTCTGATTTGACTAAATTCTTTTGTAAGTTGTATAACAAGACTGTACTATGTAAGTACTAAAGTCTAAGACTTTCCTCTCTTGCATTTTATAAGAATAATCTTAATATTAATAAATGCATATATTGAAATTTCATTACAGCTCATGAAATAACACTTGCAACAATTGACCTGTACAATGCAGTTTGTTCCAAAATGTTGCCAACACCAACAAAAATTCACTATCTTTTCAACTTGCGAGATATATCGAAGGTAAAGTGAAAATCTTGTATAGATTTTATTTAACAGTAATTTCACTAAAAAGCTACAATATATTTTCTTCTTTGATTTTCAATCATTACTTTTTAGGTTTTTCAAGGTCTATTGAGAAGTCACCGTGAATACCATTATACAAAAAATAGGATGCTGAGACTATGGGTCCATGAATGTTACAGAGTATTTAATGACAGACTTGTTGATGAGAAGTAAGTGTAATTCATAAAATGATGTGGAATTAGATGTTAGGGTATATGTTATTCCTTCATTATATTCTGTGGTTTACTTATTCTTTTATTTTTATTTTGTGTGTGATTCTGGTAACCCAGTCAGCAGCTCTATCTCCATGGGGAGAGAGACAGGGATAATGGAATCTGCCTCATTTAAGAGCTGTAGGATAGATAGTGAGTTATCTGAGTAGTTGGCACTGGGGCCTGCCTTCATGAGCTGACCTGTCTTTCCAAGGTGTGTGTGAGTGTGGTGGTTACAATGTGATGTGGGGTGTGGTTTGATACTGTAGTCTCATCTTCTATGGCTTGTAATTGAAGTGCTGGCAGAGGTTGTATTGCCCTAAAGTGGAGATGGGTGCAATGGCTTGGAACACAGCCAGGCATGGGGCAATCATAAGGCTTCTCTGGATGGTATGGAATGCAGTTGCATCTGGTTGTCAGGGCCACAGCTGGTTTGATAGCAGACCAGCTGGTTCCGGCCAACTGTGACTTCAAATAACTGCATCCCCTATGATTCATGACAATGCAAGAGGCACTTGGCACTGAGGACAAATGAACAGGTCCCTTACCTGGGTGTCTGAATGATAATTCTGTGTTAACCACATGCTCTGGGCTCTGGCTCAACTGACTGATGATGGTCGTGGTGGGGGGAGGGGGGGGGGGATGGGGAGATGGACTGATAATGCACGAGGAAGCTCATAAAGGCTTCCATGTGAGACTGAATGTGCATCCTATTTGCCTTCTGATTTTCAAATGTCTTAGGGCAATCTGTCAGCTCCTGAATTTGATGCTGATTGGAGAGACTCATTGGTCAGGTGGGATATTCCATTTCTCTGGCAGAAATTTTTCATACAATTGTGTTCATTCCTCCCTCTGTTGTGAATGTGTTTGCATGTTCTGTATGTGGTCAATCATTGAGGAAATTTGGCCAACAAATGGGGAATTGGAGAGATCATCCACCACCATCATTTATTTGTTTATTTCCCTTCAGCCTGTTACTTGTAGTCTAAAATTATTATCATCGTATTTTCCCCTGACTGATTTTGGATGCATGTGTAACAAGAGCAGACGGCTATTTCAATTTCCTTATTAATGCCTGGCCAATATGCATGTTGCCTTGCTAATGATTTCATTGTGATTGTGAAGCAACTGTACAGTTCTTGGTTATAGTGTGGGTGGAATGACAAATGACATTCTGCATCCTAGATGGCCAACACAACACACTATCCTTGGCATTGAAAAAGTAGTCAAGAGAGAAGTAGGTGTAATATAATGGGTCTGCTCATGTTGGTAACTGCTCTGGCCATCCATGATAAACTGATGACAGCTCTCTGCCAAGCAGTGTATCCCACTCCATGGACTGGGCTACTTGGCAGGCCATGTTGGAGAAATCATCAATGCAAACAAGCACTCCTCATGCACACATGACCACCAATTCCAGCATCTTGGACTGGAAGTTCCCGGCCCGAGGTGTTGGGGATGGCAGTCATGTGCGTGAGGTGTGCTTATTCATTTGTATGAATGGTGTGCTTTTCTCTTTTACCGATAAATGCAGTGGCCAAAAGCTTTAAGCAAGTGTCTTTTGATTGTGCCTGTCTGCAACTTAATGTGTCTTCTTTATGGTAAGTAGCAGTCTGTCTTTTCCTACATTGTTGATGTTCCAACCCGCAGTTTACGATGTTTGATCTTATTGTTACTATTTTTAGAGTTTTGTACCTCAGTCTGTAAAAACAGAACCCATATAGGATTACTTTGTTTTCTTTCTGTCCGCTTGTCTGATAAGTTCTATTTTTCTCAGGAATGGATAGAGGTGCAAAATGTAAATTTTGTCAAATACTAAGATCTACAGTCCCATGCCAGTGTAAAAAAGTTAAGCTTACGAGTCACTGCAATCAAAATATACAGATATCTGTGTCACATATTTTGATTCGCATAAACTCACTCATCAGAACCTGTATTTAACTATATATATCCACAATTAAGTAGGTTTGGAACCCTCAGAAAGTGAATCCTACTCACACTCATCCAGTTTTTTACATTGATAACTGTAATATATGTATTGTGAATAAAACATTAATTCATGAAATAAAGGGCATTTCAGTACTGTATGTTTGCTGTTGCATAAGTTAAAATAAAACAAATACAAATACATACCATAATTTCTATTTGCTATATACATTTCTGTATTAATCTTGAATTTAATGACTTCCTAAATTCTTTTTCAGAGATATTGAATGGTTTTTTAACCAAATGAATGATCAGCTGGGAAAACATTTTGATTTAACATTTTCAAGTGTATGTCCTGAGAAAGAGTCTCCCATCTTTGCTGACTTCATTAGTAGCTATGGATTCTATGAAGACATAACAGATCTGGCTGCACTGAGGAGACATTTGGAAGGCCAAATAGAAGAATATAATGTCACCCCTGGAGTTGCCCGTGTGGATCTTGTCTTATTCAAATTTGCCATACAGCACATTTGTCGCATAGTCCGTGTGATCTCTCAGCCAAGAGGAAATATGTTGTTAGTAGGCATAGGTAAGAAGGAATCAGCACTACTTCTTTTCTGACGTGTAAACAGAATGATTGAGTGGATGAAAGAACTGAATCAGCTTTTCTCTTCATATTTCAAAATTGTTTAGATCCTAGTATCTGTAGGGCAGCCATATTGAAATACCTTCCTGAATATCTCCATAAACTGGCATTTCTTAATAATGATTTCCTACCAACAGAACAGACATCACTTTTATATATTATCTAATTACTAGATTATATCCACATCTCTCTTTAATGCTGTTCCCAATTTGTTAAGATCCGTAGTGTTTATTCCCTTGTTTCTGTGTTAATTTAATTCTTTTATCATTTGCAAGTCATCTCCATCCATTCTTCTTCTTGCAGTTTCACTATTCCACCAAAAACCTTATTCTTACTTTTCTTTTCCCGAATTTCATTCATCCTCATAAGTTATAACAATTATCTGTTGCCACATTTTCTACTTCTTCATTGTTTCAGTAACTACACAAGGTGTGCAGTCATTAGCTAGTAGTGCCTCAGTAGCTCCTAACTTTTGATATATGACCATTAGTAGCTTGGTCTATCCATGCTACATCAAGAGTTTAGTAGTCTTCATTTTCTTTATCTTCTTCTTGCCTTTTTACCTTTGTTGCAGGGATACAACACAGAAAATAGTGTCTTAGGAACAGTTAGGTGGTTCTATGATTAGAAGAATCCTAGAACAGCCTTCCCCTCCCTCCACATTATTATAATTGTTATTATTATTATCACAAAAGAACTCAGCAGACAGTAGTGAAAGAATTAAAAAAGATACAAGAGCAGTGGAGACGCTGCATTATGATCACCTTGTCAGCTTGTAAACATGGCTGTAGGGCATAATGATGTTTGTAACATGTCATTTCATTATAAGAGCACTTAACAATGAGAGTATTAGATAGCTGTCAGTAAATAACAGAGACTTAGGGGCAAATAAAAGGATCCATTAGTTGACTGAAATTCACTGAAATGAAATAAGTGTAGTAAATAGTAATTAATATAAGTATATAAATCACACACACACACACACACACACACACATACACACACATCCGTGCACCTACATCATGGTGGCTGCACACACAGTGTCATGATTGCAGTTTGGCAAGTGGACTAGGGTGGTGGTTGTGTTGTGAGGGATGGGCAGAGATTGAAAGAGGCTAAAGCAAGAGGAGGGATCGGGTAGCCAGTGGCTCAGAGGGAGCCACCAGATGTGAAGGCTAGGAATATGCTACGTGAGAGATGGGTGGTAAGTGCACTGATCACACATGTAGCACATTGATACCACAGCCAGTGAGGAGCGACACTTGAAAAAGAGGACATGGAGGCATGTACTGGGGGGGGGTTCCAGGACAGAGGAAGGGGGACTGACGTGGGGACAGAAGGTTAGGGAGACTGAGGCCAGGAGGGTTATGGGAATGAAGGATAGGTTTCAAAGATAATTTCCATCCATGCAATTCAGGAAAGCTGTTATTAGAGAGAAGGATCAAGTGGCATGGGTTGTGAAGCAGTCCTTGAACTGTAGCGTGTCATGGTCAGCAAAGTGTGATGGTTTTGGGTGGTCAACTCTGTTTTAGTTTCCGTTTGCCAGTGGCCATTGATTCGGGTGGACAGCTGGCTGGCATTCATGCCTACATAAAATGCCGTGCAGTGATTGCAGCAGAGCTGGCATGGCTGCCTTCAAAGATGGCCCTGCTTCTGATAGGATAGGATAAACCTGTGACAAGACTGTAGCAGGTTGTGCTAGGTGGGTGAATCAGGCAGGTCTTGCAACCAGTGTTCCACAGGGATATGGCAAGGGGTTGGCAATGAGAATGGGATAGGGATGGACCAAAATGTTGTGTAGGTTGGGTGGGTGATGGAATACCACTTTGGGAGGGATGGGAAGGATCTTGGGTAGGATGTCCATCATTTCTGGGCATGATAATAGATAGTTGAAGAAGATAGTGGGGGACGAGATGGCATTTCTTTGCAGCTCATTCTTAGGGGTTGTGAGAGGATTATGGGTGTGTGAAAGTGCGACATGGTAAATCTGTTTGCAGTTTGGTGAACAGTGCTTGTCTGTGAAGGTCTTTGTGAGACATTTAGCATACTGGACGAGGGAATTCTCATCAATGCAGATAATCCGTCTGTGTGGCCAGGCTGCATGGCAGTGAGTTTTTGGTGTGGAAGGGGTTGAGAGTCAGTTTAGGAATTATGAATAAAATCTTTTCAGTTTTCAAGCTGCACCAGTTTGAATAAAATTCTTGAGTTTTCAATGGCTGTCTCTGCCATTGTCTTCAGGACTAAAAACCACTAACTGCTGTGGCTGGCATGGTTTTCCAATTATATAGGCATGATTGCAGCCTCTAGTACTAATCAGAGCGGGCTGAGATGACATGTTTGCAGAAGGTGAGTTGGGCAGTTCGTAGCAGCTCCGAACGTGCCATGGGACTGAGTGACATCAGGTGGTGCAAGGGGCTGTTGCCACATTTTAAACTTCTGCTCCTGCCGTCCTATAAGCGTTAGGCATCTGTCTTTATTTCCTTTTGACATCCAAAGCCCACCCCCATGCCCTACTAGTGTAAGAAGTAGTTGATATCTTTGACGTGAGAGAGTAGCTATAGGGCAGCTGGTTTTAGGCCTTGGTCAACAAGAGCAGAAATCCTTTTAGTGGGAGTACGATAATTAGCTACAATGGGGCATTCAGGATTGTTGGGTTTGTGGAATTTTGGGGAGCATGTGTAAGGTGGGTAACTAGTTAAAGGTTAATAGAAGCTAATGGAAGATATTTCAAAAAATAGAAATAGAAGATAATTGTGATTTAATGAAATGATGATATGCCAGAATAGGTGCCACCTTTCAGTTCACAGAAGGTGCTCATAACAAATACTAAGCAGTATGGGATTTTATAAACAAGAAAATTCCAAAACTACAGAGAAGATTTACTTCTGGTCCCAGGAGATGTGAATGATCCCTTCCTATTCTTAATAAATGAGATGGGATGTGTGTGTGTTTCCTTTTCTGAAGACAGCTTTGGCTGAAAGCTAAGTATGTAACAGTCTTTTTGTTCTGCCTGTCTGCACCTCAATGTGTCACCTTTACCATGGTCCTTATATTCTTGATGTTCTAACTTGGAGTTTCCAGTGTTTGATTTAAATGCTTCCTTTCACTTTTCTTGGAACTGTAGGTTTGCTAATGCACTCAAAATTGCTTAAGCTATAGCAACCTTCAAGGAGGGCAATAAGCAGATGCCCAAAACTACTAACATGTTACTTCTGTTCCAGTTTCCTTAAAAGTTTTCAAGTCTCTCTCGTATAACAAGTTAAATAACTATTATGAAAAACATTAACTCCTCTTCAACAGACTGTTTGGGTTCCAACATGGAAAAATACTGCTACTACTGCTCTCATTGAAGTTTTTAACTATGTGCTTACTGCTTTTGAAAATAAGGATCTAGTATCTGTTGTTCTTTGTGACTTCAGTAAAGCCTTTGAACATCTTTTAACATACTCCTTGCAAAAATGAAATTTTATGGCATGCATAAATAATCTTTGACTGTAATCAAGTCATATTTAAGCAACAAGAGACAATTTATCTCCACTAAAAATGATGCCCTTTGGAAGTCACTTCCACTTGTGCTGCAAGGCTCCATTCCTTTTCATCTCTGTAATTAGTTATTTATCTTCCTATGTAGAAGCTAATTCAGAGGTATATTTTGCAGACAACACAACAATGATTAATACACACCACATCCACATGGAGTTGCATCAGGCAACTGCAGAAAAAATCTGAACTGGCTATGAACTGGTTTTCTTCTAATGAACTCCTCTGTAATTCTAATGAAACACTGGAACCATTTGTGGGAAAACTGTACTGAGAAAAGTGAATTCTGAGGAATGCTGCTATCATCTTCTTGTCAAGCTGAAGATATTCTGAGAGCTGTAAATCTACATATTTTTATAGCATTACTGTGTGCTAAAAGGAACTTAAGTGAGTTTGACACTAGCGAGAACATACACCATCACAATTCTAGAGGCAAGCAGACTTCGGTTTGCCAAGGCACAGACTGGAGAAGACCAAGAACTAACAGAAAATAATGTGTATAGAACTGTTTAATAACCACTGAAAATCTACTTGTTGATGACCATGGAATACTTTTGAAGTTGAGGCTTATAATTTGTTAGTGAAACACTCATTCTGCAGGGTAGCAAAACTTATTGAAATAACCGTGTCACTATCAGGTTTTAAGAATGTTAATAAACGAGTGAAATTAAATTGTAAGAATTTTTCTGTGCAAATACCCTTGTTAACAATTATGTATTTAATGACTAAACTCATTCTACTCTAAGAAGACAGTGGTTATAAAGAATTGAATTGTGAATAGTCCTGAGAAACTTTAAGTCATGAACATTCTTTTGTAAATTCAGCACACAATTCAGATTTCTTTCTGTTTTGAAATGAATACTTCATGCATAAGTGAGCAAATAGCAGAAAATAATATATCATAGAGCATATTACATGCAGTTATAAAGAATGGATCTAGTGGAATTCAACATCCTCAAAGTTGCAATTATTGTTATAGCAAAAGAAACTAAACCAAATTGTTTGACATGGTAAGTAATATGATTTTAACTCTTTCAGTCCTTCTCAATATGAAAAGTATTGAATTTTCAGTCCTGTTTACTTTTTTTATTAAAATTAAATTTGGTGATGTGAATTATTTGTTACTTGTTCGTTGAGCATATAAACATCAGCCTCAGAGTGGATCTTCTGAAATCTTGACAGTAATTCCTTGAGCATTCCACTATTGCATAGGAGTGTAACCTTCCTGGAGTACATTACCTTAAATTCACTTAAAGTTTAATGTAAGTGGAGAGATTGGTGGCAGTCACTGACACATATAACATTCACCTTTAAACAGACTGGTCCAGATGTGATGTGGGTGTGCTACACGAATCTGTAGTCATTAAACTGCGTTGAATTGTGACTGTAATTAGTCATGCAGTATTCCTGTGCATTTCTTGAATCATAGTACACCAGGAAATTGTTGCATATTACTTAAATCAGCAGACTTGAAGTTAGCATTGACAAATCAATTCATTTCCAGACTTGAGCACACAAAGAATAATGTCTCATAAGATGCTATTGTGAGATGTTTGTTAAAAGACTTCAGATAAGAGACCAACTAATTATGAATTCAATTTTGATGTTCTGGTCTTCTCCATTGTTAGTTTGAGTTCAAGTGTATTCCTTGAAGCTGCAGTTGGCAAAGAGAATTCACTGCTGCACCTGTAATGACATCATAACAGTGCCGGCAATGCCCTCTGCTACCTAGTCAGTACCTCAAACAGAAGTTACAAAAATACAGCAGAGACAGATGTCGTATATAGTACATAAATAAATCATGGGTGTTCAGAATAAAATCTTATGTAACATTAATCAGTACCAGAATAACATTACACAACTTGTTTACTGACACATACCTGATATCAAGGGAATAGAAATTTTAGTGTGATACCATTCATCCATACTTTGGGTTTTTTAAGTCTCAAAGTTTCTCCACCCTTTCAGTGACATATTTTACTCCAACTGGAACATACTTTGTGTTAACATTTTTGATTAAGTGTGTGATATGCTATAAAGAATCATTGCATTTAGTACTTCATAAATATTATCATTGCCATGCAAACAAAAACTGTGTAGGAGCTTTAAGATTTCTGCAAGGAGAATGGCATGTGCACTATTGCAGATACTTCACAGTGAATGCCATAGAATTTCCGTGTGTCTGTATGTGTGGATGGATATGTGCGTGTGCGCGAGTGTATACCTGTCCTTTTTTCCCCCTAAGGTAAGTCTTTCTGCTCCCGGGATTGGAATGACTCCTTACCCTCTCCCTTAAAACCCACTTCCTTTCGTCTTCCCCTCTCCTTCCCTCTTTCCTGATGAGGCAACAGTTTGTTGCGAAAGCTTGAATTTTGTGTGTATGTTTGTGTTTGTTTGTGTGTCTATCGACCTGCCAGCGCTTTCGTTCGGTAAGTCACCTCATCTTTGATTTTATATAATTTTTCCCACGTGGAATGTTTCCTTCTATTATATATATATATATATATATATATATATATATATATATATATATATATATATATATATATATATATATATATATATATATATATATATATATATAGGGAAACATTCCACGTGGGAAAAATATATCTAAAAACAAAGATGCTGTAACTTACCAAACGAAAGCGTTGGTATGTTGATAGAGACAATAACAAACACACACACAAATTTCAAGCTTTCGCAACCCACGGTTGCTCCATGAGGAAAGTGGGAAGGAGAGGGAAAGATGAAAGGATGTGGGTTTTAAGGGAGGGTGTAAGGAATCATTCCAATACCGGGAGCGGAAAGCCTTACCTTAGGGGGAAAAAGGGACAGGTATACTCTCGCACACACACACACACACACACACATATCCATCCATCCTTTCATCTTTCCCTCTCCTTCCCTCTTTCCTGATGAAGCAACTGTGGGTTGCGAAAGCTTGAAATTTGTGTGTGTGTTTGTGTGTTTTTTATTGTGTCTATCTACCAGCACTTTCTCGTTTGGTAAGTCACAGCATCTTTGTTTTTTAATATATTTTTCCCATGTGGAATGTTTCTTTCTATTATATTGAAACATTAATTTAGTTAACACTAGATGGAAAAATGAAATACACTTGGACAACACTTCATTAAGCTTTTTACAGTACGGTGAGTACTGTTCAGCTAGTTTCATTTCCAGCAGGCTTCCAATGGAACCAAACAAACTGAATGATAAGCTACAAGAATTCAAACCAAAGTTGAATTGTTTCTTTAAGGCACACTTTTTCTATCCTGTACAGAAGTTCCTTACAGTAATTGATAACAATTCTCTGTAATGTGTTATTTATTCATACAGTCTCTCACAATTTTTAATGCTTTGTTATTTAATTATTTTGTTTATAAATTTTCTTATCAGTATTATGTAAACTATGCATTCACTCATTCCATGACCAAGTAGCTCTTGCTTGAATGGTTCCACAGAATCTGATTAAACAAATAAGAAACAAAATCACAATATTTACTCTTTTTCTTAGGTGGCAGTGGAAGACAGTCTTTATCTCGTGTTGCAGCATACATATGTGAATATCAAACATTTCAAATTGAAGTTACAAAACAATACCGAGTCCAGGAATTTCGTGAAGACTTAAAAACATTATACACAGTCACAGGAGTTGAAAATAAAGCTACTACATTTCTATTTAATGATACACAGGTATAAATATTACATTTCCATGATGATCATAGTGATTTAGTAGAACAGAAAACTAGTTATCTACTTGTTTACTAATTATATCTCAATCTATTGATTTTTCTGCTCTTGATACCAGAACAATTAACAAATACTGTATGTAATTTCGTTACTCTATTTGTTAGTCTATCATTATTGTAACTTTATGTAGAAACATTTGTCAATTTGAAGCACTTCTGACATGTAATTGTGCCCCAGAAGTCTTCTGGAATTTCTTCTTGACTAGTCCTCCTGTAACTTTTGGATTTGGCGAAGAGTTGTTACATAACATACATATCACTGCAAAAGTTAATTTTTGACCATTTCCTAATAATTGCCACATAGTAACATTTTCATGGTTAGCTTGTATTCATGAGTTAGACAGTTAATATATCATGGGCCAGCACTTCTCCTAATTGAAAAGAATTTTGCCAAAATTTTTAAAGTGGCCAGATATTAACTTTGCACTGTAACTATTGAACACTGACTGAAAATTACATGATGGCTATGTTTGGACTACACAGCAGGAAACTGACTAATATTATGTGTACAGTGCCTGTTTATAGACACTTGTATTAAAAGAATACAAATTGTTAAATGCTGAGTTAATACATCTGGTTATTAGTTTAAAAAACAGCAAAATTAGAGGACTGGTACATGATGTATACATTTGGACTACATACTGAGGACTGACTGCATGATGTTTATGACATGGACCCAGTAGTGCAACTGTCTAAAGCTTTGTCCATGATACCTATTCAAAGGTGCACACAAGATAGGCACCAAAAAATGGTAATATACAAGATTATTCCATATTAGATATTAATATAAAAAACTAAAATTAAAGAGGCAAAGACACAATAAGTACTAACATGCCTTTGTTTAATAACACCTTTATAATTATAAAATGGCAAAATTATCAGTAATATTTGATAGGATAGCAATTCACTGTGTAAAAGGATTCCTCGAGTTTGCTAAAAAGTCTTCAGAAAGTGAAATTTTCTAATTGGTGTAGTTACCAGACTAACAAGTTAATTTAGTGAAAATGTGTTTTTTTGGAAACATAAAAATGTGACAGTACTGAATTTTGGAAATAATCACATTTTAATGTCAGAACATTCTAGAACACAAAAATTTTGTATGGGAATAATTTTTGAAATATGATGTTTTTGGAAAAAATAAACTATTTATTGAAAAGAGGAGAATGAAGGCTTTCAAATAAGCTGTAACAATTTAAAATTAACAGCTTTTAGCTCATCAAAAATTTCTCTTTTCTATGGTTTTTACATATAGTAAATAATAAATATGTCTTTGGAAAAAATATTTCCATGTGAATTAACTATACTATTATCATCAGTAATCAGAAAGTTACTCATTGAATAGTAAAATTGTATGAATTCCTTTTTGAGTGAGAAATTTGATATTTTGTACAACTTTTGAAGATCTATTATTAACAAAATGTCACCAGCAAAGGAAATATATATCTACTTTGCTCCAGTCTTTTCACATAAAGCAATCCTTGGAAGCAAGGGAATTGAACCCAGTTCTTTCCAAAGCAGTATGATATGATGAAATATAGAGGTAGATAAAAGAGTGATAGTAAACATAATGTTAGAGGTTGGAAGTGAATGGTGTATTGGACTAACAGAAGACTCCAATAGATTCTTAGGAAAAAAGAACAGATTATGTGTTAGTGTTTAAAATTAGGGGGTAGAGAATGGATGATCTAAAGGAAGCAGAAAAAAAAGACAGTAAAAGAAAAAGATGGATGCAAAGTGATTGAAGGAGAACTGCCAGGAAGGTGTTTATAAAGAGGTACTGCTTTGAAAGACAACATTACTTAATCCTACCAAACAAATTTTTGTATATGGAGTTATGGAATTTGTGTACTAAACATAAATATTGTTTAGCCTGGACATGAATATTTTTAATGTTAAGGAACTTTTTAAAAGTAGCTGTTTGTACTATAAAAGTAGTTGTTCATACTATAGCAAGTAACAAATGGGCACCACTCAACAGTGTGCCAGGCTTATTTTCTATAATGAATAATGTTAAAGTAGTTTTTGTTTTAGATTGCAGATGAAGCCTTTGTTGAAGTAATTAATAATGTCTTAAGTAGTGGAGAAGTACCAAATCTATTCAAGGCAGAGGAGTTCGATGAAGTAAGTAGTATCACAAAATCTTACTAATATTTCTTGTCTAGGATTAATGTTTTATAAATAGAATAACCCAGTGGCAGTTACAGAAAAACCTCAAGAAGGGGGTGCTAAAGATACGGTATCTTGAGCTACCTTTTCTTTTACCGTAATAAAAAATAATCAAGTTGCATGCAAAGTTTAAGAAATTTTTATTAAACTGATTATACATGTGTACAAGACAATGCCATCTTATAATATAAAAGACTTGCAATTGTGGTTCTCTTCCTTAAATGATGAATTCTATGCACCTATTCTTCCTGGCAAATTGGTTAATTACATCGTCTACAGGACAATCAATGTCAGGGTTAGTGTTCAACAGAGCTATTAAGTAAATCCCTGTGTGCCAGACAGAAATGTATGAAACATGATGACATGGACACACGTGCTGCATAGAAAAGAACAACTGCTTGATAACTCGATTCAGTTGAATCAACTGACGAAAGAAATGAATGAATAACGTGCAGGCTGACTGGTGGAGGCGGCACGGGTGGCAGTGCATGTGGCCTCACAAGGGGGGAGGCGCATGCTCCTCGCGCCCCCCGTATGTATCTGCCTCTGGAATTACCCAATAATTTCTGTGGTTGCCTGTGTCATGAATTAATTACAATTTGGACATGCTGATCAGATCCAAATAAATATGCTTCTATTCTTCTTTGGGAACTGCTTCTCTTGTGCAGTGTCTTCAGTGCTAAATGGTCTGTCTATTAATGCTTTTTTATACGTCGATAGATAACTTCCATCAGACATGTGACAGATAACTTCCATCAGACATGTATTGTAGTGCCTCGAGAACTTTGGGGTAAATTCTAGAGACACTCGTGTTTCCACTATCTTGAACACACGATATTTTAAGGATGAGTGTGTGTGAGTGGAAATGTGTCTACTGCACCACGGTTTACATATGTTGCATGATGGGCGTGTGTTACAAGAAGACTAAAGTTCTGGCGGTCTATCTGTGCTGACAAGTGGTGGCAGTGCACGCCTTGGAAGCCGTATGACCAGTACAAGGAGTAATCAAGGGCTACTCTTTGATAGTGAAATAGTAGTGACTGTTGGGAACAAATGAAATAGGTTTTATCTATAGACTCATATACACTGTTGTTTGACTTGCTAGGAGCAATAACTGATTTCACAAGGGTTATTTAACCAAAAGAGACTGTAATGGTATATGTTAAGCACTCAAGTTTTCCAGACATAGTTGATTTATGAGACTTGAAAGAACATGTGAAACTTGTGTAGTTGTCTTACTGTGAAGAAAAAATATAGCAGAGTTGATATAAAAGTGTTCTGAGAGTAATGAATTATTTCAGTGGTAGAGAAGTAGTTCGGTAATATTTTTACTATCAAAAACAGTCTTCATCACAATTTATTTATTACGGTGACCAGTTTTGACCACTACTGTGGCCATCTTCAGACCAATGAGTAAGAACCTCCTTCTAGTGATTTACCACCAGAAGGAGGTTCTTACTCATTGGTCTGAAGATGACCACAGTAGTGGTCAAAACCGGTCACTGTAATAAATAAATTATAATCAAGACTGTTTTTGATAGTAAATATCACTCTCACAATGCATTCAAAAGTAATCACTAATATTTCCCTAACCAGCACATTATCTTCAGAGAATAAGCATTTTGAAGATCGACGCAGCCGTCTGTCCTGAGAAGAAGATCGGCTGCAAACAATATGCAAATCGCCCACGAGAGACGTGCGATTCTTGCACCCCAGTACCATAGAGTCTCTGGTTGTAAGGAAAATCTTAAAGAGTATAATACAATTTTATTACAGTTGCTTGAACTACATGTCATGTCTCATTAGAATCCACTACGTTAATACATTTTGACAAATCAAGAGAATTAGTGTCAGAATTACTGTTCAAAACCTTTCATTTTTGCTTCTAGGATGTCACTATTGTTATTGTGAGTGCCATTCTTCCATGACTTTAACGCATGCCCAAACTATGACATCTAAGAACAACCGGCCTTTAGCAGGTGGAGCCACTAAATTCGTCGTTCCATCTTGCAGTATACTGCGCACGTATACCTCATATTAACTGCACATATTAATATATCATTTCTCCCACAGTTGTGCTGTACGAAACTTGGCTATTAACTATTAATGGAAAATTCAGTTAATGATAAAAAAATCTTCATTTTAATTTTCCGATGTATATTAAATTTTCGTTGTCACCTCTTTATATTTAATAAGGTAATCACCAACTTGTTGCTGTGATTTACCCAAGTTTATACATAGGCCATTTACATTTCTTTTAAATGAACATTACTTCTTCATATTGGGAACAACATACTGCAAGGTAATCACAACACCATACCATCTGTCGCAAAGCTCTGACATCTCCTTTACGTTCGGGCATGTGTGGATATAACTCTTTCACTACCCTACGTGATCAAAGTAAGTCTCCCTATACTTTACTAGTTTAGGAACTCTTCAAAAATGGGAAACAAAATTCACTGACACTCCTAACTTCTGTAAGAACTGCTTAGACACCTTAGGCTGTAGAAACCTACTTCTCAATCACTTATAATCTTTGCAGTGTTATTTTCCTCTCAAAATCTATCCCCCTAACACAGTCATCCATTCTGTGGTTCCATCTAACCTCTGTATAGGTCCTCCCTTCCAGTACCCCCTCGTTCCCCATTCATCTGTTTGAAGAAATTTCTCCTTATAGGTATGAATTCACCTGATCAATCAAAGTTATTTGCAAGTGTCAGTTTCCTCCCTCCTCCTGATCTAGAAAAACTTTCACTTATTTCTCGGTTAATGTTCTGGATGGATGATTGTACGGTCATATATTACTCGACTCATTTGCTGTCACACTCTCATTGTACTCCTAGGCAATTTGCAAATATTTTGCTTGGATGTTAGGATGTCATAACTAAATTTTGGGAATGGGTGCAATTCCCTTTCTTTTCACCAGCTAACATGATGTTGCTAACATGCAGGACATTACAATAGGGGTTCTGTTAACTCATGTTCTCTATCTTCGAAGCGGAAATTGATATGTCTTTCTACCATACTTATGTATGTGATGTGTGTGTGTGTGTGTGTGTGTGTGTGTGTGTGTGTGTGTGTGTGTGTGTGTGTGTATGTGGAGAGGGGAGGGGGTGGGGATGCACACATGCTTGTATATGTTACTTCTTGGGCATTCCTGTGAAAACAGGTTTGTGTATCAATGTTTGAAATGGAATTAAGAAGGGCTTGTGTGATAGAAACTATTGAATACGGATAAGAAGAGGAAAAGTAAGACAAGAAGTGTTAGGTCCTAAGAAGGGTAGGATAGAGGACAGACCCCAAAGACTGATTTCCATACCTCCCCTCTCCAGGATTCCCTCCCTCACAGGTTCTTCACTGTGGAGCCAGAGAATGAAGATGTTCAGCATACCCAGCAGACAGACTTCTTGGGTTCACCAACACAGGCCCTGAAAAGAGATCCAAAAAATGTTTTGTAATAGATTGTGGCCAGTGTACTTGTGTGCTTACCAGTGTGAATTTTGGACAGGTAATCATGGAGGTGGTTGAAATCAGACGTCTACTTAGGGTATTTAACCTCCCCTGGGGGGGGAAAAAAAAGAATGGGTTCCAAACCCAACCATAATATCATAATATTCATGAATTCATGAAAGTCAAGAAAATTTCTGTTGTACTATGCCGATTACTATGTGTTCTAGAATTTATATGTTGTGATCCACACATACAATAAGTAAATAAATAATTTAAAAAATCATTAACATTCCATTCAAGAACTTCATCAAGACTATATTGTCTTTCTAAGGCTATTATTTTCAAGACATTATACTTATTGACCCATTGCATGGTATTGATCTGCGAGAAAGTGGTTTAATTACTCATTAGCATAATGACCTGCATATTGCACTTGATGACTCCAGTGTGGATCAGCTTATTACATTGTCAACAACTATGTTTTTATAATCAAAGATGTTTAGTACATGTAGTTAATATTTATTTACTAATTAATGTAATTTTATGTGTGCAGTAGTTTGTATTGGTCTTCAGCACAATAATTGTGTACATGATTCTAATTCTCTACAATGTATGTGTGACTAATGTTATTATGAAGAGATAGTAGAAGGAAAATTCATTTGTGGATTATAGGAAAGTAAAAGTACAAGAAACTGCAAGAGGGAAAACAAATTAGGAAAGAGTGAAGCAGTTAACTGAGAATGTGGCGGTTGTCACTCCACCAAATCTGCAAAGGGTGCAGACTCTCCTGAGGATCTACAGCACTTAAATATTATTCCTGTGTGCCAGTGGTGTTGAAAATGTTCTTCTGGATGCATTTCTAGTTACAACAATCAAACCTCACGTCTCAGTTTGTTTAGAATATACACAAAGTTGTTGACACTCCATGTCAAATGTTCCTTTTTGTCTTTTTTAATTTTACTTAAGTATCTGAAATTCCTATTTACCTTCCCTTGTGTGCTTTTTGACCAACATTTCTAATTAAATTTTTCCTGGAAATCATCTCAAGATTTAAAACGCTTGTGAATGAGCAATTTTCCGTTCAACTGCGTCACCTACCAGGTAACTTATGTACAAAATCTATTATTTAGAATCTCCCCATATCTTTGGTAAGAATCTGGAGAAAACTCTTAAAAAATAGGGCAGAGAAACTTCACTATCTGGAGTAAATTTAGGAAACTGTTTTGACACATTACTTAGTTTTAGTTCTTCTGGTAAAACTCCTGGTTATTTATTATCATCTTTAACTTGATTTTTACTTAATTTTTCTTTTGTTTTCTCTAGTTCCTTCCAGACTCTCTTGAAATTTACCTTCATTTTTAATTAAATCACCTGAAGAATTAGGTTTGTGTATAGTAGAATCAATTCTCTCTTGCACCTTCTTCTCGAGTTGTTCATTTATACGTTCCACCCAACCAGTAACAGTAGTTTGTGGATTCAGTGATACATTCCAATATTTAGTCTGTTCAAATACATTTAGCATTACTTATGTGTCTGTGATTTGCTCATGAACATTGTTAAATTGTTGTTCCATATTCTTCCATTTGCCTCAAGGGGGGAGGGAGGAGGAAACAATTAGGTAATTGATTACATATAATTTCTTCTCTTTATTCATTGACAGCGTGTTTTAGACTCATTTGTGTCTGTTGACCCTCATTGTCAAGGACTACACTTCTTGCATATATTCTATTGCTTGAGTGGTCCATGCCAATCTTGTGAGCTGCTGCAAGAAAGTGGTTATTAAATACATTGGCTGCCTGGATACTATGATTTACTATTTCACTGTTTTCTTTCGTAACAAAGTCATTGCATTCCTTAATTGAGTTTCTGGTGTTTCTTTTTTGACTGTCACCAATATATATTTGATTTTATTATCAGAATTACTGATTTCAGATGTTATTCATGGAATTAGGGGAAACAAGAAAACTAGAGAATTATAATGTTGGAAATGGTGTGTTACAGAAGTATGCTGAAAAATTATGTCGGTATATAGTGTAATAAAGAGCACCTCCACAGAATCATTGAGGAAAGTGGTATGCATAAAACTCTGACTACATGAAAGTATGGAATGATAGTCCACATTTTAAGATATGAGGGGAGGGGGAGTAAATTCCATGGTATTGAGAAGGAGCTGTTATAATGTGTGTATCTTCCTATGCATATTAAATACACCGAGGTGACAAAAGTCATGAGATACCTCCTAATATTGTGATGGACCTCCTTTTGTCCAATGTACTGCAGCTGCTCAGTGTGGCTTGGGCTCAACAAGTCATTGGAAGACCCCTGTAGAAATATTGATCCATGCTGCCTCTGTTGCCGACCATAATTACAAAAGTGTTTCTGGTGCAGGATTTTGTGCATTAACTGACCATTTGATTATGTCTCATAAATTTTAGATTGAATTCATATCAGGTGATCCAGGTGCAAAATCATTTGCTCAGATTTTCCAAAATGTTCTTCAAACTGATGACAAATAGCTGGGGCCCAGCAATATGGTACATTGGCATCCACAAAAATTCCATCATTGTTTGGTAACATGAAGTCCTTGAATCACAGCAAATGGTCTGCAACTAACCAAACATAACCATTTCCAGTCAATGAGCAGTTCAATTGGACTAGAGAACCTAGTCCATTCTGTGCAAACACACCCCAGACGATCATGGAGCCACTCTGACTTGCACAGTACCTTGTTAACAACTTGGATCCATGGCTTTGTGTGACACACTCAGACCTTACCATCAGCTCTTACCAAGTGAAATCAGTACTCATCAGACCAGGCCATGGTTTTCCAATTGGCTAGGGCACAACCGATCCGATCATGAGCCCAGGAAAGACACTACAGGCGATCGATCATCCACTGCCATAGTCCATTAATACCAAATTCCATTGCACTATCCTAATGATATATTCGTTGTACATCCTACATTGATTGGTGACAAAAAAGACAGTCTTTTGTCCAACATGATGGTTTAAGGTATCTACATCTGTAGTAATTAATTTGAAACAAATTACAGTATCAGTCACAGTTTTGTTTGTAAAAAAATCCAGCTAGTGCTGTAATTTGTTTCCAAAAACAGACAGCCACCTTGGCTTCCACAGCAAATTATTGTATAATTTTTAAGCATTCGACTGACAATATTACATCATTCTAAATTTCATTACAACTAAACAAGCATTTCAGCAAATTTACATAATTTATTGCATTATAAGCTGTTTAAGTTTTTCTTTTGCTATGTGTTTTGTCAAATAGTACTCTTACAACTGAAAATTGGCCTTTTTGACAATTATCCAAATTTTGAGGCTATATTCATTAATCTTGTCTAGTATTAAGTTCAACATTAATCCATATATATACAGTGGTTGTTTTTTATGTTTTATTCGTGCATACATTTGCAAACATTTTAATATTTAGTGTTTTTCTTCTTCAAAATAGAATAAAATACATATTTCTGAACAATGATGCATGATTATTATTTTAAGAGTATGGAAGGTATAGATTGCTATTCACAATTTAAAGGAGTTAAGCTGCGGACAGGTACAATGAAAAGAATATAAAAAATACAGGGTGTTCAAAAATTTATAGAAGGGAGTGAGTATGTAATATTTTGGAACCTATGTCCCGAAACATACTATTTCCATTCTATGGGAGTTTCAGTTCAGATGTTTAACTCATCCACTTCTGCTCGAGGGACTGAATTAAGCGTGACAATTATTACATAACAATTTGAATGGGAACATAACAAAACATCCATTTATCACTTCAGCACATTTATTTGTATTAACACTTAAACATAGCATGTTTACATTATTCAAAAACAAAAAAGACCCCAACATACTGCACATACAGAACAGTGCTGTTGCATTACAACAGCAGCTTGATGTGGCAACCACCAACATTGTTACAGGCATTGTACCTACATAGCATGTTCTGATACACACTCTCCATTCCAGATGGTGTCTCTTCACTGTCTAGTGCAGTGGCAAGAACTTTTGTCACCAGATCTTCCTTTGTCTCTACAGGAGGCTTGTAGCAAGGCAGACATTAAGTGACATCAGGTGACTGTCTGATGTAGTGCTCACCATCCTGTCTACCTTGTTGCATACCAGGACAAGCAACTCTGAGACTTTTCTCTTTCCCATAGTAGACATGGTGTGTCACACATCTGAATTGAAATTGTCATAGAATGGAAATGGAATCCTACTCAAAATATTATGTACTCACTCCCCTTTAAAAGTCCAGGAAATTTGTAAAAGGAATTTCCAAACATGCTGTATTTAAGCTTTTAGACAAAATCCTTTCTCAGAAGTCGAAGTCTCACACATTCACACAACAGCAAATCACACACACACACACACACACACACACACACACACACACACACACACACACACACACATGGCTACTATCTCTGACATGAGCAGCAATCTGCTGGGGTGGTAAGGAAGAGGCAAAGGCGGGGAGGGAGGAATAGCAGGTTAGTAGTGAGGGAAGATACTAGTGCTGCATGTGGGAACATGCAGTAACATGGTGGGGACATAATAAGGCTGATAGGTGCAGCATCAGGATGATGTGCTCAGGGGACGGTAACCGGGGAGGAGCAGGAAACAAAGTGGAGAAGAGGAAAGGACATTTGTTGCATTGGTGGGGTAGAAGGCTTGTTTGTTTTGTAGTAGGAGCAGGGAAGGGAAATGACAGATGGAGGACAGGGACAAAGGGATGGTTCAGACCAGGAGGGTTACTTGAATGAAGGATATGTTGTAAGAAGAATTTTCAGCTGTGATATTCAGAAAAGTTTATGTTGGTGGAAAGAATCCAGATGGCAGAGGCTTGAAGCAGTCATTAAAGTGTAGCACATCATGTTGAGCAGCACGTTAGCAACTTGGTGGTCCAGCTGTCTCTTGGCCACAGTTTGGTGGTGGCCATTCATGCAGACAGACAGTGTGCTAGTAGTCATGCCTACGTAGAATGCGGCACAGTGGATGCAACTAAGTTTGTAGACCACATGGCTGCTTTCACAGGTGGCCCTGCCTTTAATGTGGTGGGAGATGCCATGACAGGACTGGGTAGGTGGTAGTGAGAGGACGTGTGGGACAGGTCTCGAATCTGGGACTACTGCAGGGATATAAGCCATTAGGCAAGGGGTGAAGCAGGATGAAGATGTTGCATAGCTTGGTTGAACAGCAGAGGGCTGGGAAGGACAGTAGGGAGAATATTTGTCATTTCAAGGCAAGGTGAGAGATAGTCACAACTCTGGTGGAGACTGTGACTCAGTTACTTCAGTCCTGAGTGTACTGTGTGATGAGAGGAGTGGTTATCTGTGGCTGGAATGTGGATGGTAGATGACTGGTGAGACAAGGCCTGGGGGATCTGTTTCTAGACAATGTTGGGAGGGTAACTTAGTCTGGGAAAACCTCAGTGAGATCCTTGGTTTGTTTGCAGAAGGACTGTTGCCAGTATAGATGTGACAGTGATGGATGGCTAGGTGTGGAATGGGTGGCAAGTATCAAAGTGGAGGTGTTATTAGTGGTTGGTAGGTTTGATATGGATGGAAGTACTGATGTAGCCATCCTTAAAGTTGAAGTTGACATCAAGGAAGGTGGCTTGTTGGGCTGAGTAGGACTAGGAGAAGTGAATGAGGGAGGATGTGTTGGGATATTGTGGCGAAATGTGGATATGATGTCCTCACTCTCAGTCCAGATCATGATACCATCAAAAAATCTGAACCAGGTGAGTGGTTTGTTATTCTGGATGGTTAGTAAGGATTCCTCATTGTGTCATGTTGGTGCTGATTACTGTATCATGCATTTGGTGGCACATAATGCCTTCAAAAGAGAAGTTATTGGGGTGAGCATGACCACCTTAGCGACGAATGTAGCATTTGCATCATGTATCACTGACAAGTAACATAGCTCCATGAATCTTGGATCATATTTAGAAATAAATGCTGCAGTGTAGTACAGAAGGTAATAGAAAGAAGTACACAATGAGATGAACAGAAATTATTCAAAGACAGTAATTGTGCTGAAGTCAGTGCGTTATATGTTGCCTCCCTGAACCTTGCAAGTGGCAGGATGTGGTTCTTAGCAGGGTGTGTGATCAATACAGACAGCAATGCACGCTCTGAAGTGTGCTCCCATGTTATCGAGTGGAAGTATTGTCTCGTAACATACAATTTCAAACCATTGACTTAATGTACTGGAGACTCGTCTAAACACAAAAACTGGTTTACATTTTTCCTTATAATATACTTAATTAAGGAATTAATAATTTTTCTTCAAAAGTAACAAACTTTTAAGATTGACAGTTCTAAGTACTTGCTCTCTTCTGCTCAAATTTTCAGGTTGTCATTTATGAATTCTTCTACTGAAAAGTAACATATAAGGATTTCTTCAGTGTTTCTAAATTTATGCTGAGCGGTTCTCTTCCTTTGATTTTGTTATAAATTTTCATGCCCATATAATGTGGAGTTTGAGCTTAAAGTTTTAAATGGTGGGTGGGCAGCATAAAATTATTTTGATTTCTGGTGTTGTAATCAAGTCGAAAATGATTTGCTACAAATAAATCATATATGTATAGTGAGGGAACACTTAGTGTACTTAGATTTTTTAGGAGTGGGTGACATGATTTTCTTCACCCTACATTGTGCATATTTCTAATGATGGTTTTCTGAAGTTTTAGTATTTGACACACATGGTTTGAGTTACCCCAAAATACAAGTCCATACCTTATTACTAACTCAAAGTAGCTGTGACATACTTCTTTTCTTATGCCCATATTGGTAGCATTGTACAATATTCTCACGGCAAATGCTAGGCTATTTAATTTATTTGCAAGGTACTGTATATGTGATCCCCATGATAGAGTTTTATCTAGTTGCATTCCTAGGAATTTCACACAGCTAGCTTCCTGCAAATCTTTCTGTGACTGACCTTAGCAACCACACACAACTTAGATGATGCCACTCAAGTACAGCCAAATGGCGTCATTTTTGTTGCATGTGGAAACCCACTTTAAGGTTACGGTTAGATTTTAGGCAGAGTGTTTTGGTTCTTTCTGCAGGTGTGAGGTTGGTTTCCATGTTGAGGGTTTTGAGGAATAATGGTGAGGCATGGTTCGAGGTTAGGAAATTCTGGAAAATTAACAGGGGGTGATTTTGGGGCAGTACAGGTAATCATGGTTGAATGGGGGAGTGAACTGAGTCAGGCAGGATTCCACAGATTGTATTCAGTATTTCATTATTTAATCCTGCCTGATAAGTTTACTCCTCCATCCATCCTTAATCCTCTGTTCACCTGCATACTCATGACTGTCTAGAGGTATCTGTCCTAACCAGCCATAATAACAAATGCATCACCTGGTTCACATTCATTGATGACATCTTCAAGATATGGAGTGAGGGTGAGGTTATCCTATCCTCATTTATGCAGAACATCAATACATTCTCCCCCATTCACTTCACCATGTTGTCATTAGCCCTACAAGCCACCTTCCTTGGTGTCAACCTAAACCTCAATCTCAGGGATGGCTACATCTGTACCCCTGTCTACCTTAAACCTACCAACCACCAGCAATACCTTTGCTTCAACAGCTACCACCCACTCCACACCAAGAAGTCCAATAGATAACACGAAGCCACATGTGGCCGTTGTATCTATATTGTCAGCAGTCCATCTCCAAAAATACCAAATGTGTCACTGAGGCCTTCACAGGCCAAAATTTACCCTCACAACATTGTCTGGAAAGAGATCTCCCATGCCTCGTCTCAGCAATCACTTACCATCCACCATGTATCCACATTCTGACCACAGAGCAGCGCTCCTCTAGTGGCACAGGACTATCAGGAACTCACTCACATTCTCCACCAGGGTTTCAACTATCTCTCATCTTGCCCTGAAATGAGGAATACCCTCCCTGCTATTCTACCACTCTCAAAATTGTATTCTGCGGCTCACCCAAGCTACGCAATATACTTGCCCATCCCTACTTCACCCCTGCTCCCAACCCCTTGCCTCATAGCTCATGTCCCTGCAATAAGCTTAGATGCAAGACATATCCCATACATCCTCCCACTACCACCTGCTCCAGTCCTGTTACTGGCATCTCATACCCCATTAAAGTCAGGACCAACTATAAAAGGCAGGCAAGTGATATAGAAACTTAACTGTGTCCACTCTGCTGCATTCTATGTGGGGATGACTAGTAACATGCTGAATGAATGACCATCATCAAACTGTGGCCAAGAGGCAACTGGATGATACAGTTGCTGAATGTGCCACCCAGTGTGATGTGCTTCACTTTAGTGACTGCCACACAGACTGTGCCATCTGGATTCTTCCCACCAGTAACAGCTTTTCTGAACTGCACACCTGGGAATCCTCCCTATGCATGTCCTTTGTCCTCATAACCGCTCTGAAATTCTCTCCCCACCAGCCGATTCTTTACCCTGCTCCCACTACCATATACACATGCCTTCCATCCCACCAATCCTTTCCTCGCCTCTACTTCTGTCTCTTATGTTTCGTCTCTCCTGCTCCCTCCCAGAACAGCATCATGATGTTTTGGATCTAACAGCCCTGTCATGTCCTCTCCATGTTCCAGCATGTTCCCACAGGGAGCACTAGTATCTTCCCCACTACTACCATGCTATTCCTCCCTACTTATCCGTGTCTCCTTACCCTGACTACCAACCACAGCAGCTTGCTGCTCATGTTAGATGCAGTCGCATTTGTACCCTAGTGGCTGTAGATTCTTATGTGTGATTTGTTGTTGTGGGAATATGTGAGAGTCCGACTTCTGAGGAAGGACATTGTCCAAAAGTATGAACATTTCTGATATTCTTTTCATTGTGCCTGTCTGCAATGCAATGCTTCCTCCGTGTCCCGAGTAGCAGCCCATCTTTACCACACTGTTGAAAATATTATTTTATAGATAAAAAATCTGCTCACTAAGCAGCAGCAGAAGAAAACACATTGACACATATAAAGGTTAAAGAAATGTGCAAGCTTTCAGAGCCAGTGGCTTCTTTTTGTGTAGCCTTTCCAAGCCAGTGGTCACTTCTTCTGGCAGAAGGGGAATGAAGAGATATGAAGGAAAAGAACTGGTGGGGTTTAGAAAATGTAGAGAGTTTGGAAAAGTCCCCCAGAACCTCGGGTCAGGGGAGACTTATTGGATGGGATGGCAAGGAAAGACATCATATCTGGTAAGTCATTTCTGACATGGGGTTCTGAGTGACTTTTCTGGACTCTCCCTGCTTCCAAAATCTCACCAATACTTTTGAAGTTATCAGTCTTCATTCCCCTTCTGCCAGCAGAAAGGGCCACTGCCTCTGAAAACTTGCACATTTCCTTAACTTTTATATATGTTTATGCATTTTCTCCCACCACCGCTTGGTTAGTAAATTTTTTATAGATCCAATAATCTTGTGTTTTCAAAAATTGATTACTTTCCATATTGCTATTATTCCATCCTGGACTTTCCATTGTTTCATTATTATCATAACATTTTTAATTGGATACAATACAAAAAATAAATTGTTGGGCCATAAATCAGGTTGTTAACATTAACTATCCTGTAGTTATTGTTCATTGACAAAATGTTACCTTTCTTTACACACTACATTAGAAAAGGAACATATTTGGTGATGCACATTTGGCTATCAGACCAATTTGATTTGTGTTTATCCCTCAATGCTGGGGAAAAAGTTTGTAAGGGAAGTTAGAAGTTTCATTACTCCCCTCCCCCTGCTGCCCCCTCTCCATGTTTTCCTATCATTTTTACTTCTCTTGCTTTGGCACTCACCAATTCAAGTAAATTTTCGCCTTCCTTAATATACTAAATAATTTTGTTTGTCTAGCATTCATTACAGCTATCTCTTCAGTGTCTGGAGAGGTAGGAGGCATATATAATTGTATTTTAGGGGGCTTTATAGTTTCATGTCTGTCTTTGTTATGATAATACACTATGTGATCAAAAGTATCCGGACACCTGGTTGAAAATGACTTACAAGTTCATGGCGCACTCCATCAGTAATGCTGGAATTCAGTATGGTGTTGGCCCATTCTTAGCCTTGATGACAGCTTCCATTGTCTCAGGCATATGTTCAATCAGGTGCTGGAAGGTTTCTTGGGGAATGGCAGCCCATTCTTCATGGAGTGCTACACAGAGAAGAGGTATTGATGTCAGTCGGTGAGGCCTGGCACAAAGTCGGCGTTCCAAAACATCCCAAATGTGTTCCATAGGTTTCAGGTCAGGACTCTGTGCAGGCCAGTCCATTACAGGGATGTTATTGTTGTGTAACCACTCTGCCAAAGGACGTGCATTGTGAACAGATGCTCGATCATGTTGAAAGATGCAATTGCCATCTCCGAATTGCTCTTCACCAGTGGGAAGCAAGAAGGTGCTTAAAACATCAATGTAGGCCTGTGCTGTGATAGTGCCATGCAAAATAACAAGGGGTGCAAGCCCCCTCCATGAAAAACACGACCACACCATATGCTACGACCTCTGAATTTTACTGTTGGTACTATACACACTGGCAGATGACATTCACTGGGCATTCACCATACCCACACCCTGCCATTGAATCGACACATTGTGTACTGTGATTCATCACTCCACACAACATTTTTCCACTGTTCGGTCGTCCAATGTTTACGCTCTTCACACCATGTGAGGTGTCATTAGGCATTTACCGGCATAATGTGTGGCTTATGAGGAGCTGTTTGACCATGAAATCCAAGTTTTCTCACCTCCTGCCTAACTGACATAGTAGTTGCAGTGGATCCTGATCCAGTTTGGAATTCCTGTGTGATGGTCTGGATAGATGTCTGCCTATTACACATCACGACCCTCTTCAACTGGCGGCGGTCTGTGTCAGTCAACAGACTAGTTTGGCCTGTATGCTTTTGTGCTGTACATGTCCCTTCATGTTTCCACTTCACTATCACATCAGAAACAGTGGATCTAGGGATGTTTAGTAGTTTGGAAATCTCATGTACAGACGTATGACACCCAATAACCTGACCAAGTTCTAAATCCCTGAGTTACGCCTAGTGCCCCATTCTGTTCTCATGATGTCTAATGACTACTGAGGTCGCTGATATGGAGTACCTGACAGTAGGTGGCAGCACAATGCACCCAATATAAAAAACGTATGTTTTTGGGGGTGTCCTGCTACTTTTGATCACATAGTGTATGTTCACTATGATTTTCATACTAGTCCATCCACATTCACAGTCTCTCTTGTCCATTATTAGACCTACATCTGAATTCATCTTTACTTTTCCATTGATAACACTGTTCTGACCAGATTTAGGTCTGGCAATAACAAGGACACATTTGTGGTCAGTGATTAAATGAAATTTGGTTCCATATAAGATCATACAGAATTTGAAAATACCTAAAAATAATGGCAAGAGCTTCTTCCACAATTTGGCAGTAGTTAACCTGAACTGTTGTTAAAATATTTAACTATGCAAACAAGTATTATGAAATAAACAGAATAACACTGTTCAGTAATCAGATTACAGATGGTAGGATTTTAAGGTATTAAAAAAAAGAAAAAGGACCCATAGTGACGTGACAGCACAGATTATACACATGAGAAATCCATCCTTTAAAACTGCAAAACTGTGGCAGCTGTGCTGCAAAAAATGCATGAATGAGCCAGAGCAACTTACAGCCAGCTCAAGTTATATGCGTCAGGCATCCAGTGCCGTGCGTACCTGCCGTTAACCAAAATTGTGGCAGTGTGTGGCATGCATGGATGCAGGTCAGGAAAAAAGCAACAGCAGCGCGAACTGAGTTGCCATACTCTTAACATCATTGGATGACAATTTTAAGTGCGAAGTAAATATACTAACTTCCACTTCTTTTACGAGATGACTTACTTGACATGCTCGGCCGACTTTTCTTGTTTGTTAGCCTGCTGCTGCAAACTATCTTTCACTTTCTTCTCTAAAGTTTGCTGCTAGGTACAGGAATTTCTTAAGACTCTCTCTACTTATAAAAATAAGAAGACATACCAATTTCATTTGCTTCAACTAAGGATGTATATTTGAACTTCAGACATATTACAAATCTCACTCTTCATATAAATATATACTGCTTCATAAGCCTCTTGTGTCTTTAAACATTAGAAACAAACTAACTTACGTATAAGAGAAAGTTGGCTTAAACACCATGTCCAGTCTCAACATGGACCATAATACACGTCTTCCCTTCAACAAGGTTAAGACAAGAGTTTTTTTCAAGAGTACCTTCTCAACCTTTCTCGTTATTATAACAATGGTCAGTGACAAAATTAGCACAGAATAACATAGCAGCTCCATGGTTCTCATGTACACTTTCACTGAAACTTCCATGGATTGCCCGACAAGTACTTGTCATTGCCATTTGACAGCCGTGTCTACATTCTTCTCACGACCGAATTTCAAACCTTCACACATGTGACGTGCAGTAGGTAGAGTTCTATCATCCCACACTCATTTCTAAAATATCATATATTCGAGACTGCAGAAGGCCAAGTGGTTCTAGGATTTACACAGAAATTCTTGAAACACTACATATCCCCCCCCATATTGGGCACATTATATTTGATACACAATCATTATGTAAATAATATCACTCATAACAACATTTCATATCATAACAATATACTGTTCTTATACATGTTTATACATTCATATTTCCCTTCAACAACAATCTTTGTTTCTTTCTCTAGAATAATCTTTAGCTGAGTGTTTCTTTATTCTATTCTTACTTTACTTTAAGATCCAGACATGAGCATTTGTTTGTGGTTTGGTCAGCCTCCGTAGTAGTTAGGAATTGTAAGGACTCTTTCCTTGTTTCTATACTTCCAATTGTAAACTCTAGGTGTTCATGACACATGAGTAATCTACTTTCCATTCTCATTTTTTGTACTGCTTTTCTTTAGTATATACTATTTTTACTATTTTTTTGTAGTTTGGAAGAACTGTGGGCAAAATGAAAGTGGTCTTCTTGACACTCGTAAACTTACATGAAATGTAATAATGTTAGTTGTGCATAGAAGTCAATCTTTCCAGAACAATCCCTATAAAATTTGTGACTTTTGTCACAATACTGTCCCCTTCTCCTAGGATTAGCACCTATACCTTGCTTGTGGGTTGACCTTATGAGAATATTTCCTCTTTCCATTCTTGCAGGTATGCCCCTTTACAAAACATTCCTATATTTAGGCAACAGGTCATCCTATCTCCATGTAGGTACGCCTGCCCTATATACTTAGCAAATGCCGAGTATGCCCCTCATATCCTTTCTGAGTAGGCCTCATACTTCATTACCCTAGTATACATTCCTATGTATACTATAATTAGGTATTCTCTGGTAAAAATAGAAATCTATTTTACACTTTGCATTCACTTTTTACTGCTTCATTTACTCCCTAGAGTCCTCCTCTACTTCTCAACTTCTAACTCTTAGTAGATACTATGTCTATATATACTATTCAAGTCTCACTAACCTACAATTAATCAGAGTATTTATTAAACTGACATTTCCTAATGATCAGCATGACTAGTGCCACTCCTGCTTTCATTTTTCTCTCTTTGCTCACGCCTCTTCCTTGTCTATCTCCTGCTCATTACTGCTTTATAGTTATCCCACAACTCACATGCTTTTGTCTCCTTCTATATATATATGTGTGTGTGCATATTTCCCTGTGTACACATATTCTTTCTTTTACAATACCTGGTGATTCTCACATCGTGACAGGCTTTTTGGTCTGCAGTTTCAATATTTGTGTCTAAATGTATTTTTGTGTGTATGCGTATGTGTGTTCGTCTAGTCTGACTCTTTGGCCTTCTTATCTAAAGATAAGATGTAAGTTATTAGAAACCATGCAAACAAGGAAGGACATAAACAATAGAAGTCTGTGAATATGGAAAGAGGGAAAAAATAGATAGGTCCTCAAATGAGAAGTAAGAAAGAAAGGAAAAAAAAAATACATATGATTGCTAAGATCCAAGAAGAGAAAGAAGATAGCCTCAAAGACAGGAAGCTGTTCCCACCCCCCTTCCCCAGGATCCCTACCCCTCAGGTACTTGAGTGAGACGCCAGAGGAGGTTTGGTGTTAAATCGTCTCCTACAGAACCGACGATCCCACCTTCACCCTTGAGGTCTCCAAAGGAAATCTTAGCAACCCTATGGAAACAGCAAATGGTGAAGAATCAGGCACACTTGTTTGCGAGGGTTGTCTGAAAGGTGTGATGTGTGTTTTGTGTTAGCCATGATTTATTTGCTCTTGTAAACAATGCTTTTATTTACAATACCCACTTCTTTCAAAACCTATACAAACCCTCCCATTTACATCACATCTTATAAAAGGTATAAAATACTCTATACAAAATAGAAAATTTATGCACTATGGTATTGCAGTTGTTTAATTATTCACCTGATTATATTATCCATAAATATAATACTCTATTCATTTTATTTTATTTTGATATCACTCTCTTTCTTATTCTGTGATTCTCCTAAGTTTTCTTTATCTTGTAGTCATATCCAGTTTTCTAAGCACTATGATTATAGAATTGTTAAAGATGTTAGGAATAGATGACAGGATAGTTTAAGATTTTAAAGGAATTCGATGCAGGAAAACTGTTTTGGAAGAAACACTGAAAACAGCTCGGGATCCAGTGGTCATCACTCCGCCCGTTTACTCAGAATGTTAACGTCCCTGGGGGAATATATGACTCTGCCCAGGTCCCATGGACCTGATATTAAGTTTTCTTATGTATTAGCAGACCAATATTTCTCTTTAAACTTTTTTTGGAAGTCTCCCCAAGAAGAAATATTCTCAATATTCATGGTTCCCCTTTCTAAGGCTTCTCCTAGAAGGTAACCCACAGCAGATTAGATCTTTTTAGAATCTTTCAAATTCTTTGGCAAAGCTTGGTTGAATCTTTTCAAAAAGTGGGTCGGATGTACATCCCTGTCTGGCTTAAATTTAGGGAGTTGCCTGGATAATCCTGAATTAGCCCCACATTGCAGATCAGTTCATCACTTCACTAGTTAATACCACATTAGGTGAAGTTATCCTTTTGTCTACTTTATCCTGGATAGTCTTGAATTCTTTCCACAAGTCATCTATACCTTTCCTGGTATCATTAAGTTCAGAAGATAGAATAGGAGATACGTTTCCAGATGTTACTCTCTTGGTAACTTTCAATCTATAATTTCTTCAACCTGTTCCTACAAACTACTTATATTTATGATATCAGAGTTTGCTAATTTCTCTTTGAAGTTCCTTTCCACATTATCTACTCGTGTATTAACACCTGTAATTTGCGATTGAGTTATTGGCATTAAATTATCCTGCTTATCGACATTCTCTTTCAAAGTACTCAACCCTGTCATTATTGCAGTAAATCTAACATTACATACATTTTCAAAGGATTCTGACTTTTCATTAAGCTCTGATTCTACACTATTATATTTGTCTTCAATATTCAATTCTAACCTTTTTGTCAAATCCTGAAAATTATCTTTCTGTTTCTGGCTAAAGTCAGTGTACATTTGATTTACATGAATGGTCAAGGAACTAGTCTATTCATTCTTTAAACCTAAGTTTAAATTCTCTACCTTACTATTTAAGGTGTCAATTTCAGTCTTCAAAGCATCCATGCCTTCACACAGATTACAAAATTCTTTGCTTTGTGAGTCAACTTTGGTATTTAACAAACCTATATTTGCCACTTGACTACTTAAGGTTTCACTCTGGTTATTTAATTGAGACTGTACTGAGTCTATACTGAACCTAGTTTTTCACTTAGTCGCATTTAAAGCTGCACTTTGGGCTTTGATTAAGTTTACTACCTCAGTGCAGTCTGGCACTTCTTTACTAACTCTCATGGCTGTAGCTGGTTCTTGAGTTTCCTCGACTTGTTGTATGTTATCCATATTCTTGCAAGCTTACATGCATGGCTTCATACAATCTCATGTTACAAATTTTCCTCATGACTAAGCTGTTCTCTTTATTGTTATTTCTGAGTACAAGTAAGTCTCATGTTTGCCTGTTGAGCTGAGAGATTGAATGACATGTGTGTTAGTGAACTCTGTTTTCTTCTATTATAGCTCTCCTTAACTTACAACAATAATAAGTATTAATATTGTTTTCAGCTACAGAAAATGCACTAATTAGCTGAAAAAGTGCAAAATTTGTTACATGTTGTTCCTTTATGTGCCCGTAGCTAATCAAAAAAAAAAAAAAAAAAAAAAAAAAAAAAAAAAAAAAAAAAAAAAAAACAGAGACAATTTATGAAGGATGTTTTATTTAAAGAAATTTAACATTCAAAGGATTGAACAGTGTCCAGTCAATGTTTACAGTCTAAGTCAACCAAAAAAACAGCACAGCTGGAACAAAATGTGAAGTAAAATAAGGGTACTTACTAGAGAGATTATTGCACGATGCACCTTCTCTCACAGCAGGTTACTGTGACAAATACTGATCTTGTCATATCCCATAATTAGTCAGGTCTTTCTGTTTAAGGAGAATTATAGGAGTGATGATTCTCATTTGTGAATATGAGAATGGATTGGTAATAAACTAGCTGTCCTTGAGGGAGCATTCCGAAACAGTTTATTATTGAAGAACTGGCACAATTTTGGTAACAGAGTTGCTCTTCCGGTAAATTGGGAATTAAAAATGGAACTGAAGAAAAATTGAAACTCTAAGCCAGATTTGAGTACCAGAGCAAGAATGCTCTTTTAGAAGTGTGTGTTTTGCTTGTATCATTTACAAATATTGACACCTATTTTTTATTAACTATTTTGTTTTGTTTGTTTGTGCTTTTACCAGTAATTTGAAGTGTGATTTTTGTTACAGATACGAAACAAGCTCTCAGCGACGGCAGCAAAAGAAGGGGTTTCTCCAACAACAGAAGCAATGTATAATTATCTTATAGCGAGAACTCGTGCCAATTTACATATTGTTTTATGCCTCAGTCCAATTGGTGATGCATTCAGGAACAGACTGCGTCAGTATCCAGCTTTAATAAACTGTACAACCATTGATTGGTTCTTGGAATGGCCTCAAGAAGCTCTGCTTGAAGTCGCTAGCAAGTATCTTGGAACAGTTAACTTCTTGGAAAATATAAAAACAATGGGTTCAGAGGTAACATCCTCAAAAACAATATGTTTATGATAATTAATTCTTTAAATTGGATGAATTTTATCTTATTTGTTATTTGTTCCATCCACCATACACACCATGATTTTTATGACGTGAATGTTCAGTACATATGCAAACACACATAACTTGGATGCTGTGTTGACTGTTAAGAAGTTACTGAATAGACTATGTGCCAACAAGTGGTTATGATTTATAATGTTGTTATAATATTAATATCTGTTGGATCCTCCAGAGGAGCCAGCCCATACAAGAGAAATTAAATGATCTTCATTTTAATTTTCCACTTCATATTAAATTATCTGTATTGCCTCTTTATGTTTATTAAGGTAATCAATGACTTGTTGATGTGATTTACCCTAGCTTTCTTCATAGGTGTTTATATTTCTTTCCAACAAATCTTGCTCTATTCTATTGTGGGAGGTACATGCGCCTTCCCTATAGTGATTCTCGTTTGAGTTCCGGAAGCATCTCTGTATTGTTTGAACGTACCAGTAATAAATCTAATAGTCTGCATCTGAATTGCTTTGATATGTTCCTTTTATCCAACCTGGTGTGGATCCCAAACACTCAAACAGCACTCAAGAATAGGTCACACTAGTGCAGTATACTTGTCAGATGCTATGCTCCTTCTGCACTCATTTACCTCTATGACCATTTACACTGTAAGGCTTGCCCTATGCACCCTTCTGCCACCACCCATACCAGCCCTGTAACTGGAAAACCATGTATTATCATAGGGAGAGCCACATCTGAAATGGCACATGTCATGTACTATATGTTATGTAAATACTGTTTGGCAGTTTATAAGGGCATGGCTACCACCAAGTTATCAGTTTGGATGAATGGGCATAGGCAGAAGGTGTATACCGGCAACACAAAATATCCTGTTGCTGAGCATGCACTACAATGTGACAGTCATGACCTTGGTGCCTGTTTCACCACACGCACCATCTGGATTCTTCCCTCAGACACCAGTTTCCCAGAACTCTGCAGGTGCTACAAGTCCATGGTTCTCGCCACCCACTTGGCCTTAATTTACATTAATGCCTTCTGTCTCAGCAAATCTTGTCAGTAACTGTTCCTTGCTTCATTCCCTTTTAGTTTTCCATATGTTTTATTTTCTGACCCATCTATTCTTCCCTGCCCATCACCACTTCCACATACAGCACTCTTAGCTTTTCACTCTTCTGAACTCAGGCACGATGTTTCATCATTAATCTCTGTTTTGTGCATTACCCTACCTTCCACCTTGAAGTTCTCAGGTTTTCAAATCTCTTCTGGTGCAGCTGCCAACAATCAATCTTTTCTTTTTATTCTGTCCAGTAAGTTTCCCCTGTCTCAGGTGTCAGGGCAATTGTTCCAAACCTTCCCCATTTCCTAAACCTCACCAGTCTTTGTCTTTCAGCCCTCTTGCTTCCCTTTCAACATTCCTTACAGAAGAAGGAGCCACTGGCTCTGAAAACTTGCAAATATCAATATCTTTATATTTGTTTTCTGCTGCTACCACTTAGTGAGTAAATTTTTTTGTGTGTCCAGTTAAATTAGATTTTTATATTTTGTTATTTATATCTAATTTTTCTAGACCTAACTTAGTGATATGCTCATCTAACTTCTAAACATCTGTATTCTAGTATTACTCATATCTAATTTCACATTTATCTCAGCAGTAGTTTGTTTGAATTCAACACCTTGGCCACCTATTGTCACATTTTATTCAATTTATAAGCAGCACTAGTGGTATCCATTTTTTTTTTTCTTAGTTTAGTCCAACACCTTGACCTTACAAGTCAGCATTGTCTTGTACTAACTGATCTGTTACAGTGTTTAGTTAATTAAAGGCTCATAATATTAAGTTGAAATTCGCTTCAGTTTTTCCTGTACAATTAGTGTACAACTAAAGCAATAATAAGTTTTCAGTATCTCTTCCTTAGTTAACAACAGTCACCAACATTGCATTAGAAAATTTTTAGTAAAAACATCAACTTAGTCTTCACTAAACACACCATACCACCAAATAAAAATTTAAAGAAAATAATTTTGGCATCACTACAGCTTACCGAACTTTGTTGGGCAGCATGCCACATCGTGATGCTGAATGAACAGTGACATTGCAACTTTATGTGGCTGCGTTGTTACAGGCTGTAGTTTTGCATTTTGATGCAGTAAACCTAGAGAGTCTCATTTAATTGTTATTTTCTCTTTCCAGAATGTAAGTAGAGCATATCTCTTCCTTATTTAGCTCATATTTCCAGAAAGGAGCATATGAGGTGTGTTCAAAAAGTAACGGGAATTTTTTTAAATTCATGGGCTTTATATGTCTGATTTAAAATTTTTTAATTTGATTTTATTGTTATTATTTCTATCTTGCTAGTGCACATGTTATTGTTGTATATTTGTACTTTCAGCTGTTTTGAATTTATAGTTATATGCGTTTTCAAGTGCTCAGCGAATTTTTGTTTCAAAAAGATGGATCAAAGAATTTACAATTAATTTTGCTTGAAAAATGGAATACAGTTTAATACTGCATTTGTAATGTTGACTGTGGCCATTGGCAAATTTACACATGCATTTACAAGTGGTATAAACATTTCAAAGTGGGTCAGGAAGATACTGAAGGCGATGACCACCCTGGATGCCATAGTGTGCCAGTTACTGATGACAGTGTCAAACAATGGAAAATCCAGGATGGAATGTAACAATATTATTAAAAGGTTAGTTGTTACCCACCATATAGCAGAAATGCTGACTCGCAGATAGGCACAACAAAATGACTGTCACGAAATAAGCTTTCGGCCAACAAGGCCTTTGTCAAAAATAGACAACAGACACACACACACACACACACACACACACACACACACACACACACACGCACACGCAAACACAAGTCACACACATATGGCCACAGTCTCTGGCAGCTGTTGCAGCACAAAGACAAGATCAAAAAACAATTTGACAAGTTTGATCACATGTGAAGGTTTTTCTTACTCTTCAATTAGAATGGGATAGTGCATTCTGAGTTCCTACCTTATAGTCGTATGGTCAGTAAGGGATACTACATGGAAATTTTATGCCATTTGCGTGAAGCAATTTGAAGAAAATGACTAGGATTGTGGCAAAACCACTCGCAGAAATTGCATCACTTCTTGTTCATAAACATTGTGTTACCTCAGCCACTGTATTCACCAGACATGGCCTCCTGCAACTTCTTTCTATTACCAAGGTTGAAGAGAACCATGAAAGGACATCATTTTGCCACCATTGATGAGATAATAACAAAATCGTTGACGGAGCTCAGAACTATAATGAACTGCAGAAGTGCTTCCAAGATCAGAAAAATTGCAGGCACAAATATATTATCTCTAATTGGATTACTTTGAAGGGTACAATGTTGATGTTGATGAGTAAATAAAGATTCTGTAAGAAAAACAAAAATTCCAATTCCTTTTTGATCACACCTTGTAAATTTTAAGTTGTTGTGTCGGAAACTTCGACGTGTTTTCTTGTTGTTCATAATTTATTTGACTTTTTCTTACTAAAGTATTATATTTATCATGAGTGAAAACTTCCTTACCCTATCCCTTAAAACCCACATCCTTTCATCTTTCCCTCTCCTTCCCTCTTTCCTGATGAAGCAACCGTTGGTTGCGAAAGCTTGAATATTGTGTGTGTCTATCAGCCTGCCAGCACATTCGTTTGGTAAGTCACATCATCTTTGTTTTTAGATATATAGAAAACAGCTTTCGCATCCCGCAACTACCCTCCCTACCTGGTACAGAAGCAAATAACCAGAGCCACTTCCTCATCTCCTCAAACTCAGAACCTCCCACAGAAGAACCCCAAAAGTGCCCCACTTGTGATAGGATACTTTCCGGGACTGGATCAGACTCTGAATGTGGCTCTCCAGCAGGGATACGACTTCCTCAAATCGTGCCCTGAAATGAGATCCATCCTTCATGAAATCCTCGCCACTCCACCAAGAGTGTATTTCCACCTTCCAACGAACCTTCGTAACCTCTTAGTTCATCCCTATGAAATCCCCAAACCACCTTCCCTACCCTCTGGCTCCTACCCTTGTAACCGCCCCCAGTGTAAAACCTGTCCCATGCACCCTTCCACCACCACCTACTCCAGTCCTGTAACCCGGAAGGTGTGCACGATCAAAGGCAGAGCCACGTGTGAAAGCACCCACGTGATTTACCAACTGACCTGCCTACACTGTGTGGCTTTCTATGTGGGAATGACCAGCAACAAACTGTCCATTCGCATGAATGGACACAGGCAGACAGTGTTTGTCGGTAATGAGGATCACCCTGTGGCTAAACATGCCTTGGTGCACGGCCAGCACATCTTGGCACAGTGTTACACCGTCTGGGTTATCTGGATACTTCCCACTAACACCAACCTGTCAGAACTCCGGAGATGGGAACTTGCCCCTCAGTATATCCTCTCTTCTCATTATCTGCCAGGCCTCAACCTCCGCTAATTTCAATTTGCCGCCGCTCATACCTCACCTGTCTTTCAACAACATCTTTGCCTCTGTACTTTCGCCTCGACTGACATCTCTGCCCAAACTCTTTGCCGTTACAAATGTCTGCTTGTGTCTGTGTATGTGGGGATGGATATGTGTGTGTGTGTGCGAGTGTATACCTGTCCTTTTTTCCCCCTAAGGTAAGTCTTTCCGCTCCCGGGATCGGAATGACTACTTACCCTCTCCCTAAAACCCACATCCTTTCGTCTTTCCCTCTCCTTCCCTCTTTCCTGATGAAGCAACCTTAGGTTGCGAAAGCTCAAATTTTGTGTTTATGTTTGTGTTTGTTTGTGTGTCTATCGACCTGCCAGCACTTTCGTTTGGTAAGTCACATCATCTTTATATATATATATATATATATATATATATATATATATATTAATTTGAAACCAACAATTGCGTTTGTTATTGTCACTGTTGCATTTCGAAATCTTTCCTGTCGTCTTATTTTCTCTTTGTGTTTTTGCCAGTAGTTTCACTTTGTATTCACCTTCTCCTTTTTACCGTAATCTGCTATACAATTTTATCCCGCCTATATATACTCAATAATACGTAACCCACTTCCAAACCATAAGCAAAAAAAATTTTTTGCCGCTTTCAACACTACCGCTGCTATAAAATCCACCGTTTCTAGTTCACAAACAGTTCCTTTCACCTTTTAAACAACCATTTCGGCTGTTTCTAATAACTTTCGCTTTATTTCCATTTCCGTTTTTCCCACATCACTGATAATTTTTAGCAGCTTCCCACAGGTTTAACGTCATTATTTCTTCGTCAGGCAATTGTTAGCCTCATTTTCATAATCTGCCACCACAAAACCACTCCTTTTAACACATTACACGCAGTTTTTTCAAAATTTTCCCGAATTTCTCCGTCCTTTAACGTGTTTTGGCGGCAACACAACCACCTAACCTTTGTGCACATCGTTGTCTACCAACCCTAGTCCAACGTAGCCCAGCTGTAACCAACACCTTTTCGCCTTTTTCACACCAGATCTCCAGTTACTTTCCAGTTCACCTTTATCTCTCCCCATATATTTTTATTTTCATTTTCATTTCAGCCTCATGTCACACTTTCCACCTTCTAATACCATGTCACCCTCACAACACCCCCACAACGACCCCATTAAGTTCTATTTACATTACCTCTGCAAACATGCCTTCGCCATAGCCAGATTACGCTCCCATATTCTATTTTCTCAGGCTTGTCTAACATTTGGCATTACCCCCAAAGGCCTCACACTTAAAGTTCCCATCTCTGGCTGCAACCCTTCTTTCCATCAGTCCCTATACCAGTTCCAAACTGAACAATCCATTGCCCTCACCCACCTAATCCTTCACCTACACATCAACTCAGCCAATGAACACACCCGTCAACTCCTATCCTTAATAAAAGTCCTTAATCTTTCCTCTCCCACATACACACCAGCTGTTCAGAGCATCCTCCTACAGGCCAACCCCAAATTAGAACAGCATGCCACCCTCCACCTTAAAAAACTATCCAATCTCCTGGTTTCCCACCTCCGGAAAGGCAACTCACTCACCCTTCACAAGCTTTCCAGCAAACCTCAACCTCCTCTCATTGCACACAAACCCAGTCTCTCCCATCTACTCAATCTCCCACTTCCAGCTCCACTCCCTCCAAAACCTCAAAATTCCAATCAACACAATCTGGAACCACAACACCCTAATTCAGTAGTTAACCTTTCCTCCAAACCTCTCTCCCAATTCGAAACCTCTGTCCTATCCAAAGGCCACACCTTCAGCCCCACTCCCAGATTCAACCAAACAGCCCTCGTCAAAGATTTACTGTCCTACTCTCGTACTCTCTGCTGGAAATATCACTTTGCCACGAAGAAAAATGATCCTAATCCTACTCCTAATGATCCAACTCCCCAGGACACTATCCAAATTGAACCCTGCCTGGAACAGTTCCATCCTCCGTCGCAGCGGGACCCACCTCCTCTTCCTCAAAATCACCCTCTCCAAACCTTCCAGGAATTTCTGACTTCCAGCCTTGCATCTCAATCCTTCTTAAAAAACCTTAATCCTACTCCCAACATCACCACTGCTGAAGCTCAGGCTATCCGTGATCTGAACTCTGACCGATCCATCGTCATTCTTCCGGCGGACAAGGGTTCCACGACTGTGTACTTGATCCTTGTAACCATTGATGCCACTTCCTTACATACAAATGTTCCGCACGTCCAGGGTTTCGCTGCGATGGAGCATTTCCTTTCACGCCGATCACCTGCCACCCTACCTAAAACCTCTTTCCTCATCACCTTAGCCAGCTTCATCCTGACCCACAACTTCTTCACTTTTGAAGGCCAAACATACCAACAATTAAAGGGAACAGCCATGGGTACCAGGATGGCCCCCTCGTACGCCAACCTATTCATGGGTCGCCTAGAGGAAGCCCTCTTGGTCACCCAGGCCTGCCAACCCAAAGTTTGGTACAGATTTATTGATGACATCTTCATGATCTGGACTCACAGTGAAGAAGAACTCCAGAATTTCCTCTCCAACCTCAACTCCTTTGGTTCCATCAGATTCACCGGGTCCTACTCCAAATCCCATGCCACTTTCCTTGACGTTGACCTCCATCTGTCCAATGGCCAGCTTCACACGTCCGTCCACATCAAACCCACCAACAAGCAACAGTACCTCCATTATGACAGCTGCCACCCATTCCACATCAAACGGTCCCTTCCCTACAGCCTAGGTCTTCGTGGCAAACGAATCTGCTCCAGTCCGGAATCCCTGAACCATTACACCAACAACCTGACAACAGCTTTCGCATCCCTAACTACCCTCCCGACCTGGTACAGAAGCAAATAACCAGAGCCACTTCCTCATCCCTTCAAACCCAGAACCTCCCACAGAAGAACCACAAAAGTGCCCCACTTGTGACAGGCTACTTTCCGGGACTGGACCAGACTTTGAATGTGGCTCTCCAGCAGGGATACGACTTCCTCAAAATCTGCCCTGAAATGAGATCCATCCTTCATGAAATCCTCCCCACTCCACCAAGAGTGTCTTTCCGCTGTCCACCTAACCTTCGTAACCTCTTAGTTCATCCCTATGAAATCCCCAAACCACCTTCCCTACCCTCTGGCTCCTATCCTTGTAACCGCTCCCTGTGTAAAACCTGTCCCATGCACCCTCCCACCGCCACCTACTCCAGTCCTGTAACCCGGAAGGTGTACACGATCAAAGGCAGAGCCACATGTGAAAGCACCCACGTGATTTACCAACTGACCTGCCTACACTGTGATGCATTCTATGTGGGAATGACCAGCAACAAACTGTCCATTCGCATGAATGGACACAGGTAGACAGTGTTTGTTGGTAATGAGGATCACCCTGTGGCTAAACATGCCTTGGTGCACGGCCAGCACATCTTGGCACAGTGTTACACTGTCCGGGTTATCTGGATACTTCCCACCAACCCCAACCTACCCGAACTCCGGAGATGGGAACTTGCTGTTCAATGTATCCTCTCTTCCCGTTACCCACCATATCCATGGATGGATATGTGTGTGTGTGCGAGTGTATACCTGTCCTTTTTTCCCCCTAAGGTAAGTCTTTCCGCTCCCGGGATTGGAATGACTCCTTACCCTCTCCCTTAAAACCCATATCCTTTTGTCTTTCCTTCTCCTTCCCTCTTTCCTGACGAGGCAACCATTGGTTGCGAAAGCTAGAATTTTGTGTGTATGTTTGTGTTTGTTTGTGTGTCTATCGACCTGCCAGCGCTTTTGTTTGGTAAGTTTCATCATCTTTCTTTTTTTGTATATATATATATATATATATATATATATATATATATATATATATATATATATATATATATATAAAACAAAGATGCTTTAACTTACGAAATGAGCAAGCGTTGGTATGTTGATAGACACAATGAAAAACACAAACACACACATAAATATTCAAGCTTTCGCAACCCATGGTTGCTTCATCAGGAAAGAGGAAAAGAGAGGGAAAGACGAAAGGATGTGGGTTTTAAGGGAGAGGGTAAGGAGTCATTCCAATCCTGGGAGCGGAAAGACTTACCTTAGGGGGAAAAAGGGCAGGTATACACTCGCACACACACACACACACATATCCATCCGCACATACACAGACACAAGCAGACATTTTTCAATGACTCCTTACCCTCTTCCTTAAAACCCACATCCTTTCGTCATTCCCTCTCCTTCTCTCTTTCCTGATGAAGCAACTGTTGGTTGCGAAAGCTTGAATTTAGTGTGTGTGTTTGTGGTTGTTTGTGTGTCTATCAACATGCCAATGCTTTCGTTTGGTAAGTTACATCATATATGTGTGTGTGTGTGTGTGAATTTTATTATTAACTTCATCTTCTTTTTTACAGGAGCAAGTGAAAATGGATAAGGACATGTTGGAGGAGCAGGTGAGCCAAAGCAAAGTTTGTAATAGTAATTTCCATATCAAATGCAATCAATTTGAAACTCAGTTTTGAGTTCTTTGTAAATTGTGCATTGAATAGAAACTCCCAAGTCATGTTATCTACTGCAAGAACAGGAAAAGTGAGAACATATAAGTACACAGAATTATGAAGACCTTTTTTACTTGTTGTAAAAAGGAAAGTTTCATTAATATTTGGTACAGGTGACTCAAGATGAAAACAAATGCAAATGTGAGAAGTGTGTCATATGTTACAAATGTAAGTTCTGTGTTATGAAAATTGAATCTGTCTCTGAAATTTAACTTAAATCTTTTCTACTGTTTTCATTTATGGATACAGTTCACTTCAGAATATTGAGCAGTAGATATCTGAGGTGCATTAACAGTCTGTTGATAATTGTCATAGGGGCAGTAAAGATACACTTATATTAATTTGAGCATCCACAGATACACTTACATTAATTTGAGCATCCGCAGAAGTATAGAAGCAGCCCTTCCTTTAAGAGATGTCAGGACCTTAGTGAAGTTTCTCACAGAGGCAGGTATAGTATATTTGGAAGGTGGAAGACCACAAAACTAGTGCAAAATGCAAGAAGACATGCAGGGAATGGGAAACCATTGCTGCACAACTGTCTGTAACTCATACTGCAGAGAGGAAATGGAAAAGATTAAGGAATAGGTGTGTGTTTTGTCATGGATCCATGTCATTCGAAGACCACTTTGGAAATTTTCATCCAACTCCAGCGTTAATGGTACAACAGAGGTCTTTTACATCACTGATAGGTTTATCATTATAATTCTCTGAATGCAGATTACAAGATAGTACTACCTCCCACTTAAATCTCATGAAACAATCACGCTGGTCAAATCAGAGAAATCTTAGTTTTTACAAAAGTGTGCAAAATTTTTTTTTCCTTTGTCCCATTGGCTTCTGGAACTAATTTAAAAAAAATGGGACAAATAATTCAACTAGAAAAAGGAAAATTATCTCCTCAATGACACTGAAAAACCCTAATGAAAAAATATACATATATTTTCACCAAATTCAGCATTTGTATAACTCTGAAGGGAAATACATAGTTCTTCAGTTAAGCATTTGATTTATATACACTTTGTGGTGTTTTTGAAAATGAGAGCATGATATTTCATTCATTTCAGTAATTAAACATTTCCCTTAAGCATAGAAATCTCAGATTTCATTTAGGATGGTAAACATTTGTATTTTATTTTGAGTCTTATTTTCTATGGCATCAAATTATTAATCTCCACCAGTGAAGTTGCTCTCGCATTTCAACATGTATAAATTATTTTCAGAAAGAATTGCATAAATACACATGGAAATGCGTCAATTGGTTTGGGAAAAAAGTGTACGACAGGTTGAGGTAGGTGACAGGGATCAGCTGTCAGATGTTTCATATACTGGAAGGCATCCCATATTGCTTGCAGTTTTTTAACATAAAAAGAAAAATACGTTAATGGTTCACTGTCATGGTAGCATATTATATTGTGTGTCCAATCTCAGAATGAGACAATGGTGGTACATGTAACTGATTTGAGGAAAATAGCTCTTTTATTTTTATTCCCCTGATTTATAGATTTTATTTTTTATGTATGTGTACTTACTTGATATGTAATTAGTCTGCATTTTTTGTGATAATATTAATGTTGTATATAATTTAGGAGTAAAGGAGACCATTCACTGAATACAAGAAACATTCAGTTCTCAACAGGCACACACAAAAGAGAATGATAACTTGCTATCTTTCAGAAGAAACCTTTCAGCAAACTAGAGTACAGTTAGACAGAAAAAAAAAATAAAGACATGCAACACACACACAAATACCTGTGCCCCTATATTATGCAAGCTCAACACACAACATAGGGACACAGGAGTGAGTGTGTGTGTGTGTGTGTGTGTGTGTGTGTGTGTGGGGTTTTTGTGTGTGTGTGCGTGTGTGTGTGTGTGTGTGTGTACATTCTCTTTTGTGTGTATCTGTAGACAATTCAATGCTTGTGCTATTCTGTGAGTAGTCTCTGTTACTCCTAAAATACTTGCATTCTTGTAGAAATTTCCTTATTGTATTGATGTTGTATACTTATCTTATGTCTTATGTTGATTGTAGGAAAGACTGAGAGATGCTGTAGCAAGGATATTTGCTACAATCCATGATTCTGTTTCCAAGTGGTCTAAAAAAATGCTGATTGAAATGAAGAGGCACAATTATGTCACACCAACAAATTATTTGGAACTTGTTGCTGGATATATTTCGTATGTTTCATGAATTGAGCTGTTGTTATTAAAATTAATTTTTTCTAACTGTGAATATTATCTAACTTCATAAAACGTAACTTAAAAATTATTTAAAAAAGGGAACTTTAGTTAATATTACTAATGGAGAAATAATATGTGACAAACCAAGTCACAGTATGGAGCTCGCTTCTCTTAGAACTGTGGTGTGTGTGTGTGTGGGGGGGGGGGGGGGGGGGGGAGATCTGTAGGGTCATTTTAGACCTGAAGGTCATTATTATATGAAAATTAAATTAATTTTGACAGTTTTATGTGCACTCTTTGATTTTTAATATTACTCTGTGGTGGTTGTGCTGTTTGTATATGAGGGCTGTTCAAAAAGTAAGGTGACTTTTCAAATTGCATGGGCAACATACATTTGAATATTGATCTTTTTTATTGTTATGTTGGTATACATGTCCTGAACATATGCTCACAGTTTCAAGTGTACAGCATACTTCGTTGGTTTTTGACAGAGAAAGGCTAGACGTGTTTTACTGTACTCGGTGATTTTTGATTACTATAAAAAATAGAGTAAAGAATTTGCATCAAATTTTGTGTGAAAAATGGTATCAGGTGCTCTAAAACACTTGAAATGTTGACAGTAACATACGGTGAGTCAGCTCTAAGTAAAAATAAAATGTTTACAAGTGGCACAAGCTCTTCTAAGATGGCCAAGAAGATGCCAATGAGGAACCTCACTCTGATGCCTCTGCACATCAACAGCAGATGATAATGTCAAAGCTGTGAAGAAAATTGTTTCAGAAAATTGTCAGATTACTGTAAGAGAAGTTACTGAGAATGTTGGCATATCGGTCAGCTCATGTCATGTAAATTTTTTTTTTTTTTTTTTTTGGGCATGAGACGTGTCAGCTAAGTTTGTTCCAAAACTTCTCAATTTGATCAGGAGAACCATCACATGAGAATCACTCGTGAACTCTTGAATGACATCAATGATGATCCTAATTTGCTCAAAAGGGTCATAACTGGTTACAAAACATGGATTATGACGTTGAAACTAAAGCCCAATTGTCCCAATGGAAACATCCCAGAGAGCCAAGACAAAAAAAGTAAATCGAGTTTGATCAAATGTCAAAGTTTTTCTCACTCCCCCCCCACCCCCACTTATCATTGCGTAGTTCATCATGAATTTTTGCCTCCAGGTCATACGGTCAACAAGGAGTATTACTTTGATGTTATGCGCCGTTTGGGAAAAACAGTACACAAATAAGTCCAGAATTGTGGAAAAACCATTCATGGCTTTTCCATCACAACAACACACCTGCCCATTCATCATTGCTTGAGAGAGACTTTTTGGCCAAGAAGCAACACGACACTCATGCCTCAGCCACCATATTCACCAGATTTGGCCCCCTGCGACTTCTTCGTATTCCCAAAAATGAAGAGACCTATGAAAGGACAATGATTTTCAACGACTGACGACATAGAAAATGCATTGATGTAAGTACTCGAGGCTGTACCAAAAAGTGCTTATGAGAAGTGCTTTGAGGATTGGAAGAAGCATTGGCACAAGTGTACTGTATCTGAAAGGTATAACTTTGAAGGGGACAACATGAATATTGATGATTAAATAATATTAGAGAAGGAAAGTTGCTACTCACCATATAGCAGAGATGGTGAGTGGTGATAGGTACAACAAAAAGATTCACACAATTAATTGTGTGAATCTTTTTGTTGTGCCTATCGTGACTCAGCATCTCCACTATGTGGTAAGTAGCAACTCTCCTTCTCTAATATTGTTACATTACATCCTGGATTTTCCATTGTTTGATGATTAAATAAATATTTTTTCATAAAAATATAAAGTCACTTTACTTTTTGAACAGACTTCATACGTGTAGTCATTGTAGTAAACACACTGATTTTTTATTTAATAAAACATTCTTTTTACAAAGCTTATCATCTTAATAATACTGAAAAATACTCCGCAAAAATGTTATGGGCTGATATATGAAACCAATGTCTTGTATATTTTAAAAATGGACGTTATGTGCAGAAATCTGGAGTCAGTTCATGTTATATGGGTGTTGATTGTTGTCCTCCCCATCCTACTGATCATTCACGAATGATTGGACGTGAAAATAATTCAGCACAGAATTTTGTTATGGAGGTATATTTAGTCCACGTTATAGGAAAGTCTCCTTCAGATCTTATGAATCTGGATGATTCTTGGAAGAAAAGAGACAGAAAAGCACATTCCCAGACAAGATCAGTTATTCCCATATAAGGGACACAAATACAGTAGCAGAAGGCCGGACGGCCCTGGAAAAAGACTCTGAACTCACACATAGAGTGGGTTCACTTAGAACATTAATAACAATCAAATTAAATAAATGCAAGTCAATAGGCAACTATTGTGATCATATCAAAACAACCACATTTAAGTAAAAAGAAATGAAGTTCCCGGTGAGTGAAAAGTGGGTAGGAACTTTGCTGCTGACTGAATTACCTGATCATTAACTATTTATGATTATGGCCCCTGAAAACAGTGGCATACATGTCATCACAAATTCTATTAAAATAACACCACAACAAGACTGGAAGAAACAGTCAGTCTAATATCAAAATAAGCAAGATAATACAAAAGTTTATTATTAAATGCTACATGTGCAACAGAGTGAATCACTTTGCTCTAGCAGGGGAGAAAAAGGAGGAAGGTTGTTCAAAACTAGCAAAGGATATTCTAAAAATATATTGGACTTAGTACCATTCCACTTTGAATAATTTCGGTGTACATGCCGAATTTTTTTAAATTTCTACACAACACTCTGCTGGTGTAGCGGAAGATGAAGCTCCAGGAAAGCCTTACCATACAACCTCCGAGCAAAGCAAGCAAAAGAGCAAACACCACAATGCAACATAATAGGGTAGTGTGAAGTAACACACCGTAACTTCAAAAGCCAGAGTGCCAGTGCAATAATCAAATGTTGAAGAAAGACCTGAGCTCAGTGACCCAGAATAATTATTGAACCACCACAGCAAGGAGCACTGGCGCAATCAATAAAAGAGGGAAAATTCACTCATGCAACCAGAGCCACTGCATCATAGGTGTGGGCTCGGCTGATGTTTGATACTAACTTACCTAAGGAGTATTGGTCTGAAGCTGTGTCTACAGCTGCATACCTATCAAATTGTTCTCCATCCGTCACACTTAAAGATAAAACACCATAAGAATTTTGCTACAGGAGAAAGACTTCTTTGTCATGCTTGAGGATTTTTGGTTACGGTGTGATGTTTCACATCCCAACACCCCACAACAAGAAGTGGTATAAGAAGCCGAAGTAGCTGACATTTGTAGGCCACTGCCAAGCAACCAAAGCCTACTGATTCACTGATAGGGAGACTTGCCACATAATTGGCAGCAGATATGTAAATTTTCTAGAGGATGAGAATTTCCCAGGTTCAAAGGTTGAGGAACCTAAGATCACCAATGTATAAGGATTGGAACAAGGAGCAGTTCTTCATGGCATCAAAACTTCACATACTGAAGAAGAACTGCAATCATTAGACAGTAATAATAACCCTTTTATGGTTTTGACAGTGATCCAATTTAAACTGAAGCTCAACATGAGGAACATAGAATCAAAAAATGGATTGTGTAGTTCAACAAGTGGTTACTCCTCAAAGGCCGAGCAGAGAACCAAAACTCAAGAAAAGGCCAGACCATTTTATTTACAAGAAGGACTTCCAAATGAAGCCACTGATGTCAATGAGGCCTTGTAAGGGATAAATAGGGAAGAATGGAAAGAAAGCAGTGAAGGCAAAATTATTTCTAGTTTGTAATGACACATTTGAAGAGGTAGAGCTGTGCAGAGGACATAAACCTTTCAAGACTATGTGGGTATTAAAAATAGATCCTAGGACTGGCAGTATACCAGAATCATTTAAGGCATGACTAATGATTAAAGTGTGCTCTAAAGTTAAAGGTGTTAATTACCATCAAACCTTCACACCATTGTTTAAGCATGTATTCATTAGATATTTCTTATGTAAGATAGCATGAGAGAACTAGGAGATTGACCATGTTGATATCACCACCGCATATCTCTATGAAAAATTGATGAGGTGTTGAGAAAACTGGAAATGAACAGACAAAAACTGATCCATGTATCTATTCTCATAGAAATGGCACCAAACTAGTCATTATAACTTTATACATTGATGATATGCCAGCATTCTCAAATGACGGAAATGTTTTGAATCATGTCAATAAATCTTTGATGATATTTTTTTAGATAAAAGATGTAGGATCAGTGAGCCAATTCCTATGTTTATAAATTACAACAAATTGTGAAAAAGGAAAAAATTTTGATCTCTGAGATTTGTTATGAAAGAAAAGTGGAAGAATTTGAAATGAATGAAACCAAGCCAGTGAAACACCAACCAAACTCAGTTTGGGCCTTGAGGCAGTCAGATCAACTTGTATCAAAGTATCTTATCAGCAGACACTAGGAATTTTTATGTATCCACCCCAAATCTTCAGACTTGACACATGTTTGCTGTCAGTCTTCTTAGCAAGTATTACTATGGTTTTAAAAAGATCCATTGGCTGCAGTTACAAGATGTTTAGATATTGAAAGTGAACCATTTGCTGTAAGCTAGAATTTCCTAGAGATAGCCACAGAGAAATAGTGGCCTTCAGTGACACCGAATGGGGAAGTAAAACCAGTGGCAGCAATCCCGTGACAGATTCATGCGTAAAAATGCAGAATTCTTTAATTTTGTGGAAAAAAATAACTACTGCATTCTCTACTTGGGTAGCTGAATATATGCTTTTGGCACCAGCTGTTCAAGATTTACTAAGCTTAAGACAACTTGTGTCTGAGATAGATCCAAGTAGTGGCACACAGTCACTTAAAATATGTCGTGATAAAGGAACCATTCCACATGTTATTAGTACTGAACATCTGCCTTCTGAAGAGATGTTAGCTGATGCTTTCACAAAACACCTAAGTAATCCAAGATATGAACCATGTGTAAGAAACTGTGGCCATGTGAAACAAATTAGGGAATGACTGTTCATTTGAACTCTAAATTATGTGTTGACATCAACCAGTTTTCTGTTTACTCTTTAACTTGTTACTATTACTATGTGATTGCTGTGATGTTTATATGTATGTAGTCATTGTAGTGCACATACTGATTTTTCATTTAACAGAACATTCTTTTGCGAAACATTCACATCCATTGTGCTGAAAGTGGTCAGCAATTATCAGATAGTAAGAATGGAAACAAACTAGCTGATTGATAGTACTAATTATTTATAAAATTTTACTTAATTTGAATTATGCTTTACAGTGTACCCTGTGTAGTATATGCAGCTGCTTCTTACTTTTATAAATAACTTGTGAAATTTTTGTATCTGATGAATGAAAACAGTTACAGCTTCTCTAAAATTGCCTGTGCAAAAAATATAGTTACCTATTACATGACGTAGAGTGATACAGACAACAGAAAAAGGCAAAGATGTGCACAAGGTGTTTTTTAAAATTCATTAGTATTTAGTGTTTGCTTTTGAGTGCCTAACTTTCTCTGGAAACAGTGGCCATCATTTTCAAACTCTTGTAAACTACCTTACCTGTTACATTCCATGTGTAAATTAATTTTGTTATCACAGAAAGAAATTGCATTGATACTATTGATTATGCATTTTAAGCCTGTGTTCTGTTGGCATATCATTTATGTAATACAGCAGTTAATTGGCTTTTGTGTACAATTTCCTTGCTCTCCCTTCATGGTTGAGATGTTGGCATTTTTACAGGTTGTAATAGTTTCTTAGGATAAAAATGTTTCATAATTATTGACCAGAATTTTAATATTGTTTAAATTCATGTCATCGTCTCAACAACTACATGTTTGGTCACACTAGGTTGTTATTTGAGATATATGTGTGAACAAATTACTGTTGGAAAGAGCAATTTCTCGTGTTTTACATGGTTTCTGCTAGGTAGCAGCACTTCAGTTCTAGTGAAAATGGTGTCAGGACAACAGATTGCACAGTATTTCAGGATTCATGATCATAATGCAGTATCTTTCAGGTCCATCCAGGGTAATATTATTTCTTCTTCCAATATTTCAGCTCATAAACTTACAGCCATCTCTGAGATGAGACACTGGCAGAATGTAAACCACTTGACACAATACTGTGGTGTAAATGCATGTGCATCAGAGATGACACTATCAGCAACAAGAGCATCAATCATAGACAAAACAAGGAAATATCACCAACTTGACCTGACATTGTAAGGAGAAAGAAGCACACTTGCAAGATATCAGCCCTAGCAATTGACCCCTCATAAAAATTGGGCTATAATTCTCATAGTTCGTAGTTATGACCTTCCTAATGTACAGCTTTAAATTTTTGCATGCACTGCTTGTTTGACACTTGCTCCGCCTCACTGCAGCTGCCTAATGCCTGAGCTTGAAGAATTGTACAGCAGAGTGACAACCAGAGCCTCCTATTCATATGATGTTGAACCTCATTTCTCTTCCCTCATCAAGATTCAAGATTCAAGATCTTGAATCTTGAATCTTGAATCTTGATGAGGGAAGAGAAATGAGGACGTGGACACTTCGGCTGAACATGTTTTGAAATCTTGTTTAAGAACACAGGTTATTCAACATGAAAAATAGCCAAGTAATATATGTATTATGTCAACCTCATGAACATAAACATTCAGTATTATGTTAACAGTATTATCAAATTAATGTTCTGCAACCATATATATATGACTCAAAATTAAAATGAATAAACCTAAGCAACTGAAAGATTATTATGAAATGCAAGGTGTATCAAAAAGAATCATCCAATTAAAAAAAAAAAAAAAAAAAAAAAAAAAAAACGTAACTATTATGTTATTTGAGTTAAGTGCTTGAACAACATACTGATGGAAAGAGCAAACTCTCAAGTTTTACATGGTTCCTGCTACATAGTAGCAGTATGTGCCTACTTCAGTTCTAGTGAAAATGGTGTCAGGACAACAGAAACCATTTTGTATTGTACCTTTTGCGCAGTGTGGGTCAGTAGTAACTTTTCAGCATGACATTCATACTGGGTATGGTGTGGATCCTCCTACAGCACAGAGTGTTAGACGATGGCATGAACAATTCTGAGAAACAGGTTGTTTGTGTAAAGGCAAATTGTTGGTGCATCCTCGAGTGCCTGACAAAGGTAGCAAATGCATCCACCATAATTTCACAAGGAGTCTGCAGAAATCCATTCACCATGCAGGTCAATAGCTCAAAATGCCCCCCCGATGTCCACCTGGCACGTGTTGTGTTGACGTTTACACAAAATTCAGCTACTGCAAGCTCTTCATGAGGGTGACAAACAACAACATGTGGAGTTCTGTAATTTCTTTCTTGGCAAGATGGAGGTTGACAGTTTTTTTCCATGCTTGGTGTTTACGGACGAGACAATATTCCATTTACGTGGAAATGTGAACCATCATAATGTGAGAATATGAGGTACAGAACAACTACATGAAGTTGTACAACATGAGACGGACTCTCCAAAATTTAATGTGTTTTGTGCAGTTTCATGGGAAAAGGTGAGTAGTCTATTTTTCTTTGCCAACAACACTGTTACAGGAAGCATATATCTCGATATGCATAAGAACTCCCTTTTCCCACAGTTGGAGACTGATTTGAATGACCTCATTTACCAACGGGATGTGGCACAACCATACTGGCATCTGGAAGTGCAGGAATTTTTAAATCAAAGGATTACTGAACAATGGATCGATGACAATGGATCAAATAATTCAGTCTTACATTACTGGCTTCCAAGGTCACTGGATCTGACTGTATGTGATTATTTCTTGTGAGGCTTTATAAAAGACTGTTTATGTGCCTCCGTTACCAACAAGAATGAATGAAATGAGACATCGCATAACAGCAGCTTTGGAAGCTGTAACTCAAGACATGCTCACTGCAGTGCGGGAACTATTTGAATACCGCATTTACATATGCCGTGCATCTCAAGGGGGCATATTGAACACCTATGAAAAGATATTAAAAAAAAATTTTTTTTGTTTCCTGTTCATCAAAAAACAAAATTCATTTTACATGTTTATGAGTTTCAGATTCACAGACGTGCCAATTTGGATGATTAGTTTTGATACACCCTGTATAGTTAAAGGTTTTTTAATTGCGGTTTAATCATGCCAGTCATGTTGGCACATGTATTTTATTTTAACAGTGCCAGCTTTAAAATTGAAAGAAAATAATGCCAAACGGGGATGTTAGTAATAAAATTGAGCTGAGATACTTCTTTTCTGGTACACTCAGTTGTTTCATTCATTTACACTGTATTTGTGAGTTGTAACATAAAAATGTTGGGAACAGAAAGATCCCTGACACTAGTTGCAGGTTAGAATCCGCACACTTTGACACTGAACAAAGTAAGTTACTAATGTTAGAACATTATTTCACTAACCCTTTATTCACTCCAGTGTCAAATACATTGTGCTTGGACATTAAGAGGCTGCAGTGGGGCAGAGGAAGTGACAACTGGTGTGTGTGGTTGTCTTGAAGCTCTGTATTCAGGAGTTCATAACTGCATACTATCAAGATAATGGACCTAATTTTGGTGTGGAATTGATTTCTGGGGTTGATACCTTGCAAGTGTGCTTTTTTCGTTCTTAAATAGGAGGTCAGGTTGGTGATGTTTCCTTGTAAGAGTAAAACATAGCAAGTCCAAGGTCAGCCAATTTACAGTGCTAACATAATATGTGGATTTGCGGTCGCTGTGTTTGCTTTGTTTTACTCATAGACACAAAATTTTATCTATGACTGACAATGTCATCTCAGCTGTACGTGCATTTCCTCCACAGTATTATGTCAAGTGATTTAAATTCTGCTGTAATGCTATCAGCCAAAATGTTGGAAGAGGAAATAATACTATCCCAGATACACATGCAAAAGATATTGGAATATTTTTTCTTCTGATAAAGGTACCAAGAAAAACACAATCTCATTGTTTGTGAAATATTTCATATTCTCAAACATACAATCCATGAGTTCATAGGATGCTATAAACCCCCACAATTCAGTCTTCCAAATTGTTTTACTGTTAAAGATCATAGAGTGATTAGGAATCATAACCTTCAGTTATAGTGAGTATGCCAAAATAGCAATAAGTGGTCAACTAAAAGAAAAATCAAATGAACTCATTTAACAGAGGAAAGCAATCTGGACCTGATGATAGGCTTGCACAATTCCATACAGATTATATATAGATCTTAGACCACTCGGACAGAAGTTTATTGAGGTTGCAAAAATAACAAAGAGTTCTAAGCAGTTGGAAAAGAAGCACAGGTCATTCCCATTTTCCGGAAGGGTCATCATGCAGATGTGTATAAGCATAGGGCTATAATCCTTATGTTTAAGTGTTGCAGAATGATGAAACAAGTGTTTGTAGGGGAAAAAATCACCTGTATAGGAATCAATAAAGGTTCTGAAAGTAAACTTCTCATTTTGGCTTCATTCAGTTTTGGTTTGTCAGTACAGCTTTGTCACTGAAATCTGTCAAGGAGCTCATAGGAAGATTCTAACACTGCTGTTGAACCATGATGTGTCTTTTTTAATCACTCACAACCTGGTTCAACATGTACATGTGAAAAGAGTACTGTACAATGCTTTTGAACTTTATCCATTTGAGCTCTACATCTTCATCCCCATAACTAAATATTTTATGTTGACTCCTCAGATAATTTGACAACTCTTTCCTCTCACAGTTGCTAATCAAAAATATTATCCAACCTTTCCTAACATTCGTTTTAACACCTGTAACCATTAATGCTTTAACATCTTTATGACCACCGATTACCTGCCGTAGTTATCTGATTCAGAATGTTTGAGTGTTAGATACACTGACCTCATGAGTTGCTTCTCTAACTGTTGTACTAATTTTCAGAACAATCTCACACAAAGTCCTGTCCCTGACACATTTTTACCCTGTGTCTTGCCATGAGCATTGGCATGTGCCTTTGAGTTTCTTGTATTATACGCATAGGTGTGTGTACTGCTGCTACAGAGAGAGCAAGAGCTTGAAAGCCAGCTGAAAGCTATGCACTAAATATCATTCAACTATAGATAAGTGGTTGCCTTTCCTTTATTCTGTATGTTATTCCATCCACAAATTTCCATTTTTACCATGTAATCCTGTGACTTCCTTATTCTGTAGCTGTCAAACTCGAGTAATAATAATAATTATACTTTATTCAACATTGAATGATTCATTACACATGTATAAAAACAGGTTACAATTCTTGATACATAGCACGATAATACATTCTTCTGAATACGTCATTGATTAACAAAATTATTGAAGTACAAATAAAATGGTTGCTTAACACTAATTACATCTTTTTTGAAGCACTTCTTATTCTGCATGTAAGAATGGTACTCTTCTAATGTGTAAAATGGATTTTGTAACAGAAATTTCTTTAGCTGAAATTTAAGCTTCATTGTGGGTAGGGTCATAACTTTACTGGGCAGTGCGTTGGCTATCTTTAAACCTGCATATTGTGGACATCTTTAATAAAGTGCTGTTCTATGGCTGCTGATGTAAAATTTTTGTTTATTTCTGTTATTGTACTGATACAAATTGGAGCAAGCGTTGGGCTGCAGTCTTTTAACAAGTAATATGGCTTTTAGAATGTACATGTTTACTACAGTTAGTTCACCAGGTTTTAGAAAAAAAAATCCATGGCATGATTCCTTATATTTTGCTCCACAGATGATTCTTATATCCCTTTTCTGAAGTGGCAAGAGCTTATTTAGATTTGCTTTGGTTGTTGCTTCCCACATTTCTATTCTGTAATTCAGGTGAGAGGAAAATACAGCATGGTATGCAGTCTTTGCAGAACTTGCTGATCATATTAATTGCAAATATATTCTAACTTAGACAACTTACATGCTAGAGTGTCAACATGTGTGTCCTACTTTAGATTGTTAAACTTATTCATTGCCTGTTTATAGTTTAATTTCATCATTAAAACTACTGTTGTTAAACTCCATGAGACATGTTTTACAACTGCTTACACTTACGTGGCTTTCACTAAAGTACTGAACAACTTCATTTGTCACATTATTACAATGGGTCTCTAGTCCATTAAATGATTCCTTTTTACGCACAATGGATGTATCATCCACATACAGAACTATTTTGGAATGCTGAGTGCAATATCTTATGTCATTTACATAAATCAAAAACAGAAGAGGACCCAATACTGAGCCCTGGGGCACTCGATATTTTTATATTAGTGATTTTGTATTTGTGAACACGACTTTCAGATTTAAGCAGTACAAACTGTTTTCAGTTACTCATATAAGATTTTATTAGAGTATTCCTTATTATAATAGCATGATGAGGCACTTTATTCACATATTCTCCAAGTTTTTTCTGAAGCATTCTGACATTTGTCTGGTCCATCTTTGATGCAAACCTTCACCCAGTTATTCTGCTTCACCAAATTATTTTGCTTTTAGAAGCTATTTAATCTCATTATGTATTGTTGAACTCTGTATAGCAATAAAAATGGTATTGCAATTGGCACTATGTGCATCCTTGAAATATATACTTAATCAGACTTTAAGCTTTCACTGCTACTCACATCTGGTATCAACCATCTGTTCCTAATACTATGTGGACATTATTACCTTTAATAAACACTGCTAGCTGTGGAACCTTAGCACGGACACTTCTGGTGTTAACAAATAGTGCCTGAGCCATTTCTCCTTCTGATTTGGAAGAATAAAGACTCTGCTCTATGATAATGAGGGCAATTTGCTCTTTTTTTCATTTCTGGCATGTAATTCATCTTCAGTCTTGTGGAGGAGAAATTTAACTTTAAAAATAAGAAAAACAGAAGTAAACGCACCACAAATATTCTACTCCCTTGTACGCTCTTTATGCGATGCATGCCTGGCCTAATGTGGAGGTTAACAAATCTGCATCCCAGATTGTTAGAGAATTGTCTGTCTCTGGTTTAAGCCTTCCACTCAGCTCCAGGACAGAGCAAGCAATCAGCCAGCCTATTCAGTCAGCTATCTAAAGAAATGTAGGACAGTTTAATAAATATGCATAGATCTAATTGTTTAACAAACAGATAAACTGTGTCAACAATATGAAAAGGATAGATTGCTGCTCACTGCGTAGAGGAGGCATTAAGTCACAGACAGGGACAATGAAAAGACTGCTAAGCATTAAGCTTTCAGAGAAAAAAGTCCTTTTTCGAAATAGAAAACTCACACACATTCACACAAGCACAAACCACACAAACACGTGGCTACTGTCTCCAGCCACAGGGTTCCAAGTTGGGATAGTAGCCATGTGTGTGAGTTGTGCCTGTGTGAATGTGTGTGTGTTTTCCATTTTGGAAGAATGTCTGTTTTGTCTGTCAGCTTAATGTTTAGCAGTCTTTTTCATAGTGCCTCTTCTATGCAGTGAGTAGCAATCTATTCTTTTCTTACTGTTGTTATTCCATCCTGGACTTTCCATTGTTTGATACTACTAGTGCCAGACTTACAAAAGGTAAAATTATGTTTTTAGCCAAGTGATTATGTTTAAAGCTAATACAGAACTTTAAAGGTCATCTTTACTCTGTTCTGTTACGCTCTCTTAAGCCATCTCTAGTTGCAGTGATAGGGGTATCATCAGATTCTCACAGCATGATACCAGACAAGTTGTCCTCAGGTCAACATTTGAAACTCCAGAGCTCTTACTGTGATAGATTGTGTGTTGTTACAAGTTACTTAGTTGTCACTCAGCATACCTATAAGAACTTGATGACTCAGAAAATCTATCAACAGGGCATGCACAGATGATATTGCTTCAAAGGCACTAAATGTTGTCAAGATAACAGATGGCAGTATTGACAAATTAGTGCTAAAACCCTGTTGAGAGTTGTTGGAGTTCCAGTGCAAATCAAGTGTTTGTTTTTTGTAGATACATGCAATTTTCTGTTATTTAAAAGAAAAAAATATGTTTTTGTTACTTTTACCCTGTTCTGCCATGGCAATTTACCAGGTAACCTTGCATTTGTTTTGTGATGACGGATATAGTTAGTTTGCCATAGATTTCTGTTTGTACCTGATCTGTACCTCTCAGTCCAGGCCATGAAGCCAGCCTGTTTCACCTTTCTGTAATCTGTAATAAATGAGCATTACCAAAGCCCTTAATCTTTGGAGGTCAGGTTTAAAACACCAGTGTATACTTCTATGAGTACTTTTGTTTTCCATATGCCTTTTTACTACTTTAGGACAAAATATATGTGAAGGATGAAGGATAAGCCTGTCAAAAGCTTCATGGGTATTTGTGTGGGCAGTCAGGCTTACTATTCATGACCTGAGAGAGTTAAGCCCTGTCTCATTGAGAATCCTTCTCACATTTGTTTACGGGAATTCTGTCTGTAAATTTAGTCACATTTCTTCATGTTTCAGTAGACAAACAGCATTAAAGATCTGTATTTTGTACAATGTTCTCTTTACATTAGTTGTAACATTGTCTGGACCATATAAATATTTTATCATCTTGTTGTCTTCACAGAAAATGTTATGTGATCTTTTGGTGTTCCGTTGTTATTGAACAGTGAATTAAAGTTGGCATGGGAGCTACGATTCCCTGTTACTGATTTGCTCACCTGGTTATTTCTTCACATTCGCCTATATCAGCTGAATGTCATTTCTCAAAGTGCAGCAGTTGTTGCTGGAAGTGAAGTGTAGAAAATTCTTGAAAAAAAAAATTAAAAAAAATATCTCAACACATCTCAGAAGTAATGTGAAATATAGTGCGCTCTCTTTTTACTATGACCATTCATAACAAATTCTCGTTACTTGGAACACCTCAAATGCATCAGTATTGACATTGTTAAAAACTGACAGTTCCAGATAACCCAATTGAATTGAATTTGACAGCTACAGTAAGAGTTCCTCTCTGGGTCTTGCAATATCACTGTTAATGAGGCTGCAGTAGCATCTTTGGTTCACGGGTCATGTACATTTAGAGCTCTTGTAAGGATAAGTGTTTAATTGAATAATAACAATTAATTAATGCAATATTATATCATAAATTACAAATTAATACCTGTTGTAAAGTATCAGTTGAAGATTTCACATTTATTTGCATATTTTTTTGAAAAAAAAAAAAACATTTCATAGATGTGAATTTTGGGCTAGGTTTTATTTATGTTATTGTATACTGTAAGTATTCAAGTAAGTAACCAAAGTGAAAAGTTCAGAAATAAGTGAAAAGTTCATATAGTGTAGGCCCAGTTCTTTGTTTACTTTTGTTTCATCACATACATAATACAGATTTAATTATTTCTATTTCTCCTGAAGTTTTGAATATTAATTGAGTAGTCTAGGAGTTATTCTTGTTTAATTTAGACTAAAACTAAAATTTGTTTGCCAGGAGTGAGAAATATATGACTTGCCAAGGGATTGTTAGTTTCGGAGTGTGGTGTGAGGGTTGTTGCAGTTTGTTTCATGTTGTGGGGGATCAGGGAAATAAACAAGGATCATTGGTTGTATAGGATTTACTACAGTGATAGGAAGATAGTGGAACAGGGGGAGAAGATTACTGCCCTTCAGGCCGAACTAGATAAGATAAAACAAGATCTGGAAAGGTTGAGGGGAGAGAAGGAAAAAAAAAAGAGTGGGGAAGTAACAACAGGTGCAGAAGAAATAAGTATAGGACTTACTCAGACTGTGTTGTTTTCAATGTGAAAAACACATTTGGTCTGCTGTCACAGTTGGAAACTGATGAGCCACAAGTAGAAGTAGGAGTAGACAGGTCACAACAAACTTTCAAAAAATGTTTGAAAAGTAAGAAGTCAGAGAAAGTTGTGAAGAAGAAGAAGAAGAAGAAGAAGAAGAAGAAAGTCTTGTTGTTAGGTAGTTCATAAGGTAGAGGGGTTGGCCAACTGTTGCAGGATGAACTAGGGTCAGGTTACCAGGTCGCAAGTTTTTTTAAACCTAATCCATGTCTTGGTGAGGTCATAGAGGATGTAGGTTCACTTCGTAAAGACTTCACAGAGGAAGACACTGTGGTAATAGTGGGTGAGACATTTGGGGCGCCATTACCGGCCTCACTTAAACTCTTCTGTTAGGAAAATTAATTTAGAGGTGGAATGGCTGCTTGGATCAGGTTTGGCATCTCATATTGGTGTCAATCTGTTGATTCTATCAGTGGTGAGACTATACTAGGCATGGCCTTCACCTCAACAGGAAAGGAAAGAAAAAGAAAGGCTGTTGGGGCTAATAGCAAATAACTCAAGGGGAGCCACTATCACAAGTGGTAAAGTACCAATCATTACAAGTGACAACAGCAATTTTTCAGGGTAGGGAGGGCAGAAATAAAAGACATTCAGAGACAGGCTGAAAATGACTTTCACACTGATAAAATGGGCAGCCAGAAAGCAAATTTAAATGTACACAACTCATGCAGACAGCCACCGATTGAAACTGGAGTATTCAAAAATTTACAGAAGAATTAGGTTCATCCAGTTGTAATTCAGCCAGTGCACAAAATCTTTATCCTTATTACATCAGAATACCCAAGGACTAAGGGGAAAGCTATATGAGTTGGTTGTTTGTGTCGAAGAATTCGAGTTGAACAAAGTAGTTGATATAACCTGTCTCTCTGAACATCATGTGACCACTGGTATAGATATGTTAAATGTTACAGGATTCAATTTAGCTTCTTACTTCTGTAAAGAAAATATGGAAAAATGAGGATTTCTCACATCTCATAAAACCAATAGTAAATGGGCTATCTGGTCATGACATGCAGCATTTTGCGTTAAATGTTGAAACTTGTCAGGACAAAAAGTCTATTAAGAGTGAGCACAGGAGGGTCATAAATCAGTCAAAAATTGAGAATTTTAGGAGACTGCTCAAAGACATGAACTGGGTAGATGTTTACAGTACTTCTGACTCAAATGGAAAATACAAAGCGTTCATTAATAAAGTTACTTTCTGTTTTGAAAATTGTTTTCCCCTAAAGGTAACTCAAATCAAACAGAATCTAAAAATAAACCACAGATTATGCAAGGGATAAAGATATCATGTGGGACAAATAGGAAACTGTATCTACTATCTAGGAACAGCCATGATGTTAGCATTGTAATGGATCACAAAGAACACTGCGGAATATTGAAGCATGTAATCTAGAAATCTAAACAACTTTATTATGAGAAAAAGATAATTACATGAAGCAACAAAATGAAAACCATACAGGATATAGTGAAGACAGAAACAGGTGGGGCCAAAAAGGCAGAGGAACAGATAGCTCTAAAAATAAGTGAGACATTGGTAACAAGTGCATTTAGTGTTGCAAACCTCCTTAACAAGTATGAGGGTGGTTTGAAAATTTCTCTGAATCACCATGAGAGGTCAGCGCTAGTGCAACAAGTTGTTCATGTGATATTAATTGGACTGTTGCCTGTAAACATGTGCCACGTCAGTGCTCTTGGAAGAGAGCTGTGGCGGTGACGTGGCTCTTTTGTTGTTCCCATGTAGTGATTTGTGATGATGGAAAAAATTGAGATTCGAGCAGTGATTAAGTACTTTGTAAAGAAAAGTATGAAAGCAAAGGACATTCATAACGATTTTCAGAATACACTGGGGGACTCTGCTACTTCATATTCAACTGTTGCCAAGTGGACTAATGAATTTAAATTTGGTCAGGGAGCTTAGATGATGTACCCATGTGGATGACCTCGTACTTTTCTTTGTTTAGTGCCAATTGCTACTCTTTGCACCATACAGAAATTCTCTCTAGATCATTTTCTAATTGGAATTGATCATCTGATGATTTTACTAGATGGTAAATTACAGCATCATCTGCAAAGAATCTAAGGGGGCTGCTCAGATTATCACCTAGATCGTTTATGTAAATCAGGAACAGCAGAGGGCCTATGACACTACCTTGCAGAACGCCAGATATCACTTCTGTTCTACTCAATGATTTACTGTGTATCACTACGAACTGTGACCTTTCTGAGAGGAAATCATGAATCCAGTAACACAACTGAGATGATATTCGATATGCATGCAATTTGATTAATAGTCGCTTGTGAGGAATGGTATCAAAAGCCTTCTGGTAATCTAGGAATATGGAATCGATCTGAGGTCCATTGTTGACAGCACTCATTACTTCATGGGAATAAAGAGCTATCTGTGTTGCACAAGAATGATATTTTCTGAATCCGTGTTGGTTATGTATCAATAGGTCCTTTTCTTCAAGGTGATTCATAATGTTAAAGTAAAGTATATGCTCCAAAATCCTACCGCAAATTGAGGTCAGTGATATGGGTCAGTAATTCAATGGGTTGTTCCTATTTCCTTTCTTGAATATTGGTTTGACCTGTGTTACTTTCCAGTCTTTAGGAACAGACCTTTCATCAAGTGAGCAGTTGTATATGATTGCTAAGAAAGGCACTATTATGTCGGCATACTCTGAAAGGAACCTGATAGGTATACCATCTGGACCAGAAGACTTGCCTTTCTTAAGTTATTTGAGTTGTTTCGCAACACGTAAGATATCTACTTTTATGTCACTCATGCTAACAGCTGTTCTGGTTTCAAATTCTGGAATAATTACTTCGTCTTCTTTCGTGAACTCCCAGCAGTGGCCATCCTGCCAGGTGGCCTTTGCTGCGGCTGGGTGGCACCCGTGGGTAGGGCCCTGGTCGGAGTGGGTGGCATCAGCGCGGATGACACGTGATGAAGCGTAGTCCATCATCTCTTGCTGGTGGTGAAACACCAGCAGTCTCTAAGTGATCACGAGCTCAATTCAACGCACAGAAGTATGACCCCAAATCATTCCCCTTCCTGGCCACACCATGGGAGGAACATCATGCTAAGGATGGCAGCGGATCTTATTCACCCCAGTACTTGTATGTTCGATAGCTGATGGGGAATCTTTTATGACGATGAAGCCTCATTTTTTTGTTGAGCATTTAGAGGACAAGTTTGGGGAAGTGAAGCGATTGTCCAAAATGAGATCTGGGTCAGTCTTGATCAAAACAGCATCCTCTACCCAGTCACAGATGTTACTTGCCTGTGACAAGCTGGGTGATGTTTCTGTAACCATCACGCCCCATAAGAGCTTAAATGTGGTCCAGGATATCATATTTCACAGAGACCTTGTTTTGCAGTCTGACGATGAGCTGTGCGCGAATTTAGAATGGCGAGGTGTACGTTTCATCTGGCGTGTCCACCGGGGTCCAAGGGATAATCAGCTTGCCATTGGTGCCTTCATCTTGGCCTTTGAGAGTGGTACATTGCCTGAGAAGGTCAAGGTGATGGTCTACCGCTGTGATGCAAAGCCCTATATCCCTCCCACAATGCGGCACTTTAAGTGCTGGAAGTTCAGCCATATGTCTTCGTGCTGTACTTCCAGTGTCACATGTCGAGATTGTGGGGAAAAAAAAAATAGAAGGGAGGCTCTGAGCACTATCGGACTTAACTGCTGTGGTCATCAGTCCTCTAGAACTCAGAAGTACTTAAACCTAACTAACCTAAAGACATCACACACATCCATGCCCGAGGCAGGATTCGAACCTGCGACCGTAGCAGTTGCGCAGTTCCAAACTGTAGCGTCTAGAAATGCTCGGCCACTCTGGGCGGCTCCTGATACTCCACCTCCCATCTGTGTCAACTGCAGAGAGCACCATTTGCTTGCTCGCCAGACTGCAGCATTCTCCAGAAAGAAAGGAAAATCATGGAGTACAAGACCCTGGACTAACTGACCTACACTGAGGCTAAGAGAAAATTTGGAACGCCTGCATCCTGTATGTATGACATCATCTTACGCCACTACTACAACAGTTCTGGCACCATCAGCTCCGCCAACCCCAGTCACGTCTCAGAGCCGGAAGACTACATACACCTGCCATCTTGATGATGGGGGACATTTCCCTCCCTGTTGTTCCTGCACCACTTACTGCGGGAGCAACACCACCCCAACCATTGGAGATAACAGTCACCACTTCTGTGCCGGAGAAGCATAAGTCTTCTTAGGCTCATCTTGCTAGGAAGGGGTCTCTTGGGTCACTCCCTTCCCAGGTTTGTACCAGTGGGAAAGATGACACCCACCAGTGGCTGAAGTGCTCAAAAGCAGGTTGTTGTAGTGTTTCACGCTCATCCTCAGTCCCGGAGACTGAGCCAGTGAAATCCTCCCAGCCAGTGAAACCCAAGGAGCAGTGAGAGAAATCCAAAAAGAAGACCCCTAAGACCAAGGGAATTGTGGTGGCACCTACATCACCGCTACCTATAAGCTCTGCATCTGAGGATGGGGTGGAGATTCTGGCATCGACTGAGGACCTAGATCTCACCAGATCCACAGACACAATGGATACAGACTGCTCAGGCAATAAGTTGGTGGCAGCAGGTGACTCTGAGGCGTAAACTGCCTCATTGAATGTTCCATGCCTTCCCAGTCTCACAATGATGTCATCATCCAGTGGAATTGCGACGATTTTCTCCACCACTTGACTGAGCTACAGCAACTGTTAAGTGTTTTACACCTGCTATCTGCATTGCCCTCCAAGAAACCTAATGCGCACCATTGCCACCTGTGGCTATGAGGGTTATTACAGGAACCGCAGTGACTATAATTGAGTGTCAGGTGGGGTTTGTGTATATGTCCTAAACACAGTCTGCAGTGAGACTGTGTCCCTTCAAACCCCTTTTGAAGCTGTGTCTGTCAGAATAAGGAAGACACAGGAAATAACTGTCTGCAATATATATCTTCCTCCAGATGGTGCAGTAGCCCTGAATGTATTAGCTGCCCTGATTGATCAACTCCCTAAGCCTTTCCTACTTTTGGGAGATTTTAACGCCCATAACCCCTTGTTGGGTGGCACCATGCTTACTGTCCGAGGCAGCGATGTCGAAACTTTAATGTGTCAGTTTGACCTCTGCCTGTTAAATACTGGGGCTGCCACACATTTCAGTGTGCCTCTTGCAGCCCAGGAGGTCTCCCATGTATCCACTGGAGAGCACATGACGACATGTGTGGTAGTGACCATTTCCACAACTTCCTGTCACTGCCCCTGTGTCGGGCCCACAGACGTCTGCCCAGATGGGCTTTAAACAAGGCGGACTGGGAAACTTTCACCTCTTCTGTCACCGTTGAATCTCCCTCACATGATAAAATCAATGTGATGGTTGAGCAGGTGACTACAACAATTGTTTCTGCAGCAGAAAATGCGATCCCTCACTCTTTAGGGTGCCCCCAGCGTAAGGCACTCCCTTGATGGTCGCAGGAAGTCGCTGAAGTAATTAAGGAGTGTTGGCGACCTGTACAGTGGCATAAGTGTCACCCTTCCTTGCAGAACCTCATAGCCTTTAAAAGGATCCATGCCCCCATGTTGGGAGAGATATGTCTCGACCATTTGGTGCCATACGCCATCTTCCCAAGCCTGGGCAAAGAACAAACGTCTTTTTGGGTACCAGACCGCAACAGGTGTTCCTGGTGTTACCATAAATGGCGTGTTATCTACCAACGCAAATGTGATTGCCGAACACTTTGCTCGAGCCTCTGCGTTGGAGAATTAACCCCCAGCCCTTCGCACTCTCAAATGGCGGCTGGAAGGGAAAGTCCTCTCATTCACTACATGCCACAGTGAATCCTATAACACCCCATTTACACAGTGGGAGCTCCTCAGTGCCCTTGCACATTGTCCCAACACAGCTCCTGGGCCTGATCGGATCCACAGCCAGATGATTAAACATCTCTCATTTGACTACAAGCGACATATCCTCATCATCTTCAACTGGATGTAATGTGATGGCATCTTTCCATCGCAGTGGCGGCAGAGCACCCTCATTCTGGTGCTCAAACCCAGTAAAAATGACTTGATGTGGATAGCTATCAGCCCATCAGCCTCACAAATGTTCTTTGTAAGTTGGTGGAATGTATGGTGTGTCGGCGGTTGGGTTGAGCCCTGGAGTTACGTGTCAGGGTGGCTTCCACCAGCGTCACTCTACCACTAATAATCTAGTGTCCCTTGAGTCTGCCTTCCGGACAACCTTTTCCAGATGCCAACATCTGGCTGCCGTCGTTTTTGATTTACGAAATGTGTATGACACGACCTGGCAACATCATATCCTTGCCACATTTTATGATTGGGGTCTCTGGGGCCCACTCCCAATTTTTATCCAAAACTTCTTGTCGCTCCGTACTTTCCATGTCCAAGTTGGTGCCTCTGATAGTTCCATCCATATCCAGGAGAATGGAGTCTCGCAGAGCTCTGTATTGAGTGTCTCTCTATTTTTAGTGGCCATTAATGGTCTAGTAACAGCTGTCGAGCCCTCTGTCTAACCTTCTCTGTTTGCAGACAACTTCTGCATTTTGTACTGCTGCTCCAGTACTGGTGTTGCTGAGCATTGCCTATGGGGAGCCATCCACAAGACGCAGTCATGGACTCTAACCCATGGCTTCCAGTTTTCTGCCATTAAGACATGTGTCATGCATTTCTGTTGGCATCATACCATTCATCTGGAACCAGCACTTTACCTTAATGACGATCCACTCACTGTAGTGGAGACATATGAATTCTTAGGTCTGGTTTTCGACGCTCGGTTGACTTGGCTCCATCATCTTCGTCAGCTTAAGAAGAAGTGCTGGCAGCACCTCAATGCCCTCCGTTGATTGAGCAACACCAATTGGGGTGCAGATCACTGTGTGCTGCTGCAGCTTTACAGAGCCCTTGTTCAATCCCACCTTGACTATTGGAGTGTGATTTATGGTTCGGCGGCGCCCTCAGCATTGCATTTACTCGACACATTGCACCATTGTGGAGTTTGACTAGTGACAGGAGCTTTTACGACTAGTCCGGTGACAAGCATACTGGTGAAGGCTGGAGTCCCTCCATTGATGGTCAGACATGTACAATTGCTCACCAGTTATGTTGCTCACATCCATAGCTCTCCTGAACATCCTAATTACCGTCTTCTTTCTTCAACCATAATGGTTCACCTCCCACATAGGCACCCCAGATCAGGGCTAATGATTGCGGTTCACGTGCATGCGCTTCTGTCTAAACTGGAGTCCTTCCCTTCATCTCCTCTCCTCGCGGTCCATTCACGTACACCTCCATGGTGTAGCTGTTAGGCGAAAGCTTTACCTGGACCTTTCGCATGGTGCTGAGGACTCCGTTAAGCCTGCGGCTCTCTGCTGTCACTTCCTCTCGATTCTTGAAGTGTTCCGTGGCTCTGAAGTGGTTTACACTGATGGCTCGATGGCTGATGGTAATGTTGGCTTCGCCTTTGTTCACAGAGGCCATATTGAACAGCATTCCTTGCCCAATGGCTGCAGTGCATTCACTGCAGATCTGATGGCCATATCTTGTGCATTTCAGTGTGTTCGATCATGCCCCGAGGAATCATTTTCTGACTCCTTTAGCATTTTCTGACTCCTTGCGCAGCCTACAAGCTATCGACCAGTGCTATGCTCGCCATCCTTTGGTGGTACCCATCCAGAAGTCCATGTATGCCCTGGATCGGTCCCATCATTCAGTGGTGTTTGTGTGGACCCCAGGACATGTTGGCATCCCAGGCAATGAACTTGCTGACAGGCTGGCCAAACAGGCTACATGGAAACCACTTCTGGAGAAGGGCATCTCTGAACCTGACCTGCATTCTGACTTACGTCACAGGGCTTTTTGGCTTTGGGAGACGGAATGGCGTAACAGTATGCACAACAAACTGCGTGTCATCAAGGAGACTACTAATGTGTGGAATTCTTCTTGCTCTCTGATGGCTCCTCATTGGGCACACTTGGGCGACCCACAGTTACCCCTTGCACCATGAGGACCTGCCTCAGTGTCGGAGCGGTGCCTGGTTGACAGTGGCCCATATTCTGCTGCACTGTCCCACTTTGACTGCCCAGTTACAAAATCTGGAGTTACCGGATTCGTTGCTGCTCATTTTATCTGACAATGCCTCATTGGCTCATTTAGTTTTACATTTTATTCGTGAGGGTGGGTTTTATCATTTGATCTAAGTTTTAGTGCATGTCCTTTGTCCCTCTGTGTCATCCACCCTAGTGCTTTTAGGGTGGAGGTTTTAATGTGTTGCAGAGTGGCTGGCCTTTCCTTTCTATTCTCGTGGTCAGCCAGCCACTGTAATCTGCTTTCTTGTTTTACTATCTTCTGTTTCTAGCGTCTCTTTGTGTTTTCTTGTCCTCTCTTGTTCCTTTTAGTGTTCTTTGCCTTTCCTTCATACTTGTGGTTTTTCCTTTCTTTCCGTTTTGTGTTATATGTCTCGTCTGTTCTATTCTCACACTTGTTTCATTGTTTTATTAGGAACAAGGGACCGATGACCTCATAGTTTGGTCCCCTCCCTTTCTTTTAAACCAACCAACCAACTTACATCCTTCTGAATCTGCTTAAGGTATTCACCTCTTGGTCTCCCTCTATGGTTTTTACCTTCTATGTGTCCTACCAACCGATCCCTTCTAGTCAAGTTGCGCCACAAATTTCTCTTCTCCCCATTTCTATTCAGTACCTCCTCATTAGTTACGTAATCTACCATTCTAATCTTCAGCATTCTTCTGTAGTACCACATTTCAGAAGCTTCTATTCTCTTCTTGTCTAAATTATATTGTCCTTGACTCCATACAAATACTTTCAGAAAAGACTTCTTGACACTTAAATCTATACTTGATGTTAACAAATTTCTTTTCTTCAGAAATACTTTCCTTGCCATAGCCAGTCCACATTTTATATCCTCTCTACTTTGACCAGCATCACTTATTTTGCTCCCCAAGTAGCAAAACTCATTTACTAATTTTAAGTGGCTCATTTCCTAATCTAATTTCCTCAGAATGACCTGATTTAGTTCAACTACATTCCACTATCCTCATTTTGCCTTTGTTGATCTTCATCTTATATCATCCTTTCAAGACACTGTCCATTCTGCTCAACTCTTCTTCCAAGTCCTTTGCTGTCTCTGACAAAATTACAACGGTGTCGGCAAACCTCAAAGTGTTTATTTCTTCACCCTGGATTTTAATTCCTAATCCAATTTTTTTTGTTTCCTTTACTGCTTGCTCAGTATATAGATTGAATAACATTGGGGATAGGCTACAACCCTGTCTCACTCCCTTCTCAACCACTGCTTCCCTTTCGTACCCCTCGTCTCTTATAACTGTCGTCTGGTTTCTGTATAAATTGTAAATAACCTTTCGCTCCCTGTATGTTATTCTTGCCACCATCAGAATATGAGAGAGAGTATTCCAGTCAACATTGTAAAAAGCTTTCTCTAAGTCTACAAATACTATAAACATAGGTTTGCCTTTCCTTAATCTATCTTCTAAGATAAGTTGTGGGGTCAGTATTGCCTCACATGTTGTTACATTTCTATGGAATCCAAACTGATCTTCCCCAATGCTGGCTTCTACCAGTTTCTCTATTCGTCTGTAGAGAATTTGTTTTAGTATTTTGTAACCGTGACTTATTAAAGTGATAGTTCAGTAATTTTCACACCTGTGAACACCTGATTTCTTTGGAACAGGAATTATTATATTTTTTTAAAGTCTGAGGGTATTTTGTCTGTCTCATACATCTAGCTCACCAGATGGAAAGAGTTTTGTCATGGCTACCTCTCACTCTCTTAAGGGTGTTATTAGTTCTAATGGAATGTTGTCTACTCCCGGGGCCTTGTTGTGACTTAGGTCTTTCAGAGCTCTATGAGATTCTTCAAGCAGTATCATACATCCCTTCTCTCTTCATCTGCATCTTATTACCTTTTCAAACTATTGCCCCTAGTACTTCTTCCTTGTACAGACCCTCTGTATACACCTTCCACCTTTCCACATTCCCTTCTTTGGTTAGGACTGGTTTTCCATCTGAACTCTTGATATCCATAAAGTTGGTTCTCTTTTCTCCAAAGGTCTCTTATAATTTTCTTGCAGGCAGTATCTATCTTACCCCTTGTGATATATGCCTCTACATCCTTACATTTGTCCTCTAGCAATTCCTGCTTAGCCATTTTGCACTTTCTGTCGATGTCATTTTTGAGAAGTTTGTATTCCTTTTCACTAGCTTCATTTAGTACATTTTTATATTTTCTCATTTCATCAGTTAAATTCAATATCTATTGTGTTACTCAAGGATTTCTACTATCCCTTGTTTTTTTACCTATTTGATCCTCTGCTGCCTTCACTATTTCATCTCCAATGCTACCCATTCTGCCTCAAATGTAGTTCTTTCCCCTGTTCTTGTCAATGATTCCCTGATGGTCTCTCTGAAACTCTTTACATCCTCTGGTTCTTTCAGTTTATCCAGGTCCCATCTCCTTAAATTACTACCATTTTGCAGTTGCTTCAGTTTTACACTACAGTTCATAACCAATAGATTGTGGTCAGAGTCGACATCTGGCCCTGGAAGTTGTAACAAGTCCGATTTACGTATCTCGACCTGATTGGATCTGATAGCAACCCAAATAAATATTAATTAATGTGACCGTGTACCTAATGGGGCTGGCAATCGGATTTGACTGCTACGGAGTTGTTACATTCCATTTTGTCCTTCTCAATGCTGTAATAATGAAATTTCTGGTACCAAGAAGAACAACAACACAGCTTCACTAATCAAGAACCTATATTCGTCTCGAAAACACAAAGGGAACGAGACAGCCACTGCCTTCGTCATACATACTTAATTATGGCTAATCTCAGCCCAGGCTTCTTCGTTATTCATAATCGTCACACGCTAATACAATCACTGCAATCCAACACTGCAATCCAACACTGCAATCCAACACTGCAATCCAAATGATGCCGGCGCGGTACACGCGAAACCAAAAATATCGGCACAGAAATATCACTGATCACTCTCGTAATTATACTTCTTCACTTTCCCGTATTATTCTCACACAAAGGGGTTAAACCGCGGCGATGGCCACTCCCTTTGTCGGTAAAGCCTTGCATTACAGCAACAGGCCTCCACACGGCTCTGCCCGCAACCTGGGAACTCACTCAACTCTATACTCACTCTCACAACACGACACACTATCGATTGTTTGCCCTACCGACCTGTGCCGAGTGCAAACTTATAGTAAGAGCCTACGGACCCCTTACATCCCCGCCCTCAAAAACTTCTTTGGAGCCACTGGCATAAAAAAATCGGCAAGGGAATTAGACATTGCTACATCTGAACAAAACACACAGTGTAAATAATTAATGAAATTACAATTCACCAAATAATCCCTTGACTCCGGTAGTGGGCTGCCTCCACAATAATATTCTGCAAAAGGTTACTACATCTCATAAACATGGCATTGTCCAAATTACAATTTTTTATTCCAAACAGCAATAGTCCTCTATAGTCCAATATTGAATGAAACACACAACATACAATCAAAAATTATTACTTGAACACATGACATACGAATTATTATACTACAAATTAGTTGTTACAGGTTTTTACACCCATTCTCAGGTAATCGTCAATATGAAATATGCAATTCTAATTATAATGCATCAGAAAATACAATGCAAATAAACATTCCCATTTTTCAAATGTCCGTTTAACAACTAAATGTCCTAAATATATCTTAGTAGGCTTATTCAGGTCCTGGTAGCTCTCACTCTTGACCGGACCTCACCTGGAGTGTCATTCAGTTTTCCGGTCCCTCCACCTCTTCCTCTATAATCAGACGAATGATTAAAATGATTCCTTGGGTCATTACTTCCCTCTCGGTTTCGATCATTAGCTTGATTGTGTTCCTGTGATCGAACAGATTCCAACTGTTGCAGTATTTCCATCAAGGCCTCCTATCTTTAATTAGGCTCCCGGATACAGTTTCTTGCATTCTCCGGCTCATTCTTCTTTTTATCGCTGATATCATTACATCATCACTCAGGGGTTGTTCCAAGGTCTCGTTCAATTCCCACAAATGTTCGGCAAACTCTCTAAACGTTCCTCTCCATGTACTAAGTGACTTGCGGTGGAGTAGGTCCTCAATTGCTGCACACTGATGACTTTTGGACCAGTATTTCTTCAAGAATTCCCCTTCAAACTGATCAAAACTAGTAGTCCCTTCCTTCTTCCTGACTCCCCAAGTGAAGGCCTCACCTTCCATCCTATCTATTGCAAATTGAATCTTGTCTGAGTCTTTAAAATGTGTTGGGAAAACTCCTTTTAACCATTTCATAAATATCATTGGGTGCAACCCTCCTTTCGGTCTAAATTTCTGCCCTGTATTATTTTGGACGTACCGATTATCACTGCTCATTAAGGTAACGATTCTACCTTCCCCAACGGTTAAAGTGGCATTGCTAATTCGTTTATCAATTTCTTCTGTCTTGCTCTCCAATTGCTGCACTCCCTGTTGTAATTGCCTGACCTCCATTGCAACCCTCTTGTTATCCTCTTCTCGTTGCACGGCTATAGCATTTCTCAGATTGACAGCCAGTTGGTTTTGCCTATCTCCTATCCCCTTAACTGCATCATTGCATTGTTTCTGCATCTGCGTCACCTCGGCGATCCTTTCTCCCAATTCGGCTTTAGTTTCTTCAACATCGTCTTCTATCTTTTTTGTCAGCTTTCCTTCTATCTTCTCCACGTCTCCCTGGACTTGGTCTATGCTCTTCTGTAGCTTTCTCTCTCTCTCGTCGATGTCCATCTTCAGTCGTTCTTGTAACTCCTGCATTTCCTTCTTCAGATTACATTCCATCTTCATCTGCGATGTTTTGATCTCTTGTGCTATAGTTTCTTGTAAATCTTCCTTTAATGATTTGCAGAATATTTCTTCCCTTTCTCTAGCTTCTTGTAAACCTTTCTCTAATGATGCGTTATTTTCTTGTAAACCCTTTAGTGATTCTCTTGTTTCTTGTAAACCCTTCCCTAATGATGCGCTAGTCTCCTTTATCAAGTCTACCAACATCGACCACTTATCTGCATCCTCTGAAACTGACTTATTTCTCGTCGTTTGTCCCGGTGTCTTGGGATAACTAGTTGAATGTGCTAACAGGCTATCTAATGACACTCCATAATCACTGATTCCCGAATCATCTCTGTCTTCTTGTCCTATCCCTTTCCTTTCAACTACTGCCTCACAAATCTGCTTATCTTCAGTAGACATGTTTGGTTTATTTTTAATGCACAGGCAAGTAATATAAAATAACCGCTAGTAACCCAAAACACTCCTAATTACCATGAAACTAATCAAACAGTACCTGCAGTATTTTCAGTTAATCCCGAAATTGACACAATACGTATGAATACTGAACATACGACACTCAAACCTAATAATTTCAAATATCAGTTCTTACATACACAGCTTATGTAAAATGTTCTAAATAAGATAAATCACACCACTCATACAATCTATAAATGTAAAATCCCCAAAAACAATGAGCATATCTGTATAATCACCATTTAGACAGCGCAGCATGCATCAATAAGTATGCTATATTTCAGAGTATATTTCGCAAACTTTTAGGAAATTACTGTAATTGGGCACTTTTCCTAACGCGAAACTCAGTTTACAAATGTTTATTTGCCGCGAAGACTGCACACTACAATTTAATGTTATGTCAACCAGTCGTCTTCACTCACCAACTGACGTTACCACGAGTCGCGATGTTTTGACGTTTGAAGTGGGCGTGGCGCTGTACTGCCGCTGGAGCCGCGTGAAGTCGCGCTGAAGATCTGTGGCGAGTCATCGTAGTTCTCCATCGGCCGCTCCGTGGCGCTGCAGGCGCGCGTAGTTTGTAGTTCGGCCGCTAGATGCTGGGTCAGCACTCGGTGTCTCGAAGTCGCGCTGAAGACCATCGGTGTACTGCGTCTGTGCTTGACCTACTCCTTGCACAGGTAGTTGGGATGACGTGTGAAATCACCTCGCAGATCGAAGCTCTTTGGCGCAGCTGCTACACGGGTCTGCGTGACGTCACTCAACAATTGCGTCGCCACATAAATTGTCGTCCGCATTAACAGTTTATGGGTCCACATGAAGCTGTCCGATTTTCATTATTCAAAAAGCAATTCCAGTCACAATATTACTACTAAACACTTCTTTAAAAGCTTCCATGACGAATTCTTAATTCGTTTTGCTATTTTAATGTTCACACATGTCTTTCTTTGGTGTTCACTTTTCACAGTTTTTTGTGCGGATTTACGCGTTTACACATTATAACACAGTTTATTGACACTATTACTCTTATCTAATATGGCAAGAAAAAGAGTTCAGTCACAATCGTAAGATGCTATTACTTCGTATTGTTAAAAATGCACTGTTTCTTGTCGCGATTTTAACGTTTATGCTCTGTCCCGATCCAACATTGAAAAATATTTTCTCGCTTTAAGCAAGGTAAAATTACCTATTGTTCTTTACGATTCGTCCGAAAATTGCATTTGTCCTTTCACGGTAATCCAAGGGTGTAACAAGTCCAATTTACGTATCTCGACCCGATCGGATCTGATAGCAGCCCAAATAAATATTAATTAATGTGACCGTGTACCTAATGGGGCTGGGAATCGGATTTGACTGCTACGGAGTTGTTACATTCCATTTTGTCCTTCTCAATGCTGTAATAATGAAATGTCTGGTGCCAAGAAGAACAACAACACAGCTTCACTAATCAAGAACCTATATTCGTCTCGAAAACACAAAGGGAACGAGACAGCCACTGCCTTCGTCATACATATTTAATTACGGCTAATCTCAACACAGGCTTCTTCGTTATTCATAATCGTCACACGCTAATACAATCACTGCAATCCAACACTGCAATCCAAATGTTGCCGGCGCGGTAGACGCGAATCCAAAAATATCGGCACAGAAATATCACTGATCACTCTCATAATTATACTTCTTCACTTTCCCGTATTATTCTAACACAAAGGGGTTAAACCACGGCGATGGCTACTCCCTTTGTCGGTAAAGCCTTGCATTACAGCAACAGGCCTCCACACGGCTCGGCCCGCAACCTGGAAACTCACTCAACTCTACACTCGCTCTCGCAACACGACACACCATCGATTGTTTGCCCTATCGACCTGTGCCGAGTGCAAACTTATAGTAAGAGCCTACAGACCCCTTACAAAGTGTCTTACAATTTAAAACCTGGTTCCTAAATCTCTGTCTTACATTTCTGAAACCGTCCAGTGTCTCCAGGCCTCTTCCACAAATACAACCTTCTTTCATGATTCTTAACCCAAGTGTTAGCCATGATTAAGTTATGCTCTGTGTATAATTCTACCAGGCGGCTTTCACTTTAATTCCTTATCTCTAGTCCATAATCACATACTACTTTTCCTCCTCTTTCTTTTCCTACTATCAAATTCTAATCCCCCATGACTATTAAATTTTCATCTCCCTTAACTGTCTGAATAATTTCTTTCATTGCATTATGCATTTCTTCAATCTCTTTCTCATCTGTGGAGCTAGTTGGCATATAAACTTGAGCTACTGGCATGAGCTTTTTGTCTATCTTGGCTAGAATAATGCCTTCACTCTGCTGTTCATAGTAGCTTTTCCGCATTCCTGTTTTTTTATTCATTATTAAACCTACTCTTGCATTACCCATATTTTGTTTTGTATTTATAACCCTGTATTCACATGACCAGAAGTCTTATTCCCACTCTGTCTAACTTTAGCCTATCCACTTCTCTTTTTTAAATTATGTAAACTACCTGCCCAATTAAGGGATCTGACATTCCACTCTCTGATCTGTAGAATGACAGTTTTATCTCTCCTGATAACAACTTCCTCCGGATTAGTCACCACCCGGAGATCCGAATGGGGGACTATTTTACACACAAGAGGATGCCGTCGTCATTTAACCATACCCTCAAGAAAAATTATGGCTGTAGTTGCCCCTTACTTTCAGCTGTTTGTAGTACGAGCACCACAAGGCCATTTTAGTTTAGTTACAAGGGCCATCCAGACTGTTGCCCCTGCAACTACTGAAAAGGCTGTTGCCCCTCTTCAGGAACCACACGTTTGTCTGGCCTCTCAACAGATACCCCTCCGTTGTGCTTGACCTACAGTATGGGTATCGCTGAGGCACCCAAGCCTCTACCAACAGCAGGGTCCATGGTTCATGTCTCCAAAAGAAGTCGCATCCATTATAAAATCATTCTAAGTCTTCTAGTGGTTATGATAACATATCAGCAAAGTTAATCATAGAGTGCTCATGTAAGTTGAGTTCTGTCATTAGCTATTTGTGTAATCAACCTCTTATCAGCAGAACATATCCAGGCTGTCTAAAATATGCCTAGGTTAAGCCAATTTACAAGAAGGGGGATAAAGAGATACCATCAGATTTCACTTTTGCGAGATTTTTCAAAAATATTGGAAAAAGTTGTGTTCAAGCATCTTCTTAAGCACCTGACTGCAAATAGTATATTGTCCAAGTCACAGTTTGTGTTACTGAAAGGTTCTGATATAGAGAAAGCTGTTTACATGTATATCAAGAATGTAGTTAATTCATTTGATAACAAAATAGAGGCTACTGGCATTTTCTGTGACCTGTCAAAAGTCTTTGACTGTGTGAATCACAGCATTCTCTTAAGTAATTAGAATATTATGGTGTCACTGGCAGTGCTGCAAAATGGTTTGAATCTTATCTAGCTAACAGGAAAAAAAGGGTGTTGTTGAGAAGTACCTGTGAAGTAAGCTGTCAAAGTCTTTGTCTGATTGGGAATTAATTACATGTGGTGTTCCTCAAGGTTACATCTTGGGACTGTTGCCTTTCCTAGTGTACATTAATGACCTCTCATCTGTTAAATTGCCAGATGCTAATTTTGTTTTGTTTGCAGATGATACAAACACTGCAATATGTAGGAAGTCAAGTACAGATTTAGAAATGGGTGCTAATCAAATTTTCACTGACGTTAATATATAGTTAAAAGCGAATTCACTGTCATTAAACTTTGAAAAGACTTTATATACGCAGTTCAGAACCTGTAAGAGATTTTCTTTCACAAAACTTAAAATATTAACTCTGCTACCCTTATACATAAATGAGATTATTATATTTTTGTACACCAGACATGAATTATTTGAGAGAAACCATTTTGTCCATTCACATGATACTAGAAACAAAGAAAATTTTATGCTCCCCACCAACCACCTCAGACTGTATGCCCAGGGACCTCAATACATGGGATGAAAATTGGTAATAAATTAAAAGGCAAGAAGTTAATGCAGATGAAGTTAGGTTCACTTAAAAGAAAGCTATATGAGGTACTGACACTGAAGTGTTGTTACTTATTGGATGAATTCATACAGGACAAACTGGAAATTTGAGCTCGATACAATGTGTTACATATTCCAAGAAACATCCTTTTAGTGTTGTTATTTATTGTAGTTCTATTATTTGTTAACGTAAGAATCATTGTAACTGTATTCTAAATTTTTGACATGTCTCCTGTATGCAAACCAAATGGATTGCAAATGTACATCACAAGATGAATAAAACACAATTCACAATTCTCATGTGTATAACATATAAAGATATGGAGATCGAAGTGGTTGACAGTGTTAAATTTCTGGGATTACAACTCAATAGTAAATTAAGTTGGGAAGGTCATACCTCAGAATTGCTGAAGCACCTAAACAAGTCTGTATTTTCAGTGAGAATAATGTCAGATGCAGAAGATATAAATGTAAAAAAAAAACTCGAATACTTTTCTTACTTGCATTCTGTTATATTATATGGGACCATATTCTGGGGTAACTCATCAAACTGAGCAAAAGCTTTTAGCATGCAAATGCATGTAATAATATTCATTTGTGGTGTAAATTCAAGGACATCATGTAGAAACTCGTTCAAGGAACTTTGTATTCTAACCACTGCTTCTCAGTATCTTTATTCCTTACTAAAATTTGTTGCAAATAATATATCTTATTTCTAACCAATATCTCAATACATAGTATCAATACTAGAAAAAAGAACAATGTACATAAAGACCTAAAATCAGTTACCTTGGTCAAAAAAGGGGTCCAATATCCAAGAATATACATTTTCAATAATTTTCCAGCAGTCATTGCAGACAAAGCAAGTTTGAACAGAGTTTGAAAAAAATGTGACTGGCAACTCCTACTAATCTATAGATGAATATCTTAACAGAGACTGTTAGACCAGCATAAGTAAAAATGCCAATTTGATTTCAGTTTTGACAGCAGTTGGTCACAACAGTCAAGATTAGATATCTTATGTATGATAAATTTATTAAAATTGCATGGCAATGCTACGTTCTGACAGTGTGTCAATTCTGTAAATATTAGCAGTTCCAGTTTACTGTAATTTATTCACCTATTTTGATAACCTCCTGACAAATGATCAAGGTAGTGAGTACCTACATTAACATGTTTTATGTTTTTTACGTTATACTTTCTGACATGTTCCACACCCATGCATCAACATTGCATAAGAATTACATACCAACAATTTACGTAAATGTTCTGGAAGAAATATGCAATGAACTCAAGGACAGCATTATCTGGATTTCAGTTGATGAAGCTACAGACACTTGTGGCTGTTACACTGGAAATTTAATTGTTGGTACTTTAAAAGAAGAGTCTTCTTGTTTCCATTCAGGAGCCTGCAAAGAACTTAAAAATGTAAATCATTCTATGATCACCAGATTTGTGAATGAGGGTACTAGAAAAATATTTCTGCAGATGAAAAGGTGTTTGTGTTTATTTCAGATGCTGCTCCCTCTATGATCAAAGCAACAAAAGCCCTCCCAGTATTTTATCCCAAATTGATTCATGTGATGTGCTTTGCTCATGGAGTACATCGGTACATTGCCTTGCTGAAGAAGTACTTCCCATGTTTGTGAATGTAAATAAACTGATTTCATCCACAGAGTAATTGCTTCTGAGGGCTCCTGCTCGCATCAAGACCTACAAAGAGAAAGTATGAAATGTGCCTTTACACCTCTAAACAGTGGCAACTTGTTGCTGTACATGGGTTGAAGCTGTGTTGTTTTACAATGAACATTTTGAGGCCATTAGAGGGGTAGTACACAACTTCGATAGTGCAGAGGCTTTGGTAGTTTGCCAGTGCAATGAAGCTTTTAATTATTCCGGTATTAAAAGACGCATTGCTGTGATTAGCACTCATGTTTCCCATATAATTGCAAGTATTAAAAAGCTTGAAACTCAAGGTTTGGCATTGATTGAATCTATTCAGTTAGTGGATAAAATTGTTCTAGTGAACTCCTCATAGCTGGAGATACTCCCAAAAAAACTTAAAGAAAAGGTTGATAACATTTTAAACAATAACTGAGGCTTTGAACACTTGTGCCAAATTGATAGTTTTATTAATGGGACGGGTGAACTTTTACCAGAAACAAAAAGTGCTAACGTAGCACCCAAATTCAAATATTGCCCAGTTACCTCAGTTGATGTAGAACTTTCCTTTTGTGCTTATAAAAATGTTTTGAGTGATTAAAGACACAATCTTGATAGTGAATATTTGAAACAGTACTTGTGTGTATTGAACTGAGGACCTAGAAACAATGGAGAGGCTTCATCCCACCATAGCACTCAGTGGCTCACAACCCCACCACAGTCCACCCACCCCACCACCATCCCACACTGAACCCAGGGTAGTTGTGTGGTTCGGCCCCAGTGGATGCCCCCACTCCCCTCCCCCTCCCTGGAATGTCTCATACCAGGCGAGTGTAACCCCAAATAAGCCCACATTCACTGAGGCAGATGGAAAACTGCCTTAAAAACCATTGTGAGGCTGGCCGGCACACTGAACCTCGACACTAATCTGCCAGGTGGATTCGTGCTAAGGGACCAACATGCCTTCCCGCTCGAGAAGCAGCACATTAGACCGCACGGCTAACCGGGGAGGCTGGAACAGTACTTCGTCGTTTATGTTTACAGTAGTAGAGAAATGTAAAATAAATTGTAAATGATGCTTTGGTCCAATAGTATTAATTGAAAGTTAGTGCTGTTCAAAAAAATTCATGATTCTATGTCGTTTTTTAAATAAAATATTACAGAGGTTTTGGGCATGTCCATCTACATGCGATTTCTCTTGAAGTTGGTCCTGTTCATATCAATTGTTTCGCTGCAACTCACTTGTATCGCATCCACTTGTTACTGACAACAATAGCAAAGAAGGAACAATTCTTGAAACATGGTATGCGTCCCCATTTTGTAAATTTTTAGAAAATAATTCCAGAAAGGCCCTCTTCCTAACCCCTACCAGAAAGTATAGAATAAATGATATCAGTGATATGAATATATTGTTTTTTCTCATGGCCGGCGCTCTTCCTCATAATTGATATGCACAGGTTCAACTTTGAGACTGATGTACACAGTAACCACCATGTATTTTTATTATTTGCTCTTGCATATTTTGACATTTTTTAACCATTTTTCATGCTTATTTGCATGCATATTTTAAGGTTTTTATGATGCATGTAATTCGGTCTCTAGTAATGAGAGTGCTATCGTTATCCCAGATTGCAGATATGCTGTAGCATACTACACTGAATTATAAGTTGAATAAAACTTTAATGGTGGTGATCAGCATTCATCAGTTTGGTAGATGCCATGGAACACGTCATTTCACCAAGTGATTTGTTACACTACAGCCTAAAGATATTTAGCTGCTGCATGTGATTTGTTGCTGTTATCCTAATCTCAGTACTGATTTGTCCAAAAATTGACATCACAGAATTTTAACAATTGGGAAATAGTATTTGCTAACACCTTTGCAAATAAAAATCACTTTGAAATCTGGTAGTATTATAGCAGCTGCTTCAGTCACTTATATAATGCAGAAATTAATGTCATGAAGTCCTATAGCATCTCAGCTTGATCAATCAAGGTATAAAATTCGTGATGAGAACAGAGTGAGAGTGATAGCTATATTTTTTTCTGAAATTGTTTAAGAGAAAAGTGGATTGGTCACTGAGACATAGTGCCTACAGGAAGTCCACCATAATGACCTCTGTCTGTGTGCCAAGAGCCCTCAGCACCTATTACACAGAAGTCCATGCTAAGAACATTGGTCCACAGTGCAAGTGCTTGCAAGATGAAGAAAGCCTTTATGAAGAACTCAAACCCCTGAGGGAAGTTTTCAAGAACAACCACTATTCAGAACAACAAACTGAGTGTGCCCTTCAACACAAATTGACACCATGTGCAGTTGGAACCAATACCAGTGAAAAAGCAGTCAGAATCAATTATCCTCCACACAATTGATTTTATTTTTGGATGTTTAGGAGAAACTTTGAAAATATGGTTTCAAATATATAATGACCTTTCCAACAAAATGTAAAAGTGTATTATGTTGTGTGAAAGACAATCTGAGGCACTGAAAACTGCATATATATTGTGTACTGTGTGAGTGTGATGTCGTATGTTAACAATATTATGAGATGGAAAGTTGCTACTCACCATATAGCGGAGATGTTGAGTCGCAGATAGGCACAACAAAAAGATTTTCACACTTAAAGCTTTCACACAATGGCCTTTGTCAACAATACACACACACACACACACACACACACACACACACACACACACACTTACGCAAATGCATTTCAAACACACAACTGCAGTCTCAGGCAACTGAAGCCAAACTGCGAGCGGCAGCACTACTGCATGATGGGTAGGGGGTGGGGGTGGGGGAAGGAGCAGGCTGGGATGGGGAGGGGGAGAGATAGTATGGTGGGGATGATGGACAGTGAAGTGCTGCAGGTTGGGCAGTGAGCAAGGGAGAGGTGGGAAGGAAAAGGGGGGGGGGGGGAGGGGGTGAGTAGTGGAAAAGGAGAGGCATAAAGAGAAATAAATAAAAAATAAATAAAAGGACTGGATATGGTGGTGGAATGATGGCTGTGTAGTGCTAGAATGGGAGCAGGGAAGGGGCTGGGCTGGATGGATGGATGAGGACAGCGTCTAACAAAGGTTGAGGCCAGGAGGGTTACGGGAACATAGGAAAGTTCCCACCTGCACAATTCAGAAAAGCTGGTGTTGGTGGGAAGGATCCACATGGCACAGGCTGTAAAGCAGTAATTGAAATGAAGGATATCATGTTTGGAAGCGTGTTCAGCAACTGGGTTGTCCACTTGTTCATTGGACACAGTTTGTCAATGGCCATTCATGCTGACAGACAGCTTGTTGGTTGTCATGCCTACATAGAATGCAGCACGGTGGTTGCAGCTTAGCTTGTAGACCACATGAGTGATTTCACAGGTAGCCCTGCTTTGATGGCATAGGTGATGTTAGTGACCAGACTGGAGTAGGTGGTGGTAGCAGGATGTATGGGACAGGTCTTGCATCTAGGTCTATTCCAGGGGTATGAGCCATGAGGTAAGGGATTGGGAGCAGGGGTTGTGTGAGGATAGACAAGTATATTGTGTAGGTTCGGTGGACAGTGGAATAGCACTGTGGGAGGGGTGGGATGGATAGTGGGCAGGACATTTCTCATTTCAGGGGACGATGAGAGGTAATTGAAACCCTGGCAGAGAATGTAATTCAGTTGCTCCAGTCCTGGGTGGTACTGAGTTACAAGGGGAATGCTTCTCTGTGTGCCGGACAGTGGGGCTTTGGGAGGTGGTGGGAGACTGGAAAGATATGGTACAGGAGATTTGTTTTTGTACAAGGTTGGGAGGATAATTACACATGATTCAAGCAGCCTTCTAAATCAGCTGTTACTGTGCACTGCCTCACCTGTGAGCATAAACTTGGCGAGTTAATGAAAACTATTTACAGAAACAGTGAAATATACAATCCAATTCTGCTGAAGATAACAGGACATTCAGACAAATGAGGCTCCACTCAAGAATTTAACAAGCAACTGGTTAAAGACAAGCCTGCCCTCTTACATTTAGATGGTACAGAAGCAACTGTTGCAGATGGAGCAGCTTTAATAACATTGGCAGAAGAGGAACGAGTGTCAGCATCAACAGCTACAACATCAACAAGGAACATAAAATCAATAGCAACAGAAGATCAAGGATGCAATGAAGTGGACAAAAGGAGAAGAACAATGGTGATGGGAGGAGCAATATTACCACAAGGGCAGGAATCAACAGCTACAGCAGCAATAGCATCAACTATAGAAGAATAGCATGGAGCAGTGTGTATGCAAGGAGGACAGTGCCTCCTTCCCATCTAAAGGATTTTTTAATAGAAGAAAGGAAGAAGAAGTGCCCAAGATGAGTAACTTCATTTAATAATACTTCACCACAATGTTCAGTCAATAAGAAGCAAAATGCAACAATTAAAAATTTAAATGGAAGCCATAGTCAGCTTGGTTGTCTGCATTACTGAACACTTGTGTAAATGAACTTAAATTGAATGCATAGTTTTACCTTATTATGAATTAGCTTGTTACTATAGCAGAACATTAAAGAGGAGTGGAGGCTCATCTATTTGTGTGGAAAGAGGACTCCAATTCATAATTAGAAGTAACATGATTTCTTTGAGTGAAGAAAAACATTTTTAACTCTCATCAGTAGTAAAGTCAAAAGCATAAAACACTTAAAAAACAGTTTGTACTGTGCTTATATAGGTCTCCTAATGGTGATGTTGAAACTTTTTCTCTAAATTATACAAGTGCTGGACAAGATATGTAATCCTAAATGACACATTGTTATTTGTGAAGATTTAAATATCGATACGATGAAAGTGGATGAAGTCAGAAACAGATTCTTGAATATCCTGTACAACCCTCACAATGGGTAACAAATGCCACAGGAATACCCAATCACTCATCCTCAATTATTGATCATATTCAAACAGATATCAACCACAAATGTTGTAAGGTAGCTCTCAAAAGATTGGGGTATCAGACCATTCTTGTCAAATTACAGAACTTAAAATACCTACGAAGGAACAAACAAAAGTGTTTAGCTGCAGTTTTCCAAATCAAAAAGTGTGAACTTGCTATGCAGATGACCAGCCAGACATGGTTAGAAGTATTTTCAGGAACACATGTAGTTGAAAAATTTGACCGATTCAGGAACATATTCAAAATTTGAGGAGACATTTCCTAAGATAGTACATTATGTTGGGGTATCTAGTAGAAAGAACTGGGTAAGAAAAGGTATCAGAAAATCCTCTGAAACTCTCAAATATCTCACTGATATTAAAGAAAATAAGAGTGACCCAACCTTCTTACAGTTCTTTCTCAGCTACAAAAAGATGTACAGAAAACTTCTGCAGGAAGCAAAAAGAATCCAAAAAGATAAGTTCATACAGAACTCAAACAATAAAAGCAAACCCATTTGGACTATAGTAAAACAAGAAACTGGTGAAACAAAGCCAGAGCAAATGAACATAAAATTAGAGATAAGGATACAGGATGATAATTATTGAGCTATATGAAATATAATTGTCATAACTTCTGAATGGTTTGCGTTAGGACATTCAAACTGCCTGTGGTTTGCGTTAGGACATTCAAACTGCACAGTTGGCCATGGGGCATTATGGGAATTAGTATGCACTGTATGGTTTGGTTTAGTGATTTAGTATGCACTGTATGGTTTGGTTTAGTGAAAAGGCCCACTTTCATTTGACTGGGTTTGTCAACAAGCAAAACTGGCACATTTGGGGACTGAGAATCCACATTTCACAATCAAAAAGTCTCTTTATCCTCAACGGGTGACTGTGTGGTGTGCAATGTCCAGCCACGGAATAATTGGTACGATATTCCTTGATGGCATGGTGGCTGCCTAACAGTACATGATGGGTTTGGAAGATGATTTTATCCCTATTATCCAAAGTGACACTGATTTTGACAAGATGTGGTTCATGCAAGATGGAGCTCACTCCTAGCGAAGCAGGAGAGTGTTTCATGTTCTGGAGGAGCACTTTGGGAGCCACATTCTGACTCTGGGGTACACAGAGGCCACTGGCATGGGCAATGATTGGCTGCCATATTCTCCAAATCTTCACATGTGCAACTTCTTTTTGTGGGCTATGTTAAAGACAAGTGTACAGCAATAACGCCAAAACCATTGCTGAGCTGAAAAGAGCCACTGAGGATGTCACTGCCAGCATTGATCTTTCAACACTTCAGCAGGTCATGCAGAATTTTGGTATGTGTCTTACACAATGCTGCTGTTAGCCACCACTTTGTGGGGAATCAGTAGGATTGTACATACATTAAGAGTAAAATGTCCACAGGTCTACATGAGGTTCCAATGTGTCTACTAAAAGACTGCATTAGCAGCATAAAAGTGCCCTTAACAGAGATTGTAAATGAGTGATTCTTATCAGATTGCTTCCTTGATTCCCTAAAGCGGACAAAAGTCTGTCCCATGCATAAAAAAAGTGGTACAGAAAATATAGAGAATTACAGAGCAGTTTCATTACTGTCTTGCTTTTCAAAAGTAATACGAACCGTTATGAAAAACAGACATATGGATTATTTAAATAAATACTAACTTCTGTGCAAAAGAACAGTTTGGTTTATGGTCTGGAAAGGACCACAAGCTGCTATAGCAAAATTTACAAAAGTAGTTGTACAAGCACTAGATAGAAGAGAAGAAGCAACAGGCATTTTCCCAGGTGAAGCATTTGACAAAGTTAATCATGAAATCTTTTCGGTGTGCTTGGAGCTATAGGACTAAGGAGGATGGTAAATAAATGGTTTAGGTCTTAACTAACAGACAGAGTGCAGAGATTAGAGATATAGCAAATTTCAAGTGGCTTTAATTATATAGTAAAACATCTTTCAGACCCAGAATATTTGAACATTGGAGTCCCTCAAGGGAGCATGTTAGGCCCAATACTGATTCTCATATGTGTTATTGACTTCCTACAGTGGGTCATGCAAGGAGAAACTGTGTTATTTGCTGATGGCAGTAGTATAATAATTACAGACAGGACACCAGAAACGTTAGTAGTAAAAGCTGAAAAGGCTGTTATGGCAGTCTGCTACTGGTCAAATATCAATAAAGTAACTCTTAATGTAAAAATGACTAATAACATGAACATCTAAATAAATAAAAAACCTATCTAAAAACAAAGATGATGAGACTTACCAAACAAAAGCGCTGGCAGGTCGAGTCGATAGTTCTGGGTTTGAGGGGATGAGGAAGTGGCTCTGGTTATTTGCTTCTGTATCAGGTCGGGAGGGTAGTTGCGGGATGCGAAAGCTGTTTTCAGGTTGTTGGTGTAATAGTTCAGGGATTCTGGACTGGAGCAGATTCGTTTGCCACGAAGACCTAGGCTGTAGGGAAGGGACCGTTTGATGTGGAATGGGTGGCAGCTGTCATAATGGAGGTACTGTTGCTTGTTGGTGGGTTTGATGTGGACGGACGTGTGAAGCTGGCCATTGGACAGATGGAGGTCAACGTCAAGGAAAGTGGCATGGGATTTGGAGTAGGACCAGGTGAATCTGATGGAACCAAAGGAGTTGAGGTTGGAGAGGAAATTCTGGAGTTCTTCTTCACTGTGAGTCCAGATCATGAAGATGTCATCAATAAATCTGTACCAAACTTTGGGTTGGCAGGCCTGGGTAACCAAGAAGGCTTCGTCTAAGCGACCCATGAAAAGGTTGGCATACGAGGGGGCCATCCTGGTACCCATGGCTGTTCCCTTTAATTGTTGGTATGTCTGGCCTTCAAAAGTGAAGAAGTTGTGGGTCAGGATGAAGCTGGCTAAGGTAATGAGGAAAGAGGTTTTAGGTGGGGTGGCAGGTGATCGGCGTGAAAGGAAGTGCTCCAGCGCAGCGAGGCCCTGGACGTGCGGAATATTTGTGTATAAAGAAGTGGCATCAATGGTTACAAGGATGGTTTCCGGGGGTAACAGACTGGATAAGGATTCCAGGCGTTCGAGAAAGTGGTTGGTGTCTTTGATGAAGGATGGGAGACTGCATGTAATGGGTTGATGGTGTTGATCTATGTAGGCAGAAATACATTCTGTGGGGGCTTGGTAACCAGTTACAATGGGACGGCCAGGATGATTGGGTTTGTGAATTTTAGGAAGAAGGTAGAAGGTAGGGGTGTGGGGTGTCGGTGGGGTCAGGAGGTTGATGGAGTCAGGTGAAAGGTTTTGTAGGGGGCCTAAGGTTCTGAGGATTCCTTGAAGCTCCACCTGGACATCAGGAATGGGATTACCTTGGCAAACTTTGTATGTGGTGTTGTCTGAAAGCTGACGCACTCCCTCAGTCACATACTTCCGATGATCAAGTACTACGGTCGTGGAACCCTTGTCCGCCGGAAGAATGACGATGGACCGGTCAGCCTTCAGATCACGGATAGCTTGGGCTTCAGCAGTGGTGATGTTGGGAGTAGGATTAAGGTTTTTTAAGAAGGATTGAGAGGCAAGGCTGGAAGTCAGAAATTCCTGGAAGGTTTGGAGAGAGTGATTTTGAGGAAGAGGAGGTGGGTCCCGCTGTGACGGAGGATGGATCTGTTCCAGGCAGGGTTCAATTTGGATAGTGTCTTGGGGAGTTGGATCATTGGGAGTAGGATTAGGATCATTTTTCTTCGTGGCAAAGTGATATTTCCAGCAGAGAGTACGAGTGTAGGACAATAAATCTTTGACGAGGGCTGTTTGGTTGAATCTGGGAGTGGGGCTGAAGGTGAGGCCTTTGGATAGGACAGAAGTTTCGGATTGGGAGAGGGGTTTGGAGGAAAGGTTAACTACTGAATTAGGGTGTTGTGGTTCCAGATTGTGTTGATTGGAATTTTGAGGTTTTGGAGGGAGTGGAGCTGGAAGTGGGAGATTGAGTAGGTGGGAGAGACTGGGTCTGTGTGCAATGAGAGGAGGTTGAGGTTTGCTGGAAACGTTGTGAAGGGTGAGTGAGTTGCCTTTCCGGAGGTGGGAAACCAGAAGATTGGATAGTTTTTTAGGGTGGAGGGTGGCATGCTGTTCTAATTTGCGGTTGGCCTGTAGGAGGATGCTCTGAACAGCCGGTGTGGATGTGGGAGAGGAAAGATTGAGGACTTTTATTAAGGATAGGAGTTGACGGGTGCGTTCATTGGCTGAGTTGATGTGTAGGTGAAGGATTAGGTGGGCGAGGGCAATGGATTGTTCAGTTTGGATCTGGTATAGGGACTGATGGAAAGAAGGTTTGCAGCCAGAGATGGGAACTTTAAGTGTGAGGCCTTTGGGGGTAATGCCAAATGTCAGACAAGCCTGAGAAAATAAAAAATGGGAGTTTAATCTGGATAGGGCGAAGGCATGTTTGGGGAGGGAATGTAAATAAAACTTAATGGGGTCGTTGTGGGGGTGTTGTGAGGGTGCCATGGTATTAGAAGGTGGAAAGTGTAACATGAGGCTGAAATGAAAATGAAAATAAAAATATATGGGGAGAGATAAAGGTGAACTAGGAAGCAACTGGAGATCTGGTGTGAAAAAAGGCGAAAAAGTGTTGGTTAAAGCTGGGCTATGTTAATCCTGTGGTGAACTTGGGTTGGTAGACAACGATGTGCATATAGGTTAGGTGGTTGTGTTGCCGCCAAAACACGTTAAAGGGTGGAGAAATTCGGGAAAATTTCGAAAAAACTACGTGTAAATGTATTAAAAGGAGTGGTTTTGTGGTGGCAGATTATGAAGATGAGGTTAACAATTGTCTGACGAAGAAATAATTACGTTAAATTCTGTGGGAAGCAGCTAAAAATGATCAGTGATGTGAGAAAAACGGAAATGGAAATAAAGCAAAAGTTATTAGAACTAGCCGAAATGGTTGTTTAATAGGAGAAAGGAACTGTTTGTGAAATAGAAACGGTGGATTTTATAGCAGCGCTAGTGTTGAAAGCGGAAAAAAATTTTTTTTGGTTATGGTTTGGAAGTGGGTTACATATTACGTATTATTGAGTATATATCGGCGTGATGAAATTGTATACTAGATTACGGTAAAAAAGAGAAGGTGAATACAAAGTGAAACTACTGGCAAAAACAGAAAGAGAAAATAAGACGACAGAAAAGATTTCGAAATGCAACAGTGACAATAACAAACGTAATTGTTGGGTTCAAATTAATGATATGAATATAATAGAGGGAAACATTCCACGTGGGAAAATTATATCTAAAAACAAAGATGATGAGACTTACCAAACAAAAGCACTGGCAGGTTGATAGACACACAAACAAACACAAACATACACACAACATTCTAGCTTTCGCAACCAACGGTTGCTTCGTCAGGAAAGAGGGAAGGAGAGGGAAAGACAAAAGGATGTGGGTTTTAAGGGAGAGGGTAAGGAGTCATTCCAATCCCGGGAGTGGAAAGACTTACCTTAGGGGGAAAAAAGGACGGGTATACACTCGCACACACACACATATCCATCCGCACATACACAGACACAAGCAGACATTTGTAAAGGCAAAGAGTTTGGGCAGAGATGTCAGTCATGGCGATATAACAACGCATAAAATACAAAATGAAATGATAAGAGTGTCTAACTGGCACAAAATTTTTAGGCATGTATGTTGATCAACAATTAAACGTGGATGAACCTACCAGTGTACTTGGAAAATGGATTAGCACATTCTGTGTCTTGCAAATACTAACCACAGTGTGTAATAGCTCATGCCTAAAAGCAACATACAGAGACATACATTACAACATCTGTTACAGCATAATATTCGGGGTGAAAATGCTCAGAATGTGGAAAATGTGTTTAAACTGAAAAAAACAAGCCAACGGAATAATGGGCAAGAGCCACAGAATGGCCCACTGCATTGAGCTGTTCAAAAAATGGGGTATTCTGACAGTTCCAAGTGAATATGTATTCAAAACTGCAGTTTTTATGCAAAAAGCATTGAGCAATATGCCGCAAACAGCTCCATACATTATCATCAAACGAGATACAGCAATTGCTTGGACCTCAATAGAATGCAATATGCAGCAAACAGCTCCATACATTATCATCAAATGAGATACAGCGATTGCTTGTACCTTCATAGAAGGAGTCAAGATATGTAGTAGACTGCCAAAAGAGATCAAAAACATGAAGGAACTCTATAAATTTAAAACGTATCTTAAAGAATATTTAATAAAAACACGTGAATGTAGACTTTCCCAGCATACACAGCTGATAAAAAGCTTTCAGGTTTCCAGCCAGGTGACAATATTATAAAACTGCAATGAGTGGTATACTCATTATCTTCTGGCAAATTGTCAAGATTTTGTGGATGCTGTCCTACTTGTATCTGCAGTGTGCCCCCCTCTACCTGGCTCCTGGAGGCTGGGTACAGAGAGCTGGTGGGTGGGGTGGGAGGGGGTGAAAACACGGTGGTGGGGGTAACGGGCATGCCATCTCTGCCAGGGCACTCTGGCCCTGTCTCATGAGAAAGAAGGTGGTGGGTGTGCACTCGACAAATTACTGCTATCGCTGGATTCCATGCCACACTCAGTTGATATCCTTCATCTCTGTTTACTAAGATCCTTGTGAATCCGAATTTTGATGGACTCTTTTATGATGCTGTCCCAGTAGCAAACGGCTTGGCAGAGCAACTTGATGTTCCTGAAATCAAATGTGTAGTTTTCCTTGATGCTGTGTTCTGCTATGACTGATTTCTCCATCTGTCCCAGCCACACATGCCCGATATGTATTGCAATGTTCAGAATACATTACTGCTTTTGTCCAATGTAATATTGACTGCATTCAAAGGCGATGCTGTAAATTCCTGGTACATTGAGTTTAAATGGGTCTTTTGCAGAGCCAAGCCACCCTTTCGTCTTCGGCGGTGGTCAGAAGATGGTTTTTATGTTCGGTTTTTTCAGGAGCCTCCTAGTTTTGCTTTACAGGGGAACCCAAATATGGAAGAAAAGCCAGTTTCTTGACTTCTCCCTGTTCCAAATTTCCCGTGATGTCTCTCATCTTGAATGCTCATTTCGCAAAAATGGGTACTACGAAGCACAGATTATGAGGATGTTCAAGACAAGACGTGTTGTGGAAAATCGGGGAGAGGGAGAAGAAGACAAGTCACAAACTTTTGTTATGTACTTGGGACCACTGTCAGCCAACACTGGGAGGCTTCTGGAAAAATTGAACTTGAAAACCATCTTCCAACCATCGCCAAAGATGAAAGAGTGGCTCAACTCTGCGAAAGACGACCCACTTAAACTCACCGTACCAGGAATTTACAGTGTCGTATGCGAATTCAGTCAACATTACATTGGACAAAGGCAGTGATGTATTCTAAACATTGCAATTAACACATTGGGCATGTGTGGTTGGGACAGATGGAGAAATTGGTGATAGCAGAACAGAGCATCATGGAGGACCACACATTTAACTTCGAGAACACAAAGGTGGAAAGGCAAGCCACCAGATATTGGGACAATGTCACAAAATAGTCATTCAAAAGTTGGATTGACAAGAATTTTGTAAACAAATGTCAAGGATACCAACTGAGTGTGGAATGGAATCCAGCGACAGTGTCAATTCACCGTCAGTGTGCCAGCCACTGTACTCCTTGCGAGACAAGCCTGAAATGGTCTTGTAGAAATGCAAACGGTGCGCCTGCTACCTCCACCACTGCAATTTTACCCCCCGACCCACTTGCCAGCCTCTCTGTACCCAGCATCGTGGAGCCAGGTGCAGGGGATACACCATAGACATGAGTGGCATCAACAGAATCTCAGCACTTTGCCAGAAGATGATGAGTATGTCGCTTGTTGAAATGGTGTGGTCTTATGACACTGCCACCTGGCTGGAAACCAAAGAGCTTTTAAGCTACAAAAAAAAAAAAATAGTTTTTACTCTATTAAAGAGTTCATTCAAGATAAAGCTATTACAAACAAATAAGCAAGTTGACCAATCACAAAGTAGGCAAAGAGGATGGTGTCTGCTTGTAAACAACTCAATACATTGTAGTTTGTAATTTACTCCTTGAAGCTCAAAGCCAAGTTGTGTTATCGGAGGAGTCTTATGATTCATTTCTCTTGTTTGAAGCAGGCTCGTCTGCCTTATGTAATGCAGTGATAAACTGTGTGTCTTACATGAATCCAGCACTTGATTTACTCTGTCTCCACTATTAAGTGGGTTTTCTCGTGGCATTCTTACTACATTTTTTTTTTTTTTTTTTTTTTTACATTTTAGGCAAAAATACACTACTGGCCATTAAAATTGCTACACCACAAAGATGATGTGCTACAGACATGAAATTTAACTGACAGGAAGAAGATTCTGTGATATGCAAATGATTAGCTTTTCAAAGCATTCACATAAGGTTGGCACTGGTGGCGACACCTACAACGTGCTGACATGAGGAAAGTTTACAACCAATTTCTCATACACAAACAGCAGTTGTCCGGCATTGCCTGGTGAAACGCTGTTTTGATGCCTCGTGTAAGGAGGAGAAATGCATACCATCACGTTTCCGACTTTGATAAAGATCGGATTGTAGCCTATCACGATTGCGGTTTATCATATCGCGACATTGCTGCTTGCGTTGGTCGAGAGCCAATGACTGTTAGCAGAATATGGGATCGGTGGGTTCAGGAGGGTAATACGGAATGCTGTGCTGCATCCCAATGGCCTCGTATCACTTGCAGTTGAGATGACAGGCATCTTATCTGCGTGGCTGTAACAGATCGTGCAGCCAAGTCTCGATCCCTGAGTCAACAGATGGGAACGTTTGCAAGACAACAACCATCTGCATGAACATTTCAATGACGTTTGCAGCAGCATGGACTATCAGCTCAGAGACTATGGCTGCGGTTACCCTTGACACTACATCACAGACAGGAGCACCTGCGATGGTGTACTCAACGACGAACCTGGGTGCACGAATGGCAAAACATCATTTTTTTGGATGAATCCAGGTTCTGTTTACAGCATTATGATGGTCATATCTGTGTCTGGCGACATCGCGGTGAACGCACATTGGAAGCGTGTATTTGTCATCGCCATACTGGCGTATCACCTAAGGTGATGGTATGGGGCGCCATTGGTTACACATCTCGGTCACCTCTTGTTCGCATTGACGGCACTTTGAATAGTGGATGTTACATTTCAGATGCGTTATGACCCGTGGCTCTGCCCTTCATTCGATCCTTGCGAAACCCTACATTTCAGCAGGATAATGCACGACCGCATGTTGCAGGTCCTTTACGGGCCTTTCTGGATACAGAAAATGTTCGACTGCTGCCCTGGCCAGCACATTCTCCAGATCTCTTACCAATTGAGAACATCTGGTCAGTGGTGGCCGAGCAACTGGCTCGCCACAATATTCCAATCTCTACTCTTGATGAACTGTGGTATCGTATTAAAGCTGCATAGGTAGCTGTACCTGTACACGCCATCCAAGCTCTGTTTGACTCAATGCCTAGGCATATCAAGGCCGTTATTACTGCCAGAGGTGGTTGTTCTGGGTACTGATTTCTCAGGATCTACGCACCCAAACTGCATGAAAATGTAATCACATGCCAGTTCTAGTATAATATATTTGTCCAATGAATACCCATTTATCATCTGCATTTCTTCTTGGTGTAGCAATTTTAATGGCCAGTAGTGTATTATGCTCAATTTGAATCTGTTGACCAATTTCTTCTTTAGGAGAGCCAGGAAACAATCATTAGGGCTGTATACAGGGTGTACCATTCACAGTTTGGTGCAGATCAAATAGCGAGTAGTATAATCTGTTTTCAATACCTGGTGGAGAAAAGTGAGGAAATTGTCAAAATATTGTGTAAAGAGAAAATAACAACTTGACTGCAACCCAAGAATTTGTAAACAATCAATTTTGTTGAAAAAGCATGAAAGATCATATATTTTACCATCTCCATTGGTATATAATTTGATTTATATCTCTTTTTGACAAATGCACATACACAAAACACCAAAAGTTTTGTATGCAAATGCAATTTATCATTTTAGAATATATAAAACTAGCTGTGCTTGTTTAGTGTAATTTAATAGATAAAAAATCTACTTACCAGGCAGCGGCAGGAGAACACATGTATGAAAGGTGTTAACAGTGTGCAAGTTTGAAATCTCTCCCAACAATCAATCTTTCCTTTCTTGCAATACTCACTAATGTGCAAAAAGCTTAAGTAACACAGACATATCCCAAAATACAGCAATTTCAGTGCTATGCATAAGTGAGCATTGTTCAAATGAAATGCAAACAAGCACAACTAAAATATCAACAAAAATAATCAGTTTTTGGAAATAAAATGTAATTGGATAGATAAAAAAGAATCTACTTGCCAAGCAGTGGCAGCTTTCAGAGCCAGTGGCATCTTCTTCTGCCAGAAGGGTTGAAGGGCAGGGAAGAGAGGTGAAGGGAAAGGAAGGGTGAGGTTGAGGAAATTCGGAAGATTTTGGAAAAGTCACCTAGAATCCCATGTCAGGGGAGACTGACTGGATGGAATGTAAAGGGAAGATTGATTGTTGACAGAGACTTGAAATCTCTACCAACAATCAGTCTTTTCTTCTCATCCCATCTTGTAACTCTCCCCTGACCTGGGGTTCTGGGTGACAAAATGAATCTGATCATTGATATCCAAACTCCATACCTATTAATGAGTGGGTTCATAGGCTGTATCTGGTAAAACATGATTTGCCAATAGTCTCAACAGATACAAAAGCAATATATGCCAAGCAAGCCACTGTGAGTGCCATTTCCTGCTCTGTTTTAACATATGTTATAGCTTTTTTAATACTTAAATGACTGTTACCTCAGTACAGCTCAACAGTAATTGTGCAGTAGGTCTATGATGTCATAATGTCCTATGAACCACATATAAAAAATGTACTCACCAAGCTGCGGCAGAACACTCACACATGAAAGACTGTTGTGACTGGCAAGCTTTCAGAGCCAGTGGCTCCTTCTTCAGGCAGAAGGGTTGAAGGGGAAGGAAGAAGGGAGAAGGAAAAGGCTGGAGAGGTCTAGGAAGAGGGGTAGATTTTGGGAAAGTCACCCAGAACCACAGGTCAGAGGAGACTTACCGTATGGGATGTGAAAGAAAGACAGACTGTTGGGGACGCATAGGACTAGATTTAAAAACATGAGAGCTTAAAGGTGGAAGACAGGGTAATACGTAAGAGAGGATTACTACTAAAACATCATGCATGAGTTAATAAGAGTGAGAAGCTAAGTGCATTCTACATAGCAAAGTTGGGAGAGGGCAGTGAAAAATAGACAGGAAAGACACTGAAGAAACAGAGTGAAGCAAAGAGTGTTTTTTCTTCACTGTAACTAGTTTTCATTGCCCCCTCCAACCTTTGTTATGTACAATGTGCGTAACTTCTCACTCTTATTAACTTGTGCACAATGTTTTAGTAGTAATCTCTGTCTTGCATATTGTAGATACAGAAATCCTACAATAGGGAAAATAATTGTAGCTTTTCAAAAGTACTACTTTTGGACCCTTATTTTGTGAAATGGGATATTGAACAGAATTTGTCAGCATTTCTTAAGAAAAACATAAAAATAACTACAATTAATACAACACTTAATTTTTATTTCATCAGTTTCAATGTACTATTTATTTGAGCATATTATTTATTGCAGTATGCTGAATGAAAAACGCTGGGAAACAGCAAATGCTGCAAATAAACTGAGGAATGGTTTGTTTAAAATTGATGATACTCGTGAAAAAGTGCAGTTAATGTCTGTTGAACTGGAAGAGTCACAAGTAAAGGGTAAATTTATATGTATTCAAAAATCTTGTTGCTGCCATTCAACAAACTGTAAACAGTAACATTCTGAGACTTTCATTTTGTTTCCACAGTGGTAGAGTTCCAGCAACAGTGTGATGAATACCTTGTAACGATTATGACACAAAAAAGAGAGGCAGATGAACAACAGAAGTCGGTAGCTGCAAAGAGCTTAAGAATTGGTGAAGAGGAAGCAGCCTGCAAAAAGCTTGCTGATGTTGCCCAAGCAGATTTGAACCAGGCAATGCCTGCTCTAGAAGAAGCCATGAGGGTAATTACAAGATATCTGTGAAATAAGCTTTCAAAATGTCATCAATATATACACATCAATGGGTTGTCCATTTCCAATCATTCATTTCACAACACTTACATGTGAAACCAGTTCATAATGTTCTATGTGAAGTTAGATATCTTCTGAAACAATATGTCAAGTTAGAAGAATGCTGTACATATGATGAGGTGAAGAAAATTTTTTATGCAGCATTTGGTAGGAGAGGTGATTTGCACTCCCAGTGGCACTTTTTTTTCCTGTACCAAGATGACACACAGAAGTATATTCCAAATAAACCATTTTCTTCTCTCTGGTACTCTTCTCTCTTGTCAAAAATTGGTAGACTTTTATAACAGTGTATCTATATCAGTGATTGTCAGCTTTTGGTATCAGTAACCATATTAGTGTCATTGTTCAAATATTCTGTATTTAATTTTATATTTTTGTAAAAAATTAAATGTAGTGTAGCAATATATACCATTATGTGCAAGTATTACTTTATGCAGAAATTCTGTTTTTATTATGTGAAATGTTTGTCCATTTTTATATGCTAGATTTTTACATATGGCGTCACTGATGTATACAAAAATTCCATAACTGATAAGTCATGGTACAGCATGTTATCATTTAATGTTAATCCATGACATGTCTGCCTAGTGCTGCTAGATGTATCACTGGCAGCTCCATGAATCACTGGAGATTGATAAAAGTGAAAAATCATTAAAATAACTTCAATGGGAAGGTGTAGACAAGAAAAATACATAATATCTTGATCAGGGATTTACATAATTTAAAAGAAAAACATTTCAAATGAGACATACAACTATATATATAAAACAAAGATGATATAACTTACCAAACGAAAGCGTTGGTATGTTGATAGAGACACTAACAAACACACACACACACACACACACACACACACACACAAAATTCAAACTTTCGTAACCAACGGCTGCTTCATCAGGAAAGAGGGAAGGAGAGGGAAAGACGAAAGGATGTGGGTTTTAAGGGAGAGGGTAAGGAGTCATTCCAATCCCGGGAGCAGAAAGACTTACCTTAGGGAGAAAAAGGGACAGGTATACACTCCCCCCCCCCACACACACACACATATCCATCCGCACATATAGAGACACAAGCAGACATATGTAAAGGCCTTTACATATGTCTGCTTGTGTCTCTATATGTGTGGATGGATGTGTGTGTGTGTGTGTGTGTGTGTGTGTGTGCGAGTGTATACCTGTCCTTTTTACCCCCTAAAGTAAGCCTTTCCGCTCCCGGGATTGGAATGACTCCTTACCCTCTCCCTTAAAACCCACAACCTTTCGTCTTTCCCTCTCCTTCCCTCTATCCTGACGAAGCAACCGTTGGTTGCGAAAGCTAGAATTTTGTGTGTATGTTTGTGTTTGTTTGTGTGTCTATCGACCTGCCAGCGCTTTCATTCGGTAAGTCACAAATATATATACATATAAAAACAAAGATAAGGTGACTTACCGAACGAAAGCGCTGGCAGGTCGATAGACACACAAGCAAACACAAACATACACACAAAATTCTAGCTTTCGCAACCAACGGTTGCCTCATCAGGAAAGAGGGAAGGAGAGGGAAAGATGAAAGGATGTTGGTTTTAAGGGAGAGGGTAAGGAGTCATTCCAATCCCGGGAGCGGAAAGACTTACCTTAGTGGGAAAAAAGGACAGGTATACACTCGCACACACACACATATCCATCCGCACATACACAGACACAAGCAGACATTTGTAAAGGCAAAGAGTTTGGGCAGAGATGTCAGTCGAGGCGGAAGTAAAGAGGCAAAGATGTTGAAAGACAGGTGAGGTATGAGCGGCGGCAACTTGTAATTAGCGGAGGTTGAAGCCTGGCGGGTAACGAGAAGAGAGGATATACTGAAGGGAAAGTTCCCATCTCCGGAGTTCTGACAGGTTGGTGTTAGTGGGAAGTATCCAGATAACCCGGACGGTGTAACACTGTGCCAAGATGTGCTGGCGGTGCACCAAGGCATGTTTAGCCACAGGGTGATCCTCATTACCAACAAACACTGTCTGCCAGTGTCCATTCGTGCGAATGGACAGTTTGTTGTTGGTCATTCCCACAAAGAAAACTTCACAGTGTAGGCAGATCAGTTGGTAGATCACGTGGGTGCTGTCACACGTGGCTCTGCCTTTGATCGTGTACACCTTCCGGGTTACAGGACTGGAGTAGGTGGTGGTGGGAGGGTGCATGGGACAGGTTTTACACCGGGGGCGGTTACAAGGGTAGGAGCCAGAGGGTAGGGAAGGTGGTTTGGGGATTTCATAGGGATAAACTAAGAGGTTACGAAGCTTAGGTGGACGGCGGAAAGACACTCTTGGTGGAGTGGGGAGGATTTGATGAAGGATGGATCTCATTTCAGGGCAGGATTTGAGGAAGTCGTATCCCTGCTGGAGAGCCACATTCAGAGTCTGATCCAGTCCCGGAAAGTATCCTGTCACAAGTGGGGCACTTTTGTGGTACTTCTGTGGGAGGTTCTGGGTTTGAGGGGATGAGGAAGTGGCTCTGGTTATTTGCTTCTGTACGAGATCAGGAGGGTAGTTGCGGGATGCGAAAGCTGTTGTCAGGTTGTTGGTGTAATGGTTCAGGGATTCTGGACTGGAGCAGATTCGTTTGCCACGAAGACCTAGGCTGTAGGGAAGGGACCGTTTGATGTGGAATTGGTGGCAGCTGTCATAATGGAGGTACTGTTGCTTGTTTGTGGGTTTGATGTGGACGGTCGTGTGAAGCTGGCCATTGGACAGATGGAGGTCAACATCAAGGAAAGTGGCATGGGATTTGGAGTAGGACCAGGTGAATCTGATGGAACCAAAGGAGTTGAGGTTGGAGAGGAAATTCTGGAGTTCTTCTTCACTGTGAGTCCAGATCATGAAGATGTCATCAATAAATCTGTACCAAACTTTGGGTTGGCAGGCCTGGGTGACCAAGAAGGCTTCCTCTAAGAAACCCATGAATAGGTTGGCGTACGAGGGGACCATCCTGGTACCCATGTCTGTTCCCTTTAATTGTTGGTATGTCTGGCCTTCAAAAGTGAAGAAGTTGTGGGTCAGGATGAAGCTGGCTAAGCTAATGAGGAAAGAGGTCTTAGGTAGGGTGGCAGGTGATCGGCGTGAAAGGAAGTGCTCCATCACAGCGAGGCCCTGGATGTGCGGAATATTTGTGTATAAAGGAGTAGTATCAATGGTTACAAGGATGGTTTCCGGGGGTAACAGACTGGGTAAGGATTCCAGGCGTTCGAGAAAGTGGTTGGTGTCTTTGATGAAGGATGGGAGACTGCATGTAATGGGTTGAAGGTGTTGATCTACATAGGCAGAAATACGTTCTGTGGGGGCTTGGTAACCAGCTAAAATGGGACGGCCAGGATGATTGGGTTTGTGAATTTTAGGAAGAAGGTAGAAGGTAGGGGTGTGGGGTGTAGGTGGGGTCAGGAGGTTGATGGAGTCAGGTGAAAGGTTTTGCAGGGGGCCTAAGGTTCTGAGGATTCCTTGAAGCTCCGCCTGGACATCAGGAATGGGATTACCTTGGCAAACTTTGTATGTGGTGTTGTCTGAAAGCTGACGCAGTCCCTCAGCCACATACTCCCGACGATCAAGTACCACGGTCGTGGAACCCTTGTCCGCCAGAAGAATGATGATGGAACGGTCAGCCTTCAGATCACGGATAGCTTGGGCTTCAGCAGTGGTGATGTTGGGAGTAGGATTAAGGTTTTTTAAGAAGGATTGAGAGGCAAGGCTGGAAGTCAGAAATTCCTGGAAGGTTTGGAGAGGGTGATTTTGAGGAAGAGGAGGTGGGGAATGACCAGCAACAAACTGTCCATTCGCATGAATGGACACAGGCAGACAGTGTTTGTTGGTAATGAGGATCACCTTGTGGCTAAACATGCCTTGGTGCACGGCCAGCACATCTTGGCACAGTGTTACACCGTCTGGGTTATCTGGATACTTCCCACTAACACCAACCTGTCAGAACTCCGGAGATGGGAACTTTCCCTTCAGTATATCCTCTCTTCTCGTTACCCGCCAGGCCTCAACCTCCACTAATTTCAAGTTGCCGTCGCTCATACCTCACCTGTCTTTCAACAACATCTTTGCCTCTTTACTTCCGCCTCGACTGACATCTCTGCCCAAACTCTTTGCCTTTACAAATGTCTGCTTGTGTCTGTGTATGTGCGGATGGATATGTGTGTGTGTGCGAGTGTATACCCGTCCATTTTTCCCCCTAAGGCAAGTCTTTCCGCTCCCGGGATTGGAATGACTCCTTACCCTCTCCCTTAAAACCCACATCCTTTCGTCTTTCCCTCTCTTTCCCTCTTTCCTGACGAAGCAACCGTTGGTTGCGAAAGCTAGAATTTTGTGTGTATGTTTGTGTTTGTTTGTCTATCGACCTGCCAGCGGTTTTGTTTGGTAAGTCTCATCATCTTTGTTTTTAGATATATTTTTCCCACGTGGAATGTTTCCCTCTATTATATGCCCTCTTTCCTGATGAGGCAACAGTTTGTTGCGAAAGCTTGAATTTTGTGTGTATGTTTGTGTTTGTTTGTGTGTCTATCGACGTGCCAGCGCTTTCGTTTGGTAAGTCACATCATCTTTGTTTTTAAATATATTTTTCCCATGTGGAATGTTTCCCTCTATTAATATATATATATATATATATATATATATATATATAAAATAGAGGTAAACATTCCACGTGGGAAAAATATATCTAAAAAGAAAGATGATGAAACTTACCAAACAAAAGCGCTGGCAGGTCGATAGACACACAAACAAACACAAACATTGGTCTGTGTATGTGTGGATGGATATGTGTGTGTGTGCGAGTGTATACCTGTCCTTTTTTCCCCCTAAGGTAAGTCTTTCCGCTCCCGGGATTGGAATGACTCCTTACCCTCTCCCTTAAAACCCATATCCTTTTGTCTTTCCTTCTCCTTCCCTCTTTCCTGACGAGGCAACCATTGGTTGCGAAAGCTAGAATTTTGTGTGTATGTTTGTGTTTGTTTGTGTGTCTATCGACCTGCCAGCGCTTTTGTTTGGAAAGTTTCATCATCTTTCTTTTTATATATATATATATATATATATATATATATATATATATATATATATATATATATATAGTTATAATAGAGGGAAACATTCCACGTAGGAAATATATATCTAAAAACAAAGATGATGTGACTTACCAAATGAAAGTGCTGGCAGGTCGACAGACACACAAACAAACACAAACATACACACAAAATTCAAGCTTTCGCAACAAACTGTTGCCTCATCAGGAAAGAGGGAAGGAGAGGGAAAGACGAAAGGAAGTGGGTTTTAAGGGAGAGGGTAAGGAGTCATTCCAATCCCGGGAGCGGAAAGACTTACCTTAGGGGGAAAAAAGGACGGGTATACACTCGCACACACACACATATCCATCCACACATATACAGACACAAGCAGACATATTTAAAGACAAAGAGTTTGGGCAGAGATGTCAGTCGAGGCAGAAGTGCAGAGGCAAAGATGTTGTTGAATGACAGGTGAGGTATGAGTGGCGGCAACTTGAAATTAGCGGAGATTGAGGCCTGGTGGATAACGGGAAGAGAGGATATATTGAAGAGCAAGTTCCCATCTCCGGAGTTCGGATAGGTTGTTGTTAGTGGGAAGTATCCAGATAACCCGGACGGTGTAACACTGTGCCAAGATGTGCTGGCCGTGTACCAAGGCATGTTTAGCCACAGGGTGATCCTCATTACCAACAAACACTGTCTGCCTGTGTCCATTCATGTGAATGGACAGTTTGTTGCTGGTCATTCCCACATAGAATGCGTCACAGTGTAGGCAGGTCAGTTGGTAGATCACGTGGGTGCTTTCACACGTGGCTCTGCCTTTGATCGTGTACACCTTCCGGGTTACAGGACTGGAGTAGGTGGTGGTGGGAGGGTGCATGGGACAGGTTTTACACCGGGGGCGGTTACAAGGGTAGGAGCCAGAGGGTAGGGAAGGTGGTTTGGGGATTTCATAGGGATGAACTAAGAGGTTACGAAGGTTAGGTGGACGGCGGAAAGACACTCTTGGTGGAGTGGGGAGGATTTCATGAAGGATGGATCTCATTTCTGGGCAGGATTTTAGGAAGTCGTATCCCTGCTGGAGAGCCACATTCAGAATCTGATCCAGTCCCGGAAAGTATCCTGTCACAAGTGGGGCACTTTTGTGGTTCTTCTGTGGGAGTTTCTGGGTTTGAGAGGATGAGGAAGTTGCTGTGGTTATTTGCTTCTGTACCAGGTCGCGAGGGTAGTTGCGGGATGCGAAAGCTGTTGTCAGGTTGTTGGTGTAATGCTTCAGGGATTCCGGACTGGAGCAGATTCGTTTGCCACGAAGACCTAGGCTGTAGGGAAGGGACCGTTTGATGTGGAATGGGTGGCAGCTGTCGTAATGGAGGTACTGTTGCTTGTTGGTGGGTTTGATGTGGACAGACGTGTGAAGCTGGCCATTGGACAGGTGGAGGTCAACATCAAGGAAAGTGGCATGGGATTTGGAGTAGGACCAGGTGAATCTGATGGAACCAAAGGAGTTGAGGTTGGAGAGGAAATTCTGGAGTTCTTCTTCACTGTGAGTCCAGATCATGAAGATGTCATCAATAAATCTGTACCAAACTTTGGGTTGGCAGGCCTGGGTAACAAAGAAGGCTTCCTCTAAGCGACCCATGAATAGGTTGGCGTACGAAGGGGCCATCCTGGTACCCATGGCTGTTCCCTTTAATTGCTGGTATGTCTGGCCTTCAAAAGTGAAGAAGTTGTGGGTCAGGATGAAGCTGGCTAAGGTAATGAGGAAAGGGGTTTTAGGTAGGGTGGCAGGTGATCGGCGTGAAAGGAAGTGCTCCATCGCAGCGAGGCCCTGGACGTGCGGGATATTTGTGTATAAGGAAGTGGCATCAATGGTTACAAGGATGGTTTCTGGGGGTAACGGATTGGGTAAGGATTCCAGGCGTTCGAGAAAGTGGTTGGTGTCTTTGATGAAGGATGGGAGACTGCACGTAATGGGTTGAAGGTGTTGATCTACGTACAGAACATATCTCTGCCTACGTACGCCAACCTATTCATGGGTTGCTTAGAGGAAGCCTTCTTGGTTACCCAGGCCTGCCAACCCAAAGTTTGGTACAGATTTATTGATGACATCTTCATGATCTGGACTCACAGTGAAGAAGAACTCCAGAATTTCCTCTCCAACCTCAACTCCTTTGGTTCCATCAGATTCACCTGGTCCTACTCCAAATCCCATGCCACTTTCCTTGATGTTGACCTCCACCTGTCCAATGGCCAGCTTCACACGTCCGTCCACATCAAACCCACCAACAAGCAACAGTACCTCCATTACGACAGCTGCCACCCATTCCACATCAAACGGTCCCTTCCCTACAGCCTAGGTCTTCGTGGCAAACGAATCTGCTCCAGTCCGGAATCCCTGAAGCATTACACCAACAACCTGACAACAGCTTTCGCATCCCGCAACTACCCTCGCGACCTGGTACAGAAGCAAATAACCAGAGCAACTTCCTCATCCTCTCAAACCCAGAACCTCCCACAGAAGAACCACAAAAGTGCCCCACTTGTGACAGGATACTTTCCGGGACTGGATCAGATTCTGAATGTGGCTCTCCAGCAGGGATACGACTTCCTAAAATCCTGCCCAGAAATGAGATCCATCCTTCATGAAATCCTCCCCACTCCACCAAGAGTGTCTTTCCGCCGTCCACCTAACCTTCGTAACCTCTTAGTTCATCCCTATTAAATCCCCAAACCACCTTCCCTACCCTCTGGCTCCTACTCTTGTAACCGCCCCCGGTGTAAAACCTGTCCCATGCACCCTCCCACCACCACCTACTCCAGTCCTGTAACCCGGAAGGTGTACACGATCAAAGGCAGAGCCACGTGTGAAAGCACCCACGTGATCTACCAACTGACCTGCCTACACTGTGACGCATTCTATGTGGGAATGACAAGCAACAAACTGTCCATTCGCATGAATGGACACAGGCAGACAGTGTTTGTTGGTAATGAGGATCACCCTGTGGCTAAACATGCCTTGATGCATGGCCAGCACATCTTGGCACAGTGTTACACCGTCCGGGTTATCTGGATACTTCCCACTAACACCAACCTATCCGAACTCCGGAGATGGGAACTTGCTCTTCAATATATCCTCTCTTCCCGTTATCCACCAGGCCTCAATCTCCGCTAATTTCAAGTTGCCGCCACTCATACCTCACCTGTCATTCAACAACATCTTTGCCTCTGCACTTCTGCCTCGACTGACATCTCTGCCCAAACTCTGTGTCTTTAAATATGTCTGCTTGTGTCTGTATATGTGTGGATGGATATGTGTGTGTGTGCGAGTGTATACCCGTCCTTTTTTCCCCCTAAGGTAAGTCTTTCCGCTCCCGGGATTGGACAGACTCCTTACCCTCTCCCTTAAAACCCACTTCCTTTCGTCTTTCCCTCTCCTTCCCTCTTTCCTGATGAGGCAACAGTTTGTTGCGAAAGCTTGAATTTTGTGTGTATGTTTGTGTTTGTTTGTGTGTCTGTCGACCTGCCAGCACTTTCATTTGGTAAGTCACATCATCTTTGTTTTTTTATATATATATATATATATATATATATATATATATATATATATATATATATATATATATATATATATATATATATATATATATATATATATATATATAAAAAAAACAAAGATGATGTGACTTACCATACAAAAGCGCTGGTAGGTCGATAGAAACACAAACAAACATATACATACACACAAAATTCTAGCTTTCGCAACCAATGGATGCTTTTTTGGTTGCAAAAGCTAGAATTTTGTGTGTATGTGTGTGTTTGTTTCTGTTTCTATCGACCTGCCAGCGGTTTCGTATGGTAAGTCACATCATTTTTGTTTTTAAATATATTTTTCCCACGTGGAATGTTTCCCTCTATTATATATATGACCATTAAAGTGGAGAGAAAGGTGATCGAGTTGGATGTAACAGTGCCAAATTCTAATTGTCAGAGAAACACCAGAGCCTGAAGATTCACAGTATATCTCCACGCCTACCAGCCCAGTGAGGCATTTACATGCTGTTTAAGCATTTATTGTCTCCTTATGTCTTTCCTCTCATTGTTAAGGTTGTACTTGGGAGCCAGACCTTACTCGCGCCACACTGCTTCTATCCCTAAGGTACTTAATGTATGGAACATGTGGAATAGAGGTAATAACATAGCAAAATGGAAACATCACGCCTGCTATGATTACACGCTTGTTAACAATTAATTTTCTTTCTTTTGTAATTGTCATCTAAATATGGCTATTCACCTTGTGTATATGTAGTATATGCTCAGGTCTGTTCAGACATTATGCACACTATATTTCCTGCTAACTCATTATTCCTATGATAACTTTTTATCCACCGACTGCAATAGTATATTTAGTTTTACTGGAAACTTATAAATTAAAAGTAATGAGTACCTGTACTTACCACAATGCCATTTAAATTCGATTACAAATATGTACTGAGAACGTTTTGTTGATACCATCCTGATGAATAATATAGTGACAGTGCCTACCTGTAGCAATTATTTTCTGTGAGAACTGGAACTGGTCATTGTATATAATGACAATAACTGGGGGAAAAGCCACATTAATTAAAAGTTGCGTGGTGTACCTTATTGAAATATTTTCTGTATCACCAGTTTTACAGCAATTCAACAAACTTTCTTCAATGATACAACAAGGGTAGAATAAGGGTTTGCATGTAGGTCATTGTACAAGGTTCCTTCTTTCTCTTCTACCTGAAGCTGCTCCACATGTAACTAAAATAATAAAAGCAATGTCAGAGCATGCATAAATCAGTAAAGTACTAAATTGCAACTGATTTGGTCACATTCTACCTTTCTGAACTTTTGCGCTACAATCTCTTAATTGGCAAAATTGGCAACTGAGGTAGGCTGTAAATCAGAAGAGTGTTGTTGAAATTGGGTACCAGTGATTAGAAATATAAAGAACTTCAGTAAATACACTCCTGGAAATGGAAAAAAGAACACATTGACACCTGTGTGTCAGACCCACCATACTTGCTCCGGACACTGCGAGAGGGCTATGCAAGCAATGATGACACGCACGGCACAGCGGACACACCAGGAACCGCGGTGTTGGCCGTCGAATGGCGCTAGCTGCGCAGCATTTGTGCACCGCCGCCGTCAGTGTCAGCCAGTTTGCCGTGGCATACGGAGCTCCATCGCAGTCTTTAACACTGGTAGCATGCCGCGACAGCGTGGACGTGAACCGTATGTGCAGTTGACGGACTTTGAGCGAGGGCGTATAGTGGGCATGCGGGAGGCCAGGTGGACGTACCGCCGAATTGCTCAACACGTGGGGCGTGAGGTCTCCACAGTACATCGATGTTGTCGCCAGTGGTCGGCGGAAGGTGCACGTGCCCGTCGACCTGGGACTGGACCGCAGCGACGCACGGATGCACGCCAAGACCGTAGGATCCTATACAGTGCCGTAGGGGACCACACCGCCACTTCCCAGCAAATTAGGGACACTGTTGCTCCTGGGGTATCGGCGAGGACCATTCGCAACCGTCTCCATGAAGCTGGGCTACGGTCCCGCACACCGTTAGGCCGTCTTCCGCTCACGCACCAACATCGTGCAGCCCGCCTCCAGTGGTGTCGCGACAGGCGTGAATGGAGGGACGAATGGAGACGTGTCGTCTTCAGCGATGAGAGTCGCTTCTGCCTTGGTGCCAATGATGGTCTTATGCGTGTTTGGCGCCGTGCAGGTGAGCACTACAATCAGGACTGCATACGACCGAGGCACACAGGGCCAACACCCGGCATCATGGTGTGGGGAGCGATCTCCTACACTGGCCGTACACCACTGGTGATCGTTGAGGGGACACTGAATAGTGCACGGTACATCCAAACCGTCATCGAACCCATCGTTCTACCATTCCTAGACCGGCAAGGGAACTTGCTGTTCCAACAGGACAATGCACGTCCGCATGTATCCCGTGCCACCCAACGTGCTCTAGAAGGTGTAAGTCAACTACCCTGGCCAGCAAGATCTCCGGATCTGTCCCCCATTGAGCATGTTTGGGACTGGATGAAGCGTCGTCTCATGCGGTCTGCACGTCCAGCACGAACGCTGGTCCAACTGAGGCGCCAGGTGGAAATGGCATGGCAAGCCGTTCCACAGGACTACATCCAGCATCTCTACGATCGTCTCCATGGGAGAATAGCAGCCTGCATTGCTGCGAAAGGTGGATATACACTGTACTAGTGCCGACATTGTGCATGCTCTGTTGCCTGTGTCTATGTGCCTGTGGTTCTGTCAGTGTGATCATGTGATGTATCTGACCCCAGGAATGTGTCAATAAAGTTTCCCCTTCCTGGAACAATGAATTCACGGTGTTCTTATTTCAATCTCCAGGAGTGTATTTGTAACAGTAATGGAAGTTCTTTGGTGGAACAACACATAAAGTAAAAAGAGGCAAATACTCACAGGGCATATCTGCGTAGCATAGAAATATGTAACCGAAAACAGTATTCAAGCTAGATTTCGAGATTTTGCTTTTTTTCTAGTAAAAGTACACACATAGACGTCAAAACAAAAGCTCTTGCAGCCATGGTAGAATTAATTATTCATTATCAGTTATTGAAAGCAATTGCGCAGCTGACGGAGGTGGGGAAGGGATAGGGAAGGAGACGCAAAATAAGGAGGGGCTAGTGGTAAAGAGCAAGCCAGGTCTTTTGACATATGATAAAGTTCTTGCACAACAAAATGAAAGTAGTTCAGATGGTAGAGCATATAAGAGATATAGAGAGGGAGAGGAGGGTAAGAGGGAAAATGAGCAAAGGTGGAGATGGAAGGGGAGAAAGGGAGGGATGAGAGAAAGAGTGTCAGGTGGAGAAGGGGAAAGAACAATGGATTGGAAAAAGGGAGAGAGAATGTCCCCATGAGGGAGGAGAAAGAATGGTGGGAGAAGGCAGCTCATGGTCTGGTTTTGGAAGGATTGGTGTGGACAGAAGATGGAATGGAAAAGTTAAGGTGAGGCTAGGGCTTGCCAGAGCGGAGGATCGCAGGATATGCTGGTGAGAGAATTTGCAACTGCATAGTTCAGAGAAACTTGTTTTGGAAGGGAGTACCTATATGGTCTGTTTAGTAAAGCAGCTGTTGAAGTCATTTGTATTGTGGTGTGCAACGTGTTTTGAACTGGATGGTCAAGTCCGTGAACTACCAAAGTTCAGTGGTGACCTTTCATGTGAGTATGCAGTTGATTTCCTGTCATGTTGACATAGAATGCTACATAGTAATTGCAGCTTAGCTGATATATAGCATGGCTGCTTTCACAAGTAGCCCTGCCTTTTACTGGGTAGGAATTGCTGGTGTCTGGATTGCAGTAGAAAAGGGTGGGTGGGTGTATGAAACAGGTCTTGCACCAGGACTGACCACAAGGAAGTGACCCATGGGGTGCAGGATTGGGATCAGGCTTGGAATAAGGATGGGAAGCATATTCTGTGGGTTGGGTGGGTGGTGGAACACTTCTTAGGGTGACGTGGGTAGGATTTTGGGTATGATATCGTTCATCTTAGGGTATGATGAGAGATGGTGAAGCCCTGTTTAAAGTTGTGATTGAGCTTCTAAATACTAGCTTGATGCTAAGTGATCAGAGGAGTGCTGGTCAATGGCTGGTTAACAGGGTTTCTGGTTAAGAGGACATGGTGTGGGTGATTGGTATAGTGCAACAGTGGTTGCTTTACACTGGAAATGTGGCATTCATGGGTGGTGAGGCCGTAAGGCAGAGGCTTTCTGACATGAAAAGGGTGACAGCTGTCAAAGCAGAGGCGCTGTTGGTGGTTGACACACTTGATGTGAACAGATGTAACTTATTTACGGAGCCATCTGACATGTAGAGATTGACATCTGGGAAGGTGGCTCATTGACTTGACAAGGACCAGATGAAGCAGATTCTTAGGGAGGGAGGGGAGGGGGGGGGGGATGGTGGAAAGAGCAAAGGTTATCCCAGCCATGAGACCAGATCATGAAAATGTCATCACTCAGTCTGAACCAGACAAAGATGTCATCACTCAGTCTGCACCTCACAAGGATTTTTAGGTGTAGACTAAATATGAAGAATTCCTCCAGATGAGCCATAAATGAGTTGGCATGGGATGGTCCCTTGTGGGTACACAAGCCAATAGTAAATTTAGCCTTCAAAAGTGGAATGATTGGGATCAAAATACTTCAGTGTATGGATTTCAACATTCCCATAGAACAAACATCTGCCTTTGTTGACCAACACCTCCATACTATTGTCGGTAAATCCCACCCTACATGCAAGACACTGCTCACTTCCTTCATTACATTTCCAGAATTCCTGTCACATTATCACTAGGCTCCTAGTCAGTCATTGTGGATGCAACGTCTTTGTACACCAACATCTACCATACTCATGGCTTTACCAAAGTCCCCATTGTACCAAATCCACTGGCTAGTTCCTAATTCTCCTTGAGCCACAATTATTTCACTTTTGAAGGCCAATTCTTTAAGCAAATCTGTGGTATTGCCGTGGGTACTTGGACGGCACCATCCCTCGCCGACCTTTTTATCGGCCATCTGGAGGAATCCTTCACATCCAGTGAACACCTATAACCCATTACCTGGTTCAGATTCATTGATGATGTTTTTGTGGTATATACTCATACCCTCTCAACCTACTCCTAGATCCACTTATCTGGTCATCGAGCCACCTTCCTAGACATCTATCTACACTTTTCAGATGGCCCCATATATAAGTTACATTTTCTCACATCAAGTGCACCAACCACCAACAGTACCTCCTCTCTGACAGCTGTCACCCATTACATGTTAAATAGTCTCTCCCTTACAGCCTCTCCTCACCTCCCATTGATGTGCCTCTACAGTGGAAGGAATGAATCATCAAACTACACTGATAACCTTACTAGTACCTTTATTGACAGAAAATAACCTATCCAGCTCATCAGTCAACAGATCTCCCATGAAATCTTTCCTCTGACAACAGTAAATCTGTCAACCAGTCACAAGCCAGCATTCCTCTTATCATCCAGTAGCACCCTGGCCTTGAAAAGCTGAACCAAATTCTTCACCAGGGCTTCAACTGCCTCTCGTTGTGTGCTGAGATGAGTGATATGCTACCCAAAATCCTGCCCACATCACCTGAAGCAGTGTTTTGCCACCCACCAAACCCACAGAGTACCATGACCATTCCTCTTCCAGTTCTGCTTCGAATCCTGCACCCTTGCATTCAACCCAGGTGCAAGACTTGTCCCGTACACCCAGCCACAACCTCCTACTGCAGTCCAATCCCTGGTACTTCCTACCCAATAAAAGGCAGGGCCAAGTATGAAAGCAGCCATGGTGTATATGATAACAATATTATGAAAAGGAACGTTGCTACTCACCATATAGCAAAGATGCTGAGTCGTAGATACGCACAACAAAAAGACTGTCACAAATAAGCTTTCAGCCAATGAGACCTTTGTTGCATATAGATGACAAATAATTAAGTCTACTCACATAAATGTCCACAGCCAAACTGTGACATAAACACAAAATTGACCAACCAGTTCCCAAAAATGCTGTACATAACAACTCAAACGACTCCAACACCTGCTTTACTACACATGCCATTTGGATACTCCCTCCCAGCACAAGTTGCTCTGAACAGTGTAGTTGGGAGTCTGGCTAGCACAATCTGCGATCCTCCAATCTTGCAATCCCCCTGGCCTAAACCTCCACTAACCTGTTACCCACCGCCTCACCTTACCTTTTCCCTTCTCCCTTTTGTCCACACTGCTCCTTCCCCATGCAGATTGTGTACTCTGTACTGTCTTCTCCCACCACTCTCTCTCCCCGCCCCCATTTTGTTGGCATTTTCTCTCTCTTTCTCTTACTTGATCCCCCATGTCCTCTCCTCTCTCTCACTCTCTCCCATCTGTGGTTCTGTCTTCAACCCCACCAACATTTCTTTTCCACCCATCTGTGCCTCCCCTCCTTGCTCTCCGTCTCTCTTGTATGCTTTACGCTCCGAACTGCTTTCGTCTTGCTTTGCAGCCATTGAATCATTTGCATAAATATTACTTAATTGTACCTCATATTGCATATAAATAGTGCAATTTCATACTTTCATTACTGATGAGTAGCAATGCATGCCATTATTTCTGTCCAAGGATCTAGCGTTGTGTGTGTGGTTTTTTTAAAGTATAATTTCACAGTTCTTATGTAAATATTTGTTTTATTGTAGGCCTTAGATGCCTTGAATAAGAGAGACTTAACAGAAGTAAAATCTTATGGACGGCCCCCAGCACGAGTGGAAATGGTGATGGAAGCTGTGATGATACTGAAGCAGGTGGAGCCAACTTGGGCTGAAGCTAAACGTCAGCTTGGTGATGCAAATTTTTTGAACCAGGTACTCTCTCTAACAACTCTGGAATTAATAGTTTTGAACAACAGAAAATCCAGGATGGAATAATGACAATATTTTGAAAAGGACAGCTTGTAACTCACTATGTAGAGGAGATGTTGAGTCACAAACAAACACAAGAAAAGAACTGCTGTACATGTGAGCTTTTGGCAAGAAGGCCTTCTTTTAAAGTAGAATGAGGCGTTACAGCCGAAAGCTCACATGTGTAGCAGTCTTTTTGTTGTGCCTATCTGCAGTTCAACATCTTCTCTGTTGGTGAATAGCAGACTATCCTTTTGATAATATTGTCATTAATTGTTTTTATTATTTTTAAGACTTAACTAAAGAACAGCTACAAATTAATTACCATGCATGAATTTTGTAATGCGTGGTAACTGGATTTGACAAATTTCATTTGCATGATTTACATACTTTATCTTGTAATTTCATAGAACAATTCTATCAGTGCACAGGGTCATCAAATGAATCATTGGGCCAAGTGGATAGCAATCAGATACACTGGATGATTGTATTGTATTGTATTGTATTGTATTTATTGGTCCAGTAAATCTTACATGTACAGTACAGCACATCAGATATTGGACAGGTCAAAGTATATCTTATAATTAAAACACTTTAGAAACTAGAAAATTATGTTCACAAAATTTTACAGCACTTCATATACTGGGCAAGTCAATGTGTGAGTTATAATTAAACCACATTAGAAACTTGAAGTTTACAACTGAATACATGTATAAGCCAATATTAACGATTAAAGTATTTGCATGATCCTCACTTAAGCTCTAAGGATTTTTGAGGAACTCTTCTACACTATGAACTGACATGTACACTAGAGAATTACATTCACAGAATTTTACTTCATATACTGGGCAAGTCGCTATACAACTTATACTTGAACCCCATTATAAACTTGAGAATTACATCTGAATGTATTTATAGGCCAATATTAATGGTTACAGTATTTGCATAATCATCACTTAGACTCTCGAGGATTTTGGAGGAACTCTTCCACACTATAAAAGCAATGTGTCAACAGATATTCTTTTAATGCTGCTTTAAAATTTTTTACATCTGTCATTACTTTAATTTCTCTTGGCAATTTATTGTAGATAATTTTTCCATGGTGTAATGTTCCTTTTTGGCACAAACTGGTTTTTGTATGGAGTACATGAAAGTCAGTTTTCTGTCTTGTATTATGATGATGGACATTTTCATTTTTGGGGAGGATACTAGGATTTGTTATTGTATATTTCTTTATAAACATTGCACTTTCAAATAGGAAAATACATGGAAGGGGAAGAATCCCCATCCTTTTAAATAATGGTCTACATGATTTGTTCCTTTTTATTCCAGCCATGATTCTCACTATTCTCTTTTGCATCCTGAAGAGTTTTAGGCAGGATGGCGAGTTACCCCAAAAAGTGATCCCATATTTTAGGACAGAATGTATATTAGAATAGTAAACTGTCATTAGACAGTCCTTATGACAGCAGTTTTCTAGCACTCTCATTAAATAACACATGGTACTTAGCTTCTTTAATATGTTGTCAATGTGAGTTTCCCATCTAAGATTATCCTGTACCCAGACCCCCAGAAATTTTGTATTAGGCACACTTGCAATATCCGTGTCTGACATCTGAATTCTTATATCCTCTTCAATGTTTCTCTTGATATTATGAAAATTTAATGCTACTGTTTTGCTTTTATTTATTATTAGTTTGTTTTGGTTGAACCAGTTTACAACATTTGTTAATGCTTCAGACAGTCTTGTCTGTAGTATCTCTGCAGTCTTCCCGCTGACTAATATGCTTGTGTCATCTGCAAACTGGATAGTGCTATAATAATAATAGTAACAGGTTGGATGTATATTATGCTAGTTTTAAGTTAGTGTTAACAGGAAGGGATTGTGAAAGTGACGATTTGGAATGATGAAGGAAAAATGAGGGAACAGACAAATAGAAGTAACAAAAATTAATCCTAATTCCTTTTACTAAAAGAATAAATCTGAAATACCATTCATTTGGATAATTAACAGGGGTTAATAAGCCTTAGGTATTGGTGCTGAGACCAGAAGTCGTTTTTCAGTAGTGCAGCTTTCAACTTAGGCTTGAAAATACACTGTTTGTCAACAATTGTTTCCAATCCTTGCGGAAACTTGTTGAAAAGTATTACTGCCAAGTACTGCACACATATCTGAATGATAGAGGAAGGCATGTTTCCTACATACAGTTCATTTCTGTGTCTTACATTTACTGAATGGATGCAGCTGTTCTCTTCAAACAAGTTACTGTTCAGTAAATTTGTCACAAGAGTCATATAATAGTAACAGATTTTTTTAAAGGATGTTAGTGGAGACTTTGTGTGCAAGACTAAAGTCTTACAAGAGAGATGCCATTAATACCAGTTATTTTGATTTGCCAGTCAACTTTTGCGGTCCAATGAAAGAAAGGTTTTAAAAATTCACAGACTGTGTCTATAGCATAATTTGTCAGGCCCTATATGAATTTCTTTGTCGTGCCTCAATTATGAATGAAAACTGACAGGCTGTTGAGAAGTTTTGCACAAAAAAATGAGCCATAAAAAAAGACAAGAAGCTGTAAGGCATAAAATTGGTCTATGATTACTAATTAGAGGAAGTTCCCTTCTCTGAAGTTTGATAGATGGGTGTTACCGTAGCATTTCTAAGTCTGTCAGGAAGAATGACCTGAATCATTGACTGATCTCTAAGATAGCTCATGGTTAGTCCTACACACTTTCGGGACTGTCGCGTCAACATGTAAATTCATGTCAGTATTATTTCATTACTTATTGGTGGAACAGCAAAATATTTAATTAAATTTATGTGAATCAAAAATGTTATGAAAACTGTTCCTAAACTCTATAAAAATTACTATATGTACAGTACATATCGAAAGTCTTAAATATTTTTTCTTAGTATGCTTCAGTGTCATAGTCTTCTCTCAATTTCTTTCTTTTCTTTAAATTTTCAAGTCGTAACAATAATGTGGAACATTTTAAGCTGTGTAAGTTAGCAGTTTAGATTTCATTTTCTTTTGCTTCCACATGATACATAGAGTCCCACTAAGGTTTCAAGGAAAATAACTAGATTTATGTTTCTTTCCAGATTAAAACAGGGAAACCGATTTGCAAAATGTCTGTTACTGCCCAGCAAAAATTCGTCCCACTTTTCACTTGAGGATTTTTCTTTCATTTCATTTAATTGGTGATAACATTGCATACAGTTTCTTTCATTTTTCTACTCTAATGTTTCTCCAGTGATATTACCTCAATTAAGCTCTAAGTTGTTTTCTCTACTCTCTCTCTCAGAACTGCTGTCACTAATGTTTGTGCTATTCTGCATGGAAATTTCAGAAACTTGTTTGCACAATTGTTACTAACGGTCCTCAGAGCATTCTATGTGCAGTATAGATTTTTGTTTTCTACCCTTTATCCTCACTTTGATGTGATATCCTCTTTCAATTTGACATGTAATTATGTTTAACATATTGCAGTTCTTTTCCACTTTCAATTTTAAAGTTTCCTACTTTTTGCTGAATTTTGTAAGGGCATACTGTAACATTTTGCAAAATGATGTACAAAGAAAGAGACCAGAAAAATGGGCCAGTGACTTCCTTCTTCATCACAACAGCACACTGTGCCACACCTTGTTTTTGATTCTTGACTTTGTGGCCAGAAAAAGTGTTCCTGTCTGTCCACATCCATCTTGCTCATGAGACTGGGCACCATGTGACTTTTGGCCCTTTCTGAAAATTAAAACCATGCTTAAAAGAAAATATTTTGACACCATACCTGACACTGATAGGGCCACAACAGACTAGCTGAATGCTCCTACAAAAGAAGCCTTCCAGAAATGCTTCCAATCATGGATTCAAGATTGGGATAAGTGCATTGACAACCAAGGACATACTCTGAAGGAGATTAAATCGAATTTCATGTAAGCTTATTACTTTGTTTCTAATAAAATATATAACCATTTTTTTAAACACACCTCATACATTATGTTATCCCGTTTTACTTTGGGTGATTGTGCCAAAATGCTAATCATTTCCATAGCAAATCATATAGCTAGCAAAATCGGTGTTCGTTGCATGCTGCCATCATGGTTTTGCAATTTTAATGTCTGTTAATGTCTGCCAGTCATTCAGGGTGAGGAGTCAGTCACCTTTCTCATCCTTAGTCACCTTCTTTTCATGCTGTCGCCTGTTTAATTTTTGTCAACTTTTCAATCTTTTTTGTTCTTTTAAGTAGAAAATACATTATATACTTGTGTTTCCTAGTTGCTGTGTTCATGTTCGTTCATTTAACTTTTATGAATGCTCCAGTGATGAAAATAGACAAAATCTAACTTGAGGGGCTTCTGAAATTTTTGAGATTTTTTTATTATTATTATTTTTTAATATATTGCACAGTGGTTATTAGTATCAAATGTTCCTCTATTACAGTTGTTTCTGTTTTTGTTCCAGATTCTAATTTCGCTGTAGTAGCAATACTGCTGCTGTGGTACTCTGTTCAATTTTGAAAATAAACTTTTTTTAAACTGCAAAATGCATATTCCATGGTGATTTGCTTGAAAAGATAAGGAGTTTGAAAAGTAAAATTTCTACATTGGGAAAAAGTTAGTGAAAATGAACTGTTTTGCAGTGTGTATTCTTGCTTGATTAATTTGGTACAGAAGGTTTTCAGGCCATTTTTAATCACCCATTTCAAACAAGACAAGTGTAACTTTGAAACTAAATGTGGACCACATCAGTTATGTTTAGAACACCCAGATCAGACACAACCATCAAGTTCATTTTGTGTGCCAATGATATGGATGTTAAGTACCAAGGATAGTTCCACAACTACTGAATTGATATGGGCAATGAAATCAGTTATGTCCTGTTAGTCTAGAGGTTTGTCAAATGATATTTGTAATGTTTTTAATATGTTCACTTCTAGTGTTCCAGAACATCATCTGCTTTTGTCTGAGAATAGGAGATACCTAATAAATGATGGACTGGCACCTTATTCCAGGAATGTATGTTACAAGAAGCATGTTCATCATGTTATACATCGAGTTGTGATGAAACTACCAATTTTAAAGATAAAAAAGAATTACAAACAACCATTACATTTTGGTCAGAGAGTAAATGTTGCATAACAATGCATCACATAAGAACGTTCTTTATTAGCAAAGCAGATAATGAAATGTTACTTCAGAAATAATGCAAAGCACCTTCTGAAGTCAACATGTCCCTAAATAAATGCCTTATTCCGGGATCAGACGGACATAATGTCAATAAAAAAGTGTTCAGGCTATTAGAGACTGAAGTTCAGGAGACCCAAAGCAGACCGCCTGTGTAAAGACTTAATACTGTTTATACTGTTCAGGTGAAGAAGCATCCCAATTTCTGCTCAGTATTTACCATTATTGTGATGGTTGGTCTGTTTGCTGGGAAGAATTTGAAAAAAAAATTTTGTCTTAAGTTTAAATTCCACTTCACAAGGTGGCTTACGTCATGACCTTCAGCCAAAAGGATTTTGGAAGAGTGGGATTACTTAATATTGCTTTCTTCTGGATATACCTCTAAAAAAGAATTCTGCTACTGTGCAGTCCAAGTTCTACAACACCATTGTGAATGCTTTAAAAAGCAGGACTTTATTTCATAATTTGGTCGGAATAACTATTCAATCCCCCCCCATGAATCACGGACCTTGCCGTTGGTGGGGAGGCTTGCGTGCCTCAACGATACAGATAGCCGTACCGTAGGTGCAACCACAACGGAGGGGTATCTGTTGAGAGGCCAGATAAACGTGTGGTTCCTGAAGAGGGGCACCAGCCTTTTCAGTAGTTGCAGGGGCAACAGTCTGGATGATTGAGTGATCTGGCCTTGTAACACTAACCAAAACGGCCTTTCTGTTGTGGTACTGCGAACGGCTGAAAGCAAGGGGAAACTACAGCCGTAATTTTTCCTGAGGGCATGCAGCTTTACTGTATGGTTAAAGGATGATGGCGTCCTCTTGAGTAAAATATTCCGGAGATAAAATAGTCCCCCATTCGGATCTCCGGGCGGGGACTACTCAAGAGGATGTCGTTATCAGGAGAAAGAAAACTGGCGTTCTACGGATTGGAGCGTGGAATGCCAGAGCCCTTAATCGGGTAGGTAGGTTAGAAAATTTAAAAAGGGAAATGGATAGGTTGAAGTTAGATATAGTGGGAATTAGTGAAGTTCGGTGGCAGGAGGAACAAGACTTTTGGTCAGGTGAATACAGGGTTATAAATACAAAATCAAATAGGGGTAATGCAGGAGTAAGTTTAATAATGAATAAAAAAATAGGAGTACGGGCAAGCTACTACAAACAGCTTAGTGAACATATTATAGTGGCCAAGATAGACACGAAGCCCATGCCTACTACAGTAGTACAAGTTTATATGCCAACTAGCTCTGCAGATGACAAAGAAATTGAAGAAATGTATGATGAGATAAAAGAAATTATTCAGGTAGTGAAGGGAGATGAAAATTTAATAGTTGTGGGTGACTGGAATTCGACAGTAGGAAAAGGGAGAGAAGGAAACATAGTAGGTGAATATGGATTGGGGCTAAGAAATGAAAGAGGAAGCCGTCTGGTAGAATTTTGCACAGAGCATAACTTAATCATAGCTAACACTTGGTTCAAGAATCATAAAAGAAGGTTGTATACATGGAAGAATCCTGGAGATACTAAAAGGTATCAGATAGATTATATAACGGTAAGACAGAGATTTAGGAACCAGGTTTTAAATTGTAGGACATTTCCAGGGGCAGATGTGGACTCTGACCACAATCTATTGGTTATGAACTGTAGATTAAAACTGAAGAAATTGCAAAGAGGTGGGAATTTAAGGAGATAGGACCTGGATAAGCTGACTGAACCAGAGGTTGTACAGAGTTTCAGGGACAGCATAAGGGAACAATTGACAGGAATGGGGGAAAGAAATACAGTAGAAGACGAATGGGTAGCTCTGAGGGATGAAGTAGTGAAGTCAGCAGAGGATCAAATAGGTAAAAAGACGAGGGCTAGTAGAAATCCTTGGGTAACAGAAGAAATCTTGAATTTAATTGATAAAAGGAGAAAATATAAAATACAGTAAATGAAGCAGGCAAAAAGGAATACAAACGTCTCAAAAATGAATACGACAGGAAGTGCAAAATGGCTAAGCAGGCATGGCTAGAGGACAAATGTAAGGATGTAGAGGCTTATCTCACTAGGGGTAAGATAGATACAGCCTACAGGAAAATTAAAGAGACCTTTGGAGAAAAGAAAACCACTTGTATGAATATCAAGAGCTCAGATGGAAATCCAGTTCTAAGTAAAGAGGGGAAAGCAGAAAGGTGGAAGGAGTATATAGAGGGTCTATACAAGGGCGATGTACTTGAGGACAATATTATGGAAATGGAAGAGGATGTAGATGTAGATGAAATGGGAGATACGATACTGCGTGAAGAGTTTGACAGAGCACTGAAAGACCTGAGTCGAAACAAGGCCCCCGGAGTAGACAACATTCCATTGGAACTACTGATGGCCTTTGGAGAGCCAGTCCTGACAAAACTCTACCATCTGGTGAGCAAGATGTACGAGACAGGCGAAATACCCTCAGACTTCAAGAAGAATATAATAATTCCAATCCCAAAGAAAGCAGGTGTTGACAGATGTGAAAATTACCGAACTATCAGTTTAATAAGTCACAGCTGCAAAATACTAATGCGAATTATTTACAGACGAATGGGGAAATACCCGTAGAAGCTGAGCTCGGGGAAGATCAGTTTGGATTCCGTAGAAATGTTGGAACACGTGAGGAAATACTGACCTTACGACATATCTTAGAAGAAAGATTAAGGAAAGGCAAACCTACATTTCTAGCATTTGTAAACTTAGAGAAAGCTTTTGACAATGTTGACTGGAATACTCTCTTTCAAATTCTAAAGGTGGCAGGGGTAAAATACAGGGAGCGAATGGCTATTCACAATTTTTACAGAAACCAGATGGCAGTTATGAGAGTCGAGGGGCATGAAATGGAAGCAGTGGTTGGGAAGGGAGTGAGACAGGGTTGTAGCCTCTCCCCGACATTATTCAATCTGTATATTGAGCAAGCAGTAAAGGAAACAAAAGAAAAATTTGGAGTAGGTATTAAAATCCAGGGAGAAGAAATAAAAACTTTGAGGTTCGCCGATGACATTGTAATTCTGTCAGAGACAGCAAAGGACTTGGAAGAGCAGTTGAACGGAATGGACAGTGTCTTGAAAGGAGGATATAAGATGAACATCAACAAAAGTAAAACGAGGATAATGGAATGTAGTCAAATTAAGTCGGGTGATGCTGAGGGAATTAGACTAGGAAATGAGACACTTAAAGTAGTAAAGGAGTTTTGCTATTTGGGGAGCAAAATAACTGATGATGGTAAAAGTAGAGAGGATATAAAATGTAGACTGGCAATGGGAAGGAAAGTGTTTCTGAAGAAGAGAAATTTGTTAACATTGAGTATAGATTTAAGTGTCAGAAAGTCGTTTCTGAAAGTATTTGTATGGAGCGTAGCCATACATGGAAGTGAAACATGGACGATAAGTAGTTTGGACAAGAAGAGAATAGAAGCTTTCGAAATGTGGTGCTACAGAAGAATGCTGAAGATTAGATGGGTAGATCACGTAACTAATGAGGAGGTATTGAACAGAATTGGGGAGAAGAGAAGTTTGTGGCACAACTTGACTAGAAGAAGGGATCGGTTGGTAGGACATGTCCTGAGGCATCAAGGGATCACAAATTTAGCATTGGAGGGCAGTGTGGAGGGTAAAAATCGTAGAGGGAGACCAAGAGATGAATACACTAAGCAGATTCAGAAGGATGTAGGTTGCAGTAGGTACTGGGAGATGAAGGAGCTGGCACAGGATAGATTAGCATGGAGAGCTGCATCAAACCAATCTCAGGACTGAAGACCACAACAACAACAACAACTATTCAATAAGTTCACATAATGTTTTTCAAATTCAAAAGCCTTTGATTCACAAGTTGTATACATAATAAAAACACACTTCAAATCTTTTTGACTCATGTTCTGAAGGTTTCTACCTTGAAAAAAATTGATAGTGTTTCTGATGTTCTTCATAATGAAATCTCTACACAAGGCAATCTGCTTACTCTTGAACAACTAGTCGTTAGCAGATGAGTAATTGAGGAGCTTAATAAACTGGAAGAATGTGATAAGTTTTGGGTTGTAAAGATGTCCAAAAATATTATGTTGCAGCTTGCAAACATGGGTGTAAAAGACATGCTTATCAAGTGCACCACTGAAAAGCTTTAGGTATCTAGACCCCAAAGGAAGAATAAAGAGCAGAGGCTGTAGTGACATGTTAAAGATAGCAAAAATGATGCCGTTCAGTGTCTGGCAAGATTAATTATTAGATGAATGGAAGGTTCTACAATTTGGAAAAATATGACACAGCTTTAGATAGCAAATGTGTTTACAGCTTCTGGCTATAGCACATCTCAAAAAGAAACTGTTGTAAATAGTGAAGGAGAATATATTAATGATGACTAGAGTCTCTGTTATGTGTATCTGTTGTGTATATTAAAATTATAGGAAAACACTATGAACTAATGCATCAATCCAGTACCAGTACCAAATTACGAATTTACCTGCATATCAAGCTACCTTCTATTAGGAATGTGGGTGCATCCAACGACTGTGGCATGACTTTCAAATGATAGAGCACAGCATTCAGTTGTCCTTTTCTTTCAGGTTTTATTAGAAAAATCTAGATTTTGGCTAGTGCCTAGCTATTAGCAATGCACTATTTCATAGCTGAAATGTGGATTTGCCTAATAAAACTTGAAAGAGAAGGACAACTGATTGCTTCTATCATTTGAAAGTACCTGCACATGTTAATAAATTGTATGGTAGAGAAAAATTGCCAAAACACATTCAGGATCCATAGAGTTAAAGTATCCAAATGTTTCAGATCTTTTTAAGGCTTATCTTACATTGTACCATGGAAATGCGGACATAGAGAGAAGATATTCCATTTGGACTCACATTAGGAGAAGACAAGGCAGCGATGACTATGGAGAAACACCACACCAACTGTCTAAGGAAGGACTTCTTTCCCAAGCCTCAGCTAAACTGAAGAAAGCACTTGGAAGAAATGATTTAAAGGCAGCAGAAGTGCCCCAAGGCATAGCTGAGGGTGCCCAAAGTATGAAAGTAGAATATTAGATTAGATTAGATTTACTTTCATTCCAATTGATCCGTAGTGAGGAGGTCCTCCAGGATGTAGAACATGTCAGAAAAACAACAATACATGACAAATATTTACAACTCAAACGAATAAGCTAATGTACCATTCCACAGGTCCCAAGTGGCATGGTCGTCATTTTTTAATGAACGCTATATGAAAGAATCATGTTACAAATACTAATGCACTGAATTTAAAATAGAAAAAGTTTTTTATTTATTTATAAGGTAATAAACGTGTAATACAACTACTAAATACTTATGTAACATGAACACATTAATGCACTGAACTGGTGCAGAAGTTACTTTGTACTTACAGACACACACACACACACACACACACACACACACACACACACACACTCGCGTATTTACAATGAACGCATTACTGCACTGAAATTGTGCAGAAGTTGGATGGCTGATGGCAAGTTATTGAAAATGTGTGTTCCTGAATAATGCACACCTTTTTGTACAAGACTAAGTGACTTTAAATCCTTGTGAAGATTATTCTTATTTCTAGTATTGATTCCATGAGTTGAGCTGTTGGTTTGAAGAAGTGATATATTTTTAATGACAAATTTCATTAAGGAATAAATATATTTGGAAGCAGTAGTTAGTATCCCTAGTTCCCTAAACAGGCTTCTGCAGGATGTTCTTGAGTTCACACCACATATAACTCTTACTGCACATTTTTGTACGCGGAAAACTTTAGCTTGGCTTGATGAATTGCCCCAAAAAATTATCCCATATGACATTATGGAATGAAAGTTAGCATAGTATGCCAGCTTTTTCATTTTTATATCCCCTATGTCTGACACAATTCACATTGCAAATAGAGATTTGTTAAAATGCTTCAGCAGTTCTGTGATGTGCTCCTCCCAGTTGAATTTATTATCAAGCTGTAATCCCAAGAATTTAACACTGTCCACTTCTTCTATCTGCTTGTCATCGTATGTTAGGCATATACTCGTGGGACACCCCTTACGAGTTCTGAACTGCATGTAGTTTGTTTTTTCAAAGTTTAGTGACAAAGAAATGGCTAGGAACCAATGATTAATGCCCACAAATATTTTATTAGCTGACATTTCTAAGACTACACTTGATTTGCTATTTATTGCAATGTTTGTATCATCGGCAAACAAAATGAACTTGAAACTTCCTGGCAGATTAAAACTGTGTGCCCGACCGAGACTCGAACTCGAGACCTTTGCCTTTCACGGGCAAGTGCTCTACCAACTGAGCTACCGAAGCACGACTCACGCCCGGTACTCACAGCTTTACTTCTGCTAGTATTTCGTCTCCTACCTTCCAAACTTTACAGAAGCTCTCCTGCGAAACTTGCAGAACTAGCACTCCTGAAAGAAAGGATATAGCGGAGACATGGCTTAGCCACAGCCTGGGGGATGAACTTGGCTTCTGGTAATGTTACTGATGAAAGGTCACTGATATACACAAGAAAAAGTAAGGGCCCTAAAATGGAACCTTGTGGGACCCCACATGTACGAGGTGCGGCTAGAAAAAAACCGGACTGATGCTGGAAAAAACATTTATTTACAATTATTTACAATTTCATGTTATCTCCTTCAATGTACTCTCCTCCTTGGTCTCTACACCGCTCCATACGAATTTTCCACTGTTCATAGCAATGCTGCAGATCATTTTCGGTAAGTCCATACATTACTTCCGTCGCTTTTTCTTTTACTGCTTCAACAGTCTCAAATCTAGTTCCTTTCAACGCTGACTTGACTTTAGGGAAAAGAAAAAAGTCACAGGGGGCCAAATCAGGTGAGTAGGGTGGACGATCTAAGATGGGAATGTTGTGTTTTGCCAAAAACGTCTTCACTGACAACGCACTGTGAGCTGGGGCATTGTCTTGGTGAAGGATCCATGACTTTTTTCTCCACAAATCGTTCCGTTTTCTCCGTACTCGCTCACGTAGGGTAGCCAGGACGCTAATGTAGTAATGCTGATTCACTGTTTGTCCCTCTGGTACCCAATCAATGTGCACAATCCCTTTGATGTCAAAAAAAAAACAATCATCATTGCCTTGAATTTCAATTTTGACATTCGTGCTTTTTTTTGTCGTGGAGAACCAGGAGTTTTCCAATGCATCGATTGGCGTTTAGTTTCGGGATCGTAAGTAAAAAACCACGATTCATCGCAAGTAATAACATTTTGTAAGAAAGTGGGATCACTTTCAATGTTTTCCAGGATGTCAGAACAAATCATTCTTCGGCGTTCCTTCTGTTCAATTATGAGACACTTTGGAACCATTTTTGAACACACTTTGTTCATGTTGAAACTTTCATGAAGAATCTGCCTAACACTTTCCTTGTCAACTCCTGTTAACTCAGACACTGCTCTGATTGTTAAACGGCGATCTTGTCGAACAAGTTTACCGATTTTTTCAATGTTTGCATCAGTTTTTGCTGACAATGGTCTGCCAGTGCGAGTGTCATCACTGGTGTCTTCGCGGCCATCTTTAAATCGTTTAAACCACTCAAACACTTGTGTTCGCGATAAACAATCGTCGCCGTACACTTGTTGTAACATTACAAACGTTTCACTTGCAGATTTTCCTAGTTTGAAACAAAATTTGATGTTAACACGCTGTTCTTTCTGTACACTCAACATTTTCTGACGCACAGACAAAACGTCAACTACTTAAAACAGACGCCACGGGCAGACTGAGTGCAGGAGGCAGATGAAACTCGAGCAGTAGGCGGAGCGAGAGTCACGTGACAGGCCACGCGACTTTCAGCGTTATTGCATTCGTTTTATTGTTTCACCAGTACTAGTCTGGTTCTTTTCTAGCCACACCTCATAATTAGTTCCCAGTTGGATGATGCCTGATAGCTTGATACATGTCTCATTCCTAATAACACTCTTTGTTTCCTGCCAGAGATATAAGATTTGAACCATTTTGCAGCATTTCCTGTTACACTATAATATTCTAATTTACTTAAAAGGATATTGTGATTTAGACAAGAAATGGTGAAAGAAAAGGATTTGGGAACCATTCAAAAAAATCTTGAGGAAATAAATCTAGTATGATTACTTCATTTTTGCTCATATTCCAAAGAAACAGTAATCCAAAAATATTTTGTTCATCGTTTTCCAATACTGAAATGAAACATGGAATGTCATTAATTGCAAAAATGTGATGCTGATCTTGTTTGTGAATTACGGTTACCAATATCGAATTACTGGTTGGTGCATAAGTTCATATGGTTTTGTTTTGCATGTTGGTGTTCGGGTTGCTGTGGGTTTGTTTATTTATTGTCATTTTTTTATTTGTATTTCACTGTTGCTATTTGAGTTTAGATACTGTCATTTAGAGATAGTGACTGATGCTATGGACACGAAAATGAAGCACCAAGTGGAGAAATTGGAAAATTTCTGGCATGTTCTTCTGTTTTGAGTTCAATAGAGGGGTGGCAGCAATGGAGGCAGCTAGAAACATTTTTGCCATGTATGGGGATAATGTCATTGGACAGAACATGGCAAGAAAATCATTTTGTCATTTTAAGGAGGATAATTCTGACAGTAATGATTCTCCATGTTCAGGAAAACCTTTGGTGTTTGATAAAGATCATTTAAATGTATTAATCCACAATGATCCACATCAGTGTGCTTGAGAACTGCAAATGTGATGAACTGTGATCACTTTATCATCGTGCAAGATTTGAATGCAATGAGGAAAGTTCAAAAATTGGATGAATGAATACTGTATGCTGTAACCCAATATCACAAAAATCACCTGGTGGCCATACGTGCACCTTTGCTTGCTCATCATCAATTGGCTCATGAACGACACTGACCATTCCTATTGTGTATTGTTACTGGTGATGAGAAAGGTTGTCCATATGCTAAGAAAGGAAAAGGAAAAGAAAGTACTGATTGAACCCAAACAAACCAGCAACCCCCCCTCCCATACAAAGACCAGCATGCATCCACAAAAGATAATGTTATGCATTTGGTGAAACAGCAATGGTTTAGTGTACTACGAATTGCTTCCCCGAAGTGTAACCATCACTGCTGACATTTATTGTCAACAACTGAGACATCTTCCAGATGCAGTCCAAGAACAACCACTAGGAAGACTGCATGAAGTGATGCTGCTCCACAATAATGCCCGTCTGCATTCTACTAGACTGCCTTAAAACACTATACAGGAGTTGGCTTGGGAAGTCATTGTGCACCCACCTTTATTCACCTCATATTGAACCCTGTGATTGTCACCTTTTCCATTCTGTGTCAGACAACCTTCAAGGAAATTCCTTTCCAAATGAAAATGTGCTTCAATCATGGCTAGACAAGTTCTTTGCCTCGAAACCATGTGATTTCTAGAGTCACAGAATCAAAAAGTAACCCCACCTTAGGCAGATGGTTGTAAATAATGAAGGAGAGTATATTAATGATGACTAGAGTCTCTGTTAAGTGTATCAGTTGTGTTTAATAAACTTATAGAAAAACACCGTGAACTTATGCACCAACCCATTACCAATAACAAATTACCAATGTACCTGCATATATTAATAAATTTATGAAGGAAACAAATGGCCATAACACATCCAAGATCATAATAGAGAATTTTATAATGCTCTTAAAATGAATACCATTCATTTATGCTGTATTTGTTTATTGATATTATGTGTCACCTTTTACTCACCTTTTTCAAATATTTTGTCACCTTTCTCACCATTTTCAAGTGGCACTGTGGCTCCTTACCATGTGTATTTAATAAAATATATTCATTAAAATATACTAAGAAGTGTAAATAGTGAGTCCAATAAGAAGTGGTCCACTACTGAAGTTTCTAAAAAGAATGAAAGAAATGTATTAAAGTACCAGAAATATAGGAGGGCTGGCCAGGAAGTCGTGCATTCTAAATTATTCCTCTTTTAATTCGGAGTAAAATAAAATGACGATAATGCCGCAGGTAGTCAGTATCAACATGAAAAGTTCTTCAGTTTTCATATCATTTCCATTCTTTTCTTTGCTATCCATCAGTCAACAAGGGGTATCCAGCACTGAATGAGGGTATGTATTATGTGGAGAAGCCACAGCCCCTGCTCCTCAGTAATTGGTTTACAAAAGTTCAGTCTCCACATTTTCACAACCTTCAGTGTAACTAAAAGCAAACTTAACACAGTGGAGTTGGGCACACATATTTTATGAGCAAATGGAATAGTTTTAGGTGGATTACTACCAATGATTAAAGTAACATTTCTGCTAAATAAGAACCTTATGTCCTGTAGGCGCATTACTGCAGAAGATAACTCCATAATTCTGGGGAATTAATATATATAAATTAAGCCAATACCTACAACACCGTGTAAAGTATGCAAAGTGTTTGAAACAACTTCAAATTAATTCATTTATGTGTTGAAACCATTTGATCTGTTATTCTCCTCCATCCTAAAGAATTTTACGTAGAATGGTTCATGTAACTTATGACCATTCTTGATTGAAATTGCATGATGTGAAACTTTTGAGATAAAATTAAAACTGTGAGAGCTAAGTTTCTCCTGGTGTATACAGGATTCAAATAACTTATGAGAACACAGCCAGGTGATGTCATCAACAATTTCTGATATTTCAACAGTTGCTCACCCTTACTTTTTCGAGGCAAAACTGCAGCAAGTAAGTAATGTGGAAGGGAATTTAAAACATCGGTTTGCAGTGCGATTCTGGAAAATTAAATCACAGACACACACACACACACACACACACACACACACACACACACACACACATGCTCTAAAGACACTAGCATCACCACACAACCAAAGGTGACTGTCATCAAGGGTTATCAATAGTGAAAATTAATAACCAACGCATGAGATAGCACTAACTCTGTCCCTCTGTTTTTTTTACAAGGGAGAGAACGGAATTCTACACAGAATTTAAGCAAAAACCTTCATCTTTATTTATAAGATTGCTTGCTAATTTAATCTCAACTGCTTCTTTAATAACACTCTCCCAATTGCTGGAAGTTGATGCCAGAATCTCCATGTTGTTATATTCTGTAGGATGACTGGTGCCAAGACAAAATTCTGTAATAGCAGAATTGCTTGGTCATTGTAAGCATGTGTGATGCTTATGCTTGGTGCTTTGGTCCTCCACAGTCATTATAATCTGGCCAATGTGTGACATGCAACAACTGCAAGGAATACGACAGACACCTGATTAAGGTTCTTTTATGTTGCATAAAGGATGATCATGGTGTGTGTAAGGTGGATGTCTGTCGTATTCCTTGCAGTTGCGCATGTCATATACAAGGTGGAATCCAAAATTTTTAGGACTGCTGCTGCCATCTGGAAAGTACGAGTAGTAAAGGTTTGCACTGCTAGGTGGTGAGAGCTGCATGTCTAATGAGTCAGTGTGTGGAGTGGCATTCAACTGAGAGGACGTGTTGCATGTCCACAGTGATTTCCATAGTACTCTCTGTTTGGTGTGTGGCAATTTTACGATGGATACGCCAACAGAACAGCATGTGTGTATCAAATTCTGTGCGAATCTTGGGGAATGTGCTATGGAGACCCTTGCAATGATTCAACAAGTGTTTGGGGACAGAGCAGACTGATGAATTGGGCATGCATCATGTTGCCACAAAATTTGTGCCAAGGATCTTGACTGTCAATCAAAAGGCACAGCGTGTTGAAGTGTGCACGGACCTTCGTCACACCACATCTGATGACCCAACCTTCTTGTCACGGGTTATCACCAGTGAGGAGAGCTGGATTTACGGTTATGACCCAGAGACAAAGCAACAATCATCCCAGTGGAAGAATCCGGGCTCACCAAGACCCAAAAAAGTGAGACAGGTGAAGAGCAAAGTGAAGAGCATGACCATCATTTTATTTGATACCTAGGGAATTGTGCACAAAGAATTTGTCCCACCCAACCAAACAGTGAATTCCGTGTACTACTGTGATGTTTCGCGACGGCTCCGTGAAAACGTGTGGCAACGACAGCCCGAACTTTGGCGTCAAGAGAACTGGCTGCTGCATCATGACAACGCGCCCTGTTACACATTCTTGCTCACCAGGCCCTTTTTGACAAAGAAACAACATGGCGGTTGTACCCCACCCACCACACTCTCCAGATTTGGCACCTTGCGACTTTGTGCTATTCCCAAAACTGAAACTCAAGTGAAAGGTCATCGGTATGACACTCTAGAGAGGATTCATGAAACATCGCTGGCTGTGATAAACACCCTCAAAGAAAAGGACTTCCAGAAAACGTTTGACCATGGCAGAAGCGCTGGGACCAGTGTGTGCATGCGGATGGGAACTACTTCGAGGGCTATGGTGACCATTAGTCCAAAGGTAAGGTTTTCAACAGATGGCAGCACCAGTCCCGAAAATTTTTGATAGCACCTCGTAACTGGTCAGACTATCAGAACTATGGAGGACCGGTGCACTGAGAACAAGTGTCACCAAGGCTTACAACAGCTAAGCAGTTCTGCTATTACAGAATATTGTCTTGGCACGGAAAATGACAACATGGAGATTCTGGCATGGACTTCCAGCTATTGGGAGAGTGTTATCAAGGAAGCAGTTGAAATTAAATAAGCAAGCAACCTTATAAATAGAGATTGAGGCTTTTGTGTAAATTCTATGTGGAGTCCTGCTCTCTCTCTTGTCAAAAAATTGAGGTTTAGAGTTAATGCTACCTCATCTGATGGTTATTAATTCTCATTGTCGGGGTAACTTCTGGCGTTGGTCATCTTTGGCTGTATGGTGGTGTTGTTTTTACAGTTGTGTGTGTTTTCTTTCTGGACTCACTCTGCAAACTGTGGTTTTAAATTCCCTTGCACAGCACTTACTTGCTGCAGTTTTGCCTCGAAATGACAGTGTGTGAAACTGTCAAAATATCAGTGGTTATCAATGACTTGACCATGCTGCATTCCTGTAAGTTATTTGAACAAAAGTAAAACTTTTTACTGTGAACTAAATGAAATTCTGATTAACTGTTATCTGATCTGTGTCTGGTAAGATTTGAGTTTTGGGCATTAATTAGTGTGTGTCCATGATCAACAAACATTACACTTTTTGACTGTCATTTAAAATCATTGGAATATTGTTTGTGTAGGTTGAGAGAAGGAGTGGGCACAATACCAGACCTTGTGGCATCCATATGTTATGTTTCCTCATTCTTAATTTAGTTTTATTCCTCTAACACAGTCTGCAGGGTGACTCCTCTGCTTTCTGTTATGAAAGCAAGACTGCATTCATGCTATACATTTTCCATTAATACCACAATATTCTGATTTGTAAATAACAGTTTTTGGTCAACACAAAGAAAGACTTTGGCAAGTACAGAACCATAAAGGACATTAAATAGCTATGTAAACGAAGCATGGTTCACGAGATGGGTTAAAATATCTTATGACAGGAAAATATATCTGCTAGCAAGAACAAGATCCTGCAGTAGTTGTACACTACTGAAACTACTCAAAATTACTAAGAAAAGTTATTAAAACATCAAGGAATATGCACATTATGTCAGAAATCAGTAATTCTTATAACAGGCTCAAGACTATATTGAATGTACTGAAATGAGGAACAGGACACTGAAATAAGGAACAGGACAACCAGCCACAGAATGGGATAATATCACTATTGAATTAAATCAATGGCCTATTAATGATGAGTCACCGGTAGCACATATGTTTACTAATAATTTCTTAAATATAATAGAAAATATAGGGACAAACACTTCAGGAGAAAAATCACATAGTATGTTGGAAAAGCAACTCTTATAAAATTCAATTATATGAATCTATCACCAACTTCCCCTTCTGAAATTGGGAAAATTATATATTCTCGTAAAAATAAAAGCTCATCTGGATTTGGTGTTGTTTCCAACAGAGTACTAAAGACTTGTTCCCATATAATAAGCACTGTCTTTTCTGAAATACATCACTAATGTAGGACATTTTTCCAGAGAGACAGAACTATGTCATTGTTAAACCCTCTGTAAGAAAGGTGATACTGACCCATGTCTCTACTGATGTCATTTTCAAAAATTTTTGAGAAAGTCGTATTCTAGAATAGTTTACCACCTGAGCAGCAACTGTATCCTCAGTAAAACACCATTTGGATTTCAAAAGAGTTGCTGAACTGAGAATGTCACTTACAAGTTCACTCACTGAATTGTATAGGGACTGAATAACAAAATACAGTTTTACCAATTAGTATTCTCTGTGAGCTGTCTAAGATATTTGACTGTGTGAATCACAATATTCTTGTGGTTAAATTAAGGTTCTGTGTAATTGATGGTATTGCCAACCAATGGATTATGTCATGTCAACTGAAGGAATGCAGAAAGTTGTACTTATAGTTAAACAGTGGAAAATCCAGGATAGCAGGGAATGTCTAGCCTCAGCAGCCAGAGGCAGTGGCCATGTGTGTGTGTGTGTGTGTGTGTGTGTGTGTGTGTGTGTGTGTGACTTGCATATGCGTGAATATCTGCATGTTGTTATCTAACTCAGAAGAAGAATTTTTGGCCAAAAGCTTACTTGTTTAGTAATCTTTTTGTTGTGCCTGTCTGTGACTCAACATTTGCACTATATGGTGAGTGGCAGTCTGTACTTACAATTAGTAACTCAGCCGATATATTCTGATGAGATTCTTGTGACTGGAGAAAAATCATGTATGGGGTTGCCCAAGCATCAATCTTAGATCCACTATTGTTCCTCATATATGCAAACAATCTTCTTCTGTATAATATACAACAAGCAGAATTTTTTCTGTTAGGGAGTGACACTAGTATTGTAATCAATCCAAACATACACACAGCAACAAAAGAAATGGTAAATAATATTCTTAAAGTATCATTGACTGGTTTTCTGTGAAAGTTCTCACTCTCAGTTTTAAAAAGACACAACATATTCAGTTCTGCACATCTGGAGGTATTACACTAGTGATAACTGTAACATGTGGTGAGGAAATAATAAATAGAGAGGAGACATCAGAATTCTTAGGTATCCATTTTGATAATTAATATGTAGGAAATTGTCCACGCAACCTGTAAGTACAGTTCAAAACATTACTACTTAATAGGAAATACCAACCACCAGAACTGTTTATAACCTATAGGCACAATGACAAAAATGTAAATAAAATAGCTAACATATGTACATATTCCAGGCCACTGATGATGCCTTGCAGAAAATAAAGGCGAAACGCGTATGGCACTAAAATTGTGTTTTATTCAGTTGCTGTCAGACGGTCCATAAGTAAAAATTATTAATATACCGTAACAAAGTTAGTTATTTCCACAGCTGAGTCTGGTGGCCATAAAAAGATCCAAATACTTTTATCACATTCATGATTACTGTTTGCGTCCAACTATTTTGCAAGCTGATTTAGTATCTATGTCAGTTGATTTAAGATTTCTGTTTTTTAATCAATCTGCAGTTTGTATATCAATTTTTAACAGGCCAAACAGTGAATATTTTCATTTTCAAGAGTAATTACAGTCATTGTAAAGTAACCTGACCATAGTTTATGTCTCTCTGTTATCTGAGATTGAATTTCACATTTTCTTTCTGTTCTATGATTTTTTAATCTTTAATGTGTTTTACAGCTTAAAGATTTTGACAAGGACAACATATCAGATAAAACTTTGAAAAAAATAGCGGAATACACCAGAAATGAAGAATTTGAGCCAGAGAAAGTTGGCATTGTCTCATTTGCAGCAAAATCACTTTGTCTCTGGGTGATTGCAATTGAGAAATATGGAAAGATTTACAGGTGAGACAAATTACAGTTATTCCTAATGCCAGTATAATAAACTGTGTATAACACTTCTATTTTGTCATAAGAAAACTGAAAATTATAAAATAGTAGATTACTTGTGAAATACTTTATAAAAAGTGGCTCTGAGCACAACAGTCTCACTTGATACCACCATTTAAGTCCTTTAAGAGAGTGATATAAGGGAGGAAAAGTATGCATGTTAGTGCACTTGTGTTTATTCGTGTATGTATTGTGTGCAGCACATTGTCATTTGTTATGTATGTTAACTAGCTTAGAATGTTTGTTCATGACACAAGAAGGATCTCAGGAATTCATCATTGTAGTTTAATCTTCAGTTGCTGTAAAAGTTAGTAGCGAACCAATTAAATGTGAGCATATCATAGTGTGTGGACTAGCATAGAACGAGTATGTTGTTGGTGCCAGACCATGGAGCACCTTTCATCCTTGTAAAACTGAGAAGTTTATAATAACCAAAAACTCAAGTTATGAAATATATTTTTAAGTAGAAATAGTCATACTAAAATTAGTAGAAGAACTACTACACAGAAAAAAAGCAACTACTTTCTTAGTTTGCTGTAAGTACAAGTAAATTTTGTTTGTCTGTAGTGGCATAATATGAGTTTGTGCATGATTAAGACTGAAACTGGTTACTGTGAAAAAGAGGCAGGTCTGTTCAGCTGTCATCTGAGTTTCTTCTAATGAGGTGGTGATTTAGACTCTCAGTTAGTATGCTTAAGTCATCAGCAAACATCACAGTTTATTAAACTTTCCTTAAAATCATTGGAATGTCAGTTTTGTAGATTAAGACTAGGAGCAGATCCACTACCTTACTATCTTGGATACCATATTTTATATTTCCCCTTTCTGAGTTTGTATTTATTCCTGTAGTGCATTTTGTTAAGTGTTTTGAGTGACACAGTTTCATTTGAAAACAATGTATCCATGGGATACAAACTATTCCGTTATAAGTGTATTATAAAGAGTTGAATTCTAACAATGGAAAATCCAGGATAGAATAATGACAATATTATGGAAAGGATAGATTGCTACTAAGCATGTAGAGGAGGTGTTGAGTGGCAGACAGTCACAACTAAAAGACAGTTTGGCTTTCGGGCAAAAGGCCTTCTTCTGAAGTAGAAAATACACACACATTCACAAAAGCGTAATTCACACACATGAACACTTTCTCTGGCTGCCATGGCCTGATTGAGTCATAACTGCACCGGATGGGAGCAGCAGTCCAGTGGTGTGGGTAAGGACCATTCTCTTTCATCTGTATTTTCCTACATTCAGCAGTTGTGCTTATTACTCCATCCATCCTAGCAACTAAATTGCTTAGCTCAGTCTCAACACACGTTTTTAGTTTGCTGAATTCAGCTTTGAACTCTGCAAATTGTGAACTATTGCCTGCTAACTAATATTAATTTTTCGAGAATTTTGATCTTTATGTTCTGAAATCATTTCAGTATTCTTCCTGTTTCTGAATTTTTTAATTTGTTTTGATATATGTTCAGTGTTACTTTCAGTTGTACTTTTAGTTTTTGAAAAATGTTAATTGTTCTGCTCATTATTACCCTCAGTTTTTGGAAATCATCCCTTAAGTTCTGAAAGTATAGTTACTGAACCTGGCACACTTTCCCTCTCCCTGCACTACACCTCAATTGATCTAAATGAGATATATCCCTCCCACCCCTCCCTCCCCCGGCCTCACCATTTTTTCCCTTTTATCCTTTCATACCCAATCGCAATTTTGCTTCTATTATTGGCATTGTATCACAGAACACTATTCAGCAAATGTTCAAATAGAATAGAAAAACACTCATCTCACTCTTTCATTGCAGTCCAAGTCCAGGACACAATTCAAGCATTATTCATTCTCATGTATCCTTTTACTTTTGTTGCTCTTACGTATGCTTCCTTCTTGGACGTACATCATTTATACAGAAAGTTGAAAAATGCAATTTTTATATAAGTGATTTTGTACAACAACAGTTCCAGCAAAAACCCCTTGCATCAAATTGTTCCTCCCTCTTTGCCAACAAGTCATAAAATATTTTGTGAAAATGAATATTATTTTGTGTGCTGCTTTTGTTTTGCACAGATTGTGAAAAGTTAATTGCACCTAATGGATAGTTGTGAGTAAAACTCATTATAGAGGAGTTGTGGTCACTGCCATGATGCAATCAATACATTTTTGACAATTATTACATTTTTACTCTTTGTTGTAAATTCACTTATAGTTAACTTTATCATACACAGTTAGTTGTATAACAATTTTCTTAGAATAAAATATATAATCAACACTATCACATCATCATCATAATTTAAATAGTCAGTTATGGTCCACTGTATCCTTCAAAAATACATTGATTGTAGGACTAATGAAAGTAATATCATAATCTTTCATGAAGTTAGCTTTCTATTAACATAATACCATGGTTTTCTGTCATATGTCTCATGATATGTCTAACACAAAGCTCTCTTATTAGCATCCAAAAATGTTAACTCTTGACTCAATTGCATAATAGTATGCCAGACTCCTGAAAATACAAGCTTTAGAATTTAAAAAAATGTATTGTTTGTGTTAATAAACCTTTGTATCTACAGTATCTAGCAGTGACAGCTACTTCTCAAGAAAAATCCTTCTTGCTGACATACCTCTATCAGAACAGTAAATTAAATACAGAAAAGCTTGGTGACTGACCACCAAATAACACTGGTTTCACCTAATAACATGAATCCTGGTAACAGACACATATAGGGACATCATAACAATTGCTGCATCAGATATTAAAACAAAACTTGAGGACAGAGGATGTCAGTAAACAGCACATGATTAAGAGAGTTAAGGATACTATCATAGTTAGGAATATCCACATATCTGGTGGGAAATGTTGAAGAACTTATATTTTGAAGAACACTTGACCAAGCACTAGATAGGTATGTACTTATTTCAACCATTCGCAATGGGAAGAGTTTTCCATGATACATAGCATCTATACATAAATATCTATATAAACAGAAACTACTACACACCAGGAGTAAAACAAACCATAGTGATAGAAATAGAAAGGTGCTAAATCAGATGCTTTTAACTGTCTAAAGGGCAGGGTGTGTAGCCTTCAGTGAATATTGTAGTAGAATCTCTCTCACATAAGTGCAAAGAAATTTTGGTCATATGTAAAGACAATCAGTGTCACCAAATTCAGTGATCAGATACCCAAGATACCCACAACACAGAAACTGAGACTAAGGGCAGCAGAGTAAAACTAGAAATACTCAACTTCATTGCGAAATGTTTCTTTGTAAAAGAAATAGCTGAAATTGCTAAAATTGAACAAATCTCCATCGCATGTAGTCTTTATTGTATTCCGTGCAGAATTTGCAGCTGAATTAAACTGCGATGTTTTGCTGGCAAATGAACACTGGTTAATTCATAGTGAACTTAAATTAACTGTAGCTTTTCGATACCAATTAGCAACACCTTACTGTAGAACAAATTTGAAGCATGATGGTGTTTACATCTTTATCAAAGAAACAAATAATTTAAAACATGAAGTAACAGATATAAGTTTTCTATGTATTGAACCTGTTTTTGTAGTTTCAGCAATAATGATACAAAGCCAAGAACTAATAGCTGTATCAGTGTACCAGTCCCCTAGTAATAACACAAAATTATTCATAAAAATCTCAAAAAGTTGACAACAATGCTCTTAAAATATAAAAATTGCAGAGTTCTGATATTTGATGATATTAACATAGTCATTAGCTTTAACAACAAACATGTGAAGCACCTGTTAGATGTATTAAGATCATTAAACTTCTACTGTCTAATTGACAAACCCACCAGGATCAGTACATGCTTCGATAATATAATCTGCAAATTTCAGCCAAATAAAACTGAATTTGGTTTTGTAAACCTCAGGATATCACATCGCGCAGGGCATTTTCTAGGCATTCTCTAAACAACAAAACACACATTTCTACAATGGAACTAGGAAGAGTAATCAGAACAATCAATGAACATAAATGGAATCAATTAAAAACCAATGTTAATCACATAAACTGGGATACAGTATTCAGTAACGATATGTCTCCCAAAGATTCAACACAGAAATTTTAAGAATTATTAGTAGAAAACTTTTGACCCATGCTGTCCCAAATTTCACAAAAAATACGCAAAGCAGAACCAGAGTAATAAACCTCTAGATCTGAGAAACTGGTACATGCCACACCTGCACAAACTTGGGGAAGAAATGATGGTGCACTATGACAGATTGCAACAGAATGAAGCTGAGAAGGAAAGATAACTGCACCGAGAAAGGTGTATACATAAGAAATTAGAGTAGTCAAGAGGGAAGCCAATGACAGTTACACACTCAGTTTGACAAATAAGTGTAAATCAGCATGGAAAGTTATTACAATAGAGATAAGCTCTGAAAATAAACACAATAGCATTTCAGTTCAACCAAACACCTTAAATGCACACTTTAGCAGTTCTGACTCGAATAAAAATCACACTGAAGATGCAAATAAAGCTTTAATTTTCTTCCAGCTCCAGGCAGTAAGCAATATGACAACTGTTGCTGGGCTCATGTATCCTACAGACAGGTTATTGAAACAATTGCCAAACTTAGCAACTCAAAAGCAGAAGTCTTCTGTGGACTATCAAATCATCTAATAAAAAATATAAAGAAAAATATTTTCTGCCACTAACTGAAATCATCAACCAAATGCTACATGAAGGAATCTTCCCAGATTGCCTAAAAATAACTGTTGAAAAACCTATCCATAAGAAATGTGATAAAGCATCTCCTGTGGCTATTGTCCCATCTCACTCGTACCAATCATACAAAAAATTATAGAATATTGTATCCACAAACAGCACTTTCAGCAAAATAATCTACTTAGTTCATCGCAACATGGTTTCAGACCACATATTTCCACTGTCAAAGCAGTCATCACAAAAATATATAATTCTTTTGATGCTAAGAAAACAACTTGTGCGACTCTTCTAAATCTGGCAAAAGCTTTTGACGCCCTCTTCCTAGTACACTTATCAAAAAGCTTCAATACTACGGAGTCGGAGAGAATGTTCTTCACCATACTGAATCATACCTAAGCAACAGGAAGCAGATTATATTTATAAACAACCAAAGATCAGACTCATTAACTGTTATGAAAGGCTTTCCTCAGGGCTGAGTACTGGGTCCATTCCTATTCATTGTATATATAAATGACTTACCCTCATTCTTGCCATGTCAGGCAGTATTGTATGCAGATGATACAACTCTAATCACAGAATTTGATAATCTAGAGGAGCTATGATTGTGTGTATATAGCAATGGACTGATGTACTAACTGGTTCCAGGCAAATTATTTACAAAATAATAACAGCAAAACTGAAGGCATTGTTTTCAATTTTAAGTGTCTCCAATGAAGATAAAAAATATTCAAACTGTTACTACATAAAACAGAAACTCAGCTGGGTGAGTCATACAGAAAAATCATGCTCAAAACTTTCGTGAGTGATTTAACTGCTGTACAAACTGAGGAATAATGTAAGCAAAACCCTACTAGTATACGCATATTTTGCATGTGGAACTAAGTATGATGGCTTAAATGAATATGCTAAGATTCCACGTATAGAGATAAGTACTTTAATAATCGGCTTGATACCAATATCAGTACAATTCAAATCTCGGCAACGAACTGAAGGTTCGTACGCTTTCGGCCACAAACCCCAAAGAGGGTATTGGAAAGATAAGTCACTTGGCCAATTCCATGCCACCACAGAGTCCTGAATCACACCATCCTGCAGGGTTCGCATAATTTGGGAAAAAGCATAGATTCGAACTGTCGCCTTGATCTGTTGTAACATAGGATGGACAGCTGAAGTGACAAATCCCTGCAGCTATGAAACAATGAGCAACAGAGTCTACAAAAACGTCCACCAAGTGGTATTCTCCACCCAACAGGCTGTCCTATTGACAACAGACAAGATGTATCTATAGTTTTGTGAGGGAGGCAGTGGACTGACCAAATCGAGGTGTACATGTCTGACACCACCTGAGGGTACATCAAACCTGCCAGGCAGGGATTCCGCATGCCTACTGACCTTGAAGTGTTGGCATGCAACACATGCTCATGTCCAGTCGCAGCACTGAGCTTTAATTCCAGGCCACACGAAGCATTCGGTGATAAGCCCCTTTGTGGCCTGGGTGGGCGAGGTATTGTATGACGTCGAAAGTCTGTTGTCTTATGGATGATGGGACAAGAGGGTGGTGTGAACCAGTTGAAACATCACACTGGAATTGGATGCTTGACTCATGGAGCATGGGGGGGGGGGGGGGGGAGGTGGATTGCGTAAAAGTGTTTGCAAGGGGGCAGTGGTCAGTAAAGACCATAACATCTCTACCCTCAGTGTCTTCGCGGAAATAACATATAGCCTCATACACAGCAAGTAGATCCTGGTCAAATGCCGACCATTTCTTCTGGGAGGGCACTAACTTTTTTGGGAAGAAAGGAGGGGGCTGTACTTCGTCTCCAATGTGCTGTTGCAGGACGTCAGCGATCGAAGAATCGCCGGCATCTGTGGTCACAGAGATTTTGGTGTCCATGACTGGATGAGCTAAAGTGACAGCTTGCATGAGGGCCTGTTTCAAATCACCAAATGCATGCTCCATTTCCTAGGCACTTTGCGTGTGCCTGTTGTATGTGGGCATGACAGAGCATCTGTAAATGGTGTTTGTTGTGATGCAGCCTTGTTGTGGTGATGGAAGAAGTTAATCATCCCCAAAAAAGGTCGCAAGTCATGGTACGTTTCAGGCGGGGGTAGCTGACAAACCAGCGCAATTCTGTCTGAGCTGGGTCTAATACCCACAGCCGACACTTAGTGGCTGAGAAAGTGACTCAAGGACATCTGAGTTGCATTTTGTCCTCATTGATTACCACACCATTATTGGATAGGATACAAAACACTGCCTTGAGATGATATTCGTGTTCTTCTGCTGATGATGAAAAAATTAGAATATCGTCAAGATACGCATAGCAAAATGAAAGTGCGAGAAGGAGAGACTCCAAGGAGCGTTGCCATGTCTGTGCTACAGTCTTTAAACCATATGGCATGTAGCAATGCTCAAAAAGGCCAAAGGGCATGAAGATAGCAGTTTTATGTATGTCATTAGGGTGCATCAGGATTTGATGATGTGCTTTCTTGCAATCTATCACGCTGAAGGTCTTAGAACCACTCAGTTGTTGTGCAAAGCCCTGTATATTGGGAACTGGCTAATTGTCCAAAATGGTTCTATGGTTTGGTCTGCAGTAATCCCTGCAGGGTCTGCCCTGCAGAGCCTGACTGAACCATCCTTTTTTTTGGAGCGAGTCAAACTGGTGATGACCAATCACCGGATAAGGAGCAAACAACTCCTGCAGTTAAAAGTTCCTGAATAATAGACTTAGTGATCTTGAGTTTATGAGGGTTCAGTTCCAGAGCTTTATGCCTAACAGCGGGGGAGGGGGGGGGGGGGGGGGCTTTGGTAGTGTTCAATTCATGACACACACTGTTGGTGACAGCCAAAACACTTCACGACTGGGGGTGGGGATCACACTGTTCACTAAGTGAGGCAGGAACACTCACCTTAATATCATCCCGTTGCACAGTGGTCAGTGTCAGTGGCAGGTGGCAAGGCCAAACAGCTGGTGCTGCGAAGGCTGGGGATTTTGCATCTAACGAGGTCGAGGGCATGAGTAGTATCATCGATGAGTTTTCATAGCGTGGCTTGGTTAGTTTTGAGGTTGTTAATCTGTTGACATTGAACCTCAATGTCACATGTTGCACTAGTGAGTTTAACTGTACTTGGCTGTCGAAGTGCTGAGAGAAAGATGATACGGGGTATTGTCTGATGTATTGATAGAAAACGAGTCGTGGCGTAGGAAATCAGTGACTGTCACTGGGTCACTGCTATGTGAAATGTCCATGGACTGCAGAGAGGCGGATAATTTCAACGTGGGTGAAGCTGTACCAAGCATGTTGATGTTTGAATCTTTTGCAGCCCTTAGTAATGTAGGCGAAGGTTGCAGATTCGGAAATGCAAGTGATGGGGAAATGGCGCTTCTGCTGTCAGTCAAAAACTTTTAGTTAGTGGTAGCATTGTGCACGTAGAGGCATCTGCTGATGGGTGAGGTGATATATGGTGACTGCTCATGACTGTGATGCTGTGCAGGCACGTAATGTGTCTTGCATTGTGTACCATGCACGGTACATGACATTTGCGGGCGGCATCACCAAACATGGTGTGAAACCAGCATAAGGGATAATGTGGATGCAGTTGTATGGCCATAGTAGTACTGGAGGTTGCTGCTACAATGTGCTTCTTGTCAATCAAGGCTGCTGGGAAGGCAGCAGGCTGCAGCGCATGAGGTTCATGGTTTATGCCACCATATGGAAGCACTCATACTGACTGTACGGACAAGCGCATCTGATACCAGGTGGTGGAGGAGGCAGTACTGCGCTGACGTCACTTGACTGAGTGGGGTAATCTGGAATGTGAAATGAAAGTTCATACCAGCAAATTATCTTGAAAACACAGTTCGCCATTGACAGTTCCTCATTGAGTGAACTGGATATGAGAGGCAGGAGTTGTAGTTGCAATGTTTCTGGTAGTTTCATTAATCAGATCAACCACAGTGCACTGTCTTCTGGCAGAAAGTCATGTGTTGCAAGGGCATGTAGATGATGCCATAGTGCGGAGGGGTGGGGGGTGGGGGGTGGGGGGTAGGTGCATCATAGTGTCACTGAATAAGTCCAATTGGTCGAGTAAATGGCTTCAGAGGCACATGAATTTTGATTCCTTGGAGTGGACACCGGTAGCACAAAAAATAGAGTCCACGAGTGCAAGCCAGGTGTTTAGCTGGCAGTTTGAGAAATCTGGCATTTGGGACATTCATTAACACAGCGTTATTTAGGGGATGATTGCATATAACTGTTTGTTTGTTAGTGGTTACACTGAGGAAAGGGGTATGTGGCGCCCGAGAAACTTAACCAGGCATCTAGGTTCATGTTGCAACCAGGACATCGAGAAATGTTGCGGTGAGGTAGTAGCATCTTCCATATCAATAATGAACAGCTCAGAATACGCGGTAGGCACGGGAGAGAGTTGTAATTTGGTTGGAAACATAGCTGGCTCTCCAGGCACAGCAGACTTGACCATGGACGAGGCAAGAGGGCGTGGCTCAGTGAACCCATGTTGTATGAAACTACTATTATGCAGTAGTGTCTGTTTCTTTTAGAAGTTCCTTTACAGTGACTGTGTACTGTGGAGGGCCCCTTCCATTGTGAACTCTTCCACTGTGTGCTTATTTATCCACTGCGTGAGATCTATTCGTTTAAACTGGAGCCATAGTTCCTCCACAAATTCCAGTTGTCTACCAGAAGTTTCAAGTTCTTCATTGATATATATACACTACGTGATCAAAATTATCCGGACACCTGGCTGAAAATGACTTACAAGTATGTGGCACCCGCCATCAGTAATGCTGGAATTCAATATGGTGTTGGCCCACCCCTAGCCTTGATGACAGCTTCCACTGTCAGTCAGGTGCTGGAAGGTTTCTTGGGGAATGTCAGCCCATTCTTCAGGGAGTGCTGCACTGAGGAGAGTTATCGATGTCGGTCGGTGAGACATGGCATGAAGTCAGCATTCAAAAACATCCCAAAGTTGTTCTGTAGGATTCAGGTCAGGACTCTGTGCAGGCCAGTCCATTACAGGGATGTCATTGTCATGCAACAGCTCTGCCACAGGCCCTGCATTATGAACAGGTGATCAATCGTGTTGAAAGATGCAGTCGTCATCCCCAAATTGCTCTTCAACAATGGAAAGCAAGAAGGTGCTTAAAACATCAATGTAAGCCTGTGATGTGATAAAACAACAAGGGGTGCAAGCCCCCTCCATGAAAAACATGACCACACCATAACACGACCGTGTCCAAATTTTGCTGTTGGCACTACACACAATTGCAAATGATATTAACCAGGCATTCGTCATACCCACACCCTGCCATCGGATCGCCATATTGTGTACTGTGATTGGTCACTCCACACAATGTTTTTCCACTGTTCAATCATCCAATGTTTAAGCTCTTTACACCAAGCGAGGCGTCATTTGGCATTTACTGGTGTGATGTGTGGCTTATGAGCAGCCGCTCAACAATGAAATCCAAGTTTTTTCACCTCCTGCCTATATGCCATAGTACTCGCAGTGGATCTTGATGCAGTTTGGAATTCCTGTGTGATGATCTGGATAGATTTCTGTCTATTACACATTACAACCCTCTTCAACAGTCAGTGGTCTCTGTCAGTCTACAGATGAGGTCAGTCTGTACGCTCTTGTGCTGTACATGTCCCTTCACATTTCCATTTCAGTGTCACATCAGAAACAGTGGACCTAGGGATGTTTAGGATTGTGGAAATCTCACATACAGACATATGACACAAGTGACACCCAACCACCTGACCATGTTCAAAGTCAGTGAGTTCGTGGAGTGCCCCATTCTGTCCTCTCACAATGTCTAATGACTACTGAGGTCGCTGATACGGAGTACCTGGCAGTAGGTGGCAGCACAATGCACGTAATATGAAAAACATGTGTTTTTGGAGGTGTCCGGATACTTTTGATCACATGATGTATCTTTCTACTTGTTTTAGTTGCTTTTATACTTTGGTAATCATTGTTGCCAATACTGCCTCATGGTCACTGACACCAGTTTGAATGTGGAGATTCTCAAAGAGGTCATTAGCTCTAATATATTTCGATTGTGAGTGAGGTTGTCAACTATCTGTTCTAAGTAGTTTTTAGGGAAGATATTTAGTAATATTTCAAAGGATTCCTTTGTGATGTCCATAACTATCAAAACTGTAATTCTCCCAATTGATTGCTGGGAGTCTCCTCCAGTGACTACAGTATGACTAAGGAAGTTATGTTCAAATGAACTGAGGTTTTCTCTAAAGTTTTTGGTTTCATCAAGAGGTGAATCTGCAGGTCAACAGAAGGTTTCAGTTATGAAAATATAGGAAAGGGATAGATTGCTACTCACCATAAAGTGGAGATGTTGAGTAACAGATAGGCACAACAAAAACGCTGCTAGACAAGTAAGCTTTTGGGCAAAAGGGCTCTTTTCCGAATTAGACAAAAACACACACACAAATGCAACTCACACACACATGACCACTTCGCTATTGTCGTTAGTCCTGCCTGTATTTTCAGTTGTTTGATGTTGAAGAATTCATTTACACCTTTATGCCCACCCTTGACAATGAGTCTTGTTAACTTCAATTTTGTATCTCAGTGGATTTGAGTTTCTTGTCTCTGGTGAAAGCTGTCCTGGCCCAGATGGCAGACATTAGAATATTGAGCTTGTAAAGATAAGTGTTTAATTTTGTAACAGCTTTTAATTAAGTTAATATTAAGCCACAAGTAAGTTAGTTAGTGCCTACTCTAAATTATCTATTGAAGATTTCAATTTTCCAAATGAAGTTTTTGAAAAAACAAAACATTTCATAAGTGCCAGTTTTCACATTTTCCAGACATAGATTTACACAAACTTGAGATGTTTTCTTAAGTATTAAGTGCAGAACTTACTCTGATCACCCAGAAAACTGTAATCAACAACCTGCTATGGATATAACCCCATCCAGGTAATAGCAGTGTCACTGATGAGAAATGATAGGCACACACACACACACACACACACGTTGCATTTAGTATCAGTGACTGTGCTGTCCATGTGCAGAATGGGGGAGGCAGCGATCTATCTGTGTACGACAAAGCGCAGAGTGCGATGGCCTGGAGGCTCGCCGCAATGATTTCGGTAACTGCATGACTTGTCGGGTGTTTGAGGAGTGTTCGGGTGTTTGAAGAGTGCTGTGCTGAGGGTCTTCAACATACGTTGAAACCGTGTCCTGACATCTTGGGGCTGGGTGGTTATCCTTATTACATATGTCGGATGTCACAGCGTGGGCAGACTGGAAAAATGAGAAAGGCACTGAACTGTGGTGGAACTAACTTCAGGCATTAATGGTGGACAGTGTACAAGTGCGTTTGAACACACACTGCACTGAGCACACCTAATGATATGCCTCCACAGCTGATGACCCGTGCATGTGCCAATGTTAACACCACAACATCAGCAACTATGATAGCATCGGCACTTGATGTTGATGCAGTGGCAGAGCATCGCTTGGCTTGATGAATCCTGATACGTTCTTTATCGTGCCAACGGGAAGGCACGAATCTGTTGTCTTCCACGGAAATATCTCCTCGACACTGTACTGTTCGACTGAGACAAGTCGGTGGCAATCGTGCAAGGCACCTTGATGTCCAAGGAGTATCGTACACTGATTGCAGACCGTGTACGCCTCTTCATGATGATTATGTTTTGTGACGGCAGTAGCATTTTTCGACAAGATAATTTTCCACGTCACAAGACCGGGAGTGTGATGGAGTGGTTCAAGCAACACAGTAGGATGTTCCAATTGATGTGCTAGCCCCCCAACTTGCCATATCTGAACCCCATCAGACACATGTTGGATGTGATTCGACATGGTGTCTGAGCTCATGAGCTCCCTCCTCAGAATTTACCATAATTAGGTGATGTGTGTGTGGAGTGACCTGCCAAGGCCTCATTGCTTCCATGTCGTGCTGCCTCGCCGCTGTTATCTGTGCCAGATGTGGACACACTGGCTGCTAGGTAGCTGGTCATAATTTCCTGGGTAATCAGTGTAAGTTTTTTGCATTCTACATATATAAAGTAGAGCCTTATCTACTCAGGGAATTAAAGATTTAAAGTCCTATCTTTTATTTCTTTTGAAAACACCAAAAGTCCATATCACATTTACATGATTTTAGGCCTAATTTGTTGAGTGCACAAGTTTAGCGTTTTAATGTAAATAGTATCTCCTGGGATCTGTAGATAATAGAATATTATCATGCTTTTTAGCTAAGTTTTGTAAGTAAATTTGTAAACTGCCATGAGTGTGAGGTGTGTGAGCTGCCAGAGGAAATTTTGTTCTGGCATTGTATACAGCTGTTGTGACAGATGGTTTTGTTGGAGGGAATATAGAGGCATGGGAATTGGCAAAGTAAATGAGACTATTCCGCAATATTGCAAAGTATTTTCAAGGGGCAGGAAAATAGCTGAACAGGAGGGGAAGATTAGAGCCCTTTAGGCTGAGCTAGATAGTACTAGGAAGGAACTGATGAGGTTAAGGGGGGAGAAAGGTGAAGACAAGTGGGAAATGGTAAACAGGGGCCACAGATATACAGGGTGTTACAAAAAGGTACGGCCAAACTGTAAGGAAACATTCCTCACATGCAAAGAAAGAAAATATGTTATGTGGACATGTGTCCGGAAATGCTTACTTTCCATGTTAGAGCTCATTTTATTACTTCTCTTCAAATCACATTAATCATGGAATGGAAACACACAGCAACAGAACGTACCAGCGTGACTTCAAACACTTTGTTACAGGAAATGTTCAAAATGTCCTCCGTTAGCAAGGATACACGCATCCACCCTCCTTCGCATGGAATTCCTGATGCGCTGATGCAGCCCTGGAGAATGGCGTATTGTATCACAGCCGTCCACAATACGAGCACGAAGAGTCTCTACATTTGGTACCGGGGTTGCGTAGACAAGAGCTTTCAAATGCCCCCATAAATGAAAGTCAGGAGGGTTGAGGTCAGGAGAGCGTGGAGGCCATGGAATTGGTCCGCCTGTACCTATCCATCAGTCACTGAATCTGTTGTTGAGAAGCGTAGGAACACTTTGACTGAAATGTGCAGGAGCTCCATCGTGCATGAACCACATGTTTTGTCGTACTTGTAAAGGCACATGTTCTAGCAGCACAGGTAGAGTATCCCATATGAAATCATGATAACGTGCTCCATTGAGTGTGGGTGGAAGAACATGGGGCCCAATCAAGACATCACCAACAATGCCTGCACAAATGTTCACAGAAAGTCTGTGTTGATAACGTGATTGCACAATTGTGTGTGGATTCTTGTCAGCCCACACATGCTGATTGTGAAAATTTACAATTTGATCACATTGGAATGAAGCCTCATCTGTAAAGAGAACATTTGCACTGAAATGAGGATTGACATATTGTTGGATGAACCATTCGCTGAAGTGTACCCGTGGAGGCCAATCAGCTGCTGATAGTGCCTGCACACACTGTACATGGTACGGAAACAACTGGTTCTCCCACAGCACTCTCCATTCAGTGACGTGGTCAACATTACCTTGTATAGCAGCAACTTCTCTGACACTGACATTAGGGTTATCGTCAATTGCACGAAGAATTGCCTCGTCCATTTCAGGTGTCCTCATCGTTCTAGGTCTTCCCCAGTCGCGAGTCATAGGCTGGAATGTTCCGTGCTCCCTAAGATGCCGATCAATTGCTTCGAATGTCTTCCTGCCGGGCACCTTTTTTTCTGGAAATCTGTCTCGATAAAAACATACTGCGCCACGGCTATTGCCCCATGCTAATCCATACATCAAATGGACATCTGCCAACTCCGCGTTTGTAAACATTGCACTGCCTGCAAAACCACGTTCGTGATGAACACTAACCTGTTGATGCTACGCACTGATGTGCTTGATGCTAGTACTGTAGAGCAATGAGTCGCATGTCAACACAAGCACCGAAGTCAACATTACCTTCCTTCAATTGGGCCAACTGGCGGTGAATCGAGGAAGTACAGTACGTACTGACGAAACTAAAATGAGCTCTAACATGGAAATTAAGCATTTCCAGACACATGTCCACATAACATCTTTTCTTTATTTGTGTGTGAGGAATGTTTCCTGAAAGTTTGGCCGTACCTTTTTGTAACACCCTGTAGAACAGTATCTGATAGTTCCAACACTGGCACAAAGAAATAGATTTTTCTTGCTACCTCAGTTAAGTAAGGAAGAGGCTCAAATAGATGTAGGTATATTGAATACCCAACAGACTTTCATTAGCAAACCAACTATTTCAAAGACAGTAGAAAGTAGGAGGAAAGTTCTGTTGCTAGAAAGTAGCGACAGAAGAGATGTGGGCTAGATTTGGAGGGAAAATTAGGTGACAGGTACCAGGTTACAAACCTTTTCAAGTCCAGTGTGTGTCTTAGCCAAGTGGTAGAGGATGTAGGAGACACAAGCAAAGGCCTTTACAAAGCAGGATCATGTTGTGATAGTGTGTGGAGCAGGAAACTGTATTGATAGGGATCAGGGCTACAATATTTAGAGTTACCTGGTGAAAATAACTTCTGCAACAAGTCATACAAATCTTTGGCTAGTGTTTGCTTTCATGCAGTACTATTGACTCCAGTTGAACAGCTCTGTAAGGAGGGTCAATATGGAGTTGGACTGGCTGCTTTGGGTGACCATTGTGTGAGACAAGGGTTTGGTTCCTGTTGATGGTATTGGTGGGTGGGATTTCACTAGGGATGGCCTGCATCTCAATAGGAAAGAGAAGGGTAAATTGACTGGGTTGATAACAACAAGTGTCTGGTGCAGTTGTTAGATTGGTTACTGCTGTTACAGTGCCAGTTATCAAGATGTGAGTGAGTTTGATGCAGTGTCATAGTCGGCACACAGGCAATGGGTACAGTTTCTGTGAGGTAGCGATGAAGTGGGGATTTTCCTATAAGACCATTTCACAAGTTCACTGTGAATATCAGGAATCTGATAAAACATCTAATCTCTGACATTGCTGCAGCCGGAAAAAGATCCTGCAAGAACGAGATCAATGACAATTGAAGAGAATCATTCAACATGACAGAAGTGCAACCCTTCCACAAATTGCTGCAGATTTCAATGCTTGCCCATCGACAAGTGTCAGCATGTGAACCATTCATAGAAACATCATTGATATGGGCTTTTGGATCCGAAGGCCCATGCGTGTACCCTTGATGACTGCAAGACACAAAGCCTTACGCCTCGCCTAGGCCTGCCAAAACCAATGTAGGACTGTTGACGACTGGAAACATGTTGCCTGGTCGGATATGAGTCTTGTTTCAAATTGTATTGAGTGAATTGATGTGTTCGGGTATGGTGACAACCTCATTAATCCATGGACCCTGGTTGTCAGCGGGGACTGTTCAAGCTGGTGGAGGCTCTGTAATGTCATGGAGTGTGTGTAGTTGGAGTGATATGGAACCCCTGGTACATCTAGACACGACTCTGACAGGTGACACATACATAAGCATCCTGTCTGATCACCTGCATCCCTTCATGTCCATTGTGCATTTAGATGGACTTGGGAATTGCTACAGAGTGTCTCCAGGAACGCTCTTCTGACTTTAAACACTTCCTCTGGCCTCCAAACTCCGCAGAAATGAACATTATTGAGCGTATCTGGGATACCCTGCAAAGTGCTGTTCAGAAGAGATCTCCACCTCCTCGTACTCTTACAGATTTATGGAAAGGCCTGCAGGATTCATGTTGTCCATTCCCTCCAACACTATGTCAGGCATTAGTCGAGTCCATGCCACATTGTGTTAGGGCACTTCTGCATGCTTGCAGGGACTCTACATGATATTAGGCAGGTGTACCAGTTTCTTTCGTTGGTTTTTCAGTGTCAAAGTTATCATAATGTGAAAAATTTTGTGTAGAGCAACATACAGAATCATGTGCCTGTGAATTTAAACTAAAAAATGGTAATTTTATAATTGTTGCAGTGTATAGGTCCCCATTAAAAAATTTTCAACTATTTCTGGAAAACTGAGATTCCTTGTTGTACTATCTGTCAGACAGAGGGAAGCAAATTATTGTTTATGAGGCTTTCAGTATAGATTTTCTGAAAGAGTCTGATAGGAAAAATGATCTTGAAGTATTACTCAGTTCTTTCAATTTGACATCAGTTATCGATTTTCCACCTCGGATGGTGCAGGAAAGCAGCACACTGACAGATAATGTTTTTGACCAAGATGAATTTAATCAAATAATTATTTATCCTGTTAAGAATGGCCTTTATGATCATGATTCACATCTAGTTATTTATGACATAGATCCATATAATAAAGCAAAACAGTCATCCAAAATGGTGTATTCAGTTGATGATTTAACACTTGCAAATTTTAGGGAAAGCTGGCAGCAGTTAGACTGGGATGTAGTGTACTGGGAACCTGATAATAATTTAAAATACAACTTATTTCATGATACGTTTCTGAGTATTTTTGAAAACAGTTTCCCTGAGAAGATAGTGAAATATGACTGTAAGAAACTGAGTAAAAAACCATGGCTTATTGAAGGGATAAAAATATCTTGTAACCAGAAAACGGAAATATATCTAATAGCAGGTAAGAGTAATGATCCAGAATCAGTCCAATATTATAAAAACTACTGTGCTATTTCAAGGAAAGTTATTAAAAAGTCTCGAAGTGATGTGTATTATGTCTGAGACTGGCAGCTCTGTTAATAAAATTAAAACAATTTGGAATATTTTTGAAAGGGAAACAGGGCTACCAAGAGCACAGAAAGCCTGTATTACCACCAAACAGAATGAAAAGTTTACTAACAAAAAGTCAGAGGTCGAAAATATTTTTAATAATCATTTTTTTAAATGTTGTGGAGAAAACAGAATCCAGATGTTCATTAGAAAAGGCAAAGATATATTTGGCAGAGGCAGTACCTATGCAGTTTGATAAAATTTAAATTTTATTCACCTCTCCATCTGATGTTAGTAAAATAATAGACTCACTCAAAAGTAAAAGCTCATGTGGAATGGATGGCATTTCCGACAAAGTACTTAAGTCCTAACAGATAAGCAGGATTCTCAGCCACATATGTAACAGCTCACAGAAATGGCATTTTTCATGATTGACTGAAATATGGTATCATTAAACTATTGCATAAAAAGCTGATATGTCTGATGTCAACAACTACCAAACAATCTCAGTTCTGACAGCTTTATCCAAAATTCTTGAAAAAGTAATGTATTCAAAGAGTGTCTTCACATATTTATAGAAATAAAGTACTAACAAAATGCCAGTTTGGTTTTCAAAAAGGCATTTAAACAGAAAATGCTATAAATGCTCTTACTGATCAAATATAAAACGTTTTGAATAACTGAACATCACCAGTTAGGATTTTCTGTGTTCTCTCAAAGGCTTTTGATTGTGTAAATCATATAATTCTTCTAGGTAAGCTTAAGTATTGTGGTATGAGTGGGACAGCGCACAAATGGTTTAATTTATATCTAACTGGAAGAGTGCAGAAAATTGGGGGAAAAAAACCGGTCACATAATGCGCTAAAATCAGCAGATTCCTCAAACTGGGTAAGCATAAAGAATGGGGTCTCTTATTGTTCTTAATATGTATTAATGGCTTGCCACTCTATATTCACAAAGATGTGAATCTAGTTGTTTTTGATGATGTTCACTACACTCAGCTGTCGGCTACACGGGTAGTGGAGGCTGTGTGGCATGGACTGGGCGGTTTTTTAGGTTAGACGGCCTCGGGAAAGTACGGGATGGGCTGCAGTCTCAAAGGGTGCATGGCAAATACAGGACGTGCTTGTATCAAGGAACAGTCGGAATTGTAGTTGTAAATTGTTGTAGTTGTGCTGGGAAAGTCCCTGAGCTTCAAGCACTAATAGAATGCACAGAAGCTGAAATCGTTATAGGTACAGAAAGCTGGCTAAAGCCTGAAATAAGTTCTACAGAAATTTTTATGAAGTCTCAGACGGTGTTGAGGAAAGATAGATTAGGCAGAATTGGTGGTGGAGTGTTTGTGTCTGTCAGTAGTGGTTTATCTTGTAGTGAAGTCGAAGTAGATACTCCGTGCGAATTGCTATGGGTGGAGGTTATACTTAACAGCAGAACTAAGTTAATAATTGGCTCCTTCTACCGACCCCCAGACTCCGATGATATAGTTGCTGAACAGTTCAGAGAAAATTTGAGTCTCGTAACAAATAAATTCGCCACTCATATGGTTATAGTTGATGGGGACTTCAACCTTTCCTCGATATGTTGGCAAAAATACTTTTTCAAAATCGGTGGTAGGCAGAAAACATCTTCCGAGATTGTCCTAAATGCTTTCTCCGAAAATTAGTTAGTCCACGAACCCATGCGAATTGTAAATGGTTGCAAAAACACACTTGACCTCTTAGCCACAAACAATCCAGAGCTAATAGAGAGCATCATGACTGATACAGGGATTAGTGATCACAAGGTTGTTGTAGCTAGGCTCAATACCGTTTCTTCCAAATCCACCAGAAACAAACACAAAATAATTTTATTTAAAAAAGCGGATAAAGTGACACTAGAAGCTTTCCTAAGAGACAATCTCCATTCCTTCCGAACTGACTATGCAAATGTAGACGAGATGTGGCTCAAATTCAAAGATGTAGTAGCAACAGCAATTGAGAGATTAATACCTCATAAATTGGTAAGAGATGGAAGTGATCCCCCATGGTACACAAAACAGGTCCGAACGCTGTTGCAGAGGCAACGGAAAAAGCATGCGAAGTTCAGAAGAACGCGAAATCCCGAAGATTGGCTAAAATTTACAGACGTGCGAAATTTGGTACGGACTTCAATGCGAGATTCCTTTAATAGGTTCCACAACGAAACATTGTCTCGAATTTTGGTATAAAATCCGAAGAAATTCTGGTTGTATGTAAAGTACACAAGCGGCAAGACGCAGTCAATACCTTCGCTGCGCAGTGCCGATGGTACTGTTACCGACGACTGTGCCGCTAAAGCGGAGTTATTGAATTCAGTTTTCTGAAATTCCTTCACCAGGGAAGACAAATGGAATATTCCAGAATTTGAAACACGAACAGCTGCTAGCATGAGTTTCTTAGAAGTATATACCTTAGGGGTTGCGAAGCAACTCAAATCGCTTCATACGGGCAAGTCTTCAGGTCCAGATTGTATACGGATTAGGTTCCTTTCAGATTATGCTGATACAGTAGCTCCCTACTTAGCAATCGTATACAACCGCTCGCTCACCGATAGATCTGTACCTACAGATTGGAAAATTGTGCATCGCACCAGTGTTTAAGAAGGGTAGTAGGAGTAATCCATCAAACTACAGACCTATATCATTGACGTCGGTTTGCAGTAGGGTTTTGGAGCATATACTGTATTCAAACATTATGTATCACCTCGAAGGGAATGATCTATTGATACGTAATCAGCATGGTTTCAGAAAACATCATTCTTGTGCAACGTAGCCAGCTCTTTATTCACACGAAGTAATGGCCGCTATCGACAGGGGATCTCAAGTTGATTCCATATTTCTAGATTTCCGGAAAGTCTGACAGGTAGCTACTGTATTTACTCGAATCTAAGCCACACTTTTTTTCCAGTTTTTGTAATCCAAAAAACCACCTGTGGCTTAGAAACGAGTGCAAAGTAAGCGGAAGTTCTGAAAAATGTTGGTAGGTGCTGCCACAACTAACTTCTGCCATCAAATATATGTAGTGTTACACAGGCATGCTTTGCAGGCACAAAGATAAATACTGGCACCAAAACCTCTGCGTCAGTAAATAAATTAAAAGAAAATGTAGAAGAATGTAAACATTATGCCATGTATTTTTTCGTAGCGCGCACAAAAGCAAGCCATGCCACAAGCGGCGACAGGTCATAAACACTCATTAGTAGAATCCGATAAACAATGCATGACACAGTACAATAATGCAGTTTCAGCTTAGAGTGACTTAAGCACCTATAACAAAGAGAGCGGCACTTATCAGATCAAAGCAAAATAAGCAATCGATTGAAACCAGACTAAGCACGTGAAAAAGGAAGTGTACCCGTACAAATATGGACAGAGCGCCTGACACATAGCAAAGGCTACTTGGTAAAGCTTAATTGTTAAGCTTACGACTCAAACCAAACTACTGTAGCTGTATCTTCATCCATTCGACCTAAATTGTGTCTCATGTTGCAATGGACCAACTTAGTTTCGATTTGGAGGTGCGGTCTAAAACTTTTCTCTCCCCTTGAATTTCGAGTCTCAAATTTCAGGTGTGGCATAGATTCGAGAAAATATTTTTCCCTTGATTTCGAGTCTCCATTCTCAGGTACAGCTTAGATTTAAGTGCGGCTTAGATTAGAGTAAATACGGTAATCAACATTTAACATCACATTCCAATCTTTACAAAGTGTTATATTTATGATCTGTGGAACAAGTATTAATCTGATTTGTGACAAATGCACCACCTCCTTTTCCCATTAGGCATAAAATAAATTTACCTCAAAAATCTAACTGCTGTCAACTTCAGGTTTTAACCAGCTTTCTTTGCCTAGTATTCTGTGAGCTCCACTGCTTTTCAGATGGGAGATCATCGATTGGGTGGATCCACTCATTCCTAAGCAACCACAGACAGAAAGTTAATATTAGTTTTATAAATAACGATGCTGAATCAGCATCCAAGTACTTATCAAATGAGCTCCAGTCAGCTGTGATGCTTCACAGCAGTATGTACTAGGACTACTTATTTTTCCTATCTGTATTAATGTCTTGATCTCAAAGTATTATTTGCACATAATTGTCCATCATTTACAAAGAAAGATTGAATAATGAAGCTTTTCAGGAGAAAAAAAAAATACTATCCCTAACCAAGTCAGTGACTAGTCTTACCTAAAAAAAAGCTAATTATTAGTGACAATAAAACAGTGGCACTAATCATCAGAGTCAGCAAAATAGAAATATACGATATTCAAGTGTCACTATAATAATCACTTATACTAATTAGCAAGGAGATTACATTCATAAGTCTGTGGATTCAGAGTGAGAGACATATAATGGGACATGCATGTCACACAAGTTAATTCAAAGATGAGTGAAGATTGTTATGCACTAAGAATCCTGAAAAACTGCATAACGGTAAACGTGTAGACAATTCTGAATGCATATTTTCATTCACATCTAAAATATGGAATCACACTCTGTGGCAACTCTGTGGTAACTCCTCTATCACAGAATACCTTCATAATACGAAAGAGAGCTATCCATATCATTACTGGGAAGAGTGTTGTAAATTCATGCAGGCCTTTCTCTAAAAATGTGTATGTACCACTGTTTCCCTACATGCGGATCTTGGAAATGTTTCTGTTCATCAAAAACCATGATATTGATAAGAAAATATGAAGGCAATTCATATATTACCTATTGTTGCACAGGACTGCAAAATAGTCTTCATATTATGCCTATAAACAGAAATATATGCCTAAAAGGAAACTACCACATAAAACAATACAACAAACTTTCTTACCTTATTAAAGCTATCACAGATACCAAAAAGTTTAAGAGACAAGTAAGGACATATCTACAGTATCACTCCATCTATTCAGTAACAGAGTATTTTGACTGTATGTAATAGTAAATGATGTCCCAATTCACAATTTGTTTATTAATTATGAAACTCTAGCATGTTACATAATTAAAAACATGAATTTATTTAAATCTGAGAAATATTCTGGGCAAATGTAAATAAATGCAGAATAACCTTAGATTTAAGATGTCTGATATCATAAAATTATATGTACTTTAAAGACCCAATGGACAGATACTAATAAGTATTAATAATAATCCATGTAAGTATTGGACTCGTACAGTATACTGGTCAAAAAAATTTAAAGCTTAAAATCAGAGAAGTAGTTAAATGTAACAATCTTATCAGTTTTGATAACTTTTGTAAATATGTGAGTTTTTTAAACTAATGTCCAGTGACAACGTGACCAGAATGGGCAGAGATGTAGTCCAGTTAAAGTGGGATGGTAAGAGAAATTGGCTATAATGTCTTGAAGGAATCATATCTCCCACTTTTTTCATAATTTTATAGAAAAATATTACTGTAATATTTGTGTACTGGTTTCTGAGATGCATGTTTTTTGTTTTTATAGATCTAACTTGGCAATTTTATTAACTTTGTTATTCATTCAGTTAGATGGCCATTTGAAATTCATGAATTTTTCTGCAGGATTGTGGCACCAAAAAAGGCTAAGTTAGAAGAAGCAATGAAAACTCTCCAGGAAAAACAAGATGAGTTGCAAGCTGCTGAAAACAAATTGCGGAAGATTTCTGAACACCTTGAAAAGCTTCGACTGGAATATGAAGATAAAATGAAGCAGAAGGAAGAGCTTCGACAGAAATCAGAAGATTTGCAACAAAAGCTGGAAAGAGCTACAATGCTTGTAGAAGGCCTTGCTGGTGAAAAGGTAAAAATGAAGACTTATAGTATAATTTGAAGACAAAAGGTGTTATCAGTGTTGAATTGTTGGGCTACCAACTCATCACAGAGTAAAAACAATAAAACTGATGTGTTTTGAGGGTCAAACATTTATTATTAGATTCAATATACCATAATGTCTAAAAGCCATCAAGATAAAAATTTAAATAAAAGTACTAAAATTTCCTGGTCACTTCCTGTGCAACCTTGTCTTCATTGAATGTGCTTCCACATTATTCATCCAACCAATAAAATGAGCTATAATGTAGTGGCATATGCCATGCTGAGTATTGGCAACATCACAGTAACAGCCATTGATGCACGCAGCCCATGCACCTTCAGGAAGGATGCACAGGAGTAAAAACACATAATGAACAGGAGTTTGTAAACAAGAAATCAAAGAGATATCAATGAACAAAGATAATTCACAACCTTACCAGGAAGCTATGAAGTTCAAATCCCATCAAGAACAGAATGTTAATTGTATAACTGCAATTAAAGTAAATAATGAGAGACAGATATTAAAACAGATGTACAAAATTTTTGAATAAGTTGTTTTTGCCACATGTAAGTTGTTTGATGAATTTAGGTTTTACATGCTATGTATCATAGTCTCAAATTGTTCTAGTAGATCAAATTTCCTATGCAATCATGTCCAACATTATAGAGTCTCCTTCAATTTCCACCAAATGTGGCTTCATATATGTGCTGAATTTCCGTAATTATTGAGCTGAAAAGCCCTTGCATTCCTTGCACCCTAACTTGTAGGACGAACCAGACTTGCTGATTTAGTTTGAATTTCAACTGTTACACTAAATTTTGTGGGTACCAACTCTATCATATTTAAAAACCTCATGCTTTAAGTTATTTCTGAAACTCATCATAGTTTGTTATTGGTTTTAAATGGTTTCAACTTTAAATGGCTTAAAAATGTTAACCACTTTCTGAGATAAGTTATTGAAATACACAATTGTGACTCTCATGACATTCCACATGACATTCCCATATACATCTGTGTGCTGTTTCTTACATTTTAATTTATTCACTATGTTTTTATAGTACCTGATAGCTTTGGCTAGCTGTCTTATTTGGCTCAGTCATTTGCTCCTGTTTGTTCATTTGTACTAATAAATAATCTACTATACTATAATACTCTAATAAATACTATACTCTAATAAATAATCAGGAAATGGTAGAAAGTTTTTGGAATTTTGGATGAAAAGAATTATTATGTATTGAAGGCATGCCAACCATCTTGCTTCATGTTATTTAGATTGAGGAATTGCAGTTCATTATTTTTTCCTGTTGGACAGTAAATTCACTTTTATTGTGCAAGTCATTAAATTTATTTACAATTCCAGTAACTTTCCTTTTCCCTCCATTGATCAAAAGTAGCACATCATCCTCATAGCACTTGAAGTACAAGGTTTAACCATGGGTTGCTGTGACTTAATGAGGATCCTTTTTTCTAGATGACTTATAAAAACATCTGCTATGGTTACAGATACACTGTAGCCCATAGCCAGTGCGTCTTTCTGCATATAAAATTTATTGATAGATCTCAACTGCCTCGTTAACAAGCACATTCACATGAAGATTTCTAATTTCTGATGATAGAAAGTAGGAAATGTTAGCAATAGGCTTATCATTGATCTCATTAATGAACTGAGAATAATGCAGAAAATGTATACTGCAGGTCCCATAATAAAGAAGCACGAGGGAATTGTTACTGCCTGAGAAACTATCTTCAAAGGCATAGAACTCCTTTAATACCTTATCAAGCATTTTTGCAATTTTTCATTAATGGTTGTTCATGCAATTAACAATCAGTGTAGTAGAGTGACCTTCCTTATGGATTCTTAATTGGGATCTGAGCCATTGAGCCTTCAGCTTCATGACAGAACAGCATGTCTTTTCTCCTTAGAACAGTATTAAAGATGCCCTGTTCAAGAGCTTTTGTAAGTCAGCCTGTACCTTTTTCATCAGCAATTTCTAGCATTTAGCAATCTCAGTAATACTGTTTTCTCAGTAGAATTGGAGTGTTTTCATGATATACTGCTGTTTTCTGATAGAACTGGTATCTACAAAATCCAGTGTAATAGTTGTAATGTGAACCACATTGGCCAGATTGATGGGCCCTTCAGGTTGAGATGTAAGGAACAACAGGATGCTTTTCGGTTTAATAATTATGAAAAGTCAACAGTAGCCATGCATATTCATGAAATTGGCTGCCCTCTGTTGGGAATGGAAGTGGACCTCATAATTTTGCACATACAGGATAAGGGTATGGAATTGGAACTACTAGAACAGTTTTGAGATTATGATACATAGCATGAAAAATCTAAATACATTAAATGAACAGTGTACAGGTGACACAAACTAATTCTTAAAAATCTTTGTAAATCTATTTTAATATATGTCTTTTTTAGTGACTTTAATTACAGTTATACCTTTGACATTCAGTTTTTAATGAGATTTGGACTTCCAAGCTACCCAGTAAGGTTGTACATTATCTTTGTTCATTGGTATCTTTCTGACTTGTTTACGAACATGTAGTGCTCACTCATGTTACTTATGTGTTTGTACTTTGAGTCTGTCCTTTGTGGAGATATATGGGCCATGCACACAAATGTATCTTACTATGATGCTGCCGATATCCAAGACGGCATAAGCCATTTCTTTGTAGTTTGTTTTATCAACTGGATGGATGATGTGGAACCATATTTTAAGAAGACATGGTTGCAAGGGAACTGGTCATGAAATTTCTGAATTTTTATTTCTAACTTGATCACATTTGGAGATTCTTTTCGATAAAATCAAGAAGTTTTATTGTGTGAAGCATGAAAATATATTTCAGAAGCACTTAAGTTATAAAAAATCTCTGTAACACAAATATTAATTACATTTTTAGGTTATGTAGGAAAGTTCTTGTAGGATGTAAATAATTTAGATGGAGAGAAGGCCATTTGCCGAATAGCAGAAGCACTGAATTGTCAGCTGCCACACACAAAAGAGAAGGAAACTTGCTAGCTTTCTGAATCAATCGTTTCTTGAACTTGACTACAAGTATGCTCGCATAAAACACTATCTTTCAGAAGGCTTCTGCCAGTTGTCCAACTCCTCCATCTACAAGGTCTGCCATACTGAGCCCATCCCAGAAGTCTAGCATAAGTTCCAGTCCCTTCTGAAATCTTAAGGTACATTACAAGGTACTGAGTCCATCTCCTGCCTCTCCCCAATGACATCCCACACACCCACCTCCCATGAACCCAACCATCTTGGATAACCTACTGCAGCTCATTTTGTGCTCCAACTAAAGAATTTCTGCTCTGGTTGAACAACCTTTCCAACCAGTTGCCCATAGCCTAGTCTCTCCCATCAAAGATACTAATCACTTCCTTCACTGACTCAGTTACAAAGGAACCTTCGCCTCATTACCCCAATACCACCCTGAACCATATCCTTCACCAGGGCTTTGACTATCTATCATCATGCCACTCGCACTCCCAACCCCTTGTCTCAGTGAACATATCCCTGTCAAAGACAATGGTGCAAGACCTTAAAACGTTACTATGCGTTAATTTACTCATCGTAGCTGGCAATCTGTCACAGCAAAAGTCCTGGAATACAAGTTATTTAAATAATTAATCTAGTATAATGTTTCCACTGATCATTTTTTGATTAATTAACAATTAAAATTGACATAGGAAAACTGAAAATACATATATAAACGTATGTTTACTCCAGAACAGCTAGTACACTACAATATTAGTACGTGTCTGTTATTTTATTCAAGAAGAACTTCTCGAATATTGTAATTACAATAATGCATTTACATTTGTTATTAATTACTAGAGGCTTCCTTCCAGGGAATTGTTCCCTTCATTTACAGAGCTTCTACACTTTGAAGTGAATGAGATTAAGCAGTTATTTTTTAGTTATAATTTTTTCTAGAGAAGTTACATAATTTGTTTACATGTGCGATCCTGAATTAGATCGGAAAATGTTCATTTTAAGTGGGTCTTAATGGGCTGTTACGTTTCAACCTGCCCGGTCACTCACCCGGCAATTTCTACTCCAATGTAGTCATGGATTTATCCTACCCCATGAGAGGCTGGGCCATTTGTGAAAGCAGCCATCTTCAAAGGCTGCTACAACCACTACACAACTTGTTATGATGGTATGACAATCAACCAGCTGTCCGCCAGAATGAATGGCACTGCCAAACTATGGCCAAAAACAAAAGCTCCCCCCGTCGGAGCTTCGAGTCCTCCCTCCGACATGGGTGTATGTGTTGTCCTTAGCGTAAGGTAGTTCAAGTTAGTTTAGGCAGTGTGTAAGCCTAGGGACTAATGGCCTCAGCAGTTTGGTCCCATAGGAACTTACCACTAATTTCCAAAAACAAAAGTTGAGCACCCAGTGGCACAACATACAGCTGAACATAAAATGCTCAATTTCAGTTTCTGTTTTACAACATAGGCCACCTGGATTCTTCCCTCTGGCACCAGCTTTTCTGAACTATGCAGATGGGAGTTATCTTTGCAACACACCCTTCACTCCCATAGCCCTCCTGGCCTCTCTCTCTTACTGTAACCACAACTTCCCCCTACCAGTTTCCCCTTCTTCTGTCTTGTCACTCCCTCCCAATTCATGTCTACATGTCACCTTTATTCTGCACCATCCATCACTGGCTGTGGCACCCATGCATCACATGCCTAATTCATGCACTTGCCATTCTTCCCTCTCACATTTTTAGCCAGAAAACCAACTGCCTCCCTCTGAGTTGCTAGCGACCTACCCACAACCCCTCTTTCTGTCTCCCGCCTCTTTCTCTCTATACCAGCCTCACCTGACACAACTACCAACCCACCCGGTCCACCTGCCAAACTGCAATCACAGCATTGTGCCTCCAGCTGGCACCATGTAGGGGCACAAGTGTGTGTGTGTGTATGTGTGTATGTATTTGCACTCTAGCTCAAGAAGGGACTGATCCCAAAAGCTGGAAAGTTTTATTTCTCTTTTGTTTGTGCCAGTTGACAACTCAACACTTGTGCAGCTTGGTAAATGGTCTCCTTTATTCCTAAATCATTTATATTACTAAGTTTTGTGTTAGTGAAAATCAGGACTTTTGCTGTAACACTGTAGTATTAATTATAACAGAGTTATTCTACGTCTCAGCTTGTGTTTGTTCTCCATTTACCTTTAACAGTGTCTCCCATTTTCAACATTGTTTCTCGGGCACATTGTTTGCTTATAACTTTAACTCTTTCAAGGTCCGATGGGAACAAACTGTGAAACTTCTGGATGGAGAGTTTAACTGTTTGCCAGGAAATGTTCTAATTGCTACAGCTTTTGTTTCATATTTGGGACCTTTTGTGTCACAATATCGTGATCAGTTAATCACTATGTGGAAGAAAGCTGTAAGTATAATGATCTGAATTAAGCTGTCTTCCAATTTTCTATTGACTGTGTGTGGTATTAAATACATTAATACTAGTTACCAAAAATAAATGTGTTAAATATACATGTCAAATTTATTCTCTCATTTTCCTGAACTTATAACTGCAAGTGCAAAGACATGACTTCTAAAATAGTGCTAGTAATTTTTACAATTTGTGTTTTGCTGTGCTTGTATCAGACAAGGTATTTGTAATTTGGTTTCCTTATATCAGACAGCTTGTACGATCCATCAAGATCTTACACAGTATTGTGAATTCACATATCATACAGTGTGGTTTGTGGGATAATTTAGAGTTGAAAGTTATTCTTATATTTATTGATACCTTTTGTGAGAAGAATTGTGTGGGTCTCAGTTGTTATGAGTCCACAAATGGAACCACACCACAATAGATAGCTTCAGATGTGTAGATAGCTTCAGATGTATCTAATATGCATGATATAATTAGAGAGAAGACATATAGAAAATTAAAAATTTTTTCAGTACAAACAATCTGATTCAGTGAGCCACCTAATTTGGAGGCTTCATTTTCCATAATCGTAGTATTTTGAGTGACCTCTTGTTGCTATTCCTTCTCTTTCTCACCTTGTACATACTTGTATCTGAAGCAATAGGATGATCATGAAATAACAATGAAAATAATCAACTTTTGACAATATAATGTAATTGGATAGATAAAAGATCTTCTCACCAATCGGTGGCAGAAGAAGACACAAAGAAGGAATGATGGCCACATGTGCTAATATTCTCTTTGTTCTCCTGCTGCCGCTTGAATCATAAAGTAAGTCATCTAGAATTCTTTTTGGATTTCAATACACTAGTTTTTTAAATATAGCTTACAACACACACTAGAAGAGCAAAGCTATTATTTCTCTCTCACTAAGCTCCGATGACAGGAAAAAGTTTGTGGAAATTCGTGCATCTGTATAAAAATCGATGTGTGAAACTTACAACTACCCTAGTAAAAGATCTTGCCGAGAACCTTGGAAAATTCTGGTTCTACATAAAATTGGTAACCAGGTCTAGGGCTTCTAATTCCATCCAGTCACTCATTGACCAATCTGGTGCGGCAATAGGAGATAGAAAAAAGTAAGCAAATTTTGAAATTTATAATTTAAGAAATTGTTCGCACAGACTCCATTATGGAGGACATAGTACAAAGTATCTCTGGCATAGAAAAGCAAATAAGTTGCCATGTCCAGGTGGGATTGCAATTCAGTTTTACAAAGAGTACTCTACAGTATTCGCTCTTACCTAGCTTGTATTCATTGTGAATCTCTTGCCTAGCACAAAGTCCCAAGTGACTGGAAGAAAGTGCAGGCAACTCTTGTATACAAGAAGGGTAAAAGAATGAACCTGCAAAATTATCCACCAATATCCTTAACACTGGTTTGCTGCTGAATTCTAGAACATGTACTCAGTTCAAATATAATAAATTTCCTTGAGACAGAAATGCATCTGTCCACAAATCAATATGGTTTTGTAAAGCATCACTTGTGTGAAACCCAGTTCGCCCTTTTCTCACATGATATCCTGTGCCTTTTCTCACATGATATCCTGTGAATTGTGAATGAATGAATGGCAACAGGCAGATTTCATATTCATAGATTTCTGGAAGGCATTTACCACATTGTCCCACTGCAAACAGTTAATGAAGTTACAAATGTACGGAATGATTTCCCAGGTATGTGAGTGGCTCGAATACTTGTTAAATAATAGAACTCAGTTCATTGTCCTCAACAGTGAGTGTTCATCAGAGACATGGTATTGTCAGGAGTGCTCCAGGGATGTGTGAAAGGACCGCTGTTATTTTCTGTATACATAAATGATCTAGCGGATAGGGTTAGCAATAATCTCCGGCAGGTTGCTGATGATGCTGTGGTGTACAGGAAGCTGTTTTCATTGAGTGACTCTAGGAGGGTTGCAAGATGACGTAGACAAAATTTCTAATTGGTGTAATGAGTGACAACTAGGTCTAAATGTAGAAAAATGTAGGTTAACACAGATGAGTTAGAAAAGCAAACTTGTAATTTCAAATACAGTGTTAGTAACGTGCTGCTTCAAACATTACAAGTTTGTTTTTCCAACTCATCTGCATTAACTTACATGCTCCTACATTTAGACCTACATTTTGAATACAATGCTAGTAGTATACCACTTCCCCCCTTATGAAATATGGACCTTCCCATTGGTGGGGAGGCTTGCGTGCCTCAGTGACACAGATAGCCGTACCGTAGGTGCAACCACAACGGAGGGTTATCTGTTGAGAGACCAGACAAATGTGTGGTTGCTGAAGAGAGGCAGCAGCCTTTTCATTAGTTGCAGGGGCAACAGTCTGGATGACCTATAAAGAAAAACATTAAGTGGTACCAGGTGAACTTACCAATATGAGGAAAATATGTTATCGTTGTACTACATGTATAAAAATTCTCTTAAGTATGGAACGGAGCAGAAGGATGAATTGTACAAAGCGTATCTTGAAGTAAGAGAACCTACAGAACTAAGCTTGGAATGGCAAAAAGAACAGCATACGAAAGATACATAGAAGGGCTCCTAATAAGTGCAAAGCTGCATGGAATGTTGTTGCACAAGAGCATTGCAGGAATGATGAACATAGTGTAGCTCTTGACCCGGGGTAAAGTTAATCGTTTTTTCATGGACTCTGTAAGTGATATTAGAAACAAAATTGAAACAACAAACACTAATGCAAGTGATCTACTTAAGCAACAACAACCTGCAAACAATACCTTTAAATGAAGGACAATCGCACCCACTGAGATTAAAAAGGTGGTGGCAAAGTTCTCAAACTCCAAGAGCATGGACTGCTCTTGGTTGTCCAATTACATAATTAAAAAAACAGTGCATATAATTAGTGAACCATTGGCCTTTCTGTTTAATAGCTGTCTAGAGTTTGGAGTCTATCCTACAACTCTGAAAATATCGAAAGTTATCCCAGTGTATAAAACAGGGGACAAACATGATCTCAAAAATTACCAACCAGTTTCAATGGTTCCCATTTTCTCGAAAATATTTGAATCTCTTATTTATAACCAACTAAACTACTACTTCGAGTCGCTTAACTTACTCTCTATTAGTCAATTTGGCTTCCTCAAGGGAAGAAATACCACCACTGCTGTTCTTTCAATTGGGAATGAATTAATAACAGCCTTCAAGAATTAAAATAAAGCCTCACTTCTTTTATGTGATTTAAGTAAGGCATTTGCTGCATTTCTCATGATATCTTACTTGCTAAACTCAAATTCTATGGTGTACAAGACCCTGCATTGGCAGTAATTGAATCATACCTAAACAATAGGAAGCAGTTTGCCTCTGTCAGAAACAAAGACTCACAATTGCTAGAAGTTAAGACAGGAGTCCCACAAAGTTCTGTCCTTGGGCCCTTCTTTTTTATAATTGCAGTCAATGATTTACCCCATTGTATCCCCAGTACTCTTATTTGTCTGACAAAACTTTGCTTGCTCAGCCTGAGAACATATCAGTTCTGCAAGATATCATGCAAGATGGCCTGGAAGCAGCACTAAATTGGTTCTCATCAAATACACTGCTTTGCAATCCTGATAAAAACCAACAGATTATACTGGGATTGTCAAAAGAGGTAGAGGTGAAAGCAGTTAAAATTCTAGAAATTCATGTAGACTCTAAGTTAATGTGGGAAACAAACATCAACCATACCTGCACAAAATTTTCTCGAGTTACGTATTTAATGTGGAAACTGAGAACCCTGGTGGCAAAAGAATATTTAAGAGTTATTTATTTTGGACTCTTTCAGTCACATACAGAGTATGGACTGCTGATATGGGGACACTCTCTTCACATCACTGAAGTTCTAAAAATTCAGAAGAAAGTGATACGGGCTATGAGCAGAGTATGGACTGCTGATATGGGGACACTCTCTTCACATCACTGAAGTTCTAAAAATTCAGAAGAAAGTGATACGGGCTATGAGCAATTCCGGTAGATCAGAGCACTGCCGGCCACTGTTCATTCAGCTGAAAATATTAACAGTTATTCATCTTTATATATACGCCTCAGCATTGTATGCAAAAAGCAGTATAGCAGATTTGGAAATGAGGGAAAACATACACCACCATAATACCAGAGGCAAAACAAAATTAGACATACCTAGGCACAGGCTGACACGAACAGGGAATTCCCATCTAATCAATAGTCTAAAAATATTTAATAAACTTCCATTTTCTTCTCGGTCAGCTCACATAAGTAGCTTCAGGAGCAAGCTACTAAACTGGTTACTAATCAATTCTTTTTACAATATAACAGAATTTATGAATATAAAATCAATTGACATTAATTTTTAAGGATTTCATTATGTGATGTCACTGAATGTATTTATCTTATGTTATGGTGTATGTTATCATCTATGGGCACTATTTGCAGTGCTCATTTAGCTTTAAGGTACTATTCAAGGAAAATTTTATATGATATCCATGTAAATTGCCTATTCCACCTCAGGTGGTCAATGATGAGTAAAGAATAAAGAATGATTGGCTGATCTGGCCTTGCAACATTAGCCAAAACGGCCTTGCTGTGCTGGTACTGTGAATGGCTGAAAGCAAGGGGAAGTACAACCATAATTTTTCCCAAGGGCATGCAGCTTTATTGTATGATTAAATGATGATTGCGTCCTCTTTGGTAAAATATTCCGGAGGTAAAATAGTCCCCCATTCGGATCTCCGGGCGGGGACTATCAGGAGGACATCATTATCAGGAGAAAGAAAATGCGTTCTATCGATCGGAGCATGCAATGTCAGATCCCTTAGCTGGGCAGGTAGGTTAGAAAATTTAAAAAGGAAAATTGATAGATGAAAGTTAGATATAGTGGGAATTAGTGACGTTTGGTGGCAGAAGGAACAAGACTTCTGGTCAGGTGAATACAGGGTTATAAATACAAAATCAAATAGGGGTAATGCAGGAGTAGGTTTAATAATGAATTTAAAAAAAACATAGGAGCGCTGGTAAGCTACTATGAACAGCATAGTGAACGCATTATTGTAGCCAAGATAGACACAAAGCCCACACCTACCACAGTAGTACTAGTTTAAATGCTAACTAGCTCCACAGATGACAAAGAGATTGAAGAAATGTATGATCAGATACAAGAAATTATTCAGATAGTGAAGGGAGATGAAAATTTAGTAGTCATAAGGGGCTGGAATTCGATTGTAGGAAAAGGAAGAGATGGAAAAGTAGTAGGTGAATATGGAATGGGGGTAGGGAATGAAAGAGGAAGCCACCTGATAGAATTTTGCACGGAGCCGCAGAGCATAATTTAATCACTACTTGATTTAAGAATTATGAAAGAAGATTGTATACGTGGAAGAGGCCTGGAGACAATGGAAGGTTTCAGATAGATTACCTAATGGTAAGGCAGAGATTCAGGAACCAGGTTTTAAACTGTAAGACATTTCCAGCGCCATATGTGGACTCTGACCACAATCTATTGGTTATGAACTGTAGATTAAAACTGAAGAAACTGCAAAAATTGGGAATTTGAGGAGATGGGACCTTGATAAACTGAAAGAGCCAGAGGTTATAAAGAGTTTAAGAGAGAGTATTATGGAATGATTGACAAAAACGGGGGAAAGACCTACAGTAGAAGTAGAATGGGTAGCTCTGAGAGATGAAATAGTGAAGGCAGCAAAGGATCAAATAGGTAAAAATATGAGGGCTTGTAGAAATCCGTGGGAGGTATTGAATTTAATTGATGAAAGGAGAAAATATAAAAATGCAGTAAATGAAAGAGCCAAAAAGGAATACAAAAGTCTCAAAAATGAGATCGACAGAAAGTGCAAAATGGTTAAGCAGGGATGGCTAGAGAACAGATGTAAGGACTTAGAGGCATATATCACTAGGGATAAGATGGATACTGACTGCAGGAAAATTGAAAAGGCCTTTGGAGGAAAGAGAACCACTTATATGAAAATCAAGAGCTCAGATGGAAAACGAGATCTAAGCAAAGAAGTGAAAGCAGAAAGGTGGAAGAAGTATCGGGTGATCAAAAAGTCAGTATAGATTTGAAAACTTAATAAACCACGGAATAATGTAGATAGAGAGGTAAAAATTGACACACATGCTCGGAATGACATGGGGTTTTATTAGAACAAAAAAAAAAAAAACAAAAAAAAAACAACAACAAAGTTCACAAAATGTCCGACAGATGGCGCTGGGCAGCAAAACGTCATTGACTGCCCATGACAATCGTGTATAAAAGGAGCTGTAATGAGAGAGAGAATCAGATGTGGCAGCAGTCGCAGCATGTTGACGTTACCTAAAAAGGTGCTTTTAGTGAAGTTGTATTATCAGAATGGGGAATGTGCTAGCTCAGCGTTACGATCCTATCGCATAGGAAGGATTTGAACGGGTAAAAGTCGGTTGACAAAAACAGCTGTGGCGAGAATGATTTCGAATTTCGAAGCCACGGGTTGTTTAGACAATAGACCCCGTAGTGGCCGACCGAGCACAAGGAGTAATGCTGCTGAGACAGTTCAGGAAGAAATGGAGACTCTAGCAGGTTCATCTATGCATGGGGAAGTCAGCGCTTGTGCAGACGCACGTTGCACCCGCATTCCATACACTATTGTTTGGTTGGCACTTAGGCGTACCCTCCGATGCAATCTGTACAAAATCCATCGGCATCATGAACTGTTACCTGGCAATTTAGTGAAGCGGAGTGCATTTGCGGTGTGGTTGGTAGCAACTCTGTGCCGACGCAGACTCATCGAGTATTTGCTGCGCTAAATAATTATAAAAAGCATTGTTATTAAGCTATTTTTAAACGTGTACATGTGTTATAAATATAATATAAGTGTTGTTAAATAAGTGGAAGTGTTAGTGAAGTATAAAAAAAGATTAAACAGGGTAAGAAGCGTATTTTTCTTCTCCTGCCTGCAGCACGAATCCTAGGCCTAATTTCACACGCGCAAATCGTAAGTAAGAAGTGAATTAAACTTATAGGTAAACGTTTCTATTTGGTATAAATATAATATAAGTGTTGTTACATTAGTGGAAGTGCTAGTGAAGTGTTAAAGAAGATTAAATGGGGTAAGAAGTTTATTTTCCTTCTCGCGCCTATAGCACGGATTTTAGGCTTAATTTCACGCGTGCATATCGTAAGTAAACAGTGACTTAAACTTATATGTAATCACCAATTTTTTATTCAGTACTCTTTCAATTTATTTATATCTGCCTGAATAGTTTCTAGGGTCCTTTGTTTACATTTTAGTCAGTACTTAAATCACTTTATACGATTTCTGTTTTTACCACGAGTGAGAAGTGTGTGACATGCCATAGGATCGTTAGTTCCGGCGTATGGTGTGATGGGTGCTGTAGTTTCTTTCATTGGGCGAATGTTATAGTGGGTGGTCCGGGAAATAGCATTGACAGAGACTCTGAATATTTCATAGAAAGTGACCTGATGAAGATAGCATCAGCAGCGAAGCATATGAGTGTGGGATTTGTGTCTGTGCTGAGACGCCATGATCGGCCTCGTTTGAACTCTTCTGTAGGGAGGGTGAACTTGGAGTTGGAGTGGCTGCTTAGGACGGATATAGGGTCCCATATTGTTTTGATTCCTGTGGATGCTATCGATAGGTGGGACTACACTAGGCCTGGCCTTCACCTCAATAGGAAAGGGAAGGGAAAACTGTCTGGGTTGATTGCAGAAAACTTGAGGGGGGACACTGTCACAAGTGGTAAAATACCAGTGGTCACAGGAGTCAGAGGGATGCCATTTTTAGGATAGGGAAGGAGGAAAGAAAACGAGTTTTAAGAGAGATTGGCAGATACACTCAGTTTGAGAAAACAGATGAACAGGAGTCAGATTTTAGCATACAGCCTCCATTTAAACAATGTTTAACAGAAAGTAGTCAGAAACTGCCAGTTCATCTTTGCCAAAGCAGTTACAATCCCATTAGTATGCAGTATCAATTATCTTTATTACACCAGAACATTCCGGGACTCAGAAATAAAGTTGTTGAACTACTCATTTGTATGGATGAAATGAATTCATCTAACCAAATTGACATAATATGCCTCTCTGAACATCAAGTGACCACTGGTATAGATATGTTAGACATTTCAGGATTTAAGCTAGCTTCCTACTTCTGCAGAGTAGATATGGATGGAGGAGGAGTTGCCACATTTATTAAAAACTGCCATAAATTCAAGAACATTGACATTAATAAATTCTGTTTAGAGCAGCATCTAGAAGCATGTGTAACAGAAGAGTTCCATAACAGATCCTATATAATTGGAACTATTTACCGAGCACCTGCAGGAAATTATCATCTATTCATAAATCATCTAGAAGCTCTTTTAGGTTATTTAAAAGGAAGAAACAAAGAAATTTTGATTACTGGTGACTTTAATACAGATTTTCTAATGCAATCTTCCAGTAAACATTTACTGCAGGTAGTAATGTTGTCTTTCAATCTAACTCACACTGTAAACTTTCCAACTAGGATCACTAAATCCTCAAGGACAGCCATTGATAACATTTTTATAGACAAATCAAAGGAACAAAATCATATCATAAAACCTGTTATAAATGGACTATCAGATCATGACATGCAGCTCCTTGTTTTAGATGTAAATTCTAAGAAGATTATCAAGACTGCTATATCTGAGTACAGGAGAGTAGTCAATCAACCAAAAATTGAGTGTTTTAGAAAACTGCTCAAAGATATGAACTGGAAAGATGTTTATAGTGCTCATGACATGAATGAAAAATATAACACATTCATGAACAATGTCAGTACCATGTTTGAAAACTGTTTTCCTCTAAAAGTTACTCAAAGTAAATAGAAGTCTATAATAAAACCATGGATTACACAAGGAATAAAGATTTCCTGTAAGACAAAAAAGAAAATGTATCTTTTGACCAAGAATAGCTCCAATGTTGATGATTTAGCTAAATACAAGGAATACTGTACAATATTAAAAAAAGTAATTCAGACATCTAAACAAATGCACTACGAGAAGAAGATAGCAATGTCAGGGAACAAAATAAAAACAATATGGGATATAGTGAAAGAGGAGACTGGTAGAACTAGAAAGGAGCAGGAGCAAATAGCACTAAGGGTAGATGACACATTAGTAACTAATGGGCATAGTGTGGCAAATCTATTTAACAAGTACTTTATATCTGTTACTGATAGAATGGGACTGTCAGGATCAGTAAATAATGCCCTTGAATATCTGAAACTAGCCTTTACAAATAGCTTCAGGTACATAAATATGTCACTCACTTCAACAAAAGAAATAACCTCCATAATAACATGTTTAAAAACAAAGTATTCTAGTGGTTACGATGAAATATCAACAAAGCTAATTAAGGCATGTTCTTGTGAGTTTAGTACAATTTTAAGTTACTTGTGTAACCAGTCAATTACAACCAGGACATTTCCTGACTGGCTAAAATATGCAGATATTAAGCCTCTGTTCAAGAAACGGGATAAAGAGATACCATCAAACTACAGACTGATTTCACTATAGCCAGCATTCTCAAAAATTTTAGAAAAAGTAATGTACAGGCAGCTTCTCAACCATTTGACCACAAATAACATATTATCAAGAACACAGTTTGGATTTATGAAGGCTTCTGATATCGAGAAGGCTATTTACACCTACAGTGAAAATGTACTTAGTTCACTAAATAAGAAGTTACAAGCAGCAGGTATTTTCTGTGATTTGTCAAAGGCATTCAATTTTGTGAACCACAACATCCTTTTAAATAAATTAGAATTCTATGGTGTCACGGGCAGTGCTGCAAAATGGTTCAAGTCATACCTTGCTAACAGGATACAAAGGGTGTCAGTGCAAGGGACTAGTGAATTAGCCATCAGTCGTCATCAGAATGGGAAGAAATTACATGTGGTGTCCCACAAGGATCCATCTTAGGGCAACTGCTTTTCCTTGTGTACATTAATGATCTCTCATCAGTTACACTGCCAGAAGCAGAGAGTTTGTTTGCAGATAACACAAGTATTGCAATAAATAGTATGTCAAGTTTAGTTCTAGAAAGACCTGTTAACGATATTTTCGTGGGTATTAATAAATGGTTCAAAGCCAGCTCACTGACATTAAACTTCGCAAAGACTCACTATATGCAATTCAGAACCTGCAAGAGGTTTCCACCCAGCATAAGCATAAAGTATGAAGAAGAGCAGATAGAAGAAGTTGACAGTCTTAAATTCCTGGGATTACAACTTGATAATAAATTCAGATGGGAGGAGCACACCACAGAACTGCAGAAATGCCTTAACAAATCTGTATTTGCAATTCGAGTGTTAGCAGACATAGGCAACATAAAAATGAAAAAGCTTGCATACTTTGCCTACTTTCATTCCATAATGTCATATGGTATAATATTTTGTGGTAACTCTTCAAGTCAAACAAAACTTTTCAGAGTCCAAAAACGTGTAATACATATTATTTGTGAAGTAAATTCAAGGACGTCCTGTAGAAACCTCTTCAAAGAACTGGCTATACTAACTAATGAAATTTGTCCTAAATAATATATCTCTTTTTCCAACAAACAGCTCAGTTCATACATACAATACCAGGAACAAAAATGATCTCCACAAGGACTTAAAAGCACTTACTTTAGTTCAAAAAGGGGTCCACTACTCAGGAATACTCATCTTCAATAATTTGCCAGCAAACATAAAAAATTTAGTTACAAATAAAGATCAGTTTAAAAGGAGCCTGAAAGACTTACTAGTGGCCTACTCCTTCTACTCCATTGACGAATTTTTTAATAGAAACAAGTGATGTATTGTATATATTCATACTCTTAGTATTATTATTTCAGCTCTTTTTTTTTTCAAAAAAAAAAAAAAAATTGACATGTTCCACATCAATGAGGATCTCCTCAGCACGGATCCATGGAACGAAAAACTAATTTGATCTAATCTGTATACTGATGAAGCTCATTTCACGCTCCGAGGGTCTGTAAACACCCACAACTGCAGGATTTGGGCTACCAATAATCCTAGAACTGTCATGGAAACTGCATTGCACAATGAGAAAGTCACAGTATGGATTGGATTTACCACATCTACCATTATTGGGCCTTTTTTCTTCGAGGAAATGCGTGATTCTGGTTTTGTAACTGCTACCGTGACAGGTGAGAGGTACTCGATACGTTACAGAATCGCATCATCCCCAGCCTGGCTGATAAACACCTGCTGGAACGTACGATGTTTATGCAGGATGGCGCTCCACCCCATATTGCTAGACGCATGAAAGATCTCATGTGTGCGTCGTTTGGTGATGATCATGTGCTCAGCCGCCACTTTCGTCATGCTTGGGCTCCCAGGTTCCCAGACCTCAGTCCGTGTGATTATTTGCTTTGGGGTTACCTGAAGTTGCAAGTGTATCATGATTGACCAACATCTCTGGGGATGCTGAAAGACAACATCCGACGCCAATGCCTCACCATAACGCCGGACATGCTTTACAGTGCTATTCACAACATTATTCCTCGACTACAGCTATTGTTGAGGAATGATGGTGGACATATTGGGCATTTCCTGTTCAGAACATCATCTTTGCTTTGTCTTACTTTGTTATGCTAATTATTGATATTCTGATCAGATGAAGTGCCATCTGTTGGACATTTTTTTAACTTTTGTATTTTTTTGGTTCTAATAAAACCCCATGTCATTCCAAGCATGTGTGTCAATTTGTACCTCTCTATCTACATTATTCCGTGATTTATTCAATTTTCAAATTTATACTGACTTTTTGATCACCTGATATATGGAAGGTCTCTACAAGGGCAGTGTACTTGAGGGCAATATTTTGGAAGTAGAAGAGGACATAGATGAAGATGAAATGGGAGATACGGTCCTGTGTGAAGAGTTTGACAGTACATTGAAAGACCTAAGTTGAAACACGGCCCCAGGAGTAGACAGCATTCCATTAGAACTACTGATAGCCTTGGGAGAGCCACCCCTGACAAAACTCTACCATTTGGCCAGCAAGATGTATGAAACAGGTGAAATACCCGCGGAGTTCAAGAATAATATAATAATTCCAATCCCAAAGAAAGCAGACATTGATGGATGTGAAAATTACTGAACTATATGTTTAATAAGTCATGGCTGCAAAATACTAACACAAATTCCTTACAGACAAATGGAATAACTGGTAGAAGCTGACCTCAGGGAAGATCAGTTTGGATTCCATAGAAATGTTGGAACACATGAGGCAATACTAATCCTACAACTTATCTTAGAAGATAAATTAAGGAAAGACAAACCTCCATTTCTAGCATTTGTAGACATGGAGAAAGCTTTTGACAATGTTGACTGGAATACTCTTCTTTCAAATTCTGAAGGTAGCAGGGATCAAATACAGGGAGTGAAATGCTATTTACAATTTGTACAGAAACCAGATGGCAGTCATAAGATTCGAGGGGTATGAAAGGGAAGCGGTGGTTGGGAAGGGAGTGAGACAGGGTTGTAGCCTATCCCTGATGTTATTCAATCTCTATATTGAGCAAGCAGTAAAGAAAACAAAAGAAAAATTTGGAGTAGGAATTAAAATCCATGGAGGAGAAATAAGAACTTTGAGGTTCGCCGATGACATTTTAATTGTGCCAGAGGCAGCAAAGGACCAGGAGGAGCAGCTGAACGGAATGGACAGTGTCTTGAAAGGAGGATGTAAGATGAACATCAACAAAAGCAAAACGAGGATAATGGAATGTAGTTGAATTAAATCAGGTGATGCTGTGGGAATTAGATTAGGAAATGAGATGCTTAAAGTAGTAAATGTGTTTTGCTATTTGGGGAGCAAAATAACTGATGATGGTTGAAGTAGAGAAGATATAAAACGTAGACTGGCAATGGCAAGGAAAGCGGTTCTGAAGAAGAGAAATTTGTTAACATCGAGTATAGAGTTAAGCGTCAGGAAGTCATTTCTGAAAGTATTTGTATGCAGTGTAACCATGTACGGAAGTGAAACGTGGACGATAAATAGTTTAGACAAGAAGAGAATAGAAGACTTCAAAATGTGGTGCTACAGAAGAAAGCTGAAGAATAGATGGGTAGATCATGTAACTAATGAGTAGGTACTTAATAGAATTGGTGAGAAGAGGAAATTGTGGCACCACTTGACTAGAAGAAGGGATTGGTTGGTAGGACATGTATTGAGACATCAAGGGTTCACCAATTTAGTATTGGAAGACAGTGTGGAAGATAAAAATCATAGAGGGAGATCAAGTGATGAATTCACTAAGCAGCTTCAGAAGGATGTAGATTGCAGTAGGTACTTGGAGATGAAGAAGCTTGGACATGATAGAGAAGCATGGAGAGTTGCATCAGACCAGTCTCTGGACTGAAGACCACAATAACAAGAGTATGCTGCTTGACGCAGTCACAGTGACTGAATATCTAGGCATACCACTACAAAGCAAAATGAAATGGAATAAGCATGTAAGGACTGTAGTAGAGAGAATTATAGGAAAATTGGTTCATCTGTAAAATAGACTACATATAAGACACTAGTGTACCCCATTGTTGAGTACTGTTTGAGTGTTTGATACCCACACCAGGTCAGGTTAAAGGAAGACACCAAATCAATTCAGAGGTGGCCTACTACATTTGTCACCATTAGTCTCGAACAACATGGAGGTATTGCAGAGATACCTCAGGAACTCAAATGGGAACCCATGGAGGGAGGACAACATTCTTGTCTAGGAACACTATTGAGAAAATTTAGGAAAATAGCATTTGAAGCTGATTGCAGAATGATTCCACTGCCAAAATCATACATTTCTCGTAAGGAAAATGTAAAGAAGAGAAATTAGGTGTCATACAGAGGCTTATAGACAGTTGTTTTTTTCCCTTGCTCTGTTTTTGAGCGGAACAGGAAAGGAAATGATTAGTAGTAGTGCAGAATAACCTCCGCCATGCACCGTACAGTGGCTTTCGATTGTAAATCTAGATATAGATGTAGACCAAGCTAAACAATTCAAATCAAGTAACTTATGCAGTTCCTTAAATGTTTCCACAGATTTGTAATACCTTCTCACAGCAGCACTTTGTGTATTCTCTGATTTTGAAACTGGTTCCATGTTTCCAGTAAGGAGATATTCTGCAGCAATGGTTATTGTCCATTCTTCCTGTGTCTTTTTGTCACTGTACTCCAATATATCACTGGCAGCTGTACTGGTGGCCACAGAAATTGTATCTGTTGGAATTCCTGAATGGTTATTACCCCACCACATGCATCTTTGTACAGTTGTATTCTGTGAGCTTTGTATACATTTATAAATACAATTAGCTAAATATCCTGACATTTTACAGATCTTTATTTATTTCTTCTTCTGCATGTCTTCTCACAACCTAGCCTTGCAACTGCTTCATCACAAACTCTCCACCTTACACTTCACACCCAATTTCTCTTCCACCTGTGTTCTCAAACCTCCTTCTTTTTCACCTTTCTTCTCACACCCTCACACTTCCATATGCCTCCTATACTTCCAATCCTCCACCTTCTCTCAGCCCATCCCTTCCTCCCTATGTCTCTGTTGATCTTCCCCCTCTCTCTGTCCATCCCCTCCACCGCCTACTGTCTGTGAATCTCCTCCTCCTCCTCCTCTCTGTCTCCTCCTCCCACTTCCTTTCCCTCTCTCTGGCCATTTCATCCTTGTCCCCCCTCTCTGCCCATCTCTTCCTCTCTCTCCTCTCTGTTCATCACCTCTACCCACCCCCCCTCTCTGTCCGTACCCTTCTGCCCCTCCTCTCTGTCAACTTCATTCTTCCCCCTCCCCTCCTCTGGCCTTCTCCTCTTCCACCACTTTCTGTGCATTTACTCATTGTAAGCCCTTTCTCTGTTCATATCGTCCTCACAACCGCTCTTCCCATCTCCCCCTCCTCCCCCTCTCTTTGTCTGTCTCCTCCTCCTCCCCCTCTGTCTCTGTCCATCTTGTCCTGTACCTTCTCCCTGTCCATCTCATCCTGACCTCCTTTCTCTGTCCTCCTCTTCCTCCTCACCTCTACATAACTGCCTCCTCTTGTGTCCGGGACCGATGACCGTAGCAGTCTGGTCCCTTTAATCCCCCAAACCAACCAAATCCTCTTGCCTCCATCTCCCTATCAACCCTCTCTCTCTTCCATCTGTGTGCCCCTATCTCTTCCTCTTTTATTTGCTAACTTCCCCTCTTCATCCTTTACATGCACCTATACCTCTCGCTTCCGCCTTCTGTCTTTTGATTTCCCCCTCCTCCCCCTTGTCTTGTTTCATCTCATCTTTCGTGTCTCTCTGACCATCTCCTCTTCCCACCTCTTTCTCCCCCACTTCTCTCTCCATCTCCTCCTCCCCTCTCTCTCAGTCCATCTCGTTGGCACCCTTAACTCTACCCAACTTGTCTCACCCCCTCTCTGTCCATCTCCTCCTCTGCTCTCTTTCTGCCAGTTTCCTCCTCCCACTTCTATCCATACTGTCTGCCCCCTATTTCTGTCTATCTCCTCCTCCCTGCTTTATGGGAACCTCCTCTTTCCCCTTTCTGTCCATTTACTCCTCCCCCCTCTGTCTGTCCATCTCCTCCTCAGTGCGTCTCCCTATTCATCTCATCACTCTCCCTACCCATCATGTTCATGTCCCATCTTCCCCCCCCCCCCCCCCCCCCCCCCCCCGCCCTCTGCCATCCTCCCACCCTCTCTCTGATGATCCTCTCAAAAAAAAATATTGATCCTGTGGTTTAGGAAAAGATGCTGACATATGTACACACACACTATTTTATATGCCTGGCTGTTATAATTAAATTGACAGAGGTCAAAGTGTTGTGTGGTCTGTATGCATCACAGGAAGCTGAAACATTGTAGGTATGCTCATTAATCGGTTCACTCATGTCATATACTACAAAAATAATAGTTGCACTTCCTGCCCCAAGTGAAAATATGGTGCTGTAAACAGTTGGAATTTGAAATTATTCTTGTTTTGATGTCAATATGCTGTTTGTTGCTTTCCAATGCATGTTGTTTTCTTTTGTGAATTGAATATTGGTGTAAAGTGTTAAGAAGGTTGAAATCTTCATATGAAATGCAGTGGCTATTGTAAAGAAAGAGGGTATAATCTGTATCACTTCAGGCAGGGGGGCTACCTTTATAATCTCGGATCTTATTGAATTTAGCATATGTTAAAATTCAGGAGTTAGTAATAAACACGTATTTGTTTGTTTTCTCCAAAAAAAATCCTGCCTCGAGACACAGGACTGCAAAGATGACACGGCCAACACCATTCTGAAGATGCGAATTTCAGAAAGATTTTTAAAATCCTGCATCTCTGTAACAGTTCTAGATGTTTTGTTAGAATTTTTTTTATTTGAAAGATAATTGCTTTATGATTACAATGGTATCCTCCATTTGGACATATCTGTCAAAGTTCTTTTACTGTTGCCTTTTGAAATTTTTTTATAATTTACAGATTTTTTTTTTTATTTTTTAAATTTTTTTTTATTTTTTATTTTCAAATGCCAGTCCAGAAAAGTTAAGAGTTTTTTCTGTTGATTAGTACCATGTAGTACTATATTCTCTGTAAAGGAGAGCTTCCACTTTTAAGTTGGACAAGTTTTATTTAAAAAAATCATATTTTTTAACTTTCAAGGGTAATGTATGTGTTTCTTACTAATTTCTTTGTTACAATATTTATTTCTGTTGTCTTTGTTGCAGTTATTGCTTATCACTTTCTTTGTTGCTGTTATTTCTGTTTACTTTCATTGTTGCAGATATTTCTTACACTTTGTTGCAGTTTCTTGTCAGTTTGTCGTGGTTGTTCATTGCAGGTTTCTGTATTGTAGTTGTTCAGGGCTAATTTGTTTACTGAAGAGGCTTCTAAGAAATCTGAGACCATCCAGTGGCTTCTGACCATCCAGTGAGTTCTGTGTTATTGTGAGGAATTTGCCAATTGACACAGTTGCAACGTGTATTGTGAAAAGGACTGTTTGAAATGTCATCTGACTTGGGCCACAGGAGGGTGATGTGTGCTGACTATTTGGATATCCATAAAAGAGTGATATATAAGGCAAACAAAAATACACAGGCTTTGTTCAGGTTGGGAATAAGTGTTCTCATTTGTATGAAAATGTTTCCAGTGATGACTTTTTGTGCTCTAATTGTTTTGGCTGAATAACAACAATGATAATATCTGAACAAGGTAAAGCCTCCCATGGTGCAGATGATGCAGATTTTGCATCAATAGAGGAAGAATTAAATACCCTGAATCAGTCAGCTACAGAAGTAGGTGTTAGTCCTGTTAAGAAACTGTGGTCATTGAAGTCATAATTTTGAATATTGTGCATCCTACACTGAAAAGGTGCAAGCTTGAACTATTATTCCAGAGACATTTTCAAAGAAAACAATTTTGAACCATGTTCCATCAGTATCAAAATACATGGTAGAAAAATCAAGAAATGTGAGGTCTGTAATAGAAGTCTTTCGAAGACCAGATCCCTATTATGGTCATCCTGTAGAAGCAGATCAAGTTCAAATGGTTCAATCATTTTATCTGGAAGATAAATAGGACTGTTCTTGCCAGAGTGCCAATAAAAAAGACACTATAAATGTAACAGTTGAAGGTCAAAAAGTTGGAAAGTGAAGAGGTACATGACTCACAATATTAAAGAAACTTTTGCAATTTATAAGAGCATCTGTACAACTTCACATTTTGGAAGATCAAAATTTTATGCACTATGACCACACCCACCTAGAGTGTCTGTTTATGGGTGTACTGTGTGAATTTTGAACTTTGTATGGTAATTTTGAAGAGCTTACTGGAGCACATGACGTATGACACCTTGGTTGGACGTGTGAAGTCATTAGTAGTCTGTGACATACCACGAGAGACTTGTTTGTTTCAAGAATGTGATGACTGCCTTGGAAAGGGAGGACTGTCTTTACAGATGCTTGGTCTTAAAGACGTAGCAGATAACTCCAGAAATTACATTATGCGACATGGGAGGAAAATAAATTAATTAAGAAAACTGTTGCCTTTGACAGTTTCATTGATGAACTTGGTAAATGGTCAGTGAAAGCAGTAACACATCAGCATCTGAAGAAATTGCAACAACACATTGCAGAAGTGAAAGGGTGTGTACAGGCTGAAGAACTATGTTTAGTGCTTCACTGGTCTGTAACTCTCCCACAAGAAGTACAAGGCTCTTATTAGAGTAATGACCAGGTTTCAGTTTTTACAGGAGTGACGTATTTTCAAAACAAGTCCACAAGTTTTGCAGTTATAAGTGATGACATAGGACATGACAGCACATGCTTTGCTAGCAATGCACAAAATTCTTCAACTGCCAACTGGGGCAGAGAAGATCATCATTATATCTGATGGTTCTTCTAGTCATTTTAAAAATTGTTAGTAGCTGTTTGAATTAAATACATCGATTGTGCCAACTGACTGACCATACAGTGCTACTGGTCACAGGAAGGGACCTTGTGATGGTGAAGGAGGCCTGCTGAAGCACCATGCTACAAAACATAATCTTTCCAGACCAAATACAGCTGCAATTCAGAATGCTGAGGATTTTATGAGAGTCATGAAATCTTACACACCCACAGCCATCATTCTTTTGTCCAAAGAGGAAATCAAAGAATTCCATGAGCAGAAAAAGAAGAATGGTCCAAACAAACTACTCCTGTGAAAGGAATTCAGAAGACACATTTTTGGACTCAGACTGATGGGCGAACTCATATTGCACACACTTTAAAGAGCAAAAAAGAAGAATTTTCGTTCATTCAGCCTACACCTCAGAAACAGCAGGATAATATTCAGATTGACAACCATAGAAGGGGGATGTTTTTGGCACGTATGTATGACTGTGACTGGTGGATTGCGGAGATTATAGACACCAGTTACGCGTTAAACAAAATTGTAGTGAACTTTATGCTACCACATGGACCAGCTGCCGGATATAGGTTTCCAGCTGAAGGATAGCAACAACGCCATCAGTGCTCACTTCCTGTTCACGATGTTTTGAAGATTGTAAGTGCTCAAGTTCCAATTGGTTCAACAGGGAGGCATCACTCGATATCAAAGGAAGATAATGAAGCAGTGGAACACATTTTTAATCAGTACAAAACAGAGTACACCGAAGTTGAATAAATTGAAACCTTTAAGTCTTTGGACCTTTCACAAACATTTTGGAACCATTTAAAATGCTTGGAAAATGAATCTCTTACTCATCTTTCAACCTAAAATTGTGTTAAATAAGACTAGATTTTGATTTTCATGAGCTGTTATGTGTTAATTTTGGTAATAAAACAGGTTTTATGTGTGGAAAAATTTCAATTGTTTATAAAACCTGTTCAACCCAAAAGTGGAAGCTCTCCTTTTCTGGGAATGCAGAAAAAAATCAACAGAAAAAGATCAAAATTTTATGGATTGGCATTTTTGAAAAGTAAAATTTGTCTCGTAAATTATAAATAAAGTTTAGAACGCTGTAGTAAAAGAACTTCGACAGATAAGTCCAAATGGAGACTTTTCTTGTAATCATAAAGCAAATATCTTTCAGATAAAAAAACCCAACTAAATATCTAGAACTGTTCCAGAGATACAGCATTTTAATTTTTTTTTTCCAAAATTCGCATGTTCAAAGTGGTATGTGCAGTGTCATCTTTGGAGGGCTGTATCTCGGAGCAGATTTTTTTTTGGAGAAAACAAAAACAAAAAACATATGTGTTCCTTACTTAGTCCTTCATTTTAAAATATGCTAAATTCAATGATCCGAGACTGTGAAGGTAAGATTTTTTCCTAGGGTGCCTGAATTGATGTGGAGCATGCATTGCGGGTAAAGCTATTTTTCAGAGCAACAGTAATAGCAGTGTTGCATTGCAGATGTATCAATGGCAGAAATAGCTGTGAAGAGAGCCCATATCAATAAGTGGGTACAGAATATGATCGAGAAATTTGAAGAAATAGGTGAAGTAGTGGTGCAGCAGGGAGAGTGAGGAGGTCCGTTTTCTTGGCAGATGTTGATGAAGTCGCTGTAGCTATAGCTGACCATGTTGCACATGCATCAAGTGCTTAAGCTGTGTCATGTGAACTGTCTCTCCCTTCCTCAACATTTAAAAATATTTTAGAGTACATTTTACACTAGTATCCCTACAAGATTCAGAATTTACACGAAATGGAGCCCCAAGATAGGCTGCAATACCATGTCCTTGCATTTTGTTTTTTTGGCTTGTATGGAGATGAATGGCATGGACCAGACAATATTCTTTGGATGGACAAGACAGATTTTACTCTGCATGGGGCTGTGAATCTGCAGCACTGTTGCATATGGAGTTCTACTCTACCACATGCTGTGCTGGAATATTCTCTACACTCATCTTATGTGGCTGTGTGGTGTGATTTCACAAGCTTCATTCTCAGTCCAATTTTCTTCAAGGAGAAGACACCTTGAGGACTTGTGAAATGTATAGTGACATCTGTGTGTTATAAGGACCTTGATGTGCAGTATCTGTTTGCATCTTTACAGGAATACAACTGTGACCACACCACAATTTTCATGCAAGATGGGGCAGCACCTATGTCGCTTGCCAGGTGAAAGATTTGCTTTTAGAAAACTTTGGTAATGACTACATCATCTCTAGGCAATTTCAAGATGTGTGGCATTCCATATTCCCCAACCTAAACTCATATGACTTGTTATGGGGATATGTGCAAGGTCGTAGGTCGTGTCTGTCAGGCATATGTCCAGCCATTTCCTGATCTGAAGGGTAGCATCACACTGATTACATCAGATATGCTGGGAGCAGCTGTGACCATGCCATATTATGGCTGCAACATGTCGCTGAGCCTGGACCACATTGAACACATGCTGTAACTCGTGACCATATCCTAATAAATATGCCAGAACCACCATTATCATTTTGTTTGATCATTCGTCCCATTGTCCTGCACCCTCATCACATTCACACTGCTTACAGCACCATATTGCCACCTGGTGGCAGAATGTGGAACTATTATTTTTTCAGCACACCTATTCATGGACGTACTTACTATATTTTAGGGTCCTGTAATGTTTACAGCCCGCACTGCAGCATTCATAACATCAGCAGTTTAGTTGTAACCAATGGGTATTAAAATGCCAACGATGTTTCAGGGTTGTGCAATGTATACAGCCCTCACTGCAGCATTCAGAACATCAGCAGTTTAATTGTAATCAGTGGGTATTAAAATGTTACCCTTACATGGTGAGAGGAGAGAAGCGTTTTAATTAACACCATCCCTTTTTCTTACAACAAGCAAAGGGCCGTTGTTTTGACTAGTACTGCTTTCAATAATCCTCACTTTTGCATCTTCTGCAACTCTCTCTCCACAACCTGTCTTTTAAAAATAGGACCTGAATATTGTTTTAAAAGAAGGCTGGTGCTCTTTAAGCCTTAACTTGCATGCATAGCTCTTAACTCTACTTGGTTGTTCACTAAATATATTTTCCCTGTCAGTTGTATCATTACTTGACAAATCATCATCATCTGTATAGCCTTTTTTTGCCTAAATCTCAAAACCATATATTGTATTAGCAGATGTGTCACCAGCTCTCAATCTTAACCTAGTATAACCAGAAAAATATGTATTATCATTAGAAAAAGTTACTCCGAACTTTACCTGGTCCAATGTTACATTGTTCCTCAATATCCAATCCAGTCCTAGCAATATCTCCTCATTCAAATCACTGGCCACCAAGCATCCTTGCTCAAAACTGCACTGTCAACATGAATCATGATTAAAGTTAGTTTGTTTACAACTTTGCTATACTTATTTGTAGTACCTTAAATCCTAACTCCCATTATAGTAAATTCAATATACTCAGAACTCTCCTTAACTCTATCTCAGAACTTTTCAGATATAACAGAAATTGCACTTCCTGTGTCAATCAAACTATAACTATACCAGTCTCCAACTGTGATCTTGATGTATGGACTACCACATAAATTCTGCTGTTTGTTAATATTAGTTTCTCTAATTCCAGGTGAGCAAGCTTACATAACTATTTCTCACAAAATTTCATATTGAGAGATTACCTGGTCTGTACCTGCTCTAACAATTTTCAGACGACAGGAGACAGTGTGGTACTGGGGTGCAAAACTCACACGTCTCTCGCAGTTGAATCGTGTATTGTGGCAGCTGATCTTCTTCTTGGGTCAGATGGCTGTGTCGATCTTCACAAACTCTTCTTCTCCGAAGACTATAGCTAATTAAAAGAATTTCAAAGTAGACTTCTTTTCTAGTCTTGAAATGATTCTGTACTCTCAGGATACTTTTGTTCAACTCTGTTATATTTTCATCTCCACAATAAAACAACTTCAAGTTTCACACAAGCGTTCAACTCTCGTGAGTCAACCCTGTCTTGGACCATTAGATACTAACAGATACAATTACAATATGTGTGGTTTAATAACCACTACAAAACCAGTTCTTGATTCTCACAAGTCCAACACCAGTAAATCCAATGTAAATTTCTTTAGTTCAATGCGTAATTCATTTGTTCACAACAATACAGTCATTACACCATCAAAGAATAGAGCATTCTTGCTCCTTGTACTGAACATACAGCTCTATGGCGTGTGCTGCGAACACTTGTCTGCGCCGATCGACCATCACTGTTGCAATATTTTCTAGATACATGTCCATCCTGCACACACAAAAACCGGTAGCGAGGTAGACACATCTCCACATCTCACCCTCTTACTTAAAATATCGGGTGTTCAAGACGGTGGAAAGCCGAGTGTCTCTAGAACTTACACTGAAATTCTCGAGGCACTACACTACTACTGTTCAAAAATGCTGTTTTGATGCCCACCTGTTTACTTTCAGACCAGAATTTATTCAAGAACATCTGTTCAGATTCATTAAACGTTATGTTCGGCTTTACATTCTGAGTAGCTTCATCATCAAGGACACATTTAGCTAGTTTAATTTTCACAGAATCAGGCAAGTTCAGAGGAAAACTATCTTTACGTTGCTGTACTGGGTGTATTTTAAAATCTTCAGGGAAGTATTTAAGTGATAAATTGTTACAAAATGGTACAAAATTCTGTCAATTTGTGTATATGACATTTGTTTCAATATCACTTAATCAGATGTTAACCTGTTCAGACAAAGTCTCAATTTTATTATTAACACTGGTAGTATGGCTACGAATTTGATCATTATTTAGTTTTAGTTTCTGTTGAATGAATTCACTTTAGTGCTCTATATATTCATGCTTAATTTTTATTCAGAGTTCCTTCTACCTAAGTGAGTGTGAATAATAACTTCAATCTTCCCCACACACAACATTATGTGATCAACCTTTACTGCTTGAATTTCAAGGTCAGTCGAGTGATGTAACTGACTAAGTTTTGAAAGAGGTTTGCTACTTGTTCATGTGTAGCCTGAATTTTCCTTTCCATTGTCTTAACAGTGTCATTTAGATTAACAATACTCTTTCCTAGGTCACTGTTTTGGCTTGTAAGTTCATTCTTTAAATCATTATTCTGACTTGTAAGCTTGTGATCCAAGAGTTGAGACAATCTTTCTAATAAACCTGAGGTCTGTTTGTTTGGAGAAAATCCTAAGAAATGTGATGCCTCAGAGGGCTGATGCAGGTTTGGTGTTGATGACTGAGTATATGAACCCTCTCCAGTTATATCAAGATTTTTCATGCGTTCCACATTTGAAGAAAATGCTCGGCACAAAACATGGAAATAAATCTGCCTAACCAGATCATCTTTACATGAAAATTCACAACTATCCCCCTGCCTGTCAACAGTCACATGACAAAAAATAGTTGGAAAAATGATAGTCTGAGGAAAAGTAATTTAAAATTTAAAAACTGTACTCATCTCAAATGTGGTGGTACGATGAGTTGCCACACCACACTTTCTGTCTCATTCCAACTATTGTCCAATAATTAATTGTCACACATCACTATTAGACTCTGAAATGAAGTGCAAGAATTAGTACACAGACTTACACATATCCCAGCTCAGCGACACCATATTAAAATGCCACCCTTACTTGTGTGAAAGGAGGGAAGCATTTTAATTACCACTGACACTGAGTGAGAAAAAATACAGTTTCTCTAGTTCTGTCTGTAGTTGGACAGTGGTAATAGTGAATTCTCAATCATATCATTGGAGTAACTTAAGAGTTTGGGCTTCCACCTTTCACAAGTACAGAGATGAGTGAAAACTAGAAAATTTCAATCACAGTTAATGAAAGTTCACATAGTAACTTATCTGCTCCGTATGATGAGATACACAACTTTGACATCCTGGGGTGCTGTTGCTTCAGTTAAGTCCCAGAATTCAGCATTGTTGTTGTACTAATTTTTAAATAAAACACAAGTGTATATCACTTTTCTCGTCTTATTTTGTGACTGATTAGCAAGTACATTTGTGGAATATACATTGGCAATGTGACAGCCTCCAAAAAGCAACAATGCAGACTCATTCCATGGCACATGCGCCATTTCCTTTTAAATAAAACTAAACAGTGGAATATATTGTTAAATGTAATTTACAAAATAACAATTAAAAGTCATTAGATGATTTTAGTTACTTACATCAAAAATGGGCCACATGTTCAGATATTCAGTTTGGGTAAGTTTACTTCATGTCATATACAATTTCAATGAATTTTACAGTACAACAATTTGAATTACATTTTAGTTAATTACAAGCAAATCACTTTGAATAAAATAGTGTTAACAGTATTTTGAATTTCTCTCAAGTGGAGCTATCATTTTAAATAATCATAATGAATAAACATCATACCTTTTCAGAAATAGGAGAGAAGTAAATTTTCAAGACTAGGTGGTGCAACATGAGTGCACAGTTCATATCATGAAGTTTCAAAGTTGGTTTATTAATAAATGGCTTATTCCCCTTAGTTGCTAATATAAATTGGGTAGTATACTAATGTGAAATTTAAACTGAGATAGTAAACTCATATGCACTTATTTTTTAAAGGGCAATTTGCTACTGGGACTGGGTATAGATGTAACAGTGTAAAGCCCAGAAAGCTAAAAATTCGAGCTAAATTAACCTCTTCAGAGAATGTTGACATGAGGAAGGAATTTCAGATAGGAATGGGAAGGTAGTCCCATTTCAGCATATACTAGCCTCTTCCCATTGGCTTCGCTCACAAAAGGGCTTGACACATATATTTGATACATCTCCTCCTCCCCCTCTCTGTGTTCACCTCTTTCTCCCCCTCTCTTTGTCCATCTCCTCCTGCTGCCCTCACTGTTCGTCTACTCCTCCTGCCTCTCTTACTGTCCACTTGCTCCTCCCTCCCCCCCTCTCCCTTTGCCCCCATTTCTCCATCCATCTACTTCTCTTCCTCTGTCTCTGTCCATCTGTTCCTGCTCCATCTATCATTCCATCTCCTCTTGCTCTCCTCTCCCAGTGGGCATTCTAGCAAGATCCTCTCCTGGGAATGCAGAATCTGTAGCAGAAATAAGTTGATAGAGGAGCAGGAGTGTATGATATGTGCCCTCCAGGTGCAGTTACAACATGCAGATGACGAACTAGGTAGGTTGAGGAGGGTGAATGGTGGTGAGGAATGGGAACTGGCAGTTGGCAAGAAGGCAGCTAGGAAGAGGAGATTTTCAGACAGTTATACTTTGCATATATGCAATAGATTTGACCAATTGTCACAATTGAGTGGAGAAGAGCCTCTTGTAGCTGTAGGTATAGGTAATATGCAGCAATCCTCGGCAGTTTGGAGGCCTAGGTCAGTTGCAAAGTCTTACAGAAAGAAGAAGGTTCTGCTGCTAGGTAGTTCGCATGGTAGAGGTGTGGGCCAGCAGTTGCAGGAAGTGTTGGGGAGTGAGTATTAGGTCACAAACATTGTGAAGCCTAATGCAGGGTTGGCTCAGGTGACTGACAGCGTAGGGGAGTTATGTAGGAATTTACAAAGGAGGATTAGGTAATGATAGTGAGTGGAGCAGGGAATAGTCTTCATAGGGATGGGGAATATGATGTAGATGCTGGCCTGGTAAAGATAGCTACTCAAACTGGTTGCATTAATGTGGATTTCATGCAATTGTTTCAGTGTCATGATCAGTCTCATCTTAATGCGGCTGTTAGGTGCGTTAACATGGGGCTGGAGAAGAAACTGATGGCAGAGGGTATGGGTCACATTGCAGTGGTCCAGTTGGCTCTATCAGTAGATCAGGTTTCACTAGAGATGGCCTGCACTCGATAAATATGGGAAGAGGTGGCTGGCAAAGCTTATAGGTGACAGTGTAGTGTGTGTTGGTGGGATCACTCATGGAAAAATTCCTGTAGTAGTTGGTGTTAGAGCTGCACCTTTTTTAGATTGAAGTCAACTGATAGGTATACCTGCTTAAAGGAAGTCCCTCTGAACTAAGGGCTCACCTTCAGAGGATGTAATGTTTACAAGTAGAGAAGGAAGTAGAATATTTCATCTAAATATAAGAGGCATTAGAGATAAAGTTAGTGAACTGGTTATAGAAGTTGACTATAATATTATTGGTATATCGGAGCACCACTTAAATAATTTGATAATTCAGAGGCTTCCTTTACCAGGATACAGATTAGCAGGCTGCTTTTCAAGGAGTTCCTTGTGGGATGGGGGAGTGGTCATGTACATAAAAAACAGTATTCCATTTGAGTCCATAGATGTATCAAGGCACGGAACTGAGCAGATATTTGAATGCTGTGCAGGGGCAGTTGAATTTAGTGAAACTAAATTTCTAATTGTTGCTGTTTATAGGTGCCCTAACTCTGACTCAAGCTAGAGAGAGTTCTTGATTTACCTTATAGGAAGTACCAGAAATTAGTTATATGTGGTGACTTCAATATTAATTTTTTATATGATTGTGCAAGAAAAAGGATGTTGGTAGATCTCCTAAATTCATATGATCTAATGCAGACTGTTTTTTCCAACTAGGGTGCAGGGGAACAATAGCCCAACCACAGTCAGTATTTTTATTCATTCTTCATTACTAGATGGGCATTCTGTTAGTAAAAGGGTGAATGGCCTTTCAGACTATGATGCACAAATTTTAGTGCTAAAAGGCTTTTGTACTCAGACAAACTATATAGGAAAGTTAATCCAACAGCAATAAAGAGTTTTTTGAACCCTGTCAAGGAACAACAATGGCAGGATGTTTATAGTGCCAATAACATAGATGACAAATATAATGCTTTCCTTAACACATTTCTCATGCACTTTGAGAGTTGCTTTCCATTAGAACTTTCTAATCTGGGTACTAGCAGTAAAAGGCAGCCTGGGTGGCTGACTAATGGGATAAGGATATCATGTAGAAGAAAGTGGGAATTATATCAAGATGTTAGATGTAGTTACAAACAAGCTAAGTAGCCCATTACAAACAGTACTGTAAGGTGCTTAAAATGTTATTAGGAAGGCAAAGAGTATGTGGTATGCAAATAGAATAGCTAATTCACAGGATAAAATTAAAACCATGTAGTCTGTTGTGAAGGATGTGTGTGGTCAGCAGCACAAGGTCAACGATATAAAGTCAATTCATAGTAAAAATACTTCTGTTACTGATCAATCAGATATATGTACAGTATTTAACAATCATTTTCTAAGCATTGCTGGTGAATTAAATAAAAATTTAGTTTCTACAGGGAATCATATAAATCTCTTGGCAAATGCCTTTCCAAGATTGATGTCTGAAATACTCCTTTGGGATACAGACAAGGGGGAGATTGAGCCGATAATTAAATAACTGAAGACTAAGGACTCTCTTGGATATGATGGAATGCCTAGCAGAATATTAAAGTATGTGCTGCTCATGTTAGCCCTGTAGTTAGCCATATTTGTAATTTTCACTTTAGGAGTGGTCAGTTTCCTGAACGATTAAAGTACTCAGTAGTAAAGCCACTTTATAAAAATGGATGAAAGGATACTGTATACAATGTCTGACCTATTTCTATGCCATCAGTATTTGCTACAGTTATTGAAAAGGCTGTGTATGTGAGGATAAGTGGTCATTTTATATCACACAATTTGCTATCAAATGTACAGTTTGGCTTTAGAAACCGTTTAACAACTGGAAGTGCTATATTCTCTTTTCTCTGTGAGTTACTGAATGGGGTTAAACAAAAGGTTTTGAACACTAGGGAGATTTTTTTTCTTTATTTAACTAAGGCATTTGATTGTGTTGATAACAAAATATTGCTCTACAGGTTGGACCATTACGAAATACGAGGAGTAGCTCACAATTGGTTCACCTCTTAGTTTAACAATAGACAGCAAAAGGTGGTTATTCACAGTGTTGAGAATGGCTGTGATGTAGTGTCTGAGTGGGGTACAGTCAAATGGGGATGGGGGGGGGGGGGGGGGGGCAGGGATCACTTTTGAGGCCACTCCAGTACCTTATTTATGTAAATGATATGCCCTCTAGTATTACGGGTAACTCTGAAATATTTCTGTTTGATGATGACACTAGCTTGGTAGTAAAGGATGTTGTGTGCAACATTGGGTCTGTTTCAAATAGCACAGTTCATGACATAAGCTCATGGCTTGTAGACAATAAACTAATGCTAAATCACAGCAAGACCTAGTTTTTACAGTTTCAAACACACAATTCTACAAAACCTGACGTTTTAATTTCACAGAATGGGCATATTATTAGTGAAACCGAAGAGTTTAAATTTCTAGGTGTTCAGATAGATAGTAAACTGTCATGGAAAGCCCATGTTCAGGATCTTGTTCAAAGACTTAATGCTGCCATTTTTACTATGTGAATGGTATATGAAGTAAGTGATTGTTCGACACGAAAATTAGTCTACTTTTCTTATTTTCATTCGCTTTTGTTGTATGGTATTATATTTTGGGGTAACTCTTCCCATTCTAAAAGGATATTTTTGGCTCAGAAATGGGCGGTTCAGGCAATAAGTGGTGTAAGTTCATGAACGTCTCATCGACCCCTGTTCACAAGTCTGGGTATTTTGACATTGGCCTCTCAATATATATATTCCTTATTGACATTCCTTGTTAACAGTATTAGCTTATTCCCGACAATAAGCAGCTTTCACACCCTGCATTTGGATCGGACTTACTTAACTCGTGCAGATATGTGTGCAGTATACTGCTGCACCCATTTTCAGTAAGCTACCACACGAATTCAAGAATCTTAGCAGAAATCCACGCACTTTCAAATCGGAACTGAAGAGTTTCCTCATTGGTCACTCCTTCTGTTCTGTCAAGGAGTTCCTTGAAAAATTAAGCTGATTCTTGTTGTATTGTTGATTGCACTTATGTAAACTAATTGCTTGCTTCTTTTTTTTGGGGGTGGGGGGTTCATAAACATTTTATTTTTATCCATTATTACCTTTATGTCATAATTTCATGTACTAACATGTTCCATGAATTGGGAGACTTGCTCCTCAATTTGGTCCTACGGAACTTGATGTTTAAATAAAATAAAATGAAATAACAGCTGTAGTGTAGGGCAACCTGCTTGCTGGGTGCTTGTTGTGCAGACTAGCCTACATGCCAGGGCTGAGAAAACATGTTTTTGCTCATCTCTCCATTGGTGTGAGAATTAGGAGGCTCTTACTCCCACAGTGCTGATGCTTGTTTTTAAGCTGTATGTGTACCAAATTTTGTTGAAATCGATGCAGTTGTTTAGGAGGAGATTGTGGACATACTTAAATATTTGCTGCTTTATACATAAATATAGATGTAAGTAAATTTTTATGGTGATTCAGTGTGTCTCCTTTCTTTGAAGGTAAATCTACAGTTCTCTCCTGGATACCTTTTCAGCTATTTTGTTTAATTCATGCCACTTTGATTTGTTCCTTATTATGCTGTGTACTGTTCCACACCAAGCTGTTTCATATTTGATTATGTTGCTGATACTAATACAGATCCAAGCAGTATTGTACAGTATTCCAGTTTGTCTACAGTCATAGCTACCTTCAACATTCTGTTCTGTTTCAACACTTGGGGTAAGGCCCCATGCCCTGTAAGGAAATGTACCATGCTGCTTAAGGATAGAATGTGTTTCATATAAAGTCTGTCCCTCATATTGGGAATGAACTAATAATATTATCCCCACATCCCAATCTTCTTACCATTCTCACATTATGTACAGAGTGATTTGTTCCTTGGAGTTTGCTTTTTGCCCTAATATCTCTGTCACTTTACCTGTGTCACCTCTTCATCACAAGTGCCACACTCCTTTATTCTGATTTCCGGGTCTAGGAGGCATATTCCTAATAATATGATAATAGCTTCTGTAGAAGTGGTCCTGCATACACCAGTAAATCACAATAGCATGCTCCCCTAGGCTCTGTGTAAAATAGTTAGGTTCAACTAGCCTTGCCCTATATGTCTTCACACTTGCAGCATAACTTACTATGGAAGCAAGTATAGCTTCCTGAAAGCAAGTATAGCTTCCTGATACAGTCTGATGATGAAATGAAATGATCATTTGGCATCACTGTCTGGGAGACCACATTTGGGGTTGTTCAGCCATGTAGTGTAGTGTAGTGTTTTTTATTTACTTTCTTGTCTGAAAGAACAGACACTGTTGACGATCTGCAGCTGCATGAAATATTTCAACATTTATTCACTGAATGTGAATTCCTTGACAACAGGTGTATTAGGTACAGATTTACTACCAAGAGTGACATGAAAATTCGTACCTTGGTGGGACTCAATTCCAGATTTCCCGCTTACCGTGAGTGGTCAACTTAACCAGTTCAGCTATCTGTGCATGCTGCTCAGACTGACCCAAACTCATACATGTCATACTGTCTACACCCTTATATCATAGTCCACTAAATTCATCTCTCACAACATTACTTGGCTTGCTGCAATGTGGAGAATAAGACAACGATGGATCATTGTGTGCCTGCCTAGGCTTCTAATACTTACATGCATGTCTGAAAGAACACACACTGTTGACGATCCACAGCTGTAAGAAATATTTTACAGTTTATTGTTGACTGTGAATTCCTTGATTTCAGCTGTGCTAGGTATACATTTACTACTCAATAGCCACATATGAAAATTTGTGGTGGACCAAGACTTGAACATGGATTTCCCCCTTATACCAAGTGTTCACCTTGACCAAGTGGGCTATCCACACACACTCCCAGGACTGACCCAAACTCATGTCTGTATCTGTATATTGTAGTTCACTAACTTTATCACCTGATGCTTGCAAGATTATTTGCATTTCTGCAAAAGGGAGAGTGAGACAAGAAGGAATAGAGACTAATATAGTTATCATCAATAGTAGGGAATGTAGTGAGCATATCCCCCGTATGTTTCAATGGTGACAAGCAGTGAAGGATATCAAAGAGAAATTTGGAAAATGAGTTAAATTTCTCAGAGAAGAAATTAAAATCTGAAGTTTTGCTGATGACATTCACAGTACTTGGCAGATGAGTTGAATAGAATAAAATTTAAAGGGTCTTGAAATAAAGTTGGAAGATGAACAAAAGTAAAACTTTGTTAATGGAGTTAGTTAGTTGGTTAGTTAGCTAGTTAGTTTCATGTTCATGTTCGTATAGTTGAATTAAATCAGGTGTTGATAATGTAATCAGATTAAAGAATGAGACACTAAAAATATTAGACTAGTTGCTATTGTGTTACAAAAATAACTGATATGGCTTAAATTAAGAGGATTTAAAATGAAGACTGACAGTTACAAAAAAAGCTTTTCAGAAAGAGAGAAAATTGTTAACATCAAATATAAATTTAAGTGCTGGGAGCACATTTATGAAAGTATTTATCTGGAATTTGGCCTTAAATGGAAGTTAAATGAGAAATTGAAACACTACAGGAAGAAGAAAATAGAAAGTTTCGAAATGTGGTGGTACAGAATGATACTGAAGATTAGGTATGCAAATCAGTTAACTAATGAACAACAACAGAATTGAATTGGGGAGAAAATAAATTAACAGCACAACTTGACTTAAAGCAGAGCTAGATTTACAGGGCATATCTTGAGTCATCAAGGAATAGTTAATTTGATAATGGAGAGAAGTGTAAGACCCAAAAATTGTAGAAGGAGACCAAGGCTTGAGTACATAAACAGGTTCAAGTGGATGTAAGTTGCAGTAGTTATGCGGAGATAAAGACTTGCACAGGACAGACCAGCTTGGAGAGGTGCATTAAACAATCTTCAGGTTGAAGATAACAATGTCACAAACAGAGAAGCAGAATACTCACAAACTTTCATGGCTTCATGTGATTTAGTGTTTATTCGTGTGCTCAGGATTCATCACAAGCCATTATGCCCTCACTATAAAAATATATGTTTAATATTGTCACAGTGACAAATTGTGGATATAGAGTAGTGAGTCAGAGATAATCTGTTGATCAGTAAGATGGAATTTTCTGAGTGTCTACTAAATGGATTGATATTAAACCGCATGAAGTTTATAAAATTTTATGACAAAAATGTTCTTTGCTGTATAAGAGTATTCACTGAAGTCTATTTAGAAGTATTGCACTAGAGGAGGAACGTTGGATCTCAAGGAATAATGCATATAAATTTTGACAAAACTGTAACATGTGAGTAGCTCAGCCATATCAATAGTTATAATAATTAATGAAATGTAGCTGCCGTATATTTACTTGTTGTCATGTGAGTCCATTAGTGCTATTTTTTGTGGCCAACTTTGCTATAAATCGTCATTTTAAAGACTTATATCCTGCTTGACTTTTTGGCTATGTTGGTTTTTCTACTTAAAATTTTTCTAGCTTATATCAGAGTATGAATTAGCTTATTAGTATGTTAAGAAATATTGAGGAATGTCAAATAAATGTTATATCTTTGTAATATGAGCTTCAATGTAAATTTCAGAGATAAAAATAATTTATTTATACTTTTTTCATTTCTCAAATTGATATCATTAGCTATATAGTTATAGTATTCATATTTAAAACAGTACCCTAACCTATTATATTATTTTTATAGGTTGTGAAAGATGAGATACCAGTGTCAAATGTCTTTAACATTACAACTTTCCTTGCTGATCCAACAATGATTCGAGAATGGAACATTCAAGGGCTTCCATCAGATGAATTTAGTACAGAGAATGGAATTATCGTCACCAGGGCAACAAGGTGGCCACTTCTAATTGATCCACAGTGCCAGGGCATGAAGTGGATCAAGAATATGGAAGGAAAAAATGTAACTATGTTTCATTTGTGTGATATGACACTTATGCCATCTCTAAAATAAGGCTAGTGTATTTTGTGGTCATTTTAACATCAAAATAGTTTAATCATTTCTCAAAATATTGTCTGTTGTTCTATTACAGAGTTATTTCATGTGTAAAACTCAAAACATTGATACATCTCTCATAACTATACTATCTGATTATTATTGTTATTATAATTATTAGTGTTGTTATTATTATGAATGGAATAAAATAATAATAAATATAACTAATGTTGAGCAAAGAGGCACACCCATGAGTCATAAGCTCCCAAAACATTTTATTCACTGATGCAATCTGTACATCTGTACACAGTTTCACAATATAAAATACTGTAGTAACGAATTCAAACAAATTCATTGTCAAACTTTAAAAGTTTGTATATGCATATGCTGCTGCAAAATTTGGTTTTCTAATGATGGAAATTGGCTTTTTTAAACTGGTAAAGCATATTGTTATTATTATTATTATTATTGCTTAGTGAACATGTCAGTCAATAAACATTTCTTAAAACTGTTGCAAATGATAATAGGAAGCAAAAAGGTGATATGGGAGAAATAAAGGTGGCAGAATGTTAACCTTCATTTTGGGTGATGAAAGAAAAGGGGGGAGCGCATGCATGTGGATAGAAATAGTGATAGCACCAAGAATTTAATGACTGCAACTGTGTTGTAATTAAAAAGGAGGTAATGTATATCACCAAGGAGGAAACAAGCTAAAAATAGATTCAACTGATAGTGTAATGTGTCTCAGGGCTTTTCTACTGGACAACAATTGTTAGCATTTCAGTAGTATGATATTCAAGCTTTCCCATAGTGACTTCATTGTGAAAGTCCAGAAACACCCGAGAAAACTAATTAAATACCGGTGCCTACTTCAAAATCTTTTAGCCATACCCATCAAATCTCAGACCCATACAATTATTATAAATGTGGGTATGATTTCCTTTTCATAAATTAAATGTTCAACAGACCATATTATTGCAGCTTACTGTGGTTCACCCTACAGAATATTTACTTTCATGAGCCAGCACACTCAGTCCATTGTCCACAGCTTATCATATTTTTAAAAAAAAAAAAAAAAAAAAAAAAAAAAAAAAAAAAAAAAAAAAAAAAAGAAGAAGAGGTGCTTATCCAACACCTCATCACAACTCCTATTTGTTACAAGACATCTTCCCACTAGTCACGGCAGATGCTTTTTTTAGAGCACCCATACCCCCCATGCGTATGCCTATGTTAAAATCAAACACTACTCCCATGTCCTGCTGACTTCAGATAGATCTACTACAGCTGTTTTAAAGCCTAATTTATCCTTCAACTGCTGATTTTAGAAAAAAATGTTTGCTATAATCCTGGTCATCTATTTGGTTCTCAACTGTACAAGTGTCCAGCCCATCCATTGTAAATTCAGAAGAATCCTAGGTTGATTCAGTTTCATAGCAATGGCCATGTTAAGGGCAACATCTCTTCTTTCTATCATCACATTAACACCTTCCTCCAAGTAAATTTTTTTGATCCTCCACTGCTGAATGTGCCACTTTCTTTGATATGGCCATTCTTCTCTTTAATGCCTTTGTGAGAAACCGTGTTTTTCCAATCCACCGATAGTATCTCCATTTCAAGTGCTTACACACCTTTTGTTTCATTAAAGCTATCCCCTACAGGTACCTGTGAACACAACATATGCATTTGAATAAATGCAAATCATACATTTTAACAGTACATACTGAATATACAAAGGGTATTGCTATGGGGTTTAATAAGTAAAATACAAACAAATCTCTCATAGAATAGCCTCCAATTGAAGGTCAACAACTGTTTACCTTGAGAGTTGCTCTATAAGAGGTGACCAAAAAGTTTCCATTCAAGGGCATTGCTTCATCATGTATGCAGTGTAGCACAACTCTGACATGGGTACAACGACATGTAGGCAAGGGATTAGTGTGGCATTCATGTCTTTTCGACGTCCATGCAGTAAATGTGGAAATGTGAACTATGCAACATTATTACCAGATGCGTCCAAAAAGGACCAGCCTGCTGTTCTTTTCTTGGCTGCTGAAGGACAAACACTGGTGGACACCTATTGGAGAATGAAGGCTGTTTATGGAATAGCATGTCTGTTGTCTGGTAACAAGGGGTGATGCTGCTTCATGATAATGCACATCCCCGTATTGAAAATGTCATTGTGCAGAACTTATGCCAACTCAAGTATGCACCCTCTAGTCCTGATCTCTCTCCATGCAATTATCATGCCTTCGATCCCTTAAAAAAGACACTGAAGTGTGGGCAGTTCCCATTGGATGAGGGTATGCACCAGACAGTTACAGACTTCTTCACACAGCAAGGCATAGTGTTTTACCAAATGGGTAGTGGTGTAGTGGTAATTCTTGAACCTTCCTGTTTCATTTGCTGGTGGTTCCATTGTTCTGTTTAGTTGGAACCAACAGAGGAGCATTCCAAAATGGAGTCAGATATGGACGCGCATTTAAAACAAAGATGTGTGATTGAATTCCTCACTGCTGAAGAAATTGTGCTGATTGATAAAGGTGTATGTAGATAGACGTGAGCAATGTGAGGCAACAGGTTTGGCATTTTCGAGGTGGTGAAAAGGGTGTGCGCTGTCATCCCTTGCAATGAAAAGCATCTTGATCAACTCATCCATGCTGATTGGCAGATAATGACCAGAGAATTGTGTGCAAAGCTGAATGTCAGCTGTAATGCCTTGGAGACAACGTTGTAACATCTTGGTTATCACAAAATCTGTGCGAGTGGGTCCCATGGGTGCATAAAGAAGAACAAAAAACTCATCGAGTGGAAATTTGCTGATACGTGCTGGATCAATACAAAGCTAAAGGTGACAATTTTCTGAATAGCTTCGTCACTGGAGATGAGACATGGTGTCACTACTGTGAGCTGGAATCCAAAAGAAAGTCCATGGAATGGGGACATGCGGACTCTCCATAAAAGAAGAAATTAAAGACACAGCTGTCTGCAGGCAAAGCGTTGTGCACAGGCTCCTGGGATAGCCAAGGTGCAGTTTTTTTTGATGTCCTGGAGCCTGGAGAACCTGTCAATTTAGTATGCTGCAGAATGACACTAGCTAAGCTGAAAGCCCAAATTTCCAGGGTAAGGCGAGAGAAGAAGACCAACTTTCACCTGGAACATGGAAATGTTAGGCCCCACACCAGTTTTAGATTAGATTAGATTAGATTTACTTTCATTCCAATTGATCCGTAGTGAGGAGGTCCTCCTGGATGTGGAACATGTCAGAAAAACAACAATACATGACAAATATTTACAACTAAAACAAATAAGCTAATGTACCATTCCACAGGTCCCAAGTGGAATGATCGTCATTTTTAATGAACACTAAGAGTCATTTTACAAATACTAATGCACTGAATTTAAAATAAAAACGTTTTTTATTTATTTATAAGGTAATAAACATGTAATACAACTACTGTAATACTTATTTACAATGAACACATTACTGCACTGAAATGGTGCAGAAGTCAGATTATACTTACACACACACACAAATTTTCAATGAACACATCACTGCACTGAAATTGTGCAGAAGTTATGTTGTACTTATATACAAATCAGTTGGTTTTACTAAGAAATTCATCAATGGAGTAGAAGGAGTTGGCCACCAATAAATCCTTTAGGCTTCTCTTAAACTGAATTTCATTGGTTGTTAAGCTTTTTATGGCTGCTGGCAAGTTATTGAAAATGTGTGTTCCTGAATAATGCACACCTTTTTGTACAAGACTAAGTGACTTTAAATTCTTGTGAAGATTATTCTTATTTCTAGTATTGATTCCATGAATTGAGCTGTTGGTTTGAAAAAGTGATATATTTTTAATGACAAATTTCATTAAGGAATAAATATACTGGGAAGCTGTAGTTAGTATCCCTAGTTCCCTAAACAGGCTTCTGCAGGATGTTCTTGAGTTCACACCACATATAATTCTTACTGCACGTTTTTGTGCCCGGAAAACTTTAGCTTGGCTTGATGAATTACCCCAAAAAATAATCCCATATGACATTATGGAATGAAAGTAAGCATAGTATGCCAGCTTTTTCATTTTTATATCCCCTACGTCTGACAAAATTCGCATTGCAAACAGAGATTTGTTAAGACGCTTCAGCAGTTCTGTGGTGTGCTCCTCCCAATTGAATTTATTATCAAGCTGTAATCCCAAGAATTTAACACTGTCCACTTCTTCTATCTTCTTGTCATCATATGTTAGACATATACTCTTGGGACACCCCTTACAAGTTCTGAACTGCATGTAGTGTGTTTTTTCAAAGTTTAGTGACAAAGAATTGGCTAGGAACCAGTGATTAATGTCCACAAATATTTTATTGGCTGATCTTTCTAAGACTACACTTGATTTGCTATTTATTGCAATGTTTGTATCATCGGCAAACAAAACAAACTTGGCATCTGGTAATGTTACTGATGAAAGGTCATTGATATACACAAGAAAAAGTAAGGGCCCCAAAATGGAACCTTGTGGGACCCCACATGTAATTAGTTCCCAGTTGGATGATGCCTGATAGACATGTATCAAGCTCTTTCCTAATAACACCCTTTGTTTCCTGCCAGAGATATAAGATTTGAACCATTTTGCAGCATTTCCTGTTACACTATAATATTCTAGTTTACTTAAAAGGATATTGTGATTTACACAGTCAAATGCCTTTGATAGATCACAAAATATACCAGTTGCCTGCAATTTTTTGTCTAATGAATTAAGCACATTTTCACTGTAAGTGAAGATAGCCTTCTCAATATCAGAACCTTTTAGAAATCCAAACTGTGACTTTGACAGTATGTTATTTGAGATAAGATGGTTATAAAGACGACGGTACATTACTTTTTCGAAAATTTTTGAGAATGCTGGTAACAGTGAAATTGGACGGAAATTTGATGCTATTTCTTTATCTCCCTTCTTAAACAGTGGCTTAACTTCAGCATATTTCAGCCATTCAGGAAATATTCCACTGATAAACGACTGGTTACACAGATAGCTTAATATGTTACTTAGCTCAGAATCACATTCTTTAATTAACTTTGTTGATATTTCATCATACCCACTAGATGTTTTTGATTTTAAAGATTTTATGATGGACATTATTTCTGTTGGGGTAGTGAGGGTCAAATTCATATTATGGAAATTACTTGAAATGTCTGGTCTAAGGTAATCCATAGCAGCATCTACCGAACCTGACAACCCCATCTTTTCAGTAACAGTTATAAAATGTTTGTTAAAAAGTTCTGCAACACTATACACATCTGTCACCAATGTATCATTTACTCTTAATGCTATTTGTTCTTCTTCATGTCTGGTCCTACCGGTCTCCTCCTCCACTATATCCCATATTGTCTTTATTTTGTTATCTGATATGACTATCTTTTCCTTGTAATATATTTGCTTTGACATCCATATTACAGTCTTTAATATTTTGCAGTATTTCTTATAATGTGCTATAGCATCAACATTGGAAATGTTTCGGATTGACAGATACAGTTTTCTTTTTGTTTTACAAGATACCCTTATTCCTCGAGTAATCCATGGCTTCTTTGTAGATTTTCCTCTAACCTTGGTAAGTTTTGGGGGAAAGCAGTGTTCAAATAAGGTAAGCACTTTATTAGCAAAAATGTTATATTTTTCATTCATGCCATGAGCACTGTAAACATCAGTCCAGTGAATGTCTCTGAGGAGTGTCCTAAAATAATCAATTTTTGGCTTACTGATTACCCTCTTGAGCTCAGATTTAACAGATTTTATATCCTGTTCAGTATTAACATTTAACAGAAGGAACTGCATGTCATGGTCTGAGAGGCCATTGGCTATTGGTTTTGTAATATAATTTTGTTCATTGGACTTTTCTATAAAGATATTATCAATGGCTGTTTGTGAGCAAGTGGCTATCCTAGTGGGGAACTTTACTGTGGGAATTAAGTTGAATGATAGTGTTACTAACTCAAATAAGTTCTTATTCGGAGAGTCTTTAAGGAAATCTACATTGAAATCACCAGCAACCACTATTTCTTTGTTTTTGGTTATTAAATGGGCCAGTACAGCTTCAAGGTGGTTTACAAACAGATTAAAGTTACCTGCAGGTGCTCGATATACACTTAATATTATGAAAGATTTTTTGTGAAAATCTAATTCTGTTGCACATGCTTCCATATGCTGTTCTAGGCAAAATTTATGAATGTCTATGTTCTTAAATTTATGACAGTTCCTGATGAATGTGGCAACTCCTCCTTTCTCCATTTCTGATCTACAAAAGTGAGATGCTAACCTAAACCCTGTAACACTTAAAAGTTCTATACCAGTGGTCACATGATGTTCAGACCACTCAACTCATCACAAAATTTGGGTGGACTGTCTTACATTTACCTTCCAGTCCTCATTTAGCACCTTTGACTTCCATCTCTTTGGGCCTCTGAAAGATGGACTACATGGTGAACATTTTCAAGACTCAGATGCTGTTGTGAAAGCTGTAAGGAAGTGGTGAGACTCAGCTGGTTCGAATTTTTACAAGTGTGGGAAAATGACAGTCTGTAGCTGAGATATTGCTGTGTTTAGGTGTGCTGTTGTAATTTATGTGCCTTCTTTAGGTTCCATTAATAAAAATTGGAGGCATTACTTTCAGAATGACCCTCATAATTACATATTGCCCAAACCCTTATAAAGTCTATGGTAGAAAGTACTCTTACCATTACTAGTCATTTTCTTTATTTTTCTTGTCTAGACATGTTATTCAGTTACAGCTACTCTTGGAAAAATTGTGATTATGCTTCATTTTGCAGTGTTATTAAATAAAAAAGCTACTGGTTTATGAAACATATTTCAAATAAGAAATAGATGTATGCTACACATAATTGATACTAACTAAACTTATGTCAGTTTTTACTTTTCACCATAAACTCATGTTTCCTGTATGTGATTTAACTGAAGACACATCTGGCATACTAGTATAAAGTGAACAAACATCTCATTAAAATATAATAACAAGATTAGTTATTTTTATACTCTAAATTGATGAAAATCTCATAGCTGGTCTTTGTAAATAGCTCATTATAAAATACTGGCTATTGTATAAAACAATACTACATTTCTTAGCTTTATCATTTCTTGAATGGTGACTATTCCCAGGATTTGATCCTTGTTTATTGTAAACACACATATGCTAACACTTCGGTGGCTGTAATACACTAAAACTATACTTCTAGTTAGCTAACATTTGTGCAGCAGCTTTTCAGTCACTTAAATTTCAAATTCAGTGGCACTTAAAGATCCCAGCAATCTTTTCCTGTGTTGAAGTCTGTCAATGTGACACTCTGCCTTCTGTGATGAAGGTAAGGTGCCATCCATTCAAAAGGGATGTTGTTAATTCCATAGTATTTTAGCATGCATAATAAGAGAGCTATTCTTCAAGTAACCTCAAATTGGCTATTAAAAAAAGGGGTAAAAAAGGAAAAAAAAATATTTCGTACAATATGTTCTTATGTGTTGACATCACTTCTCCACTTAGTTGCCACCAAAATTCAGACATTTGTTGTGCTGTGATTGTGCTTCTGTACCCCAAGAATAGGCTGCCTAGTGCTTCAGCACATTGACAGCAAACTCACTGTCAGTTGTGAAATGCTGAGTAGCCAGCTAGGCCTTCACCACGGAGAAGAGATGGTGCAAAGACCAGATTACAGTGGGGTTGTTGGAAAATCTCCTACCGAAAAAGTCTGAGATTTTCCCCCATTGAATTTGCAGCATTGGATCACATATTGTGGGGCAGAATGAATTTTTCTATTTTTTCAAACAATTGAAACTTCATGTGTGAATATCAACAATTAAGGAAAAGATAGAATTGCTGCTTACCATAAAGAAGGCATGTTAAGTTGCAGGTAGGCACAATTATAAGACACCTACACAAAGCTTTCAGCCACAGCCTTCATCAGCAAAAGAAAAACAGAAACACACACTATTCGCACACACAAACAAGCACACATCATGCACATGTGACCATCATACATGAAGTGTTCTTGCTTACTTGCTTGTGTGTATGTATGGTGTGTGTTTCTCTTTTGCTAATGAAGGCTGTGGCTGAAAGCTTTGTATAAGTGTCTTTTGATTGTACCTATCTGCAACTTAATGTGTCTTCTTTATGGAAAGTAACAATCTATCTTTTTCTACATTATTGATTTGTCTATTTTTTACTGATAATTTTTTTAAATTGACCTTTAGGGTCTTATAAGAGTCTCTCAATAAAGTGGTCATGTCACAGTATTCCCTCACATTACTCTTATAAAATCTGCTGTCAAAACTTCTTTGTAATCCCAGAAAAACTGTAATCACCATTTTGTGATTTAATAGCATTTTCTTGAATTGTTTGGGATTACCGGGAGATTGTGTGTGTGTCAACTGTTTTGACTATTCTCTAATTTCAGAGTTCACATATTGAACTCATGTCATGATTCTGTTCAGAAATTGCTCTCTCTCTCTCTCTTCATGGTATCATGGAAGGAATATCAAGGCGGAACCCATTCTTTCTGTTTTGTGAATATTGGTTAGACATTTTGGAACCCACCACGCACAAAACTTATAGTATCCTAACCTCTCCATGACAATGTCAGAGAGGGTAGTCCTTGAAATCTAAGACGCATCTTCAGGAAGTTCAGAAATTGGGAACCAACACTGCACATTCACAAGAACCTCAATATGTTGCACAAATTTGTCAGTCGAATTTGTGTTGCACAAATTTGTCAGTCGAATTTGAATCTCTTTCTACTATTTTAATTATGCCTATCTGTGCAGTCAGATTTGGTTATCTTCTCCACTCCCTCACATTGCTGTCACTCATAACCTCATCCCCTTATAAATGAGATAGTCAACAGTGAGTCTTATTGACATTGACTCCTGCTTGCAGGAAATGAATAACCGAACATGCATTGCAAATGGCAGAAGATGAAGTACCATTGTCCATTTCCTTCACTTCCTCCTTACAGAGCGCTGAATGAAACAGATGCCATCAAGCTAAAAGCATTTGTTTATTTTTAATAGTCAACCAGAAGTTAATTTATGAACATCCCTATAGAATTTTGTGATCCAGCAGATGTTTCATGTCTAACTCAGCCAGAAGGTATTCTGCAGAGAGTCTTGTACAAAAGTCTAACTTAGTGACTGCTAATAAGTACTGATCAGAAATATCAGTCAGTGCTCTAGCATAGGTTTGAAATGACTAGTTATTAATATGTGTCAGTAATTAGAAGTGGTTTCTGCATCTGCAGTTTGGATATGAGTGATATTACAGATATTAAAGTCTGTTTTTCCCATAACTTCTCTCTAAACACTCATTGATTCATTTTTGTGAATACTCAGTGCATCACTTGCTTTCCGTGGTCTTAATGTAATTGTTCAGCATATTTTATTGTTAACATATCACTAATATGGTCAGATAATGCAGTTACTATCAGCTTTACATCTAAATCACAGAAGGCAGTTGGTTCTGGAAACAAATTGGTCAGTAACTTTTGCTGTTTGTCCTTCAATTGTCATTGGGAACATTCATTGACATTCCAGCTGCCTTTTCATTTTACCTCATGGATTTAGATGTTCATCCTTTTTATTCATAAAGCTCCTGATGTTTTGCGCGAAGATATTGAATGACTGTTCTTCAGTTTTTTAGCATGGACTAAACTGCAGTGTTTTATTTTCTCAGTAGCTGTTCCAACTGAACCTATGTTTGTTCTTTAGCTCTGTTTTTTAGACTAAAGTGCCCTCCTACCAGAAGTATATAGATTCAGAGCAAGCCATGTATGTTATTGATATTTTTAATTTTAAAGAGCAATAAATCCATGAAAATAATATGACAATATTTCTCAAAAATCTATAAAAGTGGGTAAAGCAAAGGTAGTCAGCCAGGAGTGTACAAAACTCAAGTTTATTCCTGTATCTTCATTCTTGCTATTTTTTGATTAACAGTATTTTATACTGCAGTGTCTAGTCATGGGTGCAGACAGCTGAAGGCTGGAATGCATAGAGAATGCTGGAGGATGCCTTATCCAGCTTTGGTATTCAATTTGCTTATTATGATATGTCAATACAGAGTTGGTGTTGTTTCATTGCTCAGTAATAAATCTTTCTTTTATCTGTTTAAAACTGAAGTTTAATTTTGATTCAAACAGATGTCTTAATGGAGTATGAGCTGGTAAACATATTGTACAGAGCACTTACGATAAAGAAGAATCATTTTAAATGGAGATACACATTATCATTGCAGTGTCAGAATTCCACTGTAGAATTCATATCTTAATCATAATATACAGATGCTGTTGTCAAGTCACATTAAAGTATTGTAGATTTAAAATTTAAATAACTGTAGTTCTCTTTTTCTTTTTATTGTCAAGGATTTAAAAGTCATAGATTTTGGGCAAGCAGATTTCATGAAAACTCTGGAGCAAGCAATGCAGTTTGGAAAACCTGTGTTACTACAGAATGTACTAGAGGTTCTGGACCCATCACTGCAGCCTATTCTTAACAAAGCTATTATCATCCAAGGTTTGTGATAAGTATTAAATATTGGTATGAGAAAGAAAAATTTTATATTCATATGTGGTTTAAGGTAAATAATAATAAATAGATTTATCATTCAGAACATAATTTAGCTAGTGAAATTTAATTTCCTTGTCTCTGCAAGTTAATATTAGTGCTCTCACTAACTTCGCACTTCTTTCACATAACTTATCAGATCTTTGTACATGTTGCATCATTTCCTCCACATAGATTTTTATGATAAGACTTTCCCAATGTATAGATTGTTCAATGAAATTTTGAGCAAACTATTAGATGTTAGTAACTTGCTATCATCATGGTCAAAAGATTCAGTACCAAAATATTGTGGCAGTAAGTTACTAACATTCAGCAGTTCACCTGAAATTTCATGGAACAATAAGATACCTTTTTGAAGGTAGAAGAGGGGTAATTTGGGGGGTTTACGAAAAGGGGAGGCGGGGTGGGTCACATAGTATAAAACCTGCTCAGCAATTTGGCTGGAGCTGTTGTGGTTTTTCCATCCTCGCTGGTAAAACATTTGCATAAGTATCTGCCATAGATACTGAAAATAGTGTCCCATAGATATTTGTTTGGCCAGCCCATCAGTGCCTTTGTGAATTTATTGATTTTCTGAAATTCTCTTCAGATACTTTACATTTAAATAATCATAAATTTGTGTGGCCAGCCCATCAGTGCCTTTGTGAATTTATTGATTTTCTGAAATTTTCTTTAGATACTTTATATTTAAATAATCATAAATTTCCCCCTACACAGTAGGGAAAATGTTTGGAAATGCATGAGATATTCAGAACTAGAAGTTAACTCTAAAAACACTCTTCTGTCCATTAAAATTAAAATGCCAGAAAGAAAGGACAGCAAATAAAATTGTTTTTACTGCATGCCTACAGAGGAGAATAATAAGAATCATCATCATTTATTGCATTAATGGGCTTTTAAGGCCTACAGCAGCAAAAACAAGAGAAATAACCAAACTTAAAAAATAAAAAATAACACACACACACACACACACACACACACACACACACACACAATAAAAAATTATAAAAGAACACATTACAAAAAGCCCAATAACAAGGATGTGAGGCAGTCACAATGAAGAAGACATGTACTGCAGATAGTCATTGATTGCTGCCCATCTCTAGCTTTATCTTCCACTGTTGTCACCTCAACTTGTTTGAGGATTGTTAATATTCAATCCTTCCATCCAATTCTTGGACATCCCCTTTTTTATTTTATTTTATTTATTTATTTATTTATTCATCCGTGGAACAATAAATATTGTATGGATGTCGTCAGATTACAACACATGAGCACACATTTACATTTACAATTAAACAGGTTTCTCATATTTTGTATAGTTTTTATAACTAGTCATACACATATTTATAATTACATAATATTTTGGTGATAATGTCATATGTTGCTAATAATCTACATATATGTTAAATATTCTTTTACAGTATAAAAACTTTTACTTACTAAAAAGGTTTTAAGCTTTTGTCTGAAAGTGAGGGGCTCATTTATTTCTTTAATTTCTTGTGGTAATTTGTTGTACAGTTTTATCCCATTGTAAAATATACTTTTTTGTGTCTTTGCCTTGTTCTTTCTATCTAGATGGATGTGGTGACAAGCTCTTGTTTCATGGTCATGTATTAGGCTGTTTGTGTTGTACATGTTAAGATTTTTCTTAATGAACATTATGTTCTGAAAGATATACTCACAAGAAACAGTTAGAATTCCTAGCTTTCTAAACAATTCTAGACAGTGGGCCCTGTTGTTGCTATTTGTTATTATCCTTATGGCTCTTTTTTGTACTTTGAACACAGTTCGTATGTTACTGGCACTTGTTCCCCAAAACATGATCCCATAGCTGAGGACTGAGTGTAGATATCCGTAATATGTTATTTTAAGACAGGTATTATTGCATACCGGTGCAAGGATTCTAAGAGCATAGCATGCTGTGGATAATTTCTTTGCCAAAATGTTGACATGGTTTGTCCATTTCAGTTGGCTGTCTACATTCATCCCTAAGAATTTGGTACTTGTTACACATTCTAATTCATTATTATTAACTTTTATTCTAGTGGCATTGTGTTTTTTGTTCAATTGGAAGTTAATATAGTTAGTTTTCTTTACATTTAGGGTTACTTTATTTTTTAATGACCAGTTGTGGACATCATTGAGAGCCTCGTTTGCTCTTTCTGACAGTTGTGTTGGATTTTCACCTGTTATTACTATGTTGCTATCATCAGCAAAAAGTATTTTTTCGCCATGTCTGATACTTTGTGGGAAGTCGTTAATGTATATAAGAAACAATATTGGGCCTAATACACTTCCCTGTGGGACGCCTATATTCACATTTTCTGGGTCAGACAGGTGTTTTATAAGGGAATTGTTTGAAACTTGTGATATCTCAACTCGTTGAACTCTGTTTTCCAAGTATGATTTGAACCACTTCTTTGTCACGCCTCTTATTCCTATTTGCCCTAATTTATGAAGTAAGATTTTGTGGTCAACTGTATCAAAGGCCTTGGACAAGTCTAAAAAGATACCACTTACATTTTCACCTTTGTCCAGTGCTTCTAAAATTGCTTTAGTGAACTGTGCTATAGCATATTGTGTGCCTTTTCCGGGCCTAAAACCAAATTGGTCATTGGAAAGAAGATTATATTTATTCAGGTAATTTAGCAGTCTCTTTTTGACTAGTATTTCTATTATTTTAGAAATTCTTCTTCTTCCGTGTCCGGATGCACCAATTATATCTTCCCTTCCCAGTAATTAGCAACGTAGATTGCTTTGTCATTGACTTTCAAAATATCATCTTTAGTGCATGTCATAGACGTGTCTGGGCAGATCAGTAGGTGGTCCAAGTCCTGTATTGCTCCGCATTCACACCTATCGCTATCACTGTAACCCCATTTAAATAGGTTTGATTTGCACCCAGTTACTCCAGTGCGCAGCCGGTTTAATGACCTCCAAGTTGTAAAAGGTAGTTGAAATCCTGCAGATCCCTCCTCAAGTAGTTCCATTGTGGAGTGTGGCACCATTTCTTCCCAGAGAGATAGCCGCCTTGCGACGGGCTTGGTGGCGAGCTCTTCAGTAGTTTCCATGAAACTCCTGCGGGATTTCAGCCGGACACGTTGTTTTCGGTGCATATACATCGGGTGTCGAGGATCATTCTTTTGTTTTGATCTTTCGATCTCGGCGGCTACTTGTCTGCGGATAGTGGGTGGTGCTATGCCTATGATGGGGTAAATGATGTCTGTGGGAGTTGGTTTGAGGCATCCTGTGGCAATACGTACAGTTTCGTTTACGGCGACGTCAACTTGCTTAGCGTGGGCAGAGTTCCTCCAAACTGGCGCCGCATATTCCGCAGCTGAGATACTCAGCACCAGACCTGTGGTGCGCAAAACATGTGGTTGAGCTCCCCACGATGAACCTGTTAGCTTCCGCAGCATGTTGTTCCTGGCACAGACCTTTTTTTTAGTGTTGTGACAGTGCTGCTTAAAAGTAAGTGCTCTGTCCAATGTTACTCCCAGGTATTTTGGGCTGTTTGTATGTTTCAGCTCTTCCCCTTGCCACATGACTCGGAGTTTCCGTTTGGCTTGTTTGCTCCTAAGATGGAAGGCGGATACTTGTGATTTACTGGGGTTTGGTTTGAGATTATTGCCGTCGTAATAGGTAGCAAGTTCTGTTAAGGCTCCTGTGAGATTCTCCTCCACTTGTTCAAAGGTTTTATCCTGTGTGGCCACTGCTGCATCATCAGCATATATGAACATTCGTGTCTGGTGGCTGATGGGAAGATCATTGGTATAGATGTTAAATAATATTGGAGCCAAAACACTGCCCTGTGCAAGTCCATTTTTCTGTGTCCTCCATCGGCTGTTTTTAGATTGTAAGGTTACATAGTAGCGTCTGTTCTGTAGCATACATTGCACGAACATAGAAAGGGTGTAGTCCTTAGTGACATTATACACTTTCTGGGTAAACAACTTATGGTTAACTGTGTCATCCATAAGTTGCTTACCCAGAAAGTGCACCAAAACCAAAGATTTTAGAAATGATAGACAGTATAGAGATCGGCCTGTAGTTCTCTACATTTTCCACATCTCCGTTTTTAAGGATAGGTATAACTTTTGCTTGTTTTAGGTACTCCGGAAAGTATCCAGACTCGAAAGATTCATTAATTATGTCTGTTAATGGGCCCTTTATGGAGTCTATACAATCTTTAATTACGCAGACTGGAATTTCATCAAGTCCTACTGAAGTTTTATTTTTTAGTTGGTGTACTACTAGTGCCACTTCCCTTTCTGTAGTTGGCAAGAGCACCATTGAGTTTGTTGGCTGGTTCTGAGTAGGTAAATCATACGTATCTGGAAATTTCTGCTGTAATTTTTTTGCAATACTACTGAAATATGAGTTTACAAAGTCAGCTAATTTTTTAGGGTTACCTACTGGTACATCTTTGTTTTTAATATGTGAATTGAGGTCCTTTTTAGCAGAGTTAGATGTTTCCTGTTTGACGATGTTCCAGGCTGCTTTGCTCTTGTTTTCAGCTTCAAGTAATATTTTGTTGTTTGAAAGTTTTTTTGCGGCTAGCAACACCTTTCTGTACATTTTCCTGTACTTTTTGTAGGATTGCAGAACTTCTGGGTTAGACTGATTATTTTTTATGGAGTTGAGATATCTAAGAGTTTCTGAGGATTTTTTGATACCTGTAGTCACCCACTGATTTCTCTTTGTAGTTTTAATTTGATAAAGAGTTTTGGGAAACATCTCTTCAAATCTGAGTTTAAAAATTGACATGAACTTGATAAATTTCTGATTTGCATTGGTTTCTGCATAGACTTCCCTCCAATCTTCTTATTCTAGCTGGGATTTAAACTGATCCAGGGCTGATTTGGAAAACATTCTTTTGTATGTACAAAGTTTAGGAGGAGTTTCTACATTAATGTTAGTTTTTAAGATCTGGCAGAGGTGGTCTGCTAGGCCCAGGTTTTGGACAACAATATGACATTTTTTACTATCAATATCTGTAGCTACATGATCTATAGATGAGGAGGATTCTTTCGTTATTCTAGTTGGACAATTAACAAGGGAGGATATTCCGTAACAGCTTAGAATATTCACATATATGTTGCTAGCCTTATCAGGCTTCATCATATTAATGTTTAAGTCACCACAGATAATTACATTTGCTTTTGGTCCAGAAACCCTGTCTAAGCTTTGATTCAGTTTTGAGAAGAATATATCAATGTCTCCACTAGGAGAGCGGTACACACAAAATATGACTAATTTTTTTGCTATGCCAGGTCCTATTATTTCAACAGCGGAAAGTTCGAAATGTTTGTCCTCACCTAGATCTAAAAGATCATATCTTACTTTAAATGACATACCTTTTTTTACATAGATACATGAACCTCCACCATTCATTGAGATTCTGCTATAGTAACATGCAAGGTCAAATGAGGCTAATGCAATGTGTTCAATTTGCTTCCCTTTGCACCAGTGTTCAGTGATACACAAAATTTGGCTATCAAATTTTTCCAATTCTACTTCTAGCTGTTGTGCTTTGTTCTTTATGACTTGAATGTTTTGGTGAAACACTGTTAGGTATTTGTTTTCACTTATTTTGGTGGCACCTTTCCCTTTAGACCTGATGCTAAAAAATCCTTCAGATGAGCTGGTGGCATGGTTATTCTTCTGTTGATGACAGTGGAGGTGAGTCTGTTGCCGGTTTGACTTGGAAGTTGGTGTATCTGAGGGTATCTGCCTTATGTTAGTCTTGTAACTGAGGCCGGGTACCAAAAATCCTGCAGAGTTGAAAGTTTCCTGGTTCTTGTGCTTCTTCTGTTTGCTTCTGTTACTGATGATGATGGTGAAGCTGGTGAAAAGTCTTTCACTGTTGAAGACTGAGGAGCGGCCAATACTGATGAAAGGTCATTGGCTGTTGGCGCATCAGGCGTTTTTTTTCTTGTTAATGATGCAGTTGCTGATTCCCAGCAGATTGGGAATGGGGGCCCCAGTGTGGGAGGGATCTGTCAGCTCAAAGGATGTGGCCAAACCACTGTAGCCTCTTCTGTCCTAATATTTGGCCAGTATGTGACTTTCCAGAGAAGTGGTACAGATCTTCTTTTGTTCTTTGTTCACATTTAACATAATAACTTGAAGTACCTTTCTCTTTAAGGCACAAATTACTTCTTCAGTTGTTGCTGATGTCACCCAGGTTTCATAATACTTGTTTAGATACATAATTCTTGTTTAAGTCTCTAAGTGATCTGGGGATTTTTGGAGTGCAAAATTTAGTATACACATGTCTCACCTCTGGCAGAAAGAATGGTCTAGCCAGGTTGTATTGTAGTTGAACTGAGCTTGAATGATAAATTCATGTGATTTGATTTGATCAGGGAGACAGAAACAGCAGTGATCCCAGCCCCACTATTGCCCACACCAGAACAGGGTTTATCGTGTGGTTCTATTCCATGTGATTTCTAGTAAGGTGAGGCAGTACACTTAAAGAGTAGTAGGAGGCCCTTTAGTAGTTCTTTATTAGACATAATTTCTTCAGGACACAGTATCCAAATATTCTCCGTCTTTTTCTTCGCATTGGAAGATTAGGTGTGGTGCAGTTTCATCACCCTCTCCGTAAAATGTAACAAGCTTTAGTGACTACATTTCAATTACTTAACTTGCTGAGTGTTGAAAATATTATTAAATATATTGGTCTTTAAATATGTCTGCTTGTGTCTGTATGTGTGGATGGATATGTGCGTGTGTGCGTGTGTATACCTGTCCCTTTTTTCCCCCTAAGGTAAGTCTTTCCGCTCCCGGGATTGGAATGACTCCTTACCCTCTCCCTTAAAACCCACTTCCTTTCGTCTTCCCCTCTCCTTCCCTCTTTCCTGATGAGGCAACAGTTTGTTGCGAAAGCTTGAATTTTGTGTGTATGTTTGTGTTTGTTTGTGTGTCTATCGACCTGCCAGCACTTTTGTTCGGTAAGTCACCTCATCTTTGTTTTTATATATAATTTTTCCCACGTGGGATGTTTCCTTCCATTATATTGATATCATTAATTTGAATCCAACAATTACGTTTGTTATTGTCACTGTTGCATTTCGAAATCTTTTCTGTCGTCTTATTTTCCTCTTTCTGTTTTTGCCAGTAGTTTCACTTTGTATTCACCTTCTCCTTTTTACCGTAATCTGCTATACTATTTTATCCCGCCTATATATATACTCACTAATACGTAACCCACTTCCAAACCATAACCAAAAAAATATTTTTTTTGCCGCTTTCAGCACTACCGCCGCTATAATATCCACCGTTTCTAGTTCACAAACAGCTCCTTTCACCTTTTAAACAACCATTTCGGCCAGTTCTAATAACTTTCACTATATTTCCATTTCCGTTGGTCTTTAAATATGTCTGCTTGTGTCTGTATGTGTGGATGGATATGTGCGTGTGTGCGTGTGTATACCTGTCCCTTTTTTCCCCCTAAGGTAAGTCTTTCCGCTCCTGGGATTGGAATGACTCCTTACCCTCTCCCTTAAAACCCACTTCCTTTCGTCTTCCCCTCTCCTTCCCTCTTTCCTGATGAGGCAACAGTTTGTTGCGAAAGCTTGAATTTTGTGTGTATGTTTGTGTTTGTTTGTGTGTCTATCGACCTGCCAGCACTTTTGTTCGGTAAGTCACCTCATCTTTGTTTTTATATATAATTTTTCCCACGTGGAATGTTTCCTTCCATTATATTGAAAATATTATTGAGGTGTATAACTCAGTTTTAATGCAACTCCTCCACTTAAAATGTCATCTGGGTTCAATTTTATGTAATGTCATGCAACTTTGTGATGAGTTCACCAAAAAATAATGTTGTTGAAACACACAAAATACTTTTAAAGCATGTTTATTGCATCACACAGAAATAGAACTGACATAGGTTTGTTTAGTGGCCAAACCTGAGGACGGCAAGGGTGATACTGCTACTGCCATTGGTGCTTAGATAGGAGAAAGCAATAACTTGAACACTCATATGCATTGTTTGAATTTAACATGATGGAATTTACATTTGGAATTTGTATCATTTCACAAAGCCTGCAATGAAAATCTACCCCACAGATCATCTCAGTGTCTCTGATACAGTTAGTATATTGAAATATCACAGTTTTCATATTAAGGTTTCCTGAAATATACATCAGTAACAATCTCCTAATTTTTTCTGTTAATTACTTTACAGTTGCAGTATAACTTTGGTTTCCAACATGAATCCTGTGTCTTTACAGTGGGGTCTATTGTAATTACTGTTACTCTTCTATGTATAAATTCCATAAAGGCGAAGTTAGCTTCTGTTTGCATTATGTTTAACATATTTTAGATTTATTGTAAAAAATCTCCGTAAACTTACCAGACTTGTTTTAAATTTGTCTTAGTCAGCTAATTTTCATTAATACTGTGTATCAATATTACAGTTTAAACTTCTACATGTATATAACTTCTCAAAAAAAAAAAAAAAAAAAAAAAAAAATCAAGTGGTAGTATCATAATCACCAGTATGGGTGAATCATTCTTTTCGTATAATGCTGCCTTACATACCCCCAATGTATCGCACATAAGAATTATGGGTGAGAATTTACCATGGTGTACATGCACCAAAGTAGGAAGTTTAGTTTACCAATCAAAATAATAAATTTTTGAAAATATAATGTAACTGGGTAGATAAAAAATCTAATCACCAAGTAGAAGTGTCTCGCAACAACTAAAGCTACGGTTGTATAAGACATTAATAATGCCAGTAGTACTTTATGGTTCTCAAACGTGGAGCACTCGAAAACAAGACCTTAAGCGACTGCTAACATTTGAAAGGAAAGTCCTCAGGAAAATATTTGGACCAGTCAGAGATCAGACAACTGGAGAATGGAGAAGACGCCGTAACACTGAATTAGAAGAGCTGTACAAGGAGCCTAACATCTTGGGAGTGATGAGAAGCAAAAGACTGCAATGGGCTGGACATGTTGTTAGAATGAGGGCTACAAGATGGTCCAAAATCACAATGGACTGGATCCCGTCAGGCAGCAGACCAGTGGGAAGACCTAGAAAGAGGTGGATCGATGGAGTGAGAGAAGACCTGTTGCAGCTGGGAGTCACGGAAAACTGGAGACAGATAGTAGAAGACAGAGACGGATGGAGAGCTCTAACTGTGGTGGCGCGCGGTCCTCTGGGCCTCATCGCGTGAAGAAGAAGAATCACCAAGTGGTGGGAGGTGAAAGGACACATATAAAGGTTAAGGAAATCTGCACGTTTTCATATCCAGTGGCTCCTTCTTCTATCAGAAGTGTTGAAGAGGAAAGAAGCGGGCTGAAGAGAAAGGGCTGGTGAGGTTTAAAAAATGGGGAGAGTTCAGAAAAGTCACCCAGAACCCTGGGTCAGGGGAGATGTACCAGAAAGGATAAAAGGAAAGACTGATATTTGGGGACTGCACTGGATGAGAGTTGAAAACCTGAAAGCTTATAGATTACTGACAAGCCAAATATTACTGACAAAACGCTGTGCATTAGTTAACTAGAGTGGAAAGCTAAGTGTGTTGTATATGGTAGAGGCAGTGGTGGTGGTGGTGGTGGTGGTGGTAGTGCTGGTGCTGGGGGAATAGACAAGTCATAAAATAAAAGATGTGGAAAACTAAAAGGGAGTGAAGAATGGAATAGTTACTGCGAAGAAATGGTGAGACCGAAGAAATTAAAGTAAATTATGGGCAGGTGGCTGATGAGACCAAGGACATATTGTAATACCAGTACCCACCTGTGATGTTTGTGGAAGCTAGTGTCGAGGGGGAAGATTCCAGATGTCATGTGTGGTGGAAGAGGTGCTGAGGTCAAGACATATTGTAGTACATGATCTGCAACAGGTATTGTGTGTTTCAGTGTACATCCTCCGTCTATGTCCATTCACTCTGACTGATAACTTGGTGGTAGTCATACCAATGTAAAAGGCAGAATAGTATTTACATAGCAATATGTGTCATTTCACTGGTGACTTTCCCTTTGACAGTATATGTTTCGAAAGCACAGGGCTGGTATAGGTGGTGTTAAGAGAGTTCTTAGGACAAGTCTTACAGCAGGGATGGTTGCAGGGATTGAAGCCATAGGGTAGGGAAATGGGTGCAGAGGCAGTGTGGGCCTGAGAAAGACCTTGTGGAAACTGTGAGGGTGATGAAAAGCTATTCTAGGTGTGGTGGGCAAAATGTCAGACAAAATGGACCACATTTCAGGGCATGATTTTAGAGAGTCATAGCCTTGTCAAAGTAGCTGATTAATACATTCAAGACCAGGATAATACTGAGTGATAAGAGATGTACTTCTAAGTTCATTTTTGAGGGGTCAGCAGTACCAGGATGTGATGGCCCAGGAAATCTGTTTCTGAACTAGGATGGTAGGCCAATTACATCAATTGAAGGCTGAGGTGAGAATGGTGGTGTATTGCTCTAAGGAGTGTGTGTCTAACCAAATAAATTTTCCTCAAATTCCAAGGGTTGTCAGTGCTTGTAGAAGGTGGTGTCCCCCTAGAGAGGTGGATGGCACATTCACGTACATCATTCCATGCTGGTTCATTTCTATGCCAGAGTGGATAGTGAGTGCCAGGCTCTTGGAAACCAATGACTAGATGTTTTCAGTGGGTGAGAGATCTGGAAAATGGGCTAGCCAGGGCATCAGTCAAACACACTCTTGTATTGATATAGTTCAGGAGGATGCACAGACAACATGTGACCCAGTGTTATCTTATTGAAAGTCTAAGTCAAAGAGACCTTAAATATAAGGCACAGTCACCAGCCTCAACACACAGAAATGTGATCTGTGCTGTCTAAATTATCAGTTGTGCAAATCAGAGGTGATTGTGTTGTGTACCTACTGGCACCACATACCATCACACCATGTGTGGATTCCTTATGATGAGGAATGAAGTCAGGCAACATCTGTTATCCTCAAAACCTCCATACATGGATACATCCTCTGTGATGATGTGTTCAGACCAAGGACTCATCTGAAAGGGCTAGATGGTGATACACCTGTGTCTATTGTTGTCATTCACTGTACCACTATTAACATGTCTATCTCTATTGCCACATCATAGGTAGACATGACAATTGCTGCTGTGCTGACAGTCTATAGTGCTTCAGAAGTTGTGGCACTGTCTGTGTGTATATTTCTCTTGCTGCAAATGAGCCCATTTCCTGTCTCAAAGTACATGACATGGCTGTATGTTCCAGTGTGGTTTAACAAACAGTATGTGTGTTGTCTTAGTTGGTGTTCATGTGGAACAATAAATTGCAGCTTCAATAAATCACAATCTTACTGCTGTCTAATTCTAATGCCTAGTTGATGCTTTTCCTTCTTACATGAAGTGTAATACGATATTCTTTCAAACAACCAATATCCAAACCCAGTTTCTGTATGAGATACGTGCTGCATGAATTTTCCTTGTAATATATACTTCTACTTTGTACAGTTGCCTAAAATGTTAATGATTTGCATATCCAAGCGTGTCATATGCTTCATGCAAATTTGACTTTTGTTTGCAATACTTTTATGGTAGTGAAACTGTAATGGTCAATAGTACCTTGACAACAACATGCACAAGTCTGTCTGGAAAAGTAACACTTTGATTCATTACACAAGTAACTCAATATATTATCATGTTCAGCTTGAACAACATCTCTGAGTTACAACAATCATATTGAAGCATTAAAATTCTGGCAAAAGTAATATAGTAATAACTATTTATTTAATATGTATGGCTCTAATATGAGAATAAATAAATAAATTCAAATTCTGTAATTCTGTCACTAAATATCATTTTATTGCTATGCCTATTGCTATGTGAAGTCTTTCATCAATGCTACTTGCCAATATTAGTCTGATTTCATGCACAATGATGTTTTCACTTATTGGTGTGTAACAGTGGAATAATAACTTTTCTATCTCTTTTCTGTTAAATGTCTTTTAAAGGAATGATGTAAGTGCAGTGCAGCCGAGTTTTATAGTGGTGTCTCAATAGACTAGAAACAGTTGGAAGACTGACTTCCTGGAGGGGCCACTTCCTGTTTACTCTCAAAATAACACTGCACTTTCTCAGGCAACTGTGAGTTGTGAAATCTACTGATACAGAATTTTGACAACTGAGCAGCAGATGGGGCTATGTAATTATGAAATAAATACAAAGCTTTTACTACAGGCATGTAGAACAGTGCAAAAATTGTATAGCTTTCTGATAAAGTCTTGTACACAAGACGTGAGCCTTACTCTGAAAAATAATACAAAGCTGAATGTGAATAACTCTTAATATGTTGAATGAAAACGCCTTCACCCATGTTAGTTCACAGTTGTTATTTAATTTGAGCAGTCAGTTTCAACATTACATTACACCACCTTCAGGCACCTGTGTAAAGACAAAAATGGTAATAGTGTGAAATACATGACAAAAACATCAGTGTAAGTATTATATATAGTGGTAATATGTAGTAACATGTAACAATACCAAACTGTAAGGTGGTTACATCAAAGTTGAAGATAAATTAAAAAATAAAATGAGAAAACAGGTGCACACGATATTGATATAAACTAGGGAACAGAATATATATTCCATGAAAAATTGTAAAAAAGAACCTGCTAAATAGAGGTCAATATTGCATGTTATGCCTAGATAATCACAGTGTAATGCTAATGTTAGTGCCCATGAAATATCTGGAGCAAGACAGTCACAATCATATACTGATGGGTGCAAACTGAAGATAAAATATTTATTTATATGTCTTCACAGACCAATAGAACATTAAACCACTTACGGAGGTCAGCTCCATGTTGACTATCTGTACTGCTGTGTTCCATACATTAAAAATAACTAATAAAACAAGAATATAAACTTACGTCAATACAGTCTGACAATCACAGATTCATAAGGTGCCAACTATTTATTAAAAATATTTTTAATGAACGAAACTGTGAATCTAATGTAATATACTGCAACAAATTACCACTAAGCAGGAAGTATTGAAATATATGGAGAAGGTCATAACCAACATTGACAATAAAGTGAGAAGTCTGCTAGTAGGCAGCCATGTGGCTAGGAGATATACCAAACTATAAACTATGATGTAAGTCCAAAGAAGAGTACTACAATACATACACAGTATATTAGAAAGTAAATCAGAACAACCAAAGTCGCATACCTCTACATGACTGATAGCTCTTAAGCAGAGTAAGACAAAGGGAAGTACGAGGGCTATGCCGAAAGTTTTTAGCAGCCCGTAAACCATAGAGCGGAGGACAATGGTGTTGTTTTCATTCAAAAGAGCGATGTTTTTTGACCTTGGGACATGCGCGGGCAGCCGCTGGCTAGCGGTGATCCCCCCCACAGCGCGGTAAGAAAGCACAGGCAGTGCTGAGTCAGAGACGGTGCAGGATGGAGCTGTTGCGCCGCGACTTTCGCACCATGATTTTTCATGATTATAAAAAGGGTATAAGTGCCGAAGAATGCCATTCTTCTTTGCTGTGTGTTTTTGGTGAAGCTTCCCCTTGTAGGGCCACAGTTGGAAATTGGTTTCACGAGTTTTTGAGGGGTCGGCAGTCAGTTGAAGATGAACCTCGTCCCGGTCGGCCAGCAACAGCTGTGACTCCTGAAAACATTGATGCCGTGAGGAAAATGATCAAAGAAGATCCACATCTTACATTTTGCGACATTGAAGGGACAATTTATTGGATCAACAGCAGCACAGACCATTGTTCATAGTCACTTAGGCCTTACTAAGAGATGTGCCCATTGGGTGCCACATTCCCTGACAGAAAGCCAAAGGAGGAGAGAGTGGACTGGTGTTGTTTCATGCTCGAAAAATTCAATGGAGGTTAAGTCCCAAGACACCTATAATATCGTCGCAGGTGATGAAACGAGGGTCTACCATTATGACCCTAAAACAAGGAGACAGTTTTCTGTGTGGTGCTTTCCAGGGTAGGAACCACCCACAAAAGTTCGATGAAATCGGAGCTCTGGAAGAAAGATGGTGGCAACTTTTTCACAAAGATCAGGCATCTCACCTCTGTGACCTTGGACACGTGTCGTACAGTCAATGCTGAATGGTGCGTAAACGATTGTCTTCCAAAAGACATCACCACATGGAAGTCACAGCATCCAAAGTCCAAGAGTGGGCACCCTCTGCTACATCACGACAGTGCATCTGCGCACGGGGCTGCCAGAACGATGGACTTTCTGGAGAAAGAAAAAGTGCGAGTGTTACCCCATCCCCCCTATTCACCTGACCTGGCCCCCTGTGACTTCTTTCTGTTCCTTAAGACTAAGGAAAAAATTCGAGGGCAGCGGTTTTCATCAGATGAAGAGGCCATTGCAGTGTACGAGAGTGCACTAAGTGACATCCCAAAAGAAGCTTGGATGAACACATTTTCTAAGTGGTTTCAGAGAATGGAAAAATGTATACATGCTAATGGAGAGTATTTTGAAAAGTTGTAAACGTTTTTTTGCAAATAAATTTTTTTTCACACATTCTGCTAAAAACTTTCAGCATAGCCCTCATATAACCTACTATCAGGAAAACAACCAGAGAATGTGTGTCAGGGTGCACCATACAATGTGTAATATGTCAGTTGGTACCTTCATGGGTAGGTGCTTATATGAGAATATGGATGTCAAGGAATATACCAAACACTATGCCAGGCATTATCAAGACATTAGATGTATGGGCATGCATTCTGAACAACATACCCATATCAGCTAAAAAGAGTATAGATGTGTGAAAATGAACACCCATCATGTACCATGATAACAATGTAATGAACGAAGAACTCACAACATTAACCCCATAATGCTAATGAATGTAGTGTAGCAACCTTCATGGTTGCACATCGATGAATGAAAGCAAGCTAGTGAGTAGGTCAAAGCAATGTTAACTTGCATCTTATGGGAATGGTGAAAAGTTAGAAGCATACTAAAACGTAAAAACATCTATGCATTCTCATGAAAAATGGCATTAAAAACCAAGTAAGAAAAATGTGTAAAAAAATATTCCTGTACATACTGAAGACCAGTAAAACAGTATCAAGTGTAGTTACACAGCTAGTGTAGGAAATTGCTAGCAAGAAGTACAACAGTCACAACCTACAATTATATAATCTTCATAAAGTGGTATCCCATACTGTTGGCATTACGTTGTTAATGTTGTGAGTCCTTCCTTCATTACATTGTTATGATGGTACATGTTCATTTCCTCACATCTATACTCTTTTTAGTTGACATGGATATGTTGTTCAGATTGCACGCCTGTACCTCTAATGTCTTAATAATGCCTGACGTAGTGTTTGGTATATTCCTTGAAATCCATATTCTGATTTAACCACCTAGCCACGAAGGTACCAACTGACATTTTACACATTGTATTGTATATCCTGGCACATGTTGTCTGGTTGTTTTTCTGATCATAGGTTATACTTTTCTTTGTCTTACCCTGCTTAAGAGCTTGTGATGTTCGCCTGCTTTATTCCTTCACTGAGAGTCTTCGGTGTCAATGGGAAGTGGAAGTTCAACACTGACTACTGTCAATGATGAAGCCAACAGTTGCACAATTGTGTTTCACAGTTCTTTACTTTCACTGTTCAAAACTACCCCAATATTACACAATTATATGGCAAGTTCACTGTTGGTAAATATTGATAAGCCTTGTTAATAGGTTGCAGGAGGACATGAGCAAATTGCTACAGTAGTTTGCTGCTGAACATCTATGAACTGTGAAAACCTAACCACACAGTTCACAGTTCTTGCAGAATAATACGGTACGTGTGACACTATTTCTCAAATAAATTGAACAGACATGGTCATTAACTGTTTTAACACACAGCCTATTTGTGTTACACTTATTCCACTGTTAAGTTGATGCATTGTTGTTAAGCTAACCAATACATAATTCCCGTGTGAAAATCGGCTGTGGACTGGATTTTATATATCCTCACAATAATAGCCACTGAAACTATACAGTGTTCGATGTTTAAGTTAAAGAAATTACAATTAAGACATAACTCATTCAGTTAACTGAATACATAAAAAAACCTCCTTTGTAACAGTTCCTCGTATCACAAATGTCAGGCCAAATTATTTGTTTAAATAATGAAGTTAACAGCTATTGTTATACAAATAATACATTTGACAAACCTGTTAATTATTTTGGAATTAATTAAGGACTGGTTTGCTAGTATATTTCTGAATAGAGCCAAATAAATACTTTAAGAATCCTAGTAGTTCTTCCTCCAAATGTTTATAGTTAGTACATAATTTCTATTTGTTTATAAGTCAACATTAGAAGCTAAGTCACAGAACAATTACTGATTTCACCCTGTAATAAAAGTATTAATTAGAAATGGTCAAAATAAATTAGGAAATTAATTACATACACAAAAATAAGCACATAATTAGACCTGGTGCAATATTCCTTAATACTGAGGGCCAACCTTTTTCTTTTACGGTAAAGCAGATTATACTCATGCACTTAATGGTAATTAGGTAAAAATGAAGATGAAAATTAATTTAAGGAGGCAGATAGCAAAACAAGAGAGGAAGTAAAGAGATCCCAGCTTGCTTCGTCACAAGCTACATGTCATATATAGGTATGTGTCTTTGGTTGTTCTGAATAAAGTGAATGGCTTTCTAATATACTGTGTATGTATTGTAGTACTCTTCCTTAGACTTACATCATAGTTTATAGTTTGGTATATCACCTAGCCACACAGCTGCCTACTGGAAGCTTCTCACTTTCTTGTTAATGTTGGTTATGACTCTTTGACCTTTTCCATATGTTTCAATACTTCCTGCTTAGTGGAAAATTGTTGCAGTGTATTACATTAGATTTACACTTTGGTTCATTAAAAATATTTTTAGTAAATAGTTGGCACCTTATGAATCTGTGATTGTCAGAGTGTATTGACGTAAGTTTATATTCTTGTTTTATTAGTCCTTTTTAATGTATGGAACATGGCAGTACAGATAGTTAACATGGGGTTGACCTCCGTAAGTGGTTTCATGTTCTATTGGTCTGTGATGACATATAAATAAATATTTTATCTTCAGTTTGCACCCATCAGTATATGATTGTGATTGATTTTGTAGTAACACTGTTCACGTTTACGTAGCACTTCACTTAGCATAGACCGGGACTGTGTCCTAGGCATGCCCAATGTTAACTGACTGGGCACGGCCCATGCTGCCCGAGTTGTTGTTGTTGCTGCTACGCCGGCAGAGGTCACGTCCGAATTCTCGCGTGCCCTCTGGTGGACGGGACTCTACTTGCGGCAACTACCGTCCGTGATGCGCCGTGCCGATGTGCGCCTCCCGTGATCTTTCTGGTGGCTACTGCACTGCTTCTCCTTCGGGGGGTGAAGCCACTGTGATCCACTGCATCGGAAGGTGGAGCATCGGGCAGGAGCGATGACCTCCACATCCATTGGAAGCCAGAGTCGAGGGGATCTGCCAACCCTCGAGCCGGAACCTTCGAATATGGCTGGAAGTGACCCACACGAAGAGGCCCCCGTCGTCCCACCACCAGAGCCCAGGACAGAACGGGCGACAAGCTGTCGAACTCCGGATCCTGTTCCACCCCAGGAGGGGCAAGACCCAGTGGCGGGGACGATGGGGAAGGGATGACCACAGGTGAACCAGCCTCCTGAGAAACCATCCTGCGAGGGGGGCCGGCTCTCACTGGGGCATCTCGAACGATGGCGATGCCGGTGCTGGAGCTGCTGGAGGCTGCCAAGGTGGAGAACCATCGCAGCGCGACAGAGTCACAGCGGGGAGAGGCGGTAACGTCCCCTGAGAAACCAACACGGGTGCTGGCAATGGGGAAGCCGGTGTCCGAGAGGTCGGAGGGTGGGTGCCCAAATGTGGACGTAGCTGATTTTGGTGACGACACACCACCCGGTCCCCCGCCTGCAAGATATAGAGCCGGCGGCCATTTCGGCGCAGGACCACTGCCGGTATCCAACGTGGATTGCGACCAAACCCACGGGCCCAGGCCGACATACCCAGTGGAAAGCCAGGTACTCCATTTTGCGAAGACTGGCGAGGACCAGGCTGGAGGAGGTGCAGCAGAGTCCTAGGTTGGCACCCATGGAGGAGCTCTGCGGGGCTGCGTTCTCCCATTGGTGTGGTCCGGTATGCCGTCAGGAAAAACGTCAATGCTTCCTCCGCAGGAAATTCGTGCACATACTTTTTCATCTGTGTCTTAAATGTGCACACCATGCACCCAGCTTCCCCATTTGATTGTGGATGGAAGGGGGGGAGAGCAAATGTGCCGAATACCGAAGCGCCTACAAAAATCCTGGAAGGTCTGCAAAATAAACTGCGGTCCATTGTCCGAGACCAGGGTGATTGGCAGACCTTCCACAGAAAAGATTTTTGCTAGTGCCTGGATTGCAACTTCGGAAGTGGTTGAGGAGCAGCAAACCACACAAGGGAATCAGGAATAAGCATCAATGACAATGAGCCAAAAGCCATTGAGAAACGGGCCCGCAAAATCGATGTGAACATGTTCCCATGCTTGGGTTGCCGGCAGCCCTGAAGAGAACGCTACCCTGGGAGATGCCTGTTGGCTCGCACACTGGGAACAGGCGGCCACCAAGTGCTCGATTTCTCTGTCAATACCGGGCCAGTACACATGTCTGCGAGCCAAGGTTTTAGTACGGGAAACACCCCAGTGCCCCGCATGTAATAACGTGAGGACCTCCCTTCGTAAACTTGCAGGAACAATCACGCAAGGAGCTGTATCATCGATAGCCAGAAGGAGAACTCCTTCCAAGACCGAGAGGCGGTCTCGTAGAATAAAATAATTACGAAGAGGGTCCGAGGCCCGGCCTGGAGGGTGGGATGACCACCCCTGCTGAATGAGGTGTGCCGGAGAACCGGGTCAGCTGCCGTTTCCCTGGTGACTCAAGAACTAGTGATCGGGAAGCCATCAACCGCTTGGCGGGATGCCACATTCAAATGAAAACACATAATCTCCTCTTGATCGAATGTAGGATCCGGGCCCACCGGAAGACGGGAAAGAGCGTCGGCATTGGCATGCTGTCCGGTAGGGTGAAATTGAATGTCATAATGGTACTTAGAGAGGAACAGAGCCCAGCGCTATAGTCTGTGGGCCGCCCTATCTGGAATCTGAGAGGCGGGGGCAAATAATGATATTAACCGCTTATGGTCAGTGATTAACTGAAACTTCATACCATACAAGAAAGGGTGAAACTTGGTAACAGCGTAGACAATGGCCAAAGCCTCTTTTTCCACCTGGGAGTAATGGGCCTGTGCGGGACTAAGAGTTTTAGATGCAAACGTCAGTGGTTGCTCAGAACCATCTGCGTTGCGATGGGCCAGGACTGCCCCCACCCCATACTGCGAAGCATCTGTAGCCAGGACCAACGGCTTATGGGGGTCAAAAGTAGCCAAACAAGGTGCTGATGTGAGGAGGCCCTTCAACGAGGTGAACGCTCACTCGCATGCAGGCGACCAATCAAAAGGAACACCCTTGCGCAGAAGGCAGTACAGGGGGCGGGATATGGTGGAAGCCCTGGGAATGAACCAGTGGTAATAGGCTATCTTGTCTAAAAAAGCTTGTAACTCTTTCAGCGAAGCAGGCCGAGGAAGGTCGACGATACCTTGGACCAAACTTCCTAGTGGCTGGATGCCGTGCCGAGAGATGGTGTAGTCCACATACTCAATGGACAGTTGGAAGAAGTTTGACTTATGCAGGTTGCAATGCAAGCCCACAGGCCTGAATTTGAGAAAGAGGGTGCGAAGGTTGTGTGAGTGTTCCTTCGTGCTGTGGCCTGTGACAATTATGTCATCCAGGTAATTAATACAATGAGGGATTGACGACGTGACGTGCTCAAGATAACGCTGGAATATCACCAGGAGCACTGGATATTCCGAAGGCCAACCGCTGGTATTGGTAAAGGCCAAACGGGGTGTTGATGACCGCGAGCCGTTTGGAGTCCTCATCAAGTGGTATCCGATGATAAGCCTCCGAAAGATCGATTTTCGAAAAATATTGGCCTCCCGGCACGGCGGAGAACAATTCATCAGCATGAGGCAAAGGATAGGTGTCCACCACCAATTGCGAATTAATGGTGGCCTTGAAATCGCCACAAAGACGTAATTTTCCCGAGGGCTTCCTTACAATAACAAGGGGCGAAGCCCACTCACTAGAAGAAATGGGAAGAATGACCCCTAGGGCTGTCAACCGGTCTAGCTCTTCCTTTACCTGAGGGCGGAGAGCCAAGGGGATCTGCCTCACGCGTAGAAAACGCGGGCGCGCCGATGCCTTCAATGTTAAGTGAGCTTCAAAATCTGAAACACGCCCCAAGCCCTCCTCAAAGATATCTGGAAAGTCTGAGATCAAAGATTCCAATGATTGATAGGGAACATCTTCGGAGACCAACTGTATGGTGTCAGCAATAGAAAAACCAAAAGCTTGAAAGGCATCCAGGCCAAAAAGGTTAGCGGGCCTCGCATCACTGACAACAATAAAAGTAATAGGCTGAGTGACTGATTTGTAAGTCACGTCGGTAGTGAATTCACCCAGTAGGGGAATAAACTGTTTACCATAATCACGTAGACGCCGGTAAACTGGCGCCAACGGGGGCGATCCAAGGTCAGAATAAGTTTGTGCATTCAACAACGAAACTGCCGCGCCCATATCTACTTGCAGTTGTAACCGGCGCGACCGAACCGACACCTCCATAAAGAGTTTGCGTGCCGATGCGTCGGGAGCCTGGCCTGATGAAACTTCCTGAATGTCAACGTCCATGTCGTCTGTACCTGCTTCCTTCAGTTCTTTTGAGGCTGAGTGGCAAACTTTAGCAATGTGACTTTTTTTATTACATTTGCGACAAACGGCCCAACACTGGGGGCACTCTGACCAATCATGATGTATATAGCACGACGCACAGGACGGCAACAGGGGCCGGTGGCCGGAATTCTGTTTATGCGCCGTGCGGGAGCGGCGATAACAGCCGGATTGTACCGCTCGCACGTCGTCCACCCCGGACACAGTGGACGTGGACGCGCCGCCCTGAACCGCCGCGGCGTCGCACCACGCTTCCAGCTGTTGACCTGCGGCGTGAGAGACTTCATACGATTGAGCAATGGACAGGACTTCCTCAAGTGAAGGGTCTTCTAACTGCAGGGCCCGTTGCCGGACCTCCCTATCAGGGGCCGAACGAACAATGACGTTGCGTACCATAATGTGGGCATACGACTCTCGCGACTGCTCCGTGACAAAATGATACTTGCGACTAAGACCGTGCAGGGTAGCGGCCCACGCCCGGTAAGACTGAGGGGCTGTTTCTTGCATTGATGGAACTCGACCCTAGCCGCCACAACATGCGTGTGGTGGCAATAATATAAAGACAGCAATGAACACAATGCGTCAAAAGACAAGGAAGAGGGTTCCTGCAACGGTGCTAGCTGCCGCAAAACTTGATACAGCGAGGGAGATATCCAAGACAAGAAGAGAGCACGACATACCTCCGCATCGGCAACATGAAACGCCTGGAAATGCTGCCGAAGGCGATGTTCATATGCGTCCCAATCCTCCGCCGTCTCGTCATACGGGGGAAAGGGAGGAGGGAATGGCGCTGGAGCAGACTGCATGGAGAGCAATGCCGGAAGCACTTGTTTCATGGTGGCCATGAGCTCCGTCTGCTGCTCAACCAAAACCCGCACTAAATCCTCCAATGCAGTGGAGAAGCTGCGAAACCGGAACAACGACGCAACACGCGAAAGAACGACCCTACTTGTTGCCAATTGTGTAGTAACACTATTCACATTTACGTAGCACTTCACTTAGCATAGACCGTGACTGTGTCCTAGGCATGCCCGATGTTAACTGACTGGACAGGGCCTGTGCTGCCTGAGTTGTTGTTGTTGTTATGCCGGCAGAGGTCGCGTCCGAATTCTCGCGTGCCCTCTGGTGGACGGGACTCTACTTGCGGCAACTACCGTCCATGATGCGCCGTGCCGATGTGCGCCTCCCACGATCTTTCTGGTGGCTACTGCAGTTTTGTTCAGATGTTTCACAAGCATTGACATTAGAGTCACACTGTGATTATCTATGCACAACATGCAGCATTGACTTCCATTTAATAGTTTCTTTTTTACAATCATAGGACATATATTTTGTTCCCTAGTTTGTGTTAATACAGTGTGCAACTGTTCTTTCATTTTATTTCTTAATTTATCTTCAACTTTGATGTAATTCCCTTACAGTTTGGTATTGTTACATGTTACTACATTTTACCACTGTATATCGTACTTACACCACCCCTTTTGTTATGTATTTCACACTATTATCATTGTTGGCTTTGGACAGGGACCGGAAGATGGGAAAATGTAGTGCTGAGACTGGTTGCTCAAATAAAATAACAACTGTGAATATAGATGGCTGAAGATATTTTGGATTGACATTTTATATTGAACAGCCGGCTCGCACAACCATGTGTATAAAGATGGAGTTACAGAGATTTAAATTACTCTTAATATCTTTGGGCTATACTGTTGTGGTCTTCAGTCCCAAGACTGGTTTGATTCAGCTCTCCACGCTAGTCTATCCTGTGCAAGTCTTTTCATCTCTGCATAACTACCAAAATCTACATCCATGAACTTTCTTATTGTATTCAAACCTTTCTCTTCATCTTCAATTTTTACCTCCCACACTTCCTTTCCATTACCTTGATATCTGAAGCATGTCCTATCAACTTATCCCTCCTTTAATCATGAAATGCCATAAATTTCTTTTTTCTTTAATTCAGTACAGTACCTCCTCATTTCTTGTCTGATCTACCTGTCTTATCCTTAGCATTCTTCTATAGCATGATATTTCAAAAGCTTCTTCTGTTTTTGTCTGAACTGCCTATCACCCTATCTTCTCACAGTATCATGTCTCCCATCTCATCTTCACCTACTTCTCTTCTCTTTCTATAATATTGTCCTCAAGAATATTTCCCTCTACAGAGTCTCTAATATATTCCTTATATGTTCTGGCACCTGAGCTCAGTATTCATACTACTACTTCACATTTCTTCAAAGTTTTGTTTAATTTTCGTATAGGCAGCCTCTATCTATTCCCTAGTTATGTATGCATCTATAGCCTTGCATTTATTGAGCACTACTATCTGATAGAAAAATCAGTGTTTAAGTCACTACATACAATGAATTTTGAGTTAACTCTGCATAATTCTGCTAATGCTTTTTGTAACTGATTCAAGAAACTGAAGACGTTTCCTCCTGGTAACGAGTTAATTGTCAGTGCTACAAGCCTGTGTGTTTCCAGATTTTCTGTCATATCACAGATATTGAGGGAGGTTTTTAACACATTATTCATAAAATTGTAAGGCCTGGGACTTTACTGCTATTTTTGTACATATAGCCACTTCTCATTCTTCAGTGGTCCGACATTAGCTACTAGCCACCATTATGTGTGTATTCAGTATTTGCAAGACCTGATAAGCAGAAAACATCTGTTAATATTCCACTTGCTCTTCACTTTCTTTCATTGATGATTAAAAATCTTCAGTTTTATACATAGAGGTTCTTTTGTTTTGATGGCAGATGTTAATTCTTTTACATCAATAATATCACCCTTTCAGCTCTATAATTTTGTGCAAGACCCAGTCTTTTTGCTTTTGTAGTAGTTACTTATACTGTAACTATATTTGCTGTGTATCTCTGTCTTTCAGAAGAATTAACAACTATCAAAAGCCCTAGTGAAAAAAGTGGAAGTCACTGTCATAAGATGACGACTCCTTTGGTCAGATTGGATTCTTCTGGCAGTTTTCCATTCAACATAGCCCTCTGATAGAGAAGCTATGCAATAATCATACCTTTGTGTGAATGTTTCTAAGGGCTGAGCTGTGCATTAAGTCCTTCCTCATAATCACTCATCCAGGGTTTGTCGCATCACTCTAATATTAACAACACAACCTCAACTTAATCTTATGAAGCGTTCCCAGAAATGTCCCTGTCATTGTCCTTGAGTCTGTGCTTCAAGCTCTTTTTGCACTTATGATTGCATGATCATCTATTAAAGTATGTTTCCCTGAAGAGTCTGAAGCACAGGTGACATGTCCAAAATACTTTTTTTTATCTGGTAATCATCACCCAAGAAGTTCTGTATCTGCTCTGACATTTGTATTCAATAATTGCTAATAGACAATAAGGCCTTCATGCTAGTTGTTGTTCTGGAAACTAGAATGAGTAACAAATTGCATGTAGATCTTTTAGAATTTTATTTTACACTTCAACTGTAATTATTTAAGATCTGTAAATATGGCTTAGTTTTAGTATAATATACCTCTTTCTCTCCATAAATTATATGAGATTTAGTGCAAGAGCCTTACATAGTCATTTTCCAACCAAGTCAAGCCAGAAGGTGAGATAGGAGAGAGGGGAACCCTACAATAAGAGCGAGCCATGTGATCCGAGGGTAAGTTTTCTCTCATGCTCACAATAGCATAAGCGTTCTCACTTTTAGATCTGTTTATTGGCAGTACAGGCATTTTGCCTCCTGAAAGTAAGTACTGGCCAGCCATTCTGTCTTTTTGAAGTTTTGCAGTTTTCTCAAGTGAATTTTCATTTTGATATGAATTTTGGATTCCTTGGACACCATCACATAAATTATATAGTTGTGTGGCCAGTCTTAAAAGTGTTCACATTATATTCTGATTATGGGGCAAAATTTATATACTATGAATAAATATTGAAATTTCTCGTAGATCTGATACATTGCTGCATCTGACGTGAACTGTTCCTTGCAGTATCTGGACCCTCCATACATACCTTCTACCTCTTAGAATAATAAATATTTTGGCATCTGTATCTCCTAAGATGGAATTACTGATAAAACACCATAGCACAGGCAATAGTTATAATTATTGATAATTCTATTGTTTTAGTTCTTATTGCTTTTGTGTCACTGCTGTCTGTTAAGTACAAACTTATTACCATCCACACTGATAGTTAGTACGTATTGATCTTAATAAAATGTGTGAACTAACTTTATACTTACTCTTGTTATTTCAGGTGGTCAGATGCTAATAAAATTATTTGACAGACTGGTGCAGTTCTGCCCAGAATTTAGATTTTTTATTACAACAAAACTGGGAAATCCTCATTTTGCTCCAGAAATTTCAACAAAAACTACACCTGTAAATTTTGCAGTCAAGGAAGTTGGTAAGTTATATGTTAAGAAATTCAAGCAGAATCATGACACTGTGAATTGAATTAAACAAATCATTTGTCACATGTTGTTGTTGTTGTTGTTGTGGTCTTCAGTCCTGAGACTGGTTTGATGCAGCTCTCAGTAAAGCTGCATGCCCTCGGGAAAAATTATGGCTGTAGTTTCCTCTTGCTTTCAGCCGTTCGCAGTACCAGCACAGCAAGGCCATGCTGGTCACATACTTTCATTTATTTCTTTATATAATCACTTAGAACAATACAGAAACTGCCAAATTTAGTACTAGTTTATGTAACCACTACTTGGTAAACATACTGTTTCTGTAGCTTGTTAATTTGCATTGTCTGCTAAGAGGCAACGTGTTTTTCATCTCTGAAAAGACAGAAAGTCTCACAATGCCCAGGACTGAATAATAAAGAGAGTGAAATGGCTTTCAGTGGATTTTTTTTTTATTGAACAAGATCTGTATCTGATTCACTGAATGTGGACATATAGTATCATGCAGCATAATAGTGGCATGTTGGAGTTTGTATCTGTCAAGGTTCAGTGTGGTTAGATTTCAGATAGCAGCAGAGAAGCCATCACTATTTATTGTTGTGTTGCACAGCATGGCATGAACGTGGAGGATTCCATGACAATTTTAGAAAACAGAGACAATTAGCCTAAATTTTTGGTGTGAAATACCTTGTTTGAAATGCTCTGGTTCTTGCGTTGAATTATTCTTAATTCTTTGCTGCTTGGATATTATTGTATGAAATGCTTTAATTTTTTATGGTAATTTGGTGCATGAAGTTGTGTTATTATGTATGCAATGATGCATCAAGAATACAAATGTAACACCCACTCTTATTAAAGATAAACATTTGGTACCATTTCTTCTACTTAATTACCATACCAGCGTTGTCCCAATCTCCTAAGTGTGATTGACATCCACATACCCATTCTAAAAGCATTTAGCACCACTTCTGACTGTAGCTCTCTTCCTTCAACAAAAAATTATTATTATTTATTTATTTATTTTTTTTTATTTTTTTTTTACTGTAAGTCGATGTTGGATATCACTGAGTGTAACTTCAACTGCCTGTAGAAACTGTACCGCAGTTTAAACTTTGCAATATATGACTGGCACATGCAGTTACTACTTTCCTGCAATATTTATTAGCTGGGTTTTATCAGAGTATACTAAATGTATAGAAGACAACATTCATTGCTTACATGCCTCATTGACTGTTAGCCACAGACAGTGGCACTGTTATGAAATGCACAACATCTCATCAGTCACAACTTTCATAACAGTATGCCATTATTTTTTCCCCTGAAACAAGGCTTAATGCTGAGAACCAGTCATAATGATGATACTGTTATGAAGTTGAATGTTATACAATGTTGAATGGGCATTTCCGATATACACTCCTGGAAATTGAAATAAGAACACCGTGAATTCATTGTCCCAGGAAGGGGAAACTTTATTGACACATTCCTGGGGTCATATACATCACATGATCACACTGACAGAACCACAGGCACATAGACACAGGCAACAGAGCATGCACAATGTCGGCACTAGTACAGTGTATATCCACCTTTCGCAGCAATGCAGGCTGCTATTTTCCCATGGAGACGATCGTAGAGATGCTGGATGTAGTCCTGTGGAACGGCTTGCCATGCCATTTCCACCTGGTGCCTCAGTTGGACCAGCGTTCGTGCTGGACGTGCAGACCGCGTGAGACGACGCTTCATCCAGTCCCAAACATGCTCAATGGGGGACAGATCCGGAGATCTTGCTGGCCAGGGTAGTTGACTTACACCTTCTAGAGCACGTTGGGTGGCACGGGATACATGCGGACGTGCATTGTCCTGTTGGAACAGCAAGTTCCCTTGCCGGTCTAGGAATGGTAGAACGATAGGTTCGATGACGGTTTGGATGTACCGTGCACTATTCAGTGTCCCCTCGACGATCACCAGTGGTGTACGGCCAGTGTAGGAGATTGCTCCCCACACCATGATGCCGGGTGTTGGCCCTGTGTGCCTCGGTCGTATGCAGTCCTGATTGTGGCGCTCACCTGCACGGCGCCAAACACGCATACGACCATCATTGGCACCAAGGCAGAAGCGACTCTCATCGCTGAAGACGACACGTCTCCATTCGTCCCTCCATTCACGCCTGTCGCGACACCACTGGAGGCGGGCTGCACGATGTTGGGGCGTGAGCGGAAGACGGCCTAACGGTGTGCGGGACCGTAGGCCAGCTTCATGGAGACGGTTGCGAATGGTCCTCGCCGATACCCCAGGAGCAACAGTGTCCCTAATTTGCTGGGAAGTGGCGGTGCGGTCCCCTACGGCACTGTGTAGGATCCTACGGTCTTGGCGTGCATCCGTGCGTCGCTGCGGTCCGGTCCCAGGTCGACGGGCACGTGCACCTTCCGCCGACCACTGGCGACAACATCGATGTACTGTGGAGACCTCACGCCCCACGTGTTGAGCAATTCGGCGGTACGTCCACCCGGCCTCCCGCATGCCCACTATACACCCTCGCTCAAAGTCCGTCAACTGCACATACGGTTCACGTCCACGCTGTCGCGGCATGCTACCAGTGTTAAAGACTGCGATGGAGCTCCGTATGCCACGGCAAACTGGCTGACACTGACGACGGCGGTGCACAAATGCTGCGCAGCTAGCGCCATTCGACGGCCAACACCGCGGTTCCTGGTGTGTCCGCTGTGCCGTGCGTGTGATCATTGCTTGTACAGCCCTCTCGCAGTGTCCGGAGCAAGTATGGTTGGTCTGACACACCGGTGTCAATGTGTTCTTTTTTCCATTTCCAGGAGTGTAGAATACTCTCCTCAATTATAGTAAATGTATAATTGTCAGTGAGTTGCATCTTTTGTGAAAGAACTCATATTTGTTCCATGCTTTTGACACTTTCTCTTCTTATCTGGTGTTTCAAGTCATGAAGTTTTTCTTTCATTATTTACCTCTGTATTTTTCTTTGAAAATACTGCAAACACTCATTCACTTATCTTCACAGAAGCCATTGTTTGTACATCTACTTTACAAAGTGGTGCAGGAGGCAACTGCCGTTGTACCTCCTTGTTTTAAGATTCCTGCATTATCATGATTGTCCTTTAAGTGTAAATCTTTGACTAGATTTATTGCATCCTATGTTTGGTTCCTGAATCCTCACTCACATTCTATCTATTGCCAAAAATCTTTTACTTAAATAATTATTTTTCTGCTTAAAGTGAATCCATTACTTGGGAGTGGTGTACCTTATAGTAAAATTTCCTGAAGAGTTAGAACTATGTGACATGCCAGTAGTCAATCTGCCCTTTGCCTTTCATTACTTGCTTCTCCACCTGCCTCACAGCTTCATGTTGCTCATATTCTCTCTTTCACTCATAATTAGACAAAGGCTACCAACATATCTTACTGGGATAGCACTGCTGAGAGAAAAGATATGGCATGACACCACTATGTATGTAACTTAAGTCTTTTATGCAGACTTCTGCTAAAGAAATAGATGATATTAGTTCTTGGGCACCATTATCATTTTACCTACAGAGTGTGCCTTGCATGTGCATGGGCTATCTGGAAAGTAACCTCCAGTTTCATGCAGAATGGGGCTTAGTGCGAAGACAGAAGCAGTAACTTCACTAACTATATAGTGGGGAAATTAATTTAAAGCATAGTATTTATATATTTAGTGTATGGCTTGTATCACATCACACAAGAAAAGCATTTTTGTCTTTAACAATATGTATACACATATTTGACACACAAAAAAATCATAATTATAAGTTAATTGAATATACAGTATTTACAAAGCACAGGAGGTCATAAACATGTATGCAATTGCTGAATGCTTTTCAGTTGATGTCTTTGTTGCTATCAGGATCTCCTCCAGAGCTCCACAAAATAAATGTTTTTGCACACACACACACACACACACACACGTATGATGTGCTGAACACTTGGACATTTTGCAATGCGATCACAGTTGAATAATGTTATTGATCTCCATTTTTACAGTGAGTTGCCACTCCTTCCACTATTTGTCCTTTTCCTGTGAGTGCAGAACTTGTGGTGCTCTTCTAAAGCTGGTGGCCTGGATGAGAAGTGGGGTGTCTTAAACTCTTCTGGGGTAGCATTGTTCTCCCATATATCTGCCCATTAGTTGGATGATGGGAGTGAAGTCTGTTTTTATTGAGTGTGGGAATATCCTCATGTATAGGGATATAAGAATTACCAGCAATTTTTGGAATTTGCCCATTTGAGAGCAGGTTATCACCACAAAAACGAGGGAGCTACATATGAGGTTCATTCAAATGAAACCTGCTCAATGTGTCTACCTGTGCTTTACATGAAAGATGGCACCACATAACTGCGGTTATGGTGATGCCATCTGTTGGTAGAGAGACTGACGCGTGTGCACCATTTGATGTTGCATAGCGCCAGTGCGGTTTCACGCTGAAGAGGTTGTGGTCACATAACTTATCATCCACTGCCAAACATGCAGGTGAGTAAGCAGGAACAATGAGAAGTGATTCGATTTTTGGTGGCGGAGGGAGTTGGAGGCCGTGAAATGTGTAGATGGATGAAGGCTGTGTATGTTGAGTATAGTCTGAGTCGTTTAAGTGTTGTGGAATGGCACAAATGATTTCTTGAGGGATGTGAATCATTGGAAGACAATGCTCATCCTCGACAGGCTCATCATGTCATCACACCGGAAATGGTGGCGGAAGTGAATGCTTTATTCTTGGACAACTGCAGGGCCACCACCCATTCCATAATGCATCAACACTTGAATTTTCGAAAAATTTGTGTGGGGTGGTTTCCCTACCAACTGACCACTGTACAGTGTTGTTGTTGTTGTGGTCTTCAGTCCTGAGACTGGTTTGATGCAGCTCTCCATGCTACTCTATCCTGTGCAAGCTTTTTCATCTCCCAGTACCTACTGCAACCTACATCCTTCTGAATCTGCTTAGTGTATTCATCTCTTGGTCTCCCTCTACGATTTTTACCCTCCACGCTGCCCTCCAATACTAAATTGGTGATCCCTTGATGCCTCAGATCATGTCCTACCAACCGATCCCTTCTTCTGGTCAAGTTGTGCCACAAACTTCTCTTCTCCCCAATCCTATTCAATACTTCCTCATTGGTTATGTGATCTACCCACCTAATCTTCAGCATTCTTCTGTAGCACCACATTTCGAAAGCTTCTATTCTCTTCTTGTCCAAACTATTTATCGTCCATGTTTCACTTCCATACATGGCTACACTCCATACAAATACTTTCAGAAATGACTTCCTGACACTTAAATCAATACTGGATGTTAACAAATTTCTCTTCTTCAGAAACGCTTTCCTTGCCATTGCCAGTCTACATTTTATATCCTCTCTACTTCGACCATTATCAGTTATTTTGCTCCCCAAATAGCAAAACTCCTTTACTACTTTAAGTGCCTCATTTCCTAATCTAATTCCCTCAGCATCACCCGACTTAATTAGACTACATTCCATTATCCTTGTTTTGCTTTTGTTGATGTTCATCTTATATCCTCCTTTCAAGACACTGTACAGTGCAATACTTGAATGGTGATGTCTTTGAATCATCTGCCACTTTATCAGGAGCAGAAATATGGCTTTCTGTCGCGTATTGTCACAGGTGACGATACAGGGTGCCACCATTTTCAAGTGGAAAGAAAGCATCAGAACAAACAGAGGAAACATGTGACTTCACCACCTCCAAAGAAATCAAAGGCCGTGTGCACCATTTCTGTTAAGGTCGTGACATCCTTCTTTTTGACCACAAGAGCCCACTGCTTGTCGAGTTCCTGGAACGGGGAACCACCATGAACACCTAGCATTATCAAGATATGTTACAGAACCTTAGATGAGCCATCAAGTCGAAACGCCGAGGCATGTTGTCCAGTGGCATTATCCTCCTGCATGCCTACACACAGCCAATGCAGTGAAGACGACATTGCAGCAGTTTCAGTGGGAAACGCTGGAACATCCACCATACGGCCCCAACCTTTCACTGTGTGACTTACATATGTTTGGACCTCTAACACAAGGTATTTGCGGACATTGATTCGCAATGGATGATGAAGTGTGTGACTGGATCCAGACCTGGATCCGACAGCAGCCTGCTAGCTTCTTCAAGGATGGAACTGACTAGCTAGTGTTGCAATGGGATAAATGTGCTAACAGTTTTGGCAACTATTTTTGAGTTTGTGTACTGTGTATAACTACATTTTTGAGTTAATAAAATTGTTACCATTACTTTACACTAGTGACTGGGTTTCATTTGAATGCCCCTTATAACAGGGAATAGACATCCAGAAAGTTGGATGCTGTGATTGCTCCTTTGAAGATGTATGAGGATTGAATGAAAATTAATGCCTCCACCTTCATTAGTTGTGCTTGGATGGGAATATTTTAATAAATCAAATGCAGAAATAATCCTTAGAATGTGATCTATAATTACCAATATTCACTTTTCCACATAATCACCAGCCAATTGGATACAGTTCTGCCAACGATGAATAAGTTTTCTGAAGTCGTCGTGGAAGAAGTCAACACTCTGTTTCCGCAACCACAGTCTCACAGTTTTCTCAACATCTTCATCAGAAGCATAATGATGTCGCCGCGGATCATCTTTCATTATCGTGAACAGATGGAAGTCAGACGGTGCTAATTCTGGACTGTATGGAGGATGCCATACGGACGTTATATTCAGTCTCTGAAGTTCTCAAAAAAAAATGGTTCACATGGCTCTGAGCACTATGGGACTTAACATCTATGGTCATCAGTCCCCTATAACTTAGAAATACTTAAACCTAACTAACCTAAGGACATCACACAACACCCAGACATCACGAGGCAGAGAAAATCCGTCACCCCGCCGGGAATCGAACCCGGGAACCCGGGCGTGGGAAACGAGAACGTTACCGCACGACCACGAGCTGCGGGCTGAAGTTCTCCTGTGCTAGCATGTGAAGTGTGTGGTTTGGACATCTTCTGATAGCCAATCAAAGCAATAATGTGACACACACATTCTTGTGAAATGCCAATTGTGCTTGCAGTTTCTCTCTGAAGTGATACGATGATCGTCCTGAATCAATCTGTCAACATTTTGCTTGTGAAACTCGGTCGTTGCTGTCACAGGATGTCCAACTCTTTTTTTGTCATGCAGGTCAGATATTCCTGCCTCAACTTCTTTGAACTTACTCACCCAACGACACACAGAACTCCGATCAACACAATTACCACAAACTTCTTTCATTCTCTGATGAATCTCCTTTGGGGTGACACCTTCTGCTGTCAAGAATTCAATGACTGCATGTTGCTTAGATCGCATTGACTGGATGTCTGTGCAGGGCTCCATACTTTACACTGTAACAACACAACCTTTCAATATTAAGGCTTCCCGCCAACTGGAGCTGTAGAGAAGAGACTACGGAACAAGCCAGTACCTGCCGCATACCAATGCTGCCAACTGTTGAAGAGTTACAAAGGTGGACGCATTACTTTTCAGTCAACCCTCGTACATAGTCTGTTTGAGCTGGGTGTCAGTGAATCTGATAAGTGGGCTGTTGATTCAGAGTGCAGTGCAGTATTCTGACCAAGGGTGCACCAGTCCAAGAGCAGAAGTTCTCAGAGCTGGGACAACATGAAAGTGCTATTACTTCTAATTCATTTACAGTGTTGTTGTTGTTGTCTTCAGTCCAAAGACTAGTTTGATGCAGGTCTCTATGCTACTCTATCCTGTACCAGCCTCCTCATCTCTGAATAACTACTGCAGCCTACATCCATTTGAATGTATTTACTGTATTCACCTCTTGGTCTCCTTCTACCCTTTTTGCCTCAAATACTTTGCTCCACTACAAAACCGATGATTCATTCATGCCCCAGGGTGTTTCCTATCAACTGATTCCTTATTTTTATCAACTAGTGCCATAAATTTCATTTCTACTCAGTTTCATTCAGAACCTGCTCTTTAGTTACATTTTCCCATCTAATTGTCAGCATTCTTCTATAGCTGCACATTTCAGAAACTTCTGTTCAATTCTTGTGTGATATCATAACTATCTACATTTTACTTTTGTACAGGACTACACTCTAGACATATACCTAACACTTAAATATTTGTTTGATGTTAATGTATTCCTCTTTTTGATTTTTTTTTGTGCTAGAGCCTGTCTGCATTTTACATCCTCTCTTTTGACCATCTTCTGTTATTTTGCTACTCAAATAGCAATACTCATTCACTACTTTAAATGTCTCATTTCCTTCAGCATTGCCTGATTCAGTTTGACTACATTTCATTACCCTCGTTTTACTTTTGTTTATGATCATTTTATAACCTCTTTTCAACACATTATCCATTCCATTCAACTGCTCTTCCAAATCCTTTGCAGTCTCTGACAGAATCTCAAGGTCATCAGGAAACCTCAAAGTTTATTTTTTTTTTCTCCCTGAACTTCAATCCACTCTCCAAATTTGTCCTTGTTTTTTTTACTGCTTGTTCAATGTACAGATTGAATTGCATAGGGACTAGACTACAATCCTGTCTCACTGCGCTCTCAGCCACTGCCTTTCTTTCATGTCATTTGACTCCTACAACTGCAGTTTGGTTTTTGTACAAGTTGTAAATAACATTTTGCTCCCTAAATCTACAAAAGCTATAAAAGTAGGTTTCGATTTCTTCAACTTATCTCCTAAGATTAGTCATAGAGTCACTATTGTCTTGCATATTTCTACACATCTCTGGAACCCAGTTTTCCCATTCTTTTGTACATAATTCATGTCAGTATTTTGCAAGCATGATATATTACATTGATTGTTTGGTAACGTTCACACAAGTCTACCATACCCATTCAAAATAGAGTTACACCACCAAATATAAAATCCAGTCTGTGCCAAAAACTCTCAAAGCTTTTGTTCATCATTAAATTTGCATTGTATACGGACAAAGAGTCACTTCTATAAAAGGGTATAGTGAATGTGGATGACATGACATGACATGAATCAGTTAGTACAGAAAACTGACAAAGATAAATCACAAAAATCTATTGTTTCATTACATTTCATTTGTCAAACACTGCCTGTTGTTTTTCATCTCAAGATCTTCTTCCAATATTTTGTTCCAATGATTTTCCTGGTGACTTACCAGCACAAGTCATTGGCATTGTCAAAGACTCATCCTCCGTTGATGGATGTTGACTGGAATTGAAACCGTAGCTTGTAATTATATGTGCCATTTACACCAACACTTGAGGGCTTTTACCTGGTCATTTCTGCTGTGATTTTCCTCTTGTTACCTGCAATGGTCATTCACTCCAGCATGGGAAACCATGGTTCATTTACTTTGAGACTTTTTTCTTTCTTGTTAAAACCTTTCTCATGTTTATAAACTTCAAGGGTTGCCCGAACAAGCAGGTGTGGTAACATTTCCTCACAGCAAAAACCTTTATGTTGGTGACTTTTGTTGTGTGCTCAGTCTCACACAGTGTCTGCTTTGCCATTGTCATTTTTCCACTTGTCTCAGACTGCAATAAGAAAATGATATTGGCACAGGTGGAGAAATTAGCCATGTTGAAGCACATGCCATTTGAGATCAAAACTCACTGGTCTACAGGCACTCATTGTGGAGAGAAGCTGCCATGCCTATTTGCTCAGGAAAGCCCTTGAAATTCATAAACATGACAGTAGTTTTAACAAGAAATAAGAAAGCCTCAAGGAAAATGGATACTGGTTACCTGTGCTACAGAAAATGACTATTGCAGGTAATAAGGGGAGAAACACACTGATAATGGACACAGGAAGGTCCTCAGACTTTGTCACAACTGGTACATAATCACAATCCCTGGCCATTGGCTCAATTCCAGTCTCCAATGGAGGGTGAATCTTTGATTTGCCAGTCACTCATGTGTATGAAATGTCAGAAAAATCATTAAAAAAGCTTTGGAAGGAGGTATTAGGAAGAAAGCCAGCAGGCAATACATTAGAAAGTGGCCACAAAAGCCTCATCCATTTTGTATTTCTTGGAATATTTAGCTTGAGACTATGATCAAACAATGAGGATACCATAAGTTTTTGTACTTGTTGGACTCCTAAATTATTTTCTGAGAACCACAAAACTCAAATGGAGCACTGATCTTCTTGACTTTCTTTTATGTCATGATGAAAAAGGAGAAGGCCTATAGCACAGGGCCATGACAAGTGAAAAAGTTGTAACCAGTGTGAAAGTTTATCAAGTATTTCCTCAAAAAAGACTATATTTTGCAGGTAAAAAGAAATCATGTGTACAGTGTAAATGTGAAATATTAAAATTAAATGAATGTGTGTCTGATTGGCAAGATATGATTAGTGCACCAAAAATGGATATTAGTAAACTCACATTAGAAAAACATGAGCTGATGACGAAGGAAATAATGATGAAATTCACTCAAGAAAACTTGCCTTCTTTGGATAAGAACAGTTAAAGAGCATTGAAAGTCAAAAAACATGTGAAAGCAGCATAAATTTGGTGGACAATGACCACTGTGATGTGTTACTTATGATAAATTATGAAAATGCCAAAAGTAAACAAAGTACTCTTGCATCGTTAAGAAAAAGTGAGGTTAGCAACTCCTATAAAATAAATAGTGATACCTGCAAGAAAGTTTTAAGTGCTGTAAAACATGCAGATACAAGACACATGATTTTATTTCTATTTGGTAGTCATGGACTGTACTAGTTTATTACATCATACACTTCTGCCAAGGTATTTTGTGACATCTATTGTCAAAGTGAATGCACAATTGAAATATGTTGTTAACAACATTGAAGAAAAGGTACATGACTTAAATAAATTCGACTGTTTGGTAGTTCTGGCTGGAACAAATTATGTAGAACCAGATTTCAAAGAATACCCATGTATTGTGAACATGCTACTCTCAAAAAATACAAACACTAAAGTGATTCTGTGCTCAATATCCTACAGATTTGACAGGACACTCTGGAACAATAGAATATACAAAATGAACATGTTCTTAATGGAAAGTGCTGCCCAGTGCAGTCACGTTAAATTAATGGGTGTTAATCTGTTTTTAAGGAGCAGTGGTTACACAACACATGGACTGCATCTGGTTTAGAAAGGAAAAGAAGAACTTTGCAGGAACCTTCATTATTCAGCTATGCTTCAGCCCATCACTGCATCACTAATCTGAGTTAATTGCTTGCAATAGGCAGAACAGACTGACACCAAAAAATAAGTGCTTACAGTATGGCAAAATATCGTAAGGGAAAAAAAAGACAGTAAATATGCATTCTGTGGAGTGAATATCTGACAAAGAAGACACACTGAAAACAATGTCACCATGTAAAAAAATGAATGCAGGATGAAGCTGTACAAGAGTGGACAGCAGATCATGGCAAGTAACCAGGCATAGGACAGCTTCCAAACAATTCACTGCAGAAGAATACTATTAAGGAGTCCAGGACACCAGGGTGTGAAGATCAAGATGCAAACGAAAAGAAGACAAGAGTCTATGCTCAAAGTATTAATAAGGCTAGAAATGAACCTCATGTAGAACTGAATCTGCTATATCATAATGTCTAGGGCTTAACCAATCAGTTGTATGAAATGGAGGTTCTTCTGAATGATTTATTGAAGGAGATTTCAGTCTTGTGTGTAACTGAACATTGGCTGCAAGAGATACAAAACTGCTGAACTAAGTAATTTTCCGTAATATACTTTTTATGCATCACGTAAATATATAGATGAGGTCTAAAGATTTTTAATATCCGTAATTTTGTAGGCTTCTGAAGATGACAAATTAATTTGTTGAAACCAATAAAGCACAATAAAATTTATTTTCAACTGATGACTGAAATTTTTCCTAAAAAGGGAAAAAAAATACAAAAATGTACAGCTGAAATTTCAGATTTCCAGTTCATCAGCAGCTTTTGCAGGGAAACAAACTGATGACTGAAATTTTTCCTAAAAAGGGAAAAAAAATACAAAAATGTACAGCTGAAATTTCAGATTTCCAGTTCATCAGCAGCTTTTGCAGGGAAACAAACAGAGGGAGTGGAACACATATATATGTAAGAACAGGTTTTAAAACCAAGGAAGTGAGGTTTAAAAATGTATGCTGCATTGAAAAAGATTTTGAGTGTTGCTTAAATGAACTAATAGAAAATAAAATAATAATTACATGTATATATACATCACCATGAGGCAATTTTAAATTGTTGTCTGATAAATTGGAAAGCTTTCTGAACTGTCTAAATAGTCAATCAAAATACACTATTATACTTGGAGATTTCAGTGTGAATTTCAAGGACAACTGGTTAATCTACTAAATGCGTACCACATGGATATATGTAGAGAGTATACCACCAAATACACCAGCAAAAGTGAAACTACAATTGACCAAATACTCATTTATCAATCAAAATGTGGCTTTAAAGTTGATGTGTTGGACACAGATTTTTCTGATCATCAAGCAGTTAAATTGATTTTAAAGGAACCTCTAAGAAATGTAACAATGGGAAATACATAGAGAGAAGATTAATTAATGATGACAGCATTAGTGTCTTTAATCTCCTGTTAAAAAATGTAAACTGGGATATAGAAACCAGTGGTTCTGTAGGTATAAAATTCATCATGTTCTTGTCTAATTATAAATACTGCTATGATATTTCATTCCCTCTGAAGTGAATGAAAAGTAACAAAACATCAAATACATGGATTACAAATGAAATCAAAAAATCATCAGACTGTCGTTGAGAGCTATATAAGTGTGCCAAGCAAAATACCACCTTGAAACCATATGTGAAGTACTACAGGAAAAGTACAGGGAAGCTACATTTGCAGAAAAAAAGAAGCACAATGATTCATAAATCAGAAAGGGGAACAACAAAATGAAATCAGTGTGGAAAGTTATAAATGATCACACACACAAACATAATAAAGCAAGTAACAGGACCATCATAAAACACAGAAACGAAACTGTTGATGATCCACTTCTATTCGCAAATAATTTTAATTATCATTATATTAATGTAGCTCAAAACCTGATAACAAGTAATTATAAGCCAAAAATGAAGGTAGAAACTCCAATAAGTGAAAGGACCATGTACCTATACCCAGTAACACTCAAAGAAATACAAATGATTATCAGTAAACTAAAGAGGAAAATGACCTGTGGAGTTGATGGTATCTGTGACAGAATTATTAAATATAGTGTTGATAATCTTGTCTCTCAATTTGTCTTCTTTGCAACTTGTGTTTCCAAGTAAGCTTAAACTGTCAACAGTAATACCAGTTTATAAAAGTTGTGACAAGTTTGACATTAGAAATGATAGACCGTTATCATTATTTGTATTTTCAAAAATAATTGAAAGAATAATGTGTGATAGATTGCTAGACTTCCTACACAAATATAAAATTCTTGTAAATGCACAGAAAGGTTTAAGAAAAGGCAAATCAATGCAAATGGGTATCTTCAATTTCCTAAAACTTGTTTGCAAGGCTATTAAGGACGATTTTATTTTCTTCTGCCAAATCAAGTAGGAGACTGTTTACATCACTACAGTCATGAAGATGTGTTGATACGAAAGCATCTAGCCTTGGTGAAATAGTATTAGTTGTATGTGACTTTATTTTGTACATGAATGTAAGTATGTAAAATTTTATACTCTTTTGTACTTTGGCAGGCCCAATGTCATGAATGTGATGAAATTGGTGCTAGATAAATGAAAAACTTTTGCCTACTGAAATGTGGAGACAAAACAGCATATAATTGTTTGGAAATGTTTTTGGATTTTATTGAGTGCGGAAGGAGAATCAGTTCTGAAACCTGCTGAAAGACATTAAGAAAACTGAAAAAAGACACTCAAAACAGATTAGATGGTGTCTTGCCTACCTGTGATATGTTTTTTTTTATGACAATACTCAGCTACATGCAAACACAAGAATCTTTGCTTTGGTTCAAATGAAATCAAATGAAATGCTTTTGAATATCCATTCTTCAGCCTAGACTTGGATCCAAGTTACTTCCACCTCATCATATACATGAAAAAGTGGCTTGTCATGCAACACAAATGCTGAGTTCCACCATGGTAAACACTAATTCCCTCTAAAACTCATATAGGTAACTCAGATCAAAGGTTGGAGAAAGCTGAAGGCATACCATCTCCAAGAGGACATGACTGCTCTACGTCTACATCTACATTTATACTCTGCAAACCATCTTGAGGTGGATGGCAGAGGGCATGTCCACTGTACCATTATTAGGGTTTCTTCCTGTTCCATTTACGTATGGAGAATGATTGTTTGAATGCCTCCGGGCATGCAGTAATTATTCTAATCTTATCCTCACAATACCTATGTGAATACTTAAGGGATTGTAGTATATTCCTAGAGTCATCATTTAAAGCTGGTTCTTGAAACTTTGTTAACAGACTTCCTTGGGATAGTTTATGTCTATTTTCAAGAGTCTTCCAGTTCAATTCCTTCAGTATCTATGTGACACTCACCCACGGATTAAACAAACCTGTGACTGTGCTGCCCTTAGTCTGTACACATTCAATATCCCCTGTTAGTCCTATCTGGTATGGGTCCCACACACTTGAGCAAGAGTCTAGAACTGGTTGCACAAGTGATTTGTAAGAAATCTCCTTTGTATTTCCGCACCATTCTACCAATAAACCAAAGTCTGCCACCTGCTTTATCAATGATTGAACCTATGTAATCACTCGATTTCATACCCTACAAAGTATTACACCTAGGTATTTGTATGAGTTGGCCAATTCCAACAGTGACTCGTTGATATTATAGTAATAGGATACTACATACTTTTCATTTTGTGAAGTGCAAAATTTTATATTTCTGAACATTTAGAGCAATTTTCCAATCCCTGCACCACTTTGAAATTATATCAAGATCTGACTGAATATTTGTGCAGCTTCTTTCAGATAGCACTTCATTATAGATAACTGCATCATCTGCAAAAATCCTGATTTTACTATCAGTATTGTCTGCAAGGTCACTTATGTCCAACACACTTTCCTGGGGCACACCTGAAGACATGACACCGCCTATGATTGTACTTTTGACAGTAAGCGTAGGTGTAGTACTGAGCTAGATGCTTTTCAAAAATCAAGAAAGACTGTATCTACCTGTTTACCTTGATCCAAAGCCTTCATTATGCCATGTGAGAAAAGTGAGAGTCGGGTTTCACAAGACTGATATTTTCAAAATCCATGCTGATTTGCATTGTGGAGATCATTCTGTTCAATATACCTAATTATGCTTGAGCTCAGAATATGTTCTACGATTCTACAAAAATGTGATGTCATAGATATTGGATGGTAGTTTTGTGGATCACTTGTACTACCCTTCTCCTAGATGGTTGTGACTGGTGCTTTTTTCCAAAAACTGGGAATGATTTTTTGTTTAAGGGTTCAACAATAAAATATAATAATAATAATTTTATTGGCCTTCAGCTGATTACAGCAATAGGCAAAGTCAAGAGCATATATTTCTACATAAACTACTATATCAATGTAAACTGATTTACATAAAATAGGTACACGTTAGAATACAGTATTTGCAGCTCCAAAAAATTTATCAGTGGTGTAAAATGGATTGTTCACTAGTAGCTTGTATAATTTAGCTTTAAAAATATTTACAGGCAGTTCTTTAAAGTCAGCACTTACTCTATCAAACATCCTTAGTCCAAGAACTAGGTAGGAGTTCTGCGATTTTGATAATCTATGATATGGCATGTCTACAGATGTTATGGCTTTGAATATCACTTCTCAACACAAAATTAGACACATTGTTTCTAATGTACAATAAAACATTCTAGATGACTAAGCTTATTACTGTAAGACACTGCAATGTACACTCCTGGAAATTCAAATAAGAACACCGTGAATTCATTGTCCCAGGAAGGGGAAACTTTATTGACACATTCCTGGGGTCAGATACATCACATGATCACACTGACAGAACCACAGGCACATAGACACAGGCAACAGAGCATGCACAATGTCGGCACTAGTACAGTGTATATCCACCTTTCGCAGCAATTCAGGCTGCTATTCTCCCATGGAGACGATCGTAGAGATGCTGGATGTAGTCCTGTGGAACGGCTTGCCATGCCATTTCCACCTGGCGCCTCAGTTGGACCAGCGTTCGTGCTGGACGTGCAGACCGCGTGAGACGACGCTTCATCCAGTCCCAAACATGCTCAATGGGGGACAGATCCGGAGATCTTGCTGGCCAGGGTAGTTGACTTACACCTTCTAGAGCACGTTGGGTGGCACGGGATACATGCGGACGTGCATTGTCATGTTGGAACAGCAAGTTCCCTTGCCGGTCTAGGAATGGTAGAACGATGGGTTCGATGACGGTTTGGATGTACCGTGCACTATTCAGTGTCCCCTCGACGATCACCAGTGGTGTATGGCCAGTGTAGGAGATCGCTCCCCACACCATGATGCCGGGTGTTGGCCCTGTGTGCCTCGGTCGTATGCAGTCCTGATTGTGGCGCTCACCTGCACGGCGCCAAACACGCATACGACCATCATTGGCACCAAGGCAGAAGCGACTCTCATCGCTGAAGACGACACGTCTCCATTCGTCCCTCCATTCACGCCTGTCGCGACACCACTGGAGGTGGGCTGCACGATGTTGGGGCGTGAGCGGAAGACGGCCTAACGGTGTGCGGGACCGTAGCCCAGCTTCATGGAGACAGTTGCGAATGGTCCTCGCCGATACCCCGGGTGCAACAGTGTCCCTAATTTGCTGGGAAGTGGCGGTGCGGTCCCCTACGGCACTGCGTAGGATCCTACGGTCTTGGCGTGCATCTGTGCGTCGCTGCGGTCCGGTCCCAGGTCTACGGGCACGTGCACCTTCCGCCGACCACTGGCGACAACATCGATGTACTGTGGAGACCTCACGCCCCACGTGTTGAGCAATTCGGCGGTACGTCCACCCGGCCTCCCGCATGCCCACTATACGCCCTCGCTCAAAGTCCGTCAGCTGCACGTACGGTTCACGTCCACGCTGTCGCGGCATGCTACCAGTGTTAAAGACTGCGATGGAGCTCCGTATGCCACGGCAAACTGGCTGACACTGACGGCGGCGGTGCACAAATGCTGCGCAGCTAGCGCCATTCGACGGCCAACACCGCGGTTCCTGGTGTGTCCGCTGTGCCGTGTGTGTGATCATTGCTTGTACAGCCCTCTCGCAGTGTCCGGAGCAAGTATGGTGGGTCTGACACACCGGTGTCAATGTGTTCTTTTTTCCATTTCCAGGAGTGTAATAAACAGAGGTTGCCAATGTTCTGTTTTATTAGAATACATTATTATTCTTATTACTTTCTTCTGTAAAAGTAAAATGTCATTTACAAGACAGCTGCTACCCCCCAGTAAAATTCCATAAGAGATGATGCTTTGGAAGAAGGCAAAATATGCTGATCTCACATAGTCATTAGGAACATGTCTTTTTAAATTTCTGATTAGATAAATAACTCTTGAAAGCCTAGCCAATATATTTTTAACATGTGGTTCCCATATCAATTTATTGTCAATAGTAACACCAAAAAATTTAACAGTTTCTAATTCTTGGTAGTTAGGAATCTCTTTGAGGCTAAAGTAAAGTGTCTGGGTTTTGTTTTAATGTAGTAAGAAGCCATTAACTTTGAATCATAATGAAGACTGAGCAAGGGGATTTTCGTTCAGTGTTTTCAGTGAATCTAGATGAGAGCTTTTATGTAGAAAAGTTGTGTCATCAGCATACAATATTGTGTGAGAATTTATGAATAAGGGCAGGTCATTAATTGATTAGTATAAACAGTAAAAATCCAAGCACCAACCCTTGAGGCACTCTGTACCTAACATTAACCAAATTTGATTTCTCCCTACTAATGCACACAACTCGTTGACGGTTCTCTAGAAAAGACCTGAACATATTTACACTGTTGTGATCAAAACAATAGTAAACTAGCTTATTCAGCACAGTGTCATACTCTACACAGTCAAAGGCTCTGCTCAGGTCACAAAATGTAGCCTGGGCATAGTCACTAGCCTCAAACACATCTAGGACTAATTTTACGAGGGAGTCCATTGCATCCGTTGTGAATTTACCTTTCCTAAATCCAAACTGTTCATCACTAATTATATTTAGTTTGCCCAAGTAGACACTAACTTGCTCATACATAATTGTTTCTAAAATTTTTGAAAAAGCTGGGGTTATGGATATAGGTCTCTAACTAGCAGGATAGTTCTTTTCCCCTTTTTTATATATGGGCACAACACTAGAAAATTTTAGTATGTCGGAGAACTTACTTTCAACTAGGCATTTGTTAACACAAAAAGTTAAAGGATAAATCACACAATCAATAACATCTTTCAACAAATTACACATCACAGTAATCAACACTAGCTGAAGGTTTGAAATTTTTCACTATTTTTAGGATATTATTTGGGCTCACTTCTGTGAAAGTGAAGGTGCTTGGGGGAAGCTTTTCAAAGCAGCTGTCAATAATATTATTAAATTCTTCTGGGGTAATGGTGATTTCCTCTTTGTGTTTAGTGTGTGCAATGGAGTTTATTACACTCCAGGCCTTTTTGTATTTATTTTTAGATTTTTCAATTTTTACTATGTTATGCAGTTTCTTTGCTTCATTTATTGCCTTCCTATATTTGTATTTAGCTTTAGCATACAGTTCTTTATACAGTTCTGATTTACTGGTTTTGTACAGACTAGAATACAGCATAACAGTATGTTTCAGTCTCCCTAACTGTGGAGTATACCATTCCTTCGTTTTCCTTTTCTTGTAATTACTACTAATATTCACTGTACATATTTCCAGAGGGATGCTATTTTCAAATATATTTAAAAATATGGAGAAAAACTTGGTGAAAACAATATCAGCTGAACAGTGTTGAAGCCTAATAAAACGTGTGTCCCAACTGAGATAAGTGAGGGCATGTCTAAACTTATCCATCCTCTCTCTGCTCAGTGGTAATCACAATTTTAGATTCTGGTTTTGTGCAATCTGAAGTTACATTATTAAGACTAAAATATGCTGCATCATGGTCCGAGAAAGGGAAACTAATTACATCAGTGGACATACAAGTTCTCTTAATATTTGTAAATATATTGTCTAGACAGGACGAGCCTCTGGTAGGTTTGCAGCTAACATAGCACAGGATAAATTGTCAAAGCACATTTTTGAGCTCTGTCACAGTTTTTCTGTCCTGCAGGACATCAAAACTTGAATTGATATCCCCTACAATGACAATATTGTATTTTTTTCCATTTCGGTACACATATGTACATTAAGAGTTCCTCATGTTTCTCCAGAAAGATATGGGGGTCACCACTAGGTGGCCTGTACACTACTACTACCATTAGCTTAAGGCTCTTAATTACTAGACCCAATATTTCAAAATGCATTTCATCACAAAGTGTACTGAGATCTATCCTGCCACAGTTTGGTGCAAGAGGTGTTTTTGCATATATTCCTACCCCACCACGTGAGTGCTGTTTCCTGCAATAGCAACTAAGTAGTGTGTAATCATCCAATACTTTGTACCCAAGCTCATCCTCTTTACACCAATTTTCACTTAAACATAGAATATCTACCATATTTTTATTTGAAAATTTGTTGACTATTAAGTTTTTATCTGCCATACCCTGAATACTGAGGTAGCATATTTTAAACTCTACTTTAAGCATTTCTTTTTTCCATATTCTCTTACTTGACTTGACCTAATGTTATTGCATGAAAGTTGACCACGTTGTGTCCTTATGTTACTAGAACACCCAGCCTGGTCTAGGCATACAAGTTTTTTGTCATCTCAGTTGAAATATAATCCAATTACATTACTGGTCTTTTTTCCTTCTCTAGCTTATCCAATACTATTCTGAGAATTGTATCACTTAAAACACGTTTACCTAAATTATTGAAATGTTGACCATGCTTGGTATGATATGCCATTCTCTGCTACAACTACTGGTATTAATGAAGGAAACATTCTTAAAGTGCTTACAGGTAGCTTTGTACTCCTTGTTGGTCTGCTCCACTACCTTATTCACACATCACCACTGGGGCAAATCATGTCGATGAGGCACATTAACGACAATCACATTGGTGTGGGTTAACACTCCAAGAGTCTTCCTCAGTGTCAAAGTAGCTATCTTCCTTTCATTTCTGCTGACATCATTTGCTCTGGCCATTACCACTACAAAGTCTCTGTCCGTGAGGGCTCTGCTTTCTTTCTTGATTGATGTTGAAATGTTTCGTAAACCAGCTCCTGATTTAACAGTACCTTCTATTTCAAACTCGTTAATCACATGTGGTCCATTTCCGTTAACATAGCTGAAACATAGCTGCTAATCCTCTGGCTTAACTGTCTGAATAAATCTTGATTTTACTTTTTTCTTATACCTTACTTGGCTGTTTGCTAAGTTTTGAGTGTCCTGCACCACCTTATCAGATGAGTATGCTGATACAGTTTCTACGTCATCTGTGTTTTGAAGTGAATTATATTTGTTATTTAATGGTGACACAAAGTCCTGCCTACGTTTATTGTTAATATGTTTGAAAGAGCTCCCCTTAGATTTTACAGTTACCCATCTACTGCTAGGCCTGTTGTGAGCCATTTTAGTCGTAGCTTCACTTTCTGGCAGTCCTTCCATTTGTTTGGAGATATTAAGACATACCTGATGATCACTCTCTTCCGATTTAAGCTTGAGTCTTCTGTTTTCATCACTCAGAATTTTTGTGTCCTCTCATAGCACAGCAATAATTAACAACAGATCATTTTTGGAGGATGAACCACCGATTTTCACATCTTTGGTCATTGTTTTACCACGCCATCGCTCCGATTTGTGTGGATTCAGTTCATATTTCTAGTCGGAAGAGGGGCTAACTCAGCAGCAAATCCAGTGTATAATCTGACAAAGATTCCATCAGTCCATGGAGCTTTGCTTGATTTTAACAATTTCAGCTTTTTCTCAACATCATATGACACTAATACTTATTTAATTCATGTTTTCTGTGGTACAGAGGACTAAATTGGGACAATTGTCCTCCTTTTTACTTTGTAAAGGAACATTTGAAAGCTGGGTTAAGTATTTCAGCTTTTGCTTTGCTACCCTAAATTTCAGTTCCTGTCTCATTCGCTAGGAATTGGACATTAAATTTGGTGCCACTAACAGCCTTTACATATGATCAGAATTTCTTTGAGTTCTGTGAAAGATCACTTGACGATATTCTGCTACTGTAGTCACTGAAGGCATCACACATTGTTCTCTCGACAGCCAAATGCGTTTCGTTCAACATCTCTCTACCTATAGCCCTACACTTCATTTCATGCACTGGGTTTTCAATGTAGATATAAAACATAAAATGCATAAAGTATATTTTATACTTAAGTAATACCAAGCATTATGAACATGATCCTGAGATGTAGAAAGTTCTCATATATTTCTAAATTAAATAATAGCATAATTCAGGAGAGGGAATGATCAGGTATAAAAACAATTCTCTCTTGATTTTTAAATTTATATAAACAAATCTATGGTTTCTCCCATTAATACTGAAATCGTATCTTTTCTTGTATAGTGTTGTCAGTGTATCCCAGTGTTATAGCCCATTCTTTTCTTTAAAGGACTTGAGGCACAGCTTCTTGGAATTGTGGTCCGGAAAGAGAAGCCAAAGCTAGAAGAACAAAAAGACAATCTAGTGCTGAATATTGCAGCTGGTCGACGTACTCTAAAGGATCTGGAGGATGAACTGTTGAGACTACTTTATGAGACAAAAGGCTCACTACTTGATGATTTGCAATTGCTTATAACACTACAAACTTCACAGGCAACCTCTGTTTCTGTAAATGAACAACTCAAAGTAGCAGAAACAACAGAAACTGAAATTGATGCAGCACGTGAGGTAACTGAAAGTAACAGATGGATAATAAACTACTTAAAATGTGTAAAAATAACCAAGAACATTTTGGCTTTGATACAATGTTAAAGGTAGTATAATATGTCTTAGTTAACATATGGAATTATAAGCTTAAACAAAAGGCAACAGTTTCTAAACCATTTGAGTTTTATGACCGTAAATGCTTCATGAGATATGGTCTGGTGTACTTGAGTTAGGTAAAGTAGTTCTTGTTTCATTGTTTTTTCCCATTCTTGTCTCAGATGAAGGTAATGAAACTGTGTAAGACCATTGACACTACACAATAGCCATGTTGCTTCTTATATGCTGCCACACTCAGTGCCATGGTCAAAAGATTTCCTGTACCAAATGTAATGCTGCTGTGCACCATGATGATCTTTATAATTATGTGTACTTAAAGTTTAAACTTTTATTATGTTTTTGCTGAACTGCAGAACTGCCAACAGTTACTTTCATTTTGCAATGATTTGGTCGCCCCTGCAATTTTTTTAAAATCTCCTTCATGATTTATCCCATTTCATATCCTCCATTTGCCCCTGCAATTTTTTTAAAATTTCCTTCATGATTTATGCCGTTTCATATCCTCCATTCCCTTTGTTTTACTTTAATTTATTTGACTCCCTTAGTAGTTCTCATCATATTCAAAGCAGTATCACCATTAAACTTCTTAGCCTCCTTACGCATTAAACATCAACGTGTTGCGATGTGGCTATTGACAGCTTGTCCGTTAATGTCAACACTGAATTATCAACCATTTGGTTACCTACTGATTTTAGGCAAAATATCATTTACAACAGTGGTTCCCAACTTTTCTGTGGTAATACCATCACATTAAGCAGCACATCGGAATGTACAGGGAAACATGTATTGCCATGCATTACTGCACCAGGCATCATAGTAGACTGCTGGGACAACATAACCACATCCACCATGGAGCTATGGCTCGACTCCTTATCAGGTTCCTTTTTTGTTTTTTTATCATGTGTTAGCTAGTCCTAGTGATTTATAAGCAGAATATCATTTTGTCACATAATAATAGCGTATCACATGACAGTGGGATTCATTAAACTGCATGCATAAGTCACATAACTAGTCCTGTCAAGTTCATGTAAGGCAGGTACCTGATGCAGCACACAAATGATGAATATGTCAATATGCTTTTGGTGCTTGGTGTGTCCGATAACCAAGCTGCTGCTGCTTGTGTGTATGCTGTATGGTACCCTCAAAGGTGCTATTCCAATAAGAATGCTTTTCATCATCTGTAGCAATGCCTTCAGGAACCCAGTAACCTTCATCCACGAGTAATGGAAAGAGGTTGTCCAAAGACTAAACATACTCCACAAACAAAAGACACAATTCTTGAAACCATTCACCTATCATCTCGGTGAAGTACCTGTGGTATTGCAAGACACTTCCAAATATCTCAAAGACTGGCTGTTCATGTGAAGTATTGCACTATGAAAAACTGCATCCATATCATTACATGTTAATTCAAAACCAGTGGCTGGAAGTCCGCATCTGACAAACACAGTTTTGTGAATGGTTTGGAGCAAATGAGAGATAACAAGCATTTTGTAAATGATGTGTTTTGGACTGATGAATCTAGCTCTAGCATTTTCAACCTCTACAAAAATCATTATTGATCAGAACACACCACACATATCATCCATGAACATGGCTTTGAGGCACACTTTGGCATTAACCTATGGCTGGAATTGTGGGAGGAGTGGTTTTGGGCCCTTACCTATTGCAGGCAAATAGAATGCACTCCTGTATTGTACACTTCTTTGCCTGATACATTAGAAAAAGTCCACTTGGTGTTCAGCAACAGCTATTATTTCAGCAAGATGGTGCACAGCTTCACTTTGGAATGAATGTGCATCACTATTTAAGTGAAGCACTTCCAGGGAAATGGACTGGTCATGGAGGTCCAATGTTCTGGTGTCCATGTTCCTCGGATCTTCTCCACTAGATTTTTATTTGCTGGGACAATTAAAGGAACAAGATTATAGCACTGCACCCATAGATGTACATGGCCTAATAACTCGTGGGCATGCCGCTTTAGCAATGGTGGATGCAGGTGTATAGCATGGGATCCAGCAAAGTATGATCCAGATAGAGGCAAAATGATTGGAAATGCAAGGTAGTTGTTTTGAATATCTTCTCTAAAGTGAACTTACTCATACGTATATGTACTGGCTCTGTGAAGGTAACCTGGATGTCAAATGTACAGCATGGAATTATTGTGTGTAGCATAATGCACAATCTAGTATAGCCTATCTGTAGTGCTATTTGTACCTCATTGGGTACAGACAGTGTTACTGTATCCCCTATGATTTTCTATTGGCTTTATTTGTGTCATGGACAGAACAAAGTGGTTGTTTATGTCTGTACGAAGTTCATGTTAATGTTTAAATAAAGGTAACATGGGCAGAAAGCAATTCACAAGATACTGCATTGTGGAGGTGTAAATTGGATACAATTTTATGCTTTAAATGGAAAAAAAAGAAAAAAAAGTAAATATTTGGTGTGAACACATCTCAAACATTGGCGAGTCTGTATACCCATTTCCCACAGCATTGCCTTGTCTCACTGAGCTAATGAGACAGTTGTGGCACATCAAGAAGTTCATGCTACCTGTTCTAGGTCAAGCTGTATGTGGTTATAGCATTGCCAGAGCCTCATTTTTTAAATTGCATGAATTAGGTTTTGCTAGATACACTTTTGTCTTGAATTTAGATGAGGAATCTCATGCTGGCCACCAAGTGTGGCATTTTTTTTTCACCCTGTATGTAAAAAAAATCTTAAAAATACTTGTCTGCAACAATGTGATGAACTGAAGCAGAATGACCACATAGCCCCAGTTGAATAAAAGTAAATGATGGACTTCCATTCATTGGACGATTTATGAAACATTTGTGGAGACATTATACAATAACCTTAGTTAGATCAAAGGAAATGACAGGCTTCAATTCCTTGAAAGAATATAGGAAACTGTAGTTTGTTTGGGGAAAATATTGCTTATGAAATACGTGTGGACCACACGGGATTGCTGTTAAGGTGTATGGGATCCATATCAGATTGGAATATCAGGGGATATCACATGCGTAAAAAATAAGAACATGAACTGTGATAGAATGTTGTTATGACACAATTAACTTAATCCTAAGGACTTTTGCTTAAAGGATATAGCATATAGTATCTTTTGCACTGTTGGTCTTTGTTTTCCTGTCTTTTATCTTACTTTCATGTGGTTGATGTTTTTAATATTGTCTCATGTTGTATGCTTTTGCAAGCACACAGTAATTTATCACAGTATTTCATCTGTAGCAGCTGCATAGTGTTAACAAAAGTCATGATCCCACAAAAGTCTGCAGATAACAAGAAGCATATCAAGTGTGAATCTATAGTGCTGGTGACAACAGATGTCACTTTGCCAAATTGGTTATTGAACTAATCTAAATGAATGACTGATAGTTGTGTTCCTCAAATGCTTCCAACCAGTGGACATTTGTTGGAACTTTTGAGCTTTGTGCAGTCCTCTAACACATTACAGGTTCACTGCACTGTGTTGTCCACTCGACGTACCAAAGTTGTGTTTTCATTGTATATGCCACAACAGCCATACATGTGGTTCAAACTGCTGGAACTTTTGTTTAGTGCCTATGGCATGTGTGATGACTATTCATGGTTTATACTTAACATCAGCACTTCGTATGCTTAGACTCTACTAGTCTTGAGTACTGCTCAAGTGTTTGGAATGTGTACCAGGCCCAAGTAAAGGAAGACATTGAAGCAATTCAAAGGAGGGCTGCCAGATTTGTTACCATTAGGTTCAAACAGCACACAAGTGTTATGGAGATACTTCAGGAACTCAAATGGGAATCCCTATATGGGAAGTGGCATTCTTTTCAAGAAACACTATTGAGAGAATTTAGAGAACCAGCATTTGAAGTTTACTGCAGAATTATTCTACTGCTGCCAACATATTTTTCATGTAAGGGCCACAAAGATAAGATAGGAAAAATTAGAACTCAAACTGAGCCATATAGGCAGTTGTTTTATCCTCATTGTATTTGCAAGTGGAACAGGAAAGGAAATGACTGGTAATGGTACAGGGTACCCTCTGCCACACATCCTTTGAGGACTTGCAGAGTATGTATGTAGACATCGATGTATTATTGTCAGACATCACTCACATCACCCCCATTGTCTGCAAATATCAACATTTCCCATTTGCTTCTTGGTGTATGGAAATCAAGAGACTTACACATACAACAAGTCTTAAAAAGTGAAGGTACTGGTAACAAACCCCATCAGAGTTTTGGCATCATCTGTAAATATAACTGATAGATACTGAAATTTCAGAACCCTATGACAGGTGTGGTTTGATCCGCAACCATTTGCCATTACAAGTGCTTTGATCTTGAACAACAGTGGAGACTTATCTTCACAGTTGCTTGTGGCCAATAAAATATATAATATTTTGCAAAATGACAATTCAATTGAAACACATCAAACTTATAATGGCCTCACAGCAGCAGTCTCACATGATGCTACTCGAGGGAAACAGCTTCCACTAGTGGAACAGATCCACACGCTCGACCAAGACTTAATTGCTCTCAAGTAGCAAATCAGGGCAACTCAAACAACAGTACTGACTCAGAATAGCTGACAGCACAACAGCTGAAGGGATGCTTGTGACAACATCCGCAAGCAGTTGTAGACTTGGTGATGGTACCATCTACACTTCGGGCAACAGGAAAAGTCATGAAAATCCTGTAGTGGTTATCTAAATGACAACAATGATGGGGTGTAGGGCGACTGATTGCTGTGAGATGATGTGCTTTTCTGCCAACATTCACAAGAAAAGTGTATGCAGTTTGCCATCACTCATGTCCTAAAGATAGTTGTTGCCAAATTATCCAACAGATCTGCATTCACCAGCATTGACAGTGTAAACATTCATATAAACTGGAGCAACACAACTTTCGTAGCACTTTTTGTTGACCACACAATTTTTAAGTCACAGACATATATGTTTTGCATACATACTTCATTGACTCAGTATCAGATGTCAGTCTACTGTCAGTGAATCACAACAAAGAAGCTAGCTGACCCGTGACTTACAACTGCTAATAACTCCAAAATTGCTACATTTGGTAAATGAACTGTGTTTATGAACATAGGTTTTAAGAAATCATTATACTGTACTTTCCTACTAGCCTCTTCTAAGTTCCAATTTCCTGCAGCACTGTAACACTGACATTTCCTTGGCCAGGCACATACCAATGTGTAATGTCAAACTATTTGCAGATGCCTCTTTATGTCATACATTACACCTCACCATGTGGTGTGCCACAACACAGTGATGTCTACAGTGTTTCAGCACTAGGTGCCATGACAGCTGATTTAGATTCCAGCAACTCGGGTCCTCACACTGACAACTTACCTGAGAATTCTTAAGTTTAAGAGTGTGCTTACCAACAGTTAAAAAGTCGAGGTATCATCCCAAAGGGAAGAAAACCAAACATTTCTACTGAGAGTAAAGTGTTACTTTCCAAAATATGTGTCAAATCCATTAAATTGGAGGCTTCCCAAGCCAAACATTTTCCTGTTTACCAGCTTGCATCTACATCTTGAGTGTCTCAGGTAGCACCTGTTAAGGAACAACCTATGCCTAGTTCTGCTGTTGTACACAGTAAAAGACATCCCATTCAGACTCCTCCCAGACCTCCTGTTACTTTCAGGGCTTGCAGACTACCACCATTACAATCCGCATCCACAGATGATATTGCTTCTCAAATTTTACTGCAACAGCTGTCTCTGGCCACTCTAGCCAGAGCGGCTGGAGATACCAGTCATGAGTGCATGAGATGAGCTTTCTTTCTTTATTTCTTTCTTTTCTGAAGAAGGCTCTCGCAAAAAGCTAAATGTGTACCATACTTTTCATTGTGCCTCTCTCCAATTCAACATGTCATATTTATGGTGAGTAGCAGTCTACCCTTTCCATAATATTATTGATATTACCATCTGGACTTTCGGTTGTTAGACTGTTTAGCTAAATATCTAAGGATTATAGTTATGAGCAACTTGAACTGGAACCACACACAGAAAATTGTTTTGCATTATCACAAAATAGGGGAGAGAGTGTCACAGATATGATGAGGAAGTTGGCATGACAGTAATTAAAACAAATGAATTTTTTGCTGTGGCAAAATATTTTCATGAAATCTCAATCACCAGCTTCCTCCTTCAAATCTTGTTGACTCCCATCTGAATAATGAGAAATAGTTTGAAAGCAGTTCTTTCCACTCTCTGTCAGAAACCACACAAGTGTGAATTGCAGAGTAACCATGGAGGTGTAGATGTAGATTGCCTAACTGTACCGTTTTCTGTTGATGGTATAACTGATAACTGTGTTACCAAAAGTCAAAGAGAACTATTCATTTCTGAATGCCATCATGAGATCATAGACCTTGGAGAAAAAAGGTAACATTAGTCCATGAAATGATCGTGTCTAGATTGAAAAGTTTACCTATTTCACTGGATCACAGAAAAGTGTCCTTGATTATAAAAGCTTCATTCAGATCCGAGCAGACTTTCACTGTCCTCTCTCTTAAATGAGGTATCAGTTCCCAAGGTACCCACTCCACACGCTTTCTGATATTCCAAGATTTCCACCATCTCCATCCTTTGTTGTCATAGTTCATTTGTGTGCTAATTCTTAGGTTGCGCAAACAACATTATATTTGAATCAACTCTACCAGTCCCTGGTTATTTATGTCAGTGGTGAAATTTTGTAGTCTCTTATAAGTACTGGTTTCCGATTCCTTGATCTTCTTTATCCTCTAGCATAGATTGTTATTATCAATGGTGTCATATCTTCACAGATATTGTAGCCTTTGTTGTTAAGCAGTGTCACTGCCCTGCTTCATCAGAACTCAGTGTCAGCACATTATTTTTCCTTATTCACTTGTAAGGAAACAGATGATTCTGCACACCTGTATAGTGGAAGAAGTGTTCCAACTACTTGTGTAGTGTAGTGGACCAGATAACAAAGAATTCATTAGCATTTTTCCATCACTTTCCATATACACACACCAAAAAAAGTTTTACATCACCCTGGTTCCCAGAACTCCTGAAGATAGACATTGACTGTGGATATTGTATCACAGACACAGTCTCTTTGACTGTTCAGAGATGTCACTAAACCCACTCAAAGATGTAAATAACCATGCATGAGCAGTACCTATTAGACAGAGGGGGTCCGACAGCTGAACAGTTCCAGTCATCCCAGCAGGAAGAAGGTACACGGCTCATGTTGTCTGTAGTTCTACCATGCCTAGATGGTCAGTACTGAAGTTTGAATGTGTCCGCATTGTTACTTTGTGCCATGAATGGCGCTCATCAAGGGAAATGTCCAGGCGCCTCGGAATGAACCACAGCGATGTTGTTTGGACATGGAGGAGATTCAGAGAGACAGGAACTGTCGATGACATGCCTCACTCAGGCCTCCTAAGGGCTCTGCTGCAGTGAATGACCGCTACCTACGGATTATGGCTTGGAGGAACCCTGATGTCAGTGCCACCATGTTGAATAATGCTTTTCGTGCAACCACAGGACATCGTGTTATGAATCAAACTGTGTGCAATAGGCTGCATGATGCGCAATTTCACTCCTGACATTCATGGTGAGGTCCATCTTTGCAACCATGACACCATGCAGTGTGCTGCAGATGGGCCCAACAACATGCCGAATGGACCGCTCAGGATTGGCATCATGTTCTCTTCACCGATGAGTGTTACATATGTCTCCAACCAGACAATCGTCGGAGATGTGTTTGGAGGCAACCCAGTCAGGTTGAATGCCTTAGACACACTGTCCAGTGAGTGCAGCAAGGTGGAGGATCCCTGCTGTTTTGAGGTGGCATTATGTGGAGCCGACGTACACCACTGGTGGTCGTGGAAGGCGCCATAATGGCTGTACGATATGTGAATGCCATCCTCTGACCGATAGTGCAACCATATCGGTAGCATATTGGCACAGCTTTTGTCTTCATTGATACAATTCGTGCCCCCATTGTGCACATCTTGTGAATGGCTTCCTTTGGATAACGACATCGCTCGACTAGAGTGGCCTGCATGTTCTCCAGATATGAATCCTATCAAACATGCCTGGGATAGATTGAAAAGGGCTGTTTATGGATGACATGACCCACCAACCACTCTGAGGGATCTACACCGAATCGCCATTGGGGAGTGGGACAGTCTGGACCAACAGTGCCTTGATGAACTTGTGGACAGTATGCCACGATGAATACAGGCATGCATCAATGCAAGAGGATGTTCCACTGGCTATCTGCATTACATCATCATGTAGCAACAAAAATACTTGTGTCACAATTAATTCCAAAGTAAACTGGAATGGTAATCATATTTGAAGTAGTGAACTGTGCATTTTTGCAATATTGAAACAGTGAACTGAAGTGGAGTGATTTCTACTGTCAGTGTAAGACTGGTGCATGTATAACCTGTAGTAAAAACCTAATGAAAATAGTTACTTAATGTGTCAGCAATAATATAGCCCCATGAAAAAATATCTATTTAAGATTTTGTATTGTCTTGATGAAATTAAACTTCTTGTAAAGATCGTATGTACCCAAACTGATGATTAAAAAAAAATTATGTTCCTGAAATAGAAAAAATATTCAGCTGTATGTGGTGAACAGAATACACTTATATCCCTCATAGGTTCTTGTATCCCTAATGGACTCTTGTACATTAATTTTGCACTCCTTTATAGTATATTTAACTGAAACTGCTTAGTTTCATAAAATCAATATTCCAGGGATATCGTCCTTGTGCAAGAAGAGCTTCTATACTTTTCTTTGTGTTGAATGACATGAGCCAAATTGATCCAATGTATCAGTTCTCTTTGGATGCCTACACTTCTTTATTTACAATGTCCATAGAAAAAAGCAAAAAAAGTGAAGATTTGGAGCAGAGAATATCTTTCCTCAATGATTACCACACCTATGCTGTCTACAGGTAAGTAAGTTTGATGCCTTACACCAGATAATTTGAAATGTGAATAATTTAGACCATTGTATAATTTGTAAATTCATTTATTTCTGAATGATATTAACAACAAAATTTCTGTGTCATAAAATACATTAGAAGATGATTGCTGTATACAGTTCTAGATACATTGTAATATTATCTTCCCCTAATTATTTAACTGACTAAGTAACTATAGCAGTAAGTGAGAGGATCACCTTTACATGCACTTATCATTTTATTTTATTGTCTGTTGTAGGAACACATGTCGAGGTCTGTTTGAAAGACACAAACTACTTTTCTCTTTTCATATGTGTATGAAGATACTTGAAGCAATGGGGAAAGTTAATTCATCAGAATACAATTTTCTTCTTAGAGGGGGTGTTGTCTTGGATAGGGATGAACAGCTGGATAACCCCTGCCCTGGTACGTATTCTCAAATCTTTCTGCCTCCATTTACCTCTATCTTTCCTATAATCTCGCCTTCTACATTGGATTTTTAATAACATGTAAGATAACAAATATGTGGATTGCCTGAAACAGTTAAAGACAATGTCTGTTTTAATATATTATTGTTTTTATGCTATATTAGCCAATTACAGACCAGGATATAGGGATTATTGTGATACACATATGCAAAAGACAGTATGAATACACTATATTGTATTTAAGATAATGTTTAATACCTCATATAAATTACTGACAATATTATGGAAAGGATAGATTGCTATTTATCATACGGTGGAGATGTTGAGTCGCAGACAGGCACAAAAAAAAAAGACTACTGAACACCTAAGCTTTCGCCCAAGAGGACTTCTTCAAATAGACAATATACACACACATTCATGCACAAGCAGCTCACACACATGTGACCACACTCTCCGGCTGCCGAGGCAAGAATGTGAGCAACTGCACGTAACGGGAGAAGCAATCTGGAGTGGGAGAAAGAGGGAGAGCAGGGTACGGGTGGACGATGGTAAAGTGCACCTTGTGGAAGCGAACATGGATGAGGTGGAGAGGAAGCAGGGCAGCTAAGTACAGTCAGGAGGTTAGACAAAGGATGGGGTGGGAGTAGGAAAGGAGAAAAGTAAAAAGCCGGTGGGTGCACTTGTGGCTGTGAAGCGGCAACAGTGAAGGGATGGATGGGTGAAGGACAATGACCAACAAAGTTTGAAGCTAGAGGGTTATGAAAATGTAGGATAAATTGCAGGAAGCGTTCCCACCTGTGAAGTTCAGAAAAGCCAGTGTTGTTAGGAAGGGTCCAGATTGCACAGGCTGTGAAGCAGTCATTAAAATGAAGAACATTGTGAAGGACAGCATTCTCTGCATATCAGTGGTCCAGCTGTTTCTTGGCTAAAGTTTGTTGGTGGACATTCATGCAGACAGCCAACTCATTTGTCATGCCCACATAAAATTAAGCACAGTGGTTGCAGCTTAGCTTATAGATCACATGACTGGTTTTACAGGTAGCCCTGCATTTGATGGGATAGGTGATGCTTGTGACTGAACTGAAGTGGGTGATGGTGGGAGGATGTATCGGACAGTCTTGCATCTAGGATCTAGGTCTGTTATGGCGATATGAGCCACGTGGCAAGGGGTTCGAAGCAGGGGTTGTGTAGGGATGGACAAGGATATTGTGAGATTTGATGGGCAGTGAAATATCACTGTGGGAGGGGACCCCGTAACCAGCAACCGACACCAACGACGCCAGCTGCTGCTCATCAGTGCCAACTACAAATCTGTTCACCGACACTGATGCTGAAACCAACCTTTGACATTGCTGGCACCTGTGCAGTTCACCGGCACTGGTTCCATACCTGCTCACCGCTGCAGCTTAAAACTCTACGCTGGGTGATGAGCGAAAGACAATTAATTAAGTGTGAATTTAGGCAGACTATTCAATAATAGACTGTTAGTATAGTTATTATATTCGGGGTGAGGGGGTGGGGGGGTGGGGAGGAATTTTTTTTAATGATAACACAATCTAAAAGTAAGAAAAATGTGGATAATACTCAAAAAACTGGGGAAACACCAGAACCAGCCATGGCCATGACAGTGACAAAAGAAATGCCAGACTGGACTGAGGTAGAAAATTTAATTAAAGCACTAAGTCTTAAATTAGATAACCAAAGCACAGAGTCAAATGCTCAACTTTAAGTGAAAAATTAGATGCACAAAGTAAAGTATTCACTGCTCAAAATACTTCTTTAAGAAAGGAATTAAATACATTTCTAAATGATTCAGTAACACTCAATTAAATAATAAATTGGACGTTCAGAATGAGACTTTAGGATTGTTAAGTGCTAGAGTAGATGAACAAAGTAAAGAAGGCATGGGAAATTTGAAGACTGAATTTGACGCTTTAACTACTAAAGTAGAGACTTTTAAAATAGTTTTAAGAGAGGAGTTATCCTGTTTGTTAAGTAGTCAAGTAAACCAACTGTTCACTGACTTGAGTCAGACACAGAGTTACCAATTTCAGGATTTAGCTAAAAAGTTAGAATATGATACTGAAAATAAGTATAATAATGTAGAAGCTGAACTTGGTGAAAAATTAGGACCATTTCAGAGTGTCTGTAATGTTTTGTTTGATGCTGTAAAACATAGATTACACACCTTAAAGGAGAGTGTTGAAAAACAGCACAAATTATTACCAATAGTCCAATCACAAATTGCAGGCATTAACACTTGAGTTGACAATGTAGAAAGAAATTTTAAAGAGAAACTAGGCACTTCAGACATAATAAATATCAACAATCTGGAGGAACAAGTTAAAGAGATGACAGACAGAAAAGTTGCTGCAAGAGTGACCTCCAACAACTTGTCTACATCTACATCTACATCCATACTCTGCAAGCCACCTGACGGTGTGTGGTGGAGGGTACCTTGAGTACCTCTATCGGTTCTCCCTTCTATTCCAGTCTCGTATTGTTCGTGGAAAGAAGGATTGTCGGTATGCTTCTGTGTGGGCTCTAATCTCTCTGATTTTATCCTCATGGTCTCTTCGCGAGATATACGTAGGAGGGAGCAATATACTGCTTGACTCTTCGGTGAAGGTATGTTCTTGAAACTTCAACAAAAGCCTGTACCAAGCTACTGAACGTCTCTCCTGCAGAGTCTTCCACTGGAGTGTATCTATCATCTTCGTAACGCTTTCGCAATTACTAAATGATCCTGTAACGAAGTGCACTGCTCTCCGTTGGATCTTCTCTATCTCTTCTATCAACCCTATCTGGTATGGATCCCATACTGCTGAGCAGTATTCAAGCAGTGGGCGAACAAGTGTACTGTAACCTACTTCCTTTGTTTTCGGATTGCATTTCCTTAGGATTCTTCCAATGAATCTCAGTCTGGCATCTGATTTACCAGCAATCAACTTTATATGATCATTCCATTTTAAATCACTCCTAATGCATACTCCCAGATAATTTATGGAATTAACTGCTTACAGTTGCTGACCTGCTATATTGTAGCTAAATGATAAGGGATCTATCTTCCTATGTATTCGCAGCACATTACACTTGTCTACATTGAGATTCAATTGCCATTCCCTGCACCATGCGTCAATTCGCTGCAGATCCTCCTGCATTTCAGTACAATTTTCCATTGTTACAACCTCTCGATATACCACAGCACCATCCGCAAAAAGCCTCTGTGAACTTCCAATGTTATCCACAAGGTCATTTATGTATATTGTGATTAGCAACGGTCCTATGACACTCCCCTGCGGCTCACCTGAAATCACTCTTACTTTGGAAGACTTCTCCCCGTTGAGAATGACATGCTGTGTTCTGTTATCTAGGAACTCTTCAATCCAATCACACAATTGGTCTGATAGTCCATATGCTCTTCCTTTGTTCATTAAAAGAGTGTGGGGAACTGTATCGAATGCCTTGCGGAAGTCAAGAAACACGGCATCTACCTGTGAACCCGTGTCTATGGCCCTCTGAGTCTCGTGGACGAATAGCACGAGCTGGGTTTCACACGACCACCTTTATCAAAACCCATGCTGATTCCTACAGAGTAGATTTCTGGTCTCCAGAAAAGTCATTATACTCGAACATAATACGTGTTCCAAAATTCTACAACTGATCGACGTTAGAGATATAGGTCTATAGTTCTGCACGTATGTTCGACGTCCCTTCTTGAAAATGGGGATTATCTGTGCCCTTTTCCAATCCTTTGGAACGCTACGCTCTTCTAGAGACCTACGGTACACCGCTGCATGAAGGGGGGCAAGTTCCTTCGCATACTCTGTCTAAAATCAAACTGGTATCCCATCAGGTCCAGCGGCCTTTCCTGTTTTAAGCGATTTTAGTTGTTTCTCTATCCCTCTGTCGTCTATTTTGATATCTACCATTTTGTCATCTGTGCGACAATCTAGAGAAGGAACTGCAGTGCAGTCTTCCTCTGTGAAACAGCTTTGGAAAAAGACATTTAGTATTTCAGCCTTTAGTCTGCCATCCTCTGTTTCAGTACCATTTTGGTAACAGAGTGTCTGGACATTTTGTTTTGATCCACCTACTGCTTTGACATAAGACCAAAATTTCTTAGGATTTTCTGTCACGTCAGTACATAGTACTTTACTTTCTAATTCATTGAACGCCTCTCGCATAGCTTTCCTCACACTACATTTCGCTTCGTGTAATTTTTGTTTGTAAGACTTTGGCTATGTTTATGTTTGCTGTGAAGTTCCCTTTGCTTCCGCACCAGTTTTCTAACTCGGTTGTTGTACCACAGTGGCTCTTTTCCATCTCTTACGATCTTGCTTGGCACATATTCATCTAACGCATATTGTACGATGGTCTCCAATTTTATCTTCAAAAAATAAACTTAGTAATACCAAGAGAAATGTAGATGAACTGTGGAAAGTGTAGATGAACTGTGGAAAGAATTCAATCTTTCATAGGACAAAGTAGATAGTAGAGTGACTTCTCCCAATGTAGTATTAACAAGTGAAGTAATGACACATTTACAATGGGGACCAAATTCAGGGTTATCTAGACAGCTCTCTAAGTTTAAGCTGGATGGGGAAGTACATCCTATTCATTTTTTGAAAATGTTCTATCAAGCCTTGCCCAAGACTTGGGAAGATTCAATGAAGATCGAATTTGTGGTAGAATACCTTTCAGGAGAAGCTTCAGAGTGTGGCACAGTGAACATAGAGAATTTTTAGTCTTGGGCAGACTTCCAGAAAAGGTCTAAGGAGAAGTACTGGTCAGCAAGCACCAGGGAAAAACTAATATCTGATTTGTGGTACCTGAAGTATTACAACAGTAAGTGGGGTACGATGAGAAAGTATTTTGAGTGGCATTTAACATGTGCAAAGTACTTAGATAGGCCCATGTAGGAAAAAGAGTTAGTTCAAATTTAATAAGACATTTACCCATTTACGCCAGGAAAGATATATTGTGTAGTGGGTGGAAAACCCACTACACAACTGTTGGCTTTTGTGTACGCACCTGATGCCTTGAACAAGGACTGTAATGAGAGCATACACCAAAATTAAAATCAGACTTACAAAAGGAATAGTAATAATAATTTTAGAAAACACGAAGCTAATTTTGCTAGAGTACACCAATGTAGTAAGAGTAATAGTAACGATAATTACCAAAAGAAGCATCCAGCTTCTAATACAGGCCCAGTGACATCACAAGAATTTGTACCAAGCAGTAATCGAGTACAAAGTGGTAATGTAATATCCCAATTTGGTAACCAACCAGTGATTACCAATAATCAGGAAAACGTAATGCGAACCGGATCCAGTGCTGGGGCCCAGGTCATAGAAATACATTAGGAGGCATAGTCCATAAAAAGTATGTTAATTTCATGCATAAAATACCAGCCAAAGAATGGTTGTTACTGGAAGAACCGAGCTTAACTACCATTACTTCACAACCAATGATAATAGGAAAAGTAGAGGATTTTGAAGTTAACATATTTATGGTTTCCAGGGCTCTTGGGTGTCCAGCTGGATGCAATTGTTGAAGTCCCATGATATTTCAGTGAATAACCTTTCTGCCATCATCAGCTGGTTCTGATGGAATGGTCTGTCTGCTCATTGTCAGTATTATTTATGTCTGTCAGTTGGGCTTCGATTCCCTGCACCGACGGTCCAATTGCGGCTGCCGACATTCTGATTGCGAGCGCCAACGCTACAATTGCAGCTGCCGACAATCTGTTTGCGGGCGCCAACCCAGGTCCGCGCTGTCCCTGGCGTCGCACCGTGTGATGGAAGATTCAAAATCCTGTGGAGTGTCCTCCGCGGCCATCGTGGAAAGATCTTGTGTTCTCTTGAGACGTGACTCCTTGATGGAGCTAAGTAAGGGTTTCCAGCCCTTGCTCAACTGAAAACCTGTGTCTCAGTTTATGAGATCGTTCGTTACACGAATTTCAATGGCCTCCTTGAAGATGCTGTCGCAATAGAAGCTGGTAGGGGCCAGAATCTTGGTGTCTTGATATTTCACATTGTGCCCAGTTTCCGAGCAGTGTTCTGCCAGTGCCGATTTTTTGGGCTGGCCTAGGTGCATGTGGCATTGGTGTTCTTTGCAGCGGTCTTTGATTGTTCGGATCATTTGACCGATGTAGGATATCCTGCAAGTGCATGGAATATTATATACACCCGTTTTCTTGAGGCCAAATCCATGTTTCACTATCCCCAGTAAGTCGCGTATCTTGGACAGTGGTCAGTAGACTGTGTCAATTTTGTGTTGTTTTAGCAGTCTCCCAATGTTTCATGTCACGTTGCCTGCATACAGTAGAAGGGAAAGGCCTGGTTCATAATCTTTATACTGTTATTCATCTGGGTTTCTGCTGCATTTCCGTCCTCTGAAGGCTGTCTGGATCTGTCGGTTGCTGCACCCATTCTTGAGGAACACATTTTCTAGATGTTTAAGTTCTTTGTGTAGATTTTGTTCATCCGATATCGAGTATGCCCTGTGAACCAGTGTGTTGAGCATCCTGTTGAGTTGTGCAGGATGGTGGCAGCTTGAAGCATGTAAATATAAGTCCTTATGTGTAGGCTTGCGGTACACACTATGACCCAGTGTGCCATTAGATCTCCGCTCTACAATTACATCAAGAAAGGGTAATTTTCCTTCCTTCTCGATTTCCATGGTGAACCATATGTTCTCATGGACTGAATTTAGACGTTCTAAAAGCATCTGTAGCTGATCAGGCCCATGGGACCAGATGACAAACGTGTCATTCATGTATCAGAAAAAACACCCAGGTTTCCATTCAGCCACTTGTAGTGCCTCTCCATAAATAAGTTGGCTACCACTGGTGAGAGATGGATCCACATAGCCACACAGTCAGTCTGTTCGTAGTATTGGCCGTTGAAGATGACGCAGGTGGACGTAAGTACTTGCAGGAAAAGTTGTGTCAACTCGGGACCAGATTGCTCGCTGATAAGATGGATCGAATCTTCTAGTGGGACCCGTGTGAAGAGTGACACGACATCAGTGCTGACCACAATGTCTGTTTCTCGTAGGGTCAGCTCCTTAAGATGGAATGAAGTCCATTGAGTTCAGAATATGGTGCTTGTGCTTTCCCACATACGGTCTGAGCAGGCCTGCCAGGTGTTGTGCGAGGGGGTACGTGGGGGCCCCTATGTTGCTGACAATCTGACGCGTCCTTTCTTATGTGCCTTAGGGAGGCCATATATTCTCGGAGCTACTGTGGAATGCTGTCGAAGTCTCTTGATATCCTTCTCTTCAACTGCGCCATTTTTCAGTAGGGTGGCAGTGCTTATTTGTATCCTGGTGGTAGGGTCCGTCTTGATCTTACAGTGTGCCGGGTCATCAAGTAGTTGGAGCATCTTCTGTTCATAGTCCTGTCTGTTTAGAACAACTGTGGTGTTTCCTCTGTTGGCAGGTAGGACGACGGTCTGCTTGTCTTCTCTGAGGGTCCGAAGTGCCGCTCTTTCTTTCCATGAGGTGTTGCTGGTGGGCGGTTTCACCTTGGAGAGAATCTGATATGTTTCTCTCCTGACTTCTTCTGCCTTGTCCTTGGTTAAGCCCCAGACCGCCTGTTCCACTACAGAGATGATCTCAATGGAGTGGAGGTAAGCTGGTGTTGGTGCAAAGTTGAGTCCCTTTTCGAGTATGGAAGTGGTTGCGTTGTCCAATAGCTTCCCCATGAGGTTAATCACAGTTCATTTCATTGGCTCTGTCTCTTCTTGTTCTTTGCCTAGTAGCCTTGCAAACTTGTCAATCTGTTTTTCAGTGGATTTCAAGTGTGTCCAGTCAGCCTGGGCCCATGTGACACCATCCACCCATTCCCAGGAACGGTCTTGAAATGTGGAAGCTAATTGTAGGTGAAGGTGCAGCAGTTCTTTGGCATTCTAGTTGAGTTGTTGTGGAGTGTAGCGAATCCTCTCCCTGACCAAGGCCAGGAGGGCTCGTTTCTTTATATGGTTTGCCACAGGGTTGCATATACATTTTTACAAATGTAGAAATCGTGTTCTTGTCTCTACACCTTAGTAAAAAGGCAAGGGAACTAAGCATACCTCCTTTCTGGTTCCAAAGCTTATCTAATTTCTTCACCAGGTGGTACATATCCTACCCGTAGAGGTTGTTGATATGTTTATTGGAGGCTTTCCCAGCATACATGTTGTTTCCAGGGCTCTCGGGTGTGCAGCCGGATGTGATCATTGAAGTCCCACTATATTTCGGCAAATAGCCTTTCTGCCATCATCAGGTGGTTCTGATGGAATGGTCTGTCTGCTCATTGTCGGTGTTATTTATGTCCGTCAGTTGGCCATCGATTCCCTGAAGGTCCGATTGCGGCTGCCGACATTCTGATTGCGAGCACCAACAATCCATGTGTGCGCGCTGACCCAGGTCTTCACATGTGTCCCACAAAAATATTCGAACAATCTTATCAGCAAGAAATTTGGTCCCAAGTTGACACACCTTTTCCTGCATGTACTTACATCTACCTACTTCATCTTCAATGGCCAATACTACGAACAGACTGACTGTGTGGCTGTGGGGAGCCCTCTCTCACCAGTCTTAGCCAACTTATTTATGGTGAGTTTCGAAGAGCAGGCAGTACAATTGGCTGAACAGAAACCTGGGTGTTTTTTCAGATACATGGACAACGTGTTTGTCATCTGGGCCCATGGGCCTGATCAGCTGCAGACAATTTTAGAACATCTAAATTCAGTCCATGAGAACATATGGATCACCATGGAAATCAAGAGGTAAGGGAAATTACCCTTTCTTGATGTAATTGTAGAGCGGAGATCTAATGGCACACTGGGTCATAGCGTGTACCGTAAGCTTACACATACAGTCTTATATTTACATGCCTCGAGCTGCCACCATCCTGCAAAACTCAACGGGATGCTCAATACACTGGTTCACAGGGCATACTCAATGTAGGATGAACAAACTCTACACAAAGAACTTAAACATCTAGAAAATGTGTTCTGCAAGAATGGGTACAGCAACTGACAGATCCAGACAGCCTTCAGACGATGGAAATGCAGCAGAAACCCAGATGAATAACAGTATAAAGATTATGAACCAGGCCTTGCCTTTCTACTGTATGCAGGCAACGTGACGTCAAACATTTGGAGACTGCTAAAACAATACAAAATTGTCACAGTCTACCGACCACCGTCCAAGATACATGCCATACTGGGGATGGTGAAAGATGCATTTGGCCTCAAGAAAATGGGTGTATATAATATTCCATGTGGTTGCAGGAAATCCTACATCAGTCAAACGATCCGAACAGTCAAAGACCACTGCAAACAACACCAGCGCCACACGCGCCTAGGCCACCCCAACAAATCGGCACTGGCAGAACACTGCTCAGAAACTGGGCACAATGTGAAATACGAAGAGATCAAGATTCTGGCTCCTACCAGCTTCTACTGGAACAGCATCTTCAAGGAGGCCATGTAACGGACAATCTCATAAACTGAGAGACAGGTTTTCAGCTGAGCAAGGCCTGGAAACTCTTACTTAGCTCCATCAAGGAGTCACGCCTCAAGTGAACACAAGATCTTTCCACGACGGCTGCGGGAGACACTCCACAGGATTTTGCATCTTCCACCACTCGACGTGACGCCAGGGACAGTAAGGACCTGGGTTGGCACCCGCAAATAGATTGTTGGTGATTGGAATTGGACCATTGGTGCTCACAATCGGAATGTCGGCAGCCGCAATTGGACTGTCGGTGCAGGGAATCGAAGCCCAACTGACGGACATAAATAACACTGACAATGAGCAGACAGACCATTCCATCAGAACCAGCTGATGATGGCGGAAAGGTTGTTTGCCAAAATATCATGGAACTTGAACTATCGCATCCGGCTGGACACCTGAGAGCCCTGCTGGAAACAACACATATGTCGGGAGAGCGTCCGATCACATATCAACATATTTATAGATTCTGGGAGTGAAGTGTCACTTATTTCTCTTTACATACTAAACATCACTTACCATCACTATTACCAGTAACGGGAGTGTACATAGTCAGTATTACTGGAATGAAGAGCAAAGCTGTAAAACATGACACCGAGGTGAACTGCAATATTGGGAATATCCCATTTTGACAGACACTGTTAGTAGTAGAAAATATCAATAGGGGTGTGTTGTTTGGCCTTGATTGGCTGTCAGGATTTAACATCATATTAAATTTTATGGAGAATTTTGGTAAAGGTGACTACAAATATTGTGTACCGTTTGCATTTGAGAATCAATGTTAATGATTAACAGTGACAGCACAGTTGTCACCAGAGATTGAAAAGGTAAGTTATGTGTCACATCGTGTTGACATACAGGGCAAAGTAAATGAATCGCCAATATTAATCAATGATCAAAAATTGGATTTATCTAAAATTCTATTGGAACATGAAATGGTATTTTCTGATCACCCAGCTAGTATTAGTGACTATGTATGTAAATTTAGAATCAAAGATAGAACTCCATTTTTCTGTAAGCCTTATCCAATACCAGTAAGTTTAAAAGAAGCAGTTAAGGAAGAAATTGACAAAATGATTGACATTATCCTAATAAAACGTAGCTCTAGCATAATGAATAACGCCTTGGTAGTAGTAAGAAAGGCTGCAGGAGCTGTGCGATCAGTACTAGAAACACACACTTTGAATAAGCATATAGAAATGGAATGAGACAGATCCATTAAAATTGATGAATTATTGTCCAAATTTGAGAAAAGAAAGTATTTTAGCACGATGGTCCTGACTGCTAGATATTGACAAATTCGATTATGTCCTGAATCAAAGAAATATACAGCATTTCTATTTGATGGGAAATCATATCATTTTAATGCGTTACCATTCAGGCTAAATATCTCAGTATCCGTGTTTATACGTGCACTAGATGAGGCGTTAGGAAGGGAATTGTTAAAGGAATTAATAATATATGTAGACGATATACTAGTAATCTCATCTACCTGGGAAGAACATTGCCTGACCTTGAGTAAAACTCTGAAAAGGTTTAAAGAAAAAGTTATTACAGTAATATTGTCTAAATAGCACATAAGAAAGGACGCGTCCGATTGTCAGCAAGTTTTTAGGGCATATCATGGGAGTGCAAGGAATTAGACCAGATCCAGAACATATAAAGGCCATCAAGGAGTGTCCACCACCTAAAAACATAAGACAATTGAAGGGATTTATTGGAATGGCTGGGTCCTATAGATGATATATACGAAGTCAAGAGTTGAACCACCCAAGACTTTTACGTTTATTAAGGAAGGGAGTACCGTGGGTTTCGGACCATGAAGCCAATGATGTGTTTGAAAATGTGAAAAGAGCACTGGTCGAGTCACCCACATTACACCATCCAGTTATGGGTGAGCCATTTAAAATATTAACAGATGCATCTGACTATGGTGTAGCAGCAGAACTTTCCCAAGGAGAGTGGGGTCTGGAAAGTACAAATCACTGATCTATACCTTTTGCTAGCTGAAGTCTTAACAAACATGAATTAAACTACACAGCCACAGAAAAGGAACTATTGGCAGTAGTATGGAGTATCCAGAAATTCCAGACACTAGTATGGAGGTCAGAAATCCATGTATATACGGACCATCAAGCAATAGTCGATTGTTACATAGTAGATTAATGCGATAGATGTTATTCCTACAGGAGTATGACATTAGGATACAGTAGGTACAATGAGCTGAGAATATTGTGCCTGACACCTGGTCTAGATTACCTGTAGGCATGGATGAATTGAAACGTACTGAAGGACCTGGCATAATTTTTGCAATTAATTTTATGACAGTAGAATATCCACACACCAGGGTATGAGAGATGGGTAAAAGAATAACGGAATACATACGTCTTGATCCCTACTTTACAGAAACATTTGCTGTGTGTATTAGAAAGTCTTTACCTCCCAATCAAGCAGGGAAATGGAAGGTTATAGAGCATAATTTATTTTGGAGAGACAATATAACGTCGCAACGTTGGCGTTTGTGCATGTCGAAGTTAATGGAGGACAAGATTCTGTGATATGTTCATATGGGATGTGGGCATTCAGAATAAAGAAATGTATAGCTCATATGAATAAGTTCTGTTATTTTAAGAAGCTAGGACATAAGGTAGCATCTTTAATTAGGACTTGTGAGACCTGTCAAAAGGTGAAAGAGAGTAACACTCATGTTAAATACAAAATGTATCTGATCATTCTGAAGGCATTACACAATCTTACAGCAGCGGATTTCTTTGGACCAATTCCAAAAGGAAAGGGAGGAGTGTCATACATTTTTGTCCTCATAGGTTGTCGGTCAAAGTATGTTAAGTTGTATCCTATTAAGAAAGCAAATACACCTACTGTGATCACTGTCTGCAACAATACTTTCTCGAGGTAGGCAAACCAAAATGATTTGTTTCCGATAATGGACCACAGTTTGTTAGTACCAATTTTAAAGAATTTTTAGCATGGAAAGATATTTGTCAAGTATTAATATCCAACTATAACTTATCTTTGAATCCGTGTGAAAGGGTTATGAAAGAAATCGGGAAATTATGCCGCATCTACTGCCATGAAAAACATATGCTATGGGCAACGAAGATCAAAGACTTTGAACTTATTTTACATGAATTACCACATTTAGCAACAGGATTAACACATTAGAATTAATAGGCAAACCCTTTGTAAGAGAACCTCATATTAAATGTTTAATTTGGCCTGAACAACCTACTGATGATTGCCAACTTGAACAAGAAATAGTTTCTAAAAATCTAGTTGACAAAGCACAACAATGAGTGAGTACACAGAATGAGAAGGCTATCGAACCTATGTACAAGGTCGATGACCTAGTTCTCGTAAAACAGCATCTCCAGAGTTCTGTCCTGAAGAAGGGGACACACAAATTTTTCCAGGAGTATGAAAGACCTTACCAAGCCTTACCTTTAATAGATCCTATAACAGGATCAGAAAATGGAAAATACGACGTATGAGTCATAAAGTTGTATATTCCCCAGGGACGTTAACAATCTGTGTTAACGGGCGGAGTGACAACCGTCGGATCCTGAGTTGTTTTCACTGAGTCTTTTGTAGTATTTTTCCTGCACTGAATTCCCTTCAAATCTTAAACTATTCTGTTATCTATTGATGAATTCTTAAACTATCTTATAATTTTAGCGTATAGAAAACCAGATATGACTGAAAATTGATAGACTTAAGGGAATCACAGATAAACAGTGATCCCTAGACATGAAATGGTATGAATAGAATATAGTATTAATGGAAAAATAATATCATGGTACTATTCAAACAGAGTGATATTGAGACAAGATAAACTGAACAGTCTGTCGGGTTCAGCTAAACTGGTGGCTGTCCGACCTTTGCTTAACGTGATTCAGAAGAATGAAGACCTTCAGTTGAGCAACAATATCTTTATTGCGGGCGCGTACCTGACGACGCCCGGCATGCATGGACAGATCGGAGCTATAAAATTTGCTTCCGGCCTATACAGAGAATCCTTAATCCTCGGAAACTTCCATAGTTAGGAGAGGAAACGGTACTCGTCAACACAAGCCAGGAGGCACGGAACTACTCTGACGTCGTGTACAGTAATTATGACTGCACAGCACTGCACTGACACACGCGCACAGCACACAAACACACACACACCGGCGAGCTTGAATTAGCGTGCGGGAGCGTCACTACATCAGCCCCCCGGGCGGAAGCGGAGCGTCGGCGTCGAGATACCGCGCCGGAAAGTGCACCCGACGTCCAGAACGGGTCATCCTCGGAGGAGGAGGAGGAACAACGTCAGGAGGCGGATGTTGTGCTGCGTTGGGTGGCGGATGTTGAAGAGCCGGCGCCGGAGATGTGGCGTCAGTGTCTGGAACAGCGGTAGATGGATGCCTACGACGAGGTGCCGCTAGTGGGGTGTCAGGAAAAACATACGCAGGTTTAACCCGATTCAACGCAACAGTCATGGTTTTGCCGTTCACTAGGATATCCATGGTGTGGGCACTGCGCCGTAGCACTTCATTTGGACCTGAATAAGGAGCTTGTAGAGGCGGTTTAACGCCCTCAGTGCGGAGCATGACGTGACGACATTGTTCCAGGTCTTGGTGCACGAAAGTGAGCGGCTTGCCATGCCGTGTGGCTTTCGGAGGGCGAATCTTTGATACATGGTCCCTCAATCGTCGCAAGAAATCCGGCTGGCCAGTAGCAACTGTCTCTGTGGCATCAGCGTCTACAAAGTCACCAGGAAGACGCAGTGTTTCTCCATAAACCAGTTCTGCCGCTGACGACCCCAGGTCTGGTTTGAAAGTTGTCCGTAAGCCTAACAAGACCACTGGTAGTGCGGTTGTCCAGGTTTCTTCGTGGCACATCAGCGTGGCCTTCAAACAACGGTGCCAGTGTTCGATCATTCCGTTGCTTGCTGGGTGATATCTTGTGGTCTTATGGTGGGTGTAACCACAAAACTTGGCCAGCTGTGAGAACAGGTCTGATTCAAATTGCCGTCCGCGGTCAGTGGTAATATGTAGTGGGCATCCAAATCTTGCCAACCAAGTCATTGCAAAAGCGGAAGCTAATGTGTCTGCTGTGATATTTTCCACCGGCACTGCCTCCGGCCGATGTGTAAAACTGTCGATCATTGTAAACAGATATCTTTGCCTGTTCGAAGGTGGAAGTGGTCCGACTACATCTAAATGAACGTGGGCAAATCGGGCGGTGGTATCCGGAAAATCGCCGGTCGGTGCGTGTACATGGCGGTTAATCTTGCAGCGTTGGCACTGAAGGCAAGATTGGACCCACTCGCGGCAGTCTTTTTGCATGCCTGGCCACACGAAACATTGCGATACTAGGTGGAATGTCAGTCATACCCCGGGATGGCACAATCCATATACTATATCAAAGGCTTGTCTTCTAAAAGCCGGCATCAGAAAGGGACGGGGTCGGCCATGAGAAACGTCGCAGTATAGCTGTGTATCTTCCCCCGGAACATCAACGAGTTTCAGTTGCAATGCGGAAGCCATGTCTTTAACATAGGCAAGGAGTTCTTCGTCGTCTCTCTGTGCCTGTGCCAGTGCAGGAAAGTCTATGGTACTGGAAACACTGCTGATCCGCGAAAGGCAATCCGCAACAATGTTGTCGATCCCAGAAATATGTCTAATGTCGGTAGTAAACAGGGCCATGAACTCAAGGTGATGAAATTGACGGGGAGAGCAGTTGACACTATTCCGACGGAAGGCGAACGTGAGTGGCTTGTGGTCTGTATATATCGTGAAAGTTCGCACTTCCACTTGGGGGCGAAAATATTTCACTGCCTGGTATACTGCCAGGAGCTCACGGTCATATGTGCTCCATTTTCTCTGTGCAGGCGAAAGCTTGTGGGAATAATACGCCAGTGGCTGCCATGCGTTGTCCGACCATTGCTGTAACGTGGCACCGATCGCCGTCTGGCTCGCATCTACGACAATTGCTAATGACGCGTCAAGCCGTGGGTGTGCGAGAACTGCCGCGTCGGCCATGCTCCTCTTTATTGCCTCGAACGCAGACTACATGTCCTCTGTCCACTGTATCAGAGACTTGCTATTTACTTTAGGGCCTGATAATGCCGCCGTCAAAGGTTCCTGCAGCTCCGCAGCGTGAGGAAGGTGTCGTCGATAAAAATTGAGCATCCCCAAAAAACCACGTAATTCTTTGATCGTAGTTGGTTGGGGTAGCTGCAAGATAGCGTCCACCTTCTCGGACAGAGGAAGAGAGCCTTCAGCAGAAATCTTATGGCCAAGAAATGTCACCTCTGACTGCCCAAAAACACACTTGTCCACGTTCAAGACAACACCGTAACGCTCCAATCGCTCGAAAATCTCTCGCAGATGTTGTCGGTGTTGATCGCGGTCAGCAGAGAACACTAACACATCGTCCAGGTAGGCGAAACAGAACAGCAGCCCCTGGAGAACCGAGTCTATAAACCTTTGCCAGGTCTGAGCGGCATTGCGTAAACCGAAAGTCATAAATTTGCTTTCAAATAAACCGAAAGGCATTATTATTGCAGTCTTTGAAATGTCGTCATTGGCCACCAGAATCTGTGTATACGCTTTAGCACAGTCCAGAACTGTGAACACCGTGGCACCATGTAAAGCGTGTTTATAATCCCTCAGTAACAGAACGGGATATCTGTCCGGCACTGGTCGCGCGTTAAGCGCACGGTAGTCACCGCATGGGCGCCAAGCTCCACCCTTCTTCAGAACAAGATGTAATGCGGAGGACCACGGGCTCTTAGATGGCTGCATTATGCCCTCGCGAATTATGGCGTCAAATTCTGCCTTCGCTATCTTCAATCGGTCCGGAGCGAGACGCCTAGGTCGGCATGCTACTGGGGGACCATCAGTCGTTTGAATGTGATGCACCGTGTCATGTGGTATGAACCTGGGAGCGCCGGGCGGCCTGGTCAAGTTCAGATAGTTAAGCAGTAATTCAGTGTACTCACCCTCCGTAGCATGGACCAACTTGGCACTGTGCGTTGCGGTGTTGCGACGGAAACCCGTGACTGCTAAGCCAGTGACGCTGTCTACCAAGCGTGCGTTCGCGACGTCTGGCAGCAGGTGGTAGTGCGCGAGGAGATCAGCCCCGACGATTGCCTCCGTGACGTCAGCCACTGTAAAATTCCACTCGTACGCGCGACGTAGGCCGAGATTAAGCTCCATCCTCTGTGTGCCATATGTTGCGATGGAAGAATTGTTGGCAGCCGTCAGACAGAAGGCAGTTGGCGGCCGGCAACGATGTATGGCTGTTCATGGTATGATACTCAGGTCCGACCCAGTGTCTATTAAAAACTTAACGCCGGAACTCCTATCGGTAAGGAACAGGCACTTGGAGGATAACCGGCAGTCGGTTGCGCCTATTGTCGACCGGTGGTGGCGTTTGGGTGCGAGCATGGCGATGTGCACTTCCTTGCCTGATCGCCGAATTGTCGGTGGTACCAGCACAACAGTACCTCGCCTTGCGCAGTGGTAGTACCGCCGGGAGATCTGCTTCTCGAACGCTGCCGTCTGTATCGGCTTCTTCTATTATTGTCGTCGTCACGTGCCAGCAGCGCACTGACCTGGGCGCACAAAAGCTCAACCTTGGCAGCGAGAGAATCCTGGTCGGCTCGTGCTACAGACGCGGTACTGTTTGCACTGTTATCCAACGCCGCGACTGCGCTGACCGGAGCCGGTGTGATCGCGTCCTGAATCCGGTCTGCTAGCTGCGCCATGTCATCCAGCGGCATGTCCGTTTGTGAGGCCATTATGGCTTTTATTTGCAGCGGCAACTTACTGCTCCACAGCGTTCTGAGCAGACTGTCTGGCACAGTAACGGTGTCAACTTTGCTGCGTAGATGTCGCAGGTATTGAGAAGGCTTCCTGTCGCCAATTTCTTCCTGTGTCAGAACCTGATGTATGCGGTCCTCTTGCGACGCGGCCACCCGTCGAATCAACTCTGATTTTAGCCTGGCATAAGCTCCAGCCTCGGGCGGTGCTGTGATTATGTCCTGCACCTCGGCTGCATAACGTTGGTCGAGTTGGCTCACAATCAGCGCAAATTTAGTTGCTTCGACCGTTATTCCAGCGCAGCTAAAACTTGCCTCTGCCTGCACGAACCAGAGTACCAGGTTGTCGGGCCAGAACGGCGGCAAATGGACTGCAATCCTGGAGACGGCCTGCTGTTCGGTCATTATGTGCTCGTTACTTACGTAGCTCACGGCTGCTTCTTCTTAATCATGTCGGTCTCTGCTTGAATCACGTCGGGGTCACCACTTGTTGGGTTCAGCTAAACTGGTGGCTGTCCGACCTTTGCTTAACGTGATTCAGAAGAATGAAGACCTTCAGTTGAGCAACAATATCTTTATTGTGGGCGCGTATCTGACGACGCCCGGCATGCATGGACAGATCAGAGCTATAAAATTTGCTTCCGGCCTATACAGAGGATCCTTAATCCTCGGAAACTTCGGTAGTTAGGAGAGGAAACAGTACTCGTCCACACAAGTCAGGAGGCACGGAACTACTCTGACGTCGTGTACAGTAATTACGACCGCACAGCACTGCACTGACACACGCGCACAGCACACAAACACACACACACCGGCGAGCTTGAATAGCGCTCGGGGGTGTCGCTACAAGTCTTTTATGTATGTATAAAATATAGTGTAAAGTGATTAACTAAATAACTATTTAATCGTAGTGTATAATTTTCTATTTTTATAGAATATTTTATGCCTTTTATGAAATGTGATGTAAATGGAAGGGTTTGTATAATTTTTTGAAGGGGTTGGGTATTATAGATTAAAGCATGATTTACACTAACAAATAACACAGAACACACTCCACAGCTTTCAAACGAACCTCACAAACAAGTGTGACTGGTTTGTCATCATTTGCCATTCCATAGGTGTTGCTAAGATATTCTTTGGGGACTTCAAAGGCGAAGGTGAGAATGTTCGTTCTGTAGGAGAAGTTTAACACCATACCTTCTCCTGCTTCTAACTCAAGTACCGATGAAGTAGGGATCCTGCGTAGGGGGGTGGGAAGGGTTTCCTGTCTTTGGGGCTATCTTCTTTCTCTACTTCAATCTTAGCAACCATTTCTAATATTTCCTTTCTTAACTCTCATTTGAGTACCTGTCTATCTTTTCCTCTTTACATACTCAACTACTTCAACCGCAGAAGTCCTTCTCATTTTACACAGTTTCCAATAACCTACAACTTATTTTATATAAGTAGGCCAAAGTATCAGGCTACACAAAGACACTTATGCATACACACAAAAAATACCATTACACAAACAATGATCTTACACATGGGAGAACGGTCAAGCGTTGTAGTGGGAAAGGAATGTGTACATCGGGAAAGGACGCACACATTGTCATTTACGGTGGCAGTTCTACATCGCGCGCACACACACACACACACACACACACACACACACACACACAGGTGTGTGTGTGTGTGTGTGTGTGTGTGTGTGTGTGTGTGTGTGTGTGTGTGTGCTAATTGTTAAGGAAGGTCAGTGATGACTGGTAGGATAGTGGGACTTCTATAAGTAAACACATTTTGTATGAATAGTGTATAGAGGTAGAGTATATACCAACAGTATAAAAGTTGAAAAGTAGAGGAGGACTCTAGGGCACTAAATGAAATATTAAGAAGCAAGTGTAAAGTGTGAAGTAGATTTTTAATTTTACCAGAGAATATTTAATTATAGTGTGCATAAAGATGTATACTAGGGCAAGGAACCATGAGGCCTACTCGTAAACGATAAGGAGGTTGCACCCAGCATTTCTTGTATATGAAGGCCAGATAGGCAGACCTAAGAAAGGCTCCAAGAAGAGGATTGATCTGTACCATAGGAGATCTGGAATTTAAAGAGGTGTACCTACCAAAATGGAAGGAGGAAGGGCACTCATAGGGTCAACCCACATGTAAGGTATAGATGCTGATCCAAGGGGAAAAGGACAGTATCGTGACAGAAGTCACACGTTTTGTAGGAATTATTCTGGTAAGTTTGAATTTTATATTTCACTTGCATTATTATATTATCTGAGTGTCAATCGGAACACTTTTATTTTGCCCAAAGTTCCTCCAGACTACTATAAGTAAAGAGGCAATTACGTACTAAAGAGGTAGTACAGAGAATTAGAATAAAGGATGAAATATTCAAGGGTCCATGACATCTGAAATTTTTGATTGGAAAAAGGGCAGAAAACAAAAATTTTGATCCTTCGATTTTTAGATATTGAAAGAGCTAACGCCAACGTATTTAAAGGTTCACATTTTATAATTGTAGTAGAATGGAAAAAAGGAATGACCAAGCAATAATAACAAGAGTCTTTATGATTAGTAACAGAAAAACATGTATTGTGAAAAATGAAGTTTTATCCTATGTGATATTAATGTACATGGTAATTATATATAAAATATCGCATGTTTGATCTAAGGAGGGGGATATGTAGTGATTCAAGAATTTCCACATAATAATTGTAATTGTTATAGACAATCAAAATATGATGTGTCTAGAGACTCTTACTTAATCGTGGTGTTAGACTTGCTAGAAGCAAGACCTGTTTTTTGAATTTCTGGTGATTATTAAACCCATCACAATGTAATTTTATTTATTTGTATCTATTGGGTATCAGCGTAGTTGACTTGCAAGAGTTTGTATGCTTATATGTGAGACTTGTGGAGATGAAAATTTACCTGAACAGAACTGAAAGTATGAGGGTACCGAGTTATTTCTATTGAGAGACAGAGCATTTTTGTTTCCCCTAACCAGCATTAATTCTTTGGAGAAGAAGTTGTAGAGATTGATGCAGCCGCATATCCAGAGTAGAGGATCTACTAAACATTTCCAGTAAGTGAACTGTAGTAAGAGAAGTTTGAAGTTCCCAATCAAGTTTTGCACTCATTCTCTTGTCATCAAAAGCATTAGAATTGCTTGTCCCATCAAGCACAGCTGCTTGCAGTCCGGCCTTGGCAACCAGAAAGAGTGGTCATGAGTATGTGAGCTGTGTTTATGTAAATGTGTGTGTGAATTTTGTCTATTTCAGATGAAGGCCTTCTGTCCAAAAGCTTACATGTTTAGTAGTCTTCTGTTGTGCCTGTCTGCGATTCAACATCCCTGCTATATGGTGAGAAGCAATCTATCCTTTTCATAATATTATTTTAGAGATTACTGTATGATTACCATGTGTATTTGTGCACACTCCATACAATCAAAAATGGAGAAGAATCTGTAGCGATATGAAGCTCATGAAATTGACTTATTGAAAGCTAAGAGACCAAGGGCTTGAAGAAGATTATGAAAAAGGAAAGGACATTAAATTGAACACATAATTTACATAAAAAACATCAAGAGAATTAAAATATAATAATTTAAGTAACTGACAAGTGATAACATAAATGAATACAATGTTATATCTAAAAACAAAGATGATGTAACTTACCAAACAAAAGCGTTGGTATGTTGATAGAGACACTAACAAACACAAACACACACACAAAATTCAATCTTTCACAACCCACGGTTGCTTCATCAGGAAAGAGGGAAGGAGAGGGAAAGACGAAAGGATGTGAGTTTTAAGGGAGAGGGTAAGGAGTCATTCCAATCCCGGGAGCGGAAAGACTTACCTTAGGGGGAAAAAGGGAAAGGTATACACTCGCACACACACACACATATCCATCCATACATATACAGACACAAGCAGACACATGTAAAGGCAAAGAGTTTGGGCAGAGATGTCAGTCGAGGCGGAAGTACAGAGGCAAAGATGTTGTTGAATGACAGGTGAGGTACAAGCGGCGGCAACTTGAAATTAGCGGAGGTTGAGGGCTGGTGGGTAACGGGAAGAGAGGATATATTGAAGGGCATCCTCTCTTCCCAGCATAGTACACTAAAAAAAATGTACACAGGTGTAGATAAAAAGAAAAAGTAAAATGTGTTAACTTCTTAACAGTATTGTTTTGTCTAAAGATTTTATTTTTCTACAGTATTATTGCTGTTAATTTTTTTTTATAAATGTAAACAAAACGGGATCTAGAAAATGTATGTGCTATGTGATTGAATTATACCATATATATAAAATGATGGACCCATAGCATAGAATTCTCTTCTTCTTCTTCTTCTTTATTTGCTCTACAGCTCATGATGAGCCTTGGCCTCTTCTACAATTTCCTTCCATTTCTCTCGGTCCTTTGCCATAGAATTATTGTAATTAAATGTTCTGTAATTTTGGTACATAAATTATGTATGCCTCATAAAATCTGTTCAGTTTTCAGTACCTAAAATTTTGTAACTATGATTGATTTTCAGAAATGTTATGGCTAAAATTTATTAGTTATCTTAGCAAAACTATAATTAGAATCAGTAAAAGTAATACGGAAAACTGACAAAGCAAATATGTACTTGGACTTACTCCATAGATGTACATCATAAGCTGCTAAATAAATAAATTAATTAAAAGCCTCAGTGTTCAATAATGCATTCAGAGGACTGTTCTGCTGGTGCTGGCTCATAGCCTCTTTGCAGAATATTTTGTTTTCCTGTAGTTGTACTTGTGGGAGTGGGCCCACTTTTCATGCCACTGGTGGCCAGTGTACGTGGCCCCACGCCGAGCTGCTGCTGCCTGCAGTGCTGTTCGCATTACTAAGTTCCTGAATACATTGAAAAAGGCATTCAAGGTTCTCGTACACTCTCTCTGTTCATCAAGCAATAACTCTGATTGCCATTTTCTGTGTATGTAGATCTTCATTTCTTCGAACAGGTTCAATAACTGTCCTTTCGGTTCCTTATGCAATACTTCCAAATTATCATGTGTATTTCCTGCCTGAAATTTTTCCTTATTCAAATGTCAGCCTAAAAAATTAGTAGGCTTATTTTACAGCCATGAATAACAGCATATTAAAACTGCCATTCAGCTGTAACAGTGAAGGGGAAGGACTGAATATCATTTAACAATTAGCCAGGGCAAATGTAGGGTATGGACTGTCTTGTAACAAACTTATGTAACAAACTAAAGTAAAAACACATGACAAGAAGGGAAGACAGTAGGTCAGAAGGTCAAGAGGTTTGTTACCATGAAACAGGGGTCTACAAGATCATTCACCATAGTTGTAAATTGTTTTATTTTGGTCAGACAGGAAGTAATTTGAAGACTCACTTGAGGCAGCACACATACAAGAGCTATTCAAAAAGTAAGATGACTTTTCAAATTGTGCTGGTAACATTCATTCAGTTATTGATCTATTTCTTTTTTTGCTATGTTGGTACATATGTGCTGAACATATGCTTATAGTTTAGGTGTACAGCATACTTAAGTTGACAAATATAAAGTTTAGATGTGTTTTAGTGTGCTCAGCAATTTTCCATTATTATAAAAATTGTAGCAAAGACCTTGTGTCAAAATTTGTGTGAAAAATGTTATCAGATGCTCTAAAACATGTCAAATGCTGCCAGCAGCATACGGCAAGTCTGCTATAAGTAAAAAAAAAAAAAAGTTTACAAGTGGCACAAGCTCTTCCAAGATGGCCTAGAAGATGCTAGTGACAAACCTTGCCCTGGACACCCCAGCACATCAACAACAGATCATAATGTTGAAGCTGTGAAGTAAATTGTTTTGGAAGATCATCAAATCACGATAAGAGAAATTGCTCTGGGTGTTGGCGTATTGGTCAGCTTGTGTATGCAATTGTTTTGGATGTTTTGGGCATAAGACAAGTGACAGCGAAGTTTGTTCCAAAACTTATCAATTTTGATCAGAAAAACCGTCGCATGAGCATTGCTCAGGAACTCTTGAATGATGTTAGTGATGATACTGATTTGTTGAAAGGGGTCATAACTGGTGACGAAACATGGGTTTATGGTTATGATGTCAAAACCACAGCCCAATCATCCCAGTGGATGCATCCTGGAAAGCAAGACTGGAAAAAGCATTCCAGGTCCGAACAAATGTCAAAGTTTTGCTCACTGTCTTTTTAATTACTGTGGCATAGTGCATCATGAATTTTCACCTCAAGGTCGTACAGTCAATAAGGACTGTTACCTTGACGTTATGTACCATTTGCAAGAAGCAATACACAAAAAACATCCAGAATTGTGGAAAAACAATTCATGGCTTTTGCATCACAACAGTGGACCTGCTCATTCATCGTTGCGTGTGAGAGATGTTTTGGTGAAAAATAACATGACATTCATGCCTCAGCCACCATATTCACCTGGTTGGTCCCCTGTGCCATTTTCCTGTTCCCAAAACTGGAGAAACCTATGAAAGGACGAAGATTTTCAATGATTGAGGAAATAAAAAATACACTGCTGGACGTATTTATAATTATTTTTATCATCATCATCTATGTACATTATAAAGTGTATTATTTTATTATACAATGTTTGTTTCTTCATAAACACATTCATGTCTGAAAGAACAGCCACTGCTGATGAACCACAGTTGCTCTTTAAACATTATGAAATTTTACTCAAAAATAATAAGTATTACATGCTTCAACAGATTAAAATCATGATCACAGCGAATGTCACTCCCTATTGTGGGTATTGCAGAATGGGTGTGTGAGAATTAGGAAATGTTAACTGTGGAGGTTTGGGTCAATCCAGGAAGTGTGCATGGATAGCCGAGTGGTCAAGATGACTACTTGTGATAAGCGTGAAATCCGGGTATGATTCCCAGGCCAGCACAAATTTTCATTTGTCATTAACAAACAGTACAGCTGAAGTCAACTTAGATTCACTGTTTGTGAGTAAAATTTCATAATTAAATTTGTATGGATTCGTCAGAACATGAATCCTGCTCGTCCATGTCCAATCTTTATTCAATATTTTTTAAATAAGCATTTCTACATGAACTCTTAACAATACCATAACACCAATGGTGGCCATTATGTATATTCCTTCTACCTTTCAGCCTTTTTTAGTTAGTACTGGTTTCCCATCTGACCTCGTGATGTTTATGCAAGTGCTTTTTTATTCTCAAAAATTTGCTTTATTTTTTCCTTATGCAGCATCTATCTTCTGTCTGTCTTCTAGTCATTCCTGCTTCGCCACTTGCACCTTCTGTCAGTCTAATTATTTAGACATATGTATTTCTTTCAGAACTACCCAGTCATCTTCTAATATATTCCATTTGCCTTTTTCTACCAGTAGTTTCCTAATCCTCAATTTGAAATTCTCAGCAACTTCTGATTGTTTCCGTTCATTCTGGTTCCACACTATAACTTCATGTTGTTGTTGTGATCTGCAGATCAGAGACTGGTTTGATGCAGCTCACCTTGCTGCTCTGTCCTCTGCAAGCTTTTTTATTTCTGAATAACTACCGCAACCTACATATCACTGTATTCATCTCTTCGTCTCCCTCTATAATTCTTAATCACCCCCCACCCCCTCCCTCCTGCACCCACACTTCCCTCCCATACCAAATTGGTGATTCCTTGTTGTCTCAGAATGTGTCCTATCAACTGATCCCTCTTTTATTTGAGCTGTGCCACAAATTTCTGTCCCTCCCAATTTCACTGAGGATAGGCTACAACCATTTCTCATCCCTCACTCAACCACTGCTTCCCTTTCATGCCCATCAGTCCTTACAAAGAAATGTTTGGATTCTCTACAAGTTGTAAATAGCCTTTTGCTCCCTGTGTTTTACCCCTGCTACCTTCAGAATTTCAAAGAGTGTATTCCAGTCAACATTGTTAAAATATTTCTCTAAGTCTACAAATCCTATAAACATAGGTTTGCCTTTCCTTTAAGAGAAGTGATACAGTCAGTATTGCCTTGCATGTTCCTACATTTGCTCATGACTGTTACAGCATCTGTTTAAAGCAAACTTGATTTCCATCCTCACGATCATGCTAGTAGTACCGCTCTTATGTGACTGGCATAAAATTTGAATCGAAACCATATTTCAGATTTTAAAGACCTCCTTTGTTATGCACAATTGGATGACCGTTAATTGTAATAAATTTTCATGGAGTAGTTTTAAAGAAAAAATACCTTGTTTTTTAAGGATCTCCTTCAATCTGTTGCCTAAATTTCTTCTGTCTAGAACCCAGATTCTCTTGTAGATCTGTAAACCTTGTAGGTTGACGTGTCTCTTGAAATAACCTAGACGACAAACTGATTTGTATGTAATTTTCATTTTTAATAGTCCTAGATGCCTTGCTGCAATCAATTACGATGTTAACGCAGTGAAATACATTCCATTTGTACACAACTCCAGAAAAACTTTACATCTCTCCTTCTTTCCTTCTTGCCAGACAACATACAACCAATTTGCACCCAGTTAACATGTTTCCAAAGTATATCAGTAAAGATACAGTCATACTAAGATTGAAACATAGAACATTAAATCGAAAATAATTTACAGAAAATGGAATTCACTCAACAGCATAATAGAACAATTATGATAATATATACATTCACATAAACAAAAATTTATCTTTTTGTAGTATAGTAATTTTATGAAATTTGTTTTTTATTCGCAGGGGTTAATTGTGTTAGCATGGCATATACTACTATACAGTCAGAGTTTAAAACATTTCAAATAAGATAAAAAAAAGGATAAAATCATAAATTTGAGAATATACATGGTTGAGATGGCTTATTGCATGTTACAACTCCCCGCCCCCTCCCCTCCCCCAAGAGTTTTGCTCACATTCCACTGTGAGAGAAAGTCTTGCAGGCGTGCATGATGTTTACAGATTTGAAAAGTAGAACATGCAGTAAAATAAGTGTTTTCGAAATATCATTGCTGGTAAAAGGAGGTGGCTGGTGTGTACTGAATTGGAGGGTGGTGTCCGATAGTTCTTCATACTGCTGATGGTCTTGATGACTTTTTAGGAGTGGACACAGCTCCCCGGGTATTCCCTACAACATTCCACAGTGTATCAGCTTCAGAAACCAAAGTTCCCTAAACACATATATGAAATATTTCATGAGAAAATTGCAAGATAAACAACACTCTCAGAATCTGAATTTAAAAAAATGATAATAAAAAAAATTAAATAAAAACAGAGAAATGTCAAAATAGCTTCTTAACTGATTTGAAGATAAATGAAATGAATAATTGGCAAACCTTTAGACAAAAGCAAATACTAACTCATTTCGGGGGAAAAAAAAGAAAAAAGAAAAAAAAAAACATTGTAAAAGGTTACTTCTCGTGGAAAAAAAAGAAGAAGAAGAAAAAAAAGGATTTTAGATTTTGTCAGATGTAATTATGCTGTTGATTTTTGTTCAAATAGTAATTAGCAATATTTAAAAAAATACTTATACTAAGACAGAAACTGTTAAGCAGATACTAATGCATTAGGGGAAACAAGACTAAAGCTAACACTCAGCAGTCAGTCAGCAGGAAAAAATAAGATAAATGATTTGTTCTCTTATACACTTGACTTCCTAAAACTACACAATTTTTTAAAAGCTAATACTATTTTGAAAACAGTCTTTTTTTGTTACTTTCATCGTAACTGTAAAATACAATACCACTTGCAATATTGTAGATTACAATACCAAATTCACAACCAAAAAATGTGATACCATATCTCTGTGCCTTTTTGGCACTACCACGGCTTACTATACTATTTTACATTGTCAATAGTTCATGAAATACTGTGTGCAGCATAGACACTACTAAAACGTCACAGTATCTGATAAATTCTGTGTGCTATTTATTTATTTATTTATTCCATGTGATCTGATGGTACACAGTGTGTTGCAGATGTTGGAAAATATCAGTTAATGTTGTTAACATATATTAACATATAGTATCCTAATGTATAATATTGCTCAATGTTTTCAATTCAACACAAATAGCAAGATTACTGTTCTAAGTATTCATTTACAGAATAAAAACAGTGACACAACAAATATGACTTCATGGCTTTTCTAAATTTTATGTTGTCTTCAATGGACTTAATACTAGTGGGAAGACTGTTGAACAGTTGGAGGCCCATGTGGAAAGCTCCATTTTTACACAGTTGAGTGTTAGTACATAAAACATGCAGATTTGAGTTTTTGTTGGTGTTGTGTTTATGTATTTCATTATTTTTTATGACTCTGGAGTCAGTTGGCACTGTGGGTTTCTGAAAAATTTTAGAGTCTTGAGAATGTATAGGCAAGGCAGTGTAAGGATTTCCATCTTTCTGAAGATGGGTTGGCAGGAGTCTCTGGGTTTGCTCCCAGTAATAACCCTTATTGCTCTCTTCGGGATTTTGATTGTGCTCAGGGCAGTTGGATAATTTCCCCAGAATATCACACCATATTTTAGGTGGGCTCGTAAGCATAGTATGCGCTGGTTAATGTTTTCAGGCTAGCACATGATTTCAGTACACTCAGTGCATAACAACCAGTACTAATTCTGGCATTTACCTTTCCTGTAAGTGTATTCCATTTCAGGTTATCTTGAACCCACAGACACACAGGAATTTGAAAACAGTGTCAGTATCTATTGGCTGGTTATTTACAGTGACAAGTGGCTGAGAGGAATTTTCATTTTGTGTTGTGTGAAAGTTCATGGAAGCTGTATTTTTGGTGTTGATAGTTAATCTGTTGATTTTAGCCCAGTTGCTGAGTTGTTCATTGGCCAAGTTCACAGCTTTTTGCACAGCCTCTGTATTCTCACCTTTGAGGAGTACAGTTGTCTCATCAGCAAATATTATTGTTTTGCGTGCATCAACATTCAGGCTCAAGTCATTAATATGCAGAAGGAAAAGTAGGGGTCTCAATACTGAGCCCTGCGGAACACCTTGCTTTACAGTTTTATTACTTGATAGTATTTTGGTTATTGAGTTGCTTTGTCTATTAGTGTATTTCATGCTGACTCTCTGCATCTGATTGGTTAAGAAAGTAGCAATCCAATTGTTTGCAATTTCTCTGATACCATAGTCCATCAGTTTTTTGTACATTATTTTTTCAAAAACTATAGAAAAACAGGTTGAGATTGAGATAGGCCTGTAGTTATTCATATCTTTATTATCACTGTTTTTGAAGACAGGAATTGCTTGAGAAAGTTTCAGAGCTTCAGGGAAAATACCTGCCGGGAAAGAACAGTCACGGAGGTGAGTTAATGGTTCAGCAATTTTGTGTACACAATTTTTGATAACAGCTGCTGGGATACCATCAATTCCAGCTGAATATGAATTTTTTAACTCTCTGAGGGCTTTTGCAATATCACTTTCAGTGACTTTGGTAATGAAAATTGACTCTGCGCATGTGTGATATTTTTGATTTGCTGGTTGGTAGTTTGTGTTAGGATTATTTTTGACCAATTTTTCAGGTATGCTCGTAAAGAAATTGTTGAAAGAGTTCACTACAAGTTCGGGATTAGATATAGATTCATTGTTGAGTTTGATTTCTATGTTCGTGTGTGTAGCTTTCATTTCCCCTCTTTCCCTTTTTATGATATTCCACATTGCTTTTACTTTATTGCTGGATTTGTCAATGTACTCATCATTTTGCATCCTTTTTGCTTATCTTATCACTCTTCTTAGGATACATGTGTAGTTTTTACAGTATTCTGTTAGTTGGGGGGAGTTACTTTGCTTACATAACATGTGGAGTATTCTTTTATGTTTGCAAGTGATTTTTATAGCTGGTGTAATCCAAGTTCTGTTTCTCTTATTATTGTCGTTTATTCTTACTGGTTTTTGTGGAAAGGTCTTTTCAAAGTGGTGGATCATTTTGTCAAGAAATATGTTGAATTTCATGTTGACATCACTGGCTGTGTATGTCTCTGTCCACTTTTCTTTACTAAGGAGAGCATTTAGCTTGTTCAAGTTATTTTGAGTGAAAAACCTTTGTAAAGTTTTCGGTGGGATTGGGTTTGAGGTATCTTTGCTAACAATGGCCTTTAGAATGACAGCTCGGTGATCGCTGAATCTGGCATTGTATACTTCTAGAGTTGGGTTAAGTTTAATTCTATTTGCAAAAATTTGCTCTAGAGCTGTCTTGGATGTGGGTGTTATTCTAGTGGGCTCATTTACAAGGCCATGCAGATTATAAGTTTTTGTAATGTTAATCAATGTCTCCCTGTTTCTGTGGTGGGTGAGAAAGTCTATATTAAAGCCACCACATATAGTCACATCCTGCTTCTACTGACTTATTTTGGATGGAAACAAGTCCATTTCTAACAGAAAATCATTAATACTACTGGAGGAGGAACAGTAAATTGTAGCTAAAATTAGATTTAGATCTGTAAGCTTTATGGCTGCACATTCAAAGATCTTGTCTGTTCCTATTTCCTTTAGGGTAGGAAGTGGGCTATATTCAATGTGTCGTTTTATGAAGATGGCAGCCCCACCATGTCCATCATTTGATCTGGAGTAGTGTTCACATAATTTGAAGTTTGGTAGTGAGATTAACTTAACTGCATCAGTGCAGAGCCAGTGCTCTGCTAGGCATTCTACTGAGATATAAATGAGTTCACTGGCCAGCAAAATTCTTAAGTCATCAGTTTTGTTGACCAAGAATTGGACATTGTGATAACAGATTTTCAGGTCTGAGTGGGGTTTACTCAGGAGGCTCAAAGTCATATTTACTGTGTCACTGAACTTTAGTTTAAATCGTGCTGTATTCCAGGTATGTTGACTTCCGAGCAATTGTGCTGGTTCTGTTGGTCATCCTTGGCAGCCTGCTCATCTTCCAGGTAGGCCTGAAAAGTATCCACATGCACTTCACAATGCTGAGGCATCACATTGTCGTTTTGGAGGGCTGTCTCGCTGTTGTTCACCATCACATTATTGATCCTTTCAAGTTTATGACCATTTTGAGGGGTCAGGGGGTTTGTGTTTCGTCTCTGTGACTTCGTGACTCATTTGTCTAGTGTAGTTTGCACAGTATGGCCACTATTACTCTTTTTGTTTCTCATCTTGTTTGTCTTTATCCAGTTGCTTGTAAGCATCTGTTTATGGTTTCTGACTTTTGGTTTCTTATTGTCCCCGATAGTTGTCAGGAAGGCCAGTCTATTGCAAATAATCTCCTTGCCACATTTGTTTAGGTGGAAACCATGTGTTGTGAAGTGATTTCTGGCTAGTCATTCTATTTCAAAGTTCACAGCAATTCTTTTTTTTGTATGCATGTTTTGCTAAATTCAGTGCTTGTATCAGGTGGAGGTTTGCAGTATTAATTTTATTATTTAAATTATGAACATCATATCTCCTGGGTATAGGATGCATAATGATACTCATTTTGTGACTTAGAGCGAGTATTGGTTCCAAAGGTTCTACCACATGTTTCATCATTAGATGGAGAGGTTTGTCTATGTCGTTAGAACCCTCTATTACAATCAAAGTATCACATGTACTGAAGCTTCTTGTCAAATTTTGTGCATTTTTTACCACCTCTTTTAGTGGGGCACCAGGTTTTACTATGCTTTTTACCTGGTATGAGGGCCCTAGTTTGTCTTGCAGTATTTGAGCACAGTATCTTCAATGACTGTCGCTTAATATTAGTACATTCATTTTTTCCGAGATTTTCCTGCTATGTAACATTCTGGAATTTCTTTCATTTTTGTCCTGCATGTATATTGGTGCTTGAGAAATTATGTTCATTGGCGGATTACTCATACACTCTGTGGCGGATTGTTCACTTTGGGTTAATTTTTGCGTAAGATCTTGTGCAACGTTACACTGTAAATTGACCTTGCTAGCATCTTGCACCAGGCGGTTATCAGAAGTTACACTTTTAAAATCACTTTCTGGATCCATTTCATGTAGGCCTACCCTCACATTAGCTTTGTTTTCCATGGCAGTTTGTTTACATGCAGATTGTACAAGGCTACGATCACACATGATGCTAGACAGCACACGATTTCTGAGCACTGCATTCCGAGCATGATTTATGGCTTGACTATTTCTTGTACTAAGCTGTCCCGTCAAATGCCAGTTTTGTTACTGATATTTATGTTCGGGGTGCAGATAACAAGTTCATTGTTCGTGAGTTTATTGGTTACTGTCAATCCAAGTGCATTACACTTCACTAATAGTTCATGGTACTTCACCAGTAGGCTTTCATGCTTGAGACTGAGGTCCATTATTTCTTGTTTCAATGACGGAATTATGTGATCCTGCATTTTTAGAGTATTGTTTACTTTGGTTTCCTTAGCTAGTATGATGCACTGGCGGCATGTCCACTGTTCTTCACTGTTAAAGTATTTCCGGTTAACTTTGACACATTCTTCGTGGTACCAGTAATTACAGTTGATACACAGAATTCCTCCTATAACCCTTTTTGAACATATTTTGCACTTATGCGCCATCTTGCCTATCAGGTCAGCACTACATAAGTACTACTCAGTTCCAGGATACTAGATTATGTGTATAGTGGTTCAAGTATAAGTCCGGTGTGCTAACATGGCACAACTTCAGTTGGGGGTACCATATGGTAAAATCTATCACATAACTAAAAGTTCTTTATGACAATTTAAGTTCAAGTCCAGTTGAGAATACCATGTAGTGTGTTTAAACACACAGCCAAGTTCACTATTGATTTGGTTCAACTCACGGTTGAGCATAATACACTCCTAGAAATGGAAAAAAGAACACATTGACACCGGTGTGTCAGACCCACCATACTTGCTCCGGACACTGCGAGAGGGCTGTACGAGCAATGATCACACGCACGGGACAGCGGACACACCAGGAACCACGGTGTTGGCCGTCGAATGGCGCTAGCTGCGCAGCATTTGTGCACCGCCGCCGTCAGTGTCAGCCAGTTTGCCGTGGCATACGGAGCTCCATCGCAGTCTTTAACACTGGTAGCATGCCGCGACAGCGTGGACGTGAACCGTATGTGCAGTTGACGGACTTCGAGCAAGGGCATATAGTGGGCATGCGGGAGGCCGGGTGGACATACCGCCGAATTGCTCAACACGTGGGGCGTGAGGTCTCCACAGTACATCGATGTTGTCGCCAGTGGTCGGCGGAAGGTGCACGTGCCCGCCGACCTGGGACCGGACCGCAGCGTCGCACGGATGCACGCCAAGACCGTAGGATCCTACGCAGTGCCGTAGGGGACCGCACCGCCACTTCCCAGCAAATTAGGGACACTGTTGCTCCTGGGGTATCGGCGAGGACCATTCGCAACCGTCTCCATGAAGCTGGGCTACGTCCCGCATACCGTTAGGCCGTCTTCCGCTCACGCCCCAACATCGTGCAGCCCGCCTCCAGTGGTGTCGCGACAGGCGTGAATGGAGGGACGAATGGAGACGTGTCGTCTTCAGCGATGAGAGTCGCTTCTGCCTTGGTGCCAATGATGATCGTATGCGTGTTTGGCACCGTGCAGGTGAGCGCCACAATCAGGACTGCATACGACCGAGGCACACAGGGCCAACACCCGGCATCATGGTGTGGGGAGCGATCTCCTGCACTGGCCGTACACCACTGGTGATCGTCGAGGGGACACTGAATAGCGCACAGTACATCCAAACCGTCATCGAACCCATCGTTCTACCATTCCTAGACCGGCAAGGGAACTTGCTGTTCCAACAGGACAATGCACGTCCGCATGTATCCCGTGCCACCCAACGTGCTCTAGAAGGTGTAAGTCAACTACCCTGGCCAGCAAGATCTCCGGATCTGTCCCCTATTAAGCATGTTTGGGACTGGATGAAGCGTCGTCTCACGCGGTCTGCACGTCCAGCAAGAACGCTGGTCCAACTGAGGCGCCAGGTGGAAATGGCATGGCAAGCCGTTCCACAGGACTACATCCAGCATCTCTACGATCGTCTCCATGGGAGAATAGCAGCCTGCATTGCTGCGAAAGGTGGATATACACCGTACTAGTGCTGACATTGTGCATGCTCTGTTGCCTGTGTCTATGTGCCTGTGGTTCTGTCAGTGTGATCATGTGATGTATCTGACCCCAGGAATGTGTCAATAAAGTTTCCCCTTCCTGGGACAATGAATTCACGGTGTTCTTATTTCAATTTCCAGGAGTGTATACAACATCAATGAAACAACGTATAATTACAACCTCTACGGTAAATGTCCGTAGAACATGTCATGGGTATGGTACGCAATGCCATAGTAGTCTTGTACCTGTTAGTATCATTCAAGAATCACCCCCTCCCCCCTCCCCCCCCCCCCCCCCCCCCCAAACTCATAGTTGGTTACATAAATAACAAAAAATCAGCCGAACGGGTAGCCGCCTGGTCTCAGGCGCCTTGTCACGGTTCATGTGGCTCCCCCGTCAGAGGTTCGAGTCCTCCCTAGGGCATGGATGTGTGTGTTGTCCGTAGTGTAAGTTAGATTAAGTACTGTGTAGGGTAAGGGACCAATGACCTCAACAGTTTGCTCCCATAAGACATTACCATAAATTTCCAAATTCCAAAACATCAAAGAAAAAGTGCAATAGCACTAAGATATTTACAAGTGGGATATGGTTCGGTTGAAGCACTTAAAAACTGGAATTTCCACACAAATAAATGTTGATCATTACATGTTTCAATAAGTCACTATATGGTTGTAACACTTGATGCACATAAAGCACAAGACAAATTCAGTATAGAGTCTCCCATCTGGAGTAAAATGTTTCAAAACTTAGTATATACCTCACCATGTTTTCAGAAAAGTAACAAAATAACTCCCATCTCTCATTAGATTTTCAGAAACAGTAATGAAACAGTTATACATCTCATGTGTATAGTCTGGTACAATAAGTAGTTCAAATCATATTGTCACGTAGAAGACGGTGTAATTAGATGAGCGACGAACACCAACTTCACTTAACGAAAGTTTATTCAGCACTTGCACATACAAGAGCGCGGAGCGAACTGCCTCCAGCCAAAACACATACAGTACATATACAGCTACAGAACGTTCCAGTGCAATGACGCTTGACATTTGTGGATACTTCTAGAATGTACTTGAACCAAATATAGAAATTAAAATTGTACCGTCCAGGTGAGTTTCGAACTCACGACCCTCCATGCAACAGTTCAGTATCATAACCAGTACACCATGGTGCTACTCAGCTTCATCTGTGACATTGCTCCTTCCTTAAGAGAACAGTGTCTCGGTGTTATGTCCTCCTAGTCCGGGAACAAGTCATCGGTCCTGCATGCTCCAATTACCAATGACTGATGCTCGCCATGCCAGTGGTCATCTTAGAACTTTTTTTGCCGCTACGCTCCTCATCAGCTTTCCGCTTGTTGCCTGTCGCTGGAGCTTCGAATTTACCCTGGGTTGCAGAATCCTTGTAGGGCTTCATTTGAAGGACGTTGACTGTATCTTTGATCTTTCGTCGTCATACGTTCGGGTTCGAAATCTTCAACTTCATAAGTGACATCAGAAAACTGTCTTACAACCTTATAAGGTCCAAAGTAGCGGCTGAGGAGCTTCTCAGAGAGACTAATCTTCCAAGCAGGAGTGAAGATTCAGACGAGGTCACCAGGCTGGTAAACAACAGGGTGGTGGCTCGCGTCATACCTTCAGCGATCATTTTCTTGACCTACTTCATCACGTCATAAGCATAAATCCCGTGGTGTCTCATTTGGCGGTGTTGTAGGCAAACATCACGAAAGATAGCACCTCATCCCAGTTGCTCTGCACAACATTGACAAACATTGATAGCATCTCGGCCAAGGTCTTATAAGGCGTTCAGTAAGCCCATTAGTGTGCGGATGGTAGGTAGTTGTCATGTGATGAGTAATATTACACTGATGGTTTATCTCTGTCATAAGGTTTGATTGAAAAACTTTCCCTCGGTGCCTTGGGGCACCATGTTTTAATGCAATGTCTTCCATGATGAATTTGGCTACCTCGAATGCTTCACTTTTCACAGCTTTTGTAATGGTATAGCGTGTCAATAATCCATCTATTGCCTCTAGCAGACGTTGGAAATCATTTGAGGAGGTCAATCCCAACACGCTGGAAAGGTGTTTCAGCTGGTGGAATTGGTATGAGTTGGCCAGGTGGTTTCTGAGGAACTGCCTTTCTCCTCTGGCACTATCAACAGTGCGAGACATAGTGATGGACACTCCTAAATAAACCTGGCCAGAAAAATCTCTTGCAGATAATATCATATGTCTTAATAAATCCTAAATGTCTAGCCTCAGGTGTGTCATGGAATTTCTGCAGAACATCTAAGTGCATGTGTTTAGGGATCACTGGTAGCCACCTCTTTCCAACGGATCAAAGTTTTTCTTGCAAAGTAATCCATTAACTACCTTAAATTGTCCTTTGACATACTCTGACCAATTTAGGGCAAGCATAATATGAGATATCTTGGCGTCCTTCTTCTGCTCAGCAGAGAGATCGTGGAGTGCAGCGAGACAGTCACTATGTTCATCAAAGTCTTGATCGTCTAGCACAGTGTTTCTTGAGAGACAGTCGGCATCTTGGTCTTTCTTCCACTTTTGTACACTATGGTAATGTCATACTCTTGAAGATGCAGTGCTCACCTGGCAAGTCGTCCTGTTGGATCCTTAAGACCTGTCAGCCAACAAAGTGAATGATGTTCTGTCACAACTGTGAATGGCCTTCCTTGAAATTTGCACATGGCCCACATCACAACAAGACATTCTCTTTCTATAGTTGAGTAGTTTCTCTTGGCTTTTGTAAGTGTCCCAGAAGCATCCTATACCCACTGGCATCTGTGTGTAGTTCCGTAGGTCCTCTCTCATCTTACAGGCCAAGTCATTCATCAGAACTTTTCGCAGCACATTGAAAGACTCTTGTTGAGCACCGCCCCAGATAAATTTAGCATCAGCTTTTAACCACTCTTGGAGTGGCCTGGCTTCGATACAAAAGTCTTTGATAAAATGACGGTAATAAGATTATTATCCGAGGAGTGTCCTCTCCAGCGGCTAGCTTGCGGTGATGGTGACCTACATCATCCTCTACCCACCCTTCTTGTTCACGGAGTTGGCGTCAGCTAACATCGGTCTATTGTCTTATAGCACGCGCATCAACAATTATCCGCTGCCTTTCTCGACAATAGTGCACCAAATGTCCAGGTTGTCTGCAGTGGAAACATAGCGGGTGGTCATCCTCAATCCTCCAGACGTCAGTCTTCCTCGGTGCCCAAACAGGTTTTTCGTGCATCATTGTAGGAACATAACTTCACTTGGGTCTCGACTTTTTCACCGTTTTAAAGGGAAAGGAAGGACAAGAGATTGGGTTCAATATCTGTTCCACTTCCTCTCTTATTACCTCTTGAAGTGTCTCAGTTTTTTGCTCGGCATGCAATCCTAGTGCCTTCTGAACTTCCTCTCTCACCGTCTGATGACGAATGCTTGTGAAATCAGTTGCTTCCTCCATCACAGATGTTAATATGACATTTGGAAGCTGTTCAAATTTCTAGCGTGTAATTCTTTTCTGATGCATTGTCTCGATATACTGGCACCATTTTATGAAGTAGTCTGCTGTCGAAACCTCCTTCAGAAGTAGGACTTGATACATGTCCTCAGCAACACCCTTCATGAGATGTGCAACCTTATCTTCCTTCTTCATTCTAGGATACACTATTTTACACAGCTCCAAGATGACTTGAATGTAGGATGCTGTAGTTTCTCCTGAACGCTGTGCCCTGCACTTTAATTTATCTTCAGTGTTACACTTCCATTGTTGTGTGTCGCCGAAATACTTGCGCAGTTCCACCTGGAATGCTTTCCAACTTGTCAACTTCTCCTCATTGTTCTCATGCCATTGCTTGGTAGTGCCGACCAAGTAGACAAATACGTTAGCCAAACACACGGTGTCATCCCATTTGTTAAATCTGGCTATACGCTCATATACCTTCAGCCACTTGTTTGGATCTTGGCCATTGTCACCAGAGAACTCGGAAGGATGTCTCATGTGGTGACACACCGTTACTGTCATCGTAACGTCCTCTTCTTCTTCAGTCTCTGGTAGATTGCGATCTGTTGAATATGGCTCGAACTCGGATTTCTCGCCACGTAAACGGCGGCTCTATCGTGGACTGATGGTAGCCACTGTGTCATTCATAATGTGCGCTGTCACAAGATCCAATGCCCAGCGTCTCCACCAGAATAATGTCATGTAGAAGGCGGTGTAATTAGATGAATGACAAACACCAACTTCACTTAACTAAGATTTATTCAGCACTTGCACATACAAGAGCACAGAGTTAACTGCCTCCGGCCAGAACACACACGGTATATATACAGCTACAGAACATTCCAGTACCATGGTGCTTGACATTTGTGGATACTTCTTTAATGTACTAAACCTGACTATAGAAATTAAAACTGTACAGTCCAGGTGAGTTTTGAACTCACGACCTTCCATGCAACAGTTTATTATAATAACCACTACACCACGGTGCTACTCAGCTTTTTGTGCGACAATATAGCGTTTTGAGCACTGAATACATCAACCATCAAGTGTTCAGATGTTTCATACTGACCTGCCTTATATGGTTCAGTTTAAGTATAAAAAATTTCATAAGTTCAGAAGTGAACCGTTTTCACTTCTCATTACCTTGCAACAGTGTTCAAGTATGTAGTGGTGTATAAGTACAGTTGTTAATTCACTAACAACATTCTCTAGTTTACTTCGTGTTTTCACGTGTCACGTTCCTCACATTAGTTACCAACAAGATGCTTAATCACTTTTCTTCTTCTTCTTCTTCTTCTTCTTTTTCTCTGCATTTTCAGCCATGTGCTGCATCAACCATCTGCTTCCATCGCCTTCTATCTCTCCCAATCGCTCTCCATGCTGCGAAAATTCCTAATGCTGAGATGTCCTTCTCTATGTCATCTTTCCACCTTGTATGAGGTCACCCAAATGGTCTTGTTGCCTGGAGAGTTCTTTCAAATGCTTCCTTGGTGATTCTGTTGTTTTCCATTCTAGCAACTTGTCCAGCCCATTGCAGTCTCCTCTTTTTGATTTCTGGATGATAATGGATGCTTCATCAACTGATAATTTTAATTGTTCTTTCAAATTCTCCATACACCATTCTCCAACACAGGTCCCCAGATTTTTCTCATTACTTTTCTTTTGAAAACATTCAGTTTTTCTCTTTCATTCTTTGTAAGCATTCAGCTTTCTGAACCATACTGTACTATGGGGCAGATGATAGTGTTGTATATCTTCATCTGTGTGGTGATTGACAAAGCTTTACCTTTGAGTGGGTTGCTTAGTGAGCACAGACATCTTGACCCTGAGGTTATTCTTTCCATTATGTCCATTGTTATGATATTTTTACTGTTGAAACATGATCCAAGGTATTTAAACTGAAGAAATTTTCTCAATTTAGGATGTTGATCAATTTCAAAGTAAGGATATGGGTTTATGACTAGACCTATTTCCATATATTCTGTTTTCTCTTGGTTAATCAAAAGCCCCATTTTGCTGGCACTGTGCCTGAGAGATCTGTACATGTCTTTCAGTTCTTCTTCAGTTTCACTCAGCAACACTATATCATCTGCATAAGCCAGGAGTTTTACTTCACTGTGTTTGAATCAGAGACCATTGTATAGATGTAAATTACTCTCCTGAACCACTTTCTCTAATGCAAGGTTGAAGATGACACATGAAAGAGCGTCTCCTTATCATAAGCCTGTTTTAATTGGAAAGGTGGGGGATATGGATCCTTTGAACTTCACTGCAGACTGGGAGCCATCCAAGCACTGTTGTATCATCCTAATGATTTTACTGAGTATACTAAAGTCTTGTAATGTGTTGTAGAGACTACTTCTGTGGCTGTTGTCAAAGGTTCACTGGAAGTCAATGAAGAGGCAGTGGATGTTTTTGTTAAATACCCACTATGTCTCAAAGATCTGTCATATAGTAAACAAATTATCAGTTCTGGAACAGTTTGTTCGAAATCCAACCTGGTAAACTTGAATAGTGTTTTCTGCATAAGGTTTAAGTTTTTCCTGAATGATCATTGACAGGATTTTGTATGTTATGTTCAGCAAACTGATTCCTCTGTAATTTCCACATTCCATTCTGTTTCCTTTCTTGTGTATGGGACAAATTATTGCAGTTTTCCAATCTTCAGGCAGTGTTTCAGTTTTCCACATCATTGTGATAAGGTTATAAATTTCTTTGTGTAGTTTGCTTCCACCCTCTTTTAACGTCTCTACTGATATCTGATCCTCGCCTGGTGGTGGATCACTTCCTGTTATGTGATTTTACATTTTCATTATTAATGCTGTCACTCTCAGACATTGTGTAACTTTTCAGTGTACGATTACTGACATATTGCCTAATTACAAAAGGTGTCACAGTTCACATAGCATCAATCTTTTTGCATAAATATGACTGAGTATTTACTTGCATCTGTTACTCCAAATAAAAAACAACTTGCATTACAAACCTTGCTGACTATGCGTGTTTTTCATAAACTTTCTCCACAGTAAGAAAAAAAAGGTTCCCTAACCAGTCCCTACCTAACATCATTCTCCTCTTTACATCAATAATAGATCAATACTTCATTAAATGCATCAAATATCTCCTCATTGTATCAACATAGTAACTTCACCTCATTTACTCATAACATCACCTCATTATTCCACTAAATAAATACTCCATAATAATAAACACCTAAGAAAAATCACCTGCTTCAGCTTGCACAATAGATCAACCTCACAAAATAACATCACATAGCAGCAGACCTCACAACTGGTATTGCTTTTCCTCTAACGATAGAAACAGACATTACGCTATTTACATGTTTTATTATTTTACTGAATGTAATCATTGCATTGCTTACACAACTCATTACTGTATAGAATCATGATGTTTCAACTTAAGGGTCAGAAAGGTAACACTCCCTACATTACTTTCATTACTTTCAAATACACTTCACTAGGCAACTGTACTTTCACTTGTTACTTTACACAAACACGTTGAAAATTTTTTGTGACACTAAATATCTCAGGCATACTCTTCTACTAATAACTACGAGGGTTGTTTCAAAAGTAAGGTTCCCAACTCTGTACCCTTACCGTGCATGGTGCAATGCGAAATCTGGAAAGACCACCTTGTTCGCTGGATCCCCCACCACTGATTCCAACAACCAATATGGCTTTGCAATGGTCGGTACCAGCCTGACAGCCATAAGCGATGGAGCCCGTCATCACCGTCACCCCCAGGTGTGAAATTCGTGTGGTCATCTGATTTTTGCATGCAAGAAAGTTATCACCAGTAGAAATTCATCGGCAATTGAGTGATGTGTATGGGGAAACATGTATAAGTATTCAAAACATCCGCAAATGGTGTAGGGAGTTTGCCAATGACTGTACGGATGCTCACGACGAACAACGAAGTGGGAGGCTGTCAATCTCCAACAAAGTTGTGGCGAAATTTGAGCAAATCCTGCTCAAAGATTGGCTAATCACCATCCGGCAACTGGCTGCTCAAATTTCTGAGGCTTCTGAAGCTTCAATTGACAGGGTATTGAATGAAAAGCTAGGCTACCACAAGGTGTGTGCACACTTGGTGCCGCACATACTTCCAGAAGTCCACAAGCAGCAGCGCGTCGAGTGTGCTCGGAAGTTCTAGAGTGAATGTGACGAGACTAAGGAAGACTTCCTTGATTCCATAGTTATGGGGGAGATGAATCGTGGCGCCATTACGTTACTCCGGAAACAAAACAACAATCGCGCCAATGGAAACACACCGGATCACCACCATCAAAGAAGTTTAAGTAGCAGCTGTCAGCAGGAAAAATCATGGCATTGGTGTTTTGGGACCAGCTTTGTGTACTGCTCATTTATTTTATGCCTAGAGGGACCACCATAAACTCGACAGGTTATTGCGAGACCTTCAAAAAGCTCAGATGGGCAATCCAAATTCATCATAGAGGAAAACTCAGCAAAGGCATAAGACTGCACCATGACAATGCCCATCCGCACGTGTTGCAACAAACAAAGGAGTTAATCGACAAATTTGGCAGGGACGCAATTGACCACCCCCCTTACAGCCCCAATTTGGCTCCCAGTGATTTCCATCTGTTTCTAAAATTGAAGGACCACCTAGGCAGTCTATGATTCCAGACAGACGAGGAGTTGCAAGAAGAAGTTTCCAAGTTTCTCAACGGGTTGGCAGTGGACTTCTTTGATGTAGGAATGCAGAAGTAGATTACTTGACAGAAAAAATGCATAGAAACAAAATGGGGACTATGTGGAAAAATAGCTTAAAGATCAACGTTTCCAATGGTGTAATCGTTTTTTCGAATAAAAAATTCCTTGTGTCTAAAAAACATGTGGAAACCTTATTTTTGAAACAACCCTCATATATATATATCCCATATACTTCCTCAAAATTTACAAAAAATTGTGTATACACTGTGTAATAATCTCATTACTCCTGCAGCTATACAACCTTTTGCACTTACATGTTTACTGGCTACTCAGGGTGTTCAACATTATTTTATATACTTGTACATTTTGTAAAATTCCATTACCTTACCTTTTTGGTATTATCGATAAACTTTTTTACTGTTTCACTACAAACAGAAAATCATCCTCCTGCATTACTTTTGTACTCAGAAAATAATCAAATAGATGTTAACTCTCTGAATTTTACATAATCAGTGTTGTATAGGTTTTATGTTTCTGTTTATTGTCAAAAAATGGCTGTTCACCAATGTTTCCAACAACCAAGAGGGTTTCAGTTTAACCTATCAACTCTACTACCATTACCTCTCACATGTGTGTGTGTGTGTGTGGGGGGGGGGGGGGGTCTAGTTATTATTTGTCCACTATCCACATCTATTTTCAAAATTCCTATCACCATTTATGTTCCAAGAATTTCTATTCTCCTAAAACTGTTAGTCTCCATGGTTTGGTCCTACTTCCCAATAATTTCTAAAGTTATTTGGAGTCCTGTCATTCCTTCCCAAGATGTTGTTATTATGTCCTTGGTTTAAATTGTCATTGTTATTTGTATTTCTATTATGATTCGGATTACTTCAGTTTGGCCTCCTGAAATCAGCACTATGTTGGCCAAACTTGTTGTATGATCTGTACAACTTTTCTACATATTTTAGGAACTGGTCTTCAGAATCATCTGGGCCATAAGCTAACTTCATTTGAATTCTCTCTGTTAGCCTTCTCTTAAGTGCATCTGTTTGAGTTAATTCATCAAAAGGTTGGTCTAAGTGTGCAAGTTTCATGATCTGATCTTTTGCAAAACTCTTCCATATCCCCTTTCTGCTCCCTGTACATCGGACCATTTAAAAACTCACTCTTCATTCTTGCCTCTTCAGTGTCAGACCAAAACTTTTTCAAGAAACATTTTCCAAATTCATCTATGGATAACTTGCTACAGTCAGGTTGGTTGGCCCATGACATGGCTTCCCCTTCTAATGATATTTTAACAAACTTAATTTTTGATTCATCACTCATACCAGAGAGAAAACTACCATGGCACTGCTGTATAAAATGAACTGGATAAAATGCTTGTCATTGAGGGACCAGTTTAGCAGCATAGTAGGATAGCTTGGGTGTCCTACATTACAGAATGTTTTTAGATAAGCTCCATCTTGTAATTGTGGTACTTGTTTTTTTGATAATAGTGACATCACTATGTGAGTCTGACACATTTGAGGCTGTTATCTCGGCTATCTTCTGAACTTTTTCATGTACATTTGAGGCAACACAGTGTATTTTTTCATTTAGCGTATTTATAAAGATTGCAGCTTATTTACTAGTGTCTCCAACAGCATCTTTACATCTGACTTCAACAGCACTTATCTCAGATCTGAGATCCTTGCCTACTTCCCCTATTTTTGTCTCTAAAGATTGTATTTTGAACTTTCTAGTCTCTGCCTCCCCTCTATTGTTTTTACTCGTTAATCTATAGCTTTCACATGAGAAAATGCACCAACTAAGTCTTTCTTAACATTAGAAATTTGCACATTAAGCTCTGGTCTAATGAGATTACTTTCTGAGACCACTGACTTTTCAAGTTTTTCAATAATTTTTTCAATTGATGACAGTTTTTTCGAGTTTTTCACTATTTTTTCAAGTTTTTCACTATTTTTTTTTCCATTGATGACATTAGTGCAGTAAAAATGTTTTGTAAATTTAACTGTTTGGGTTTTTCACTCAACATTGTTGTACTTGTTTCTCACAGTCTGGACTCGAATCTAACACACTGCTGTATAAAAATCCTGAGTCCCCACTGATTTCATTTAACTTTTTGGTTGACTGTTGTCTAATACATCCTGAAACATGTCTTTATAGACTATGTCCTGTTTAAATTCACTAGTTGCAGCTGTAGGTTTGGCTTATTTATTTCATGGTTCTTATCATGATCCATTTATTGTAAATTTGTTCGTAAATTATCAGTGCAAAAAAATGGTCAAAACGTTCACACAACACTGCACTGAGAAAATACAAAAATAAATGTTTTAATTGGTACTTGGTTTATTATTGTCCTGGATTGGGTAGGTGGCGTCAACTTTAGTAATAATGCTTCAACATTTTATAACCATGTATGTCCATAGTGTTGCGTCATTCCAAAACTTCTCCACATGTACTATTTCAAATTGTATTTGGTTTAAGATCATACCACTTTGCAACACAATTTTATGCTTTTTGGTCACCTGAAACATAAACACTGTCAAAAATCCAAATGTACAAGTATCCTGATCACAGTGGCACCACTTTGATGACCTCCTTTGTTATGCACAATTGGATGACCATTAATTGTAATAAATGTTCATGGAGTAAAAATATTGGCCAAATCTAGTGGTAGTTTTAAAGAAAAAGTACTCACCCTGTCTATAAGGATCTCCTTCAATCCGTTGCCTGAATTTCTTCTGTCTAGAACATGGATTCTCTTGTAGACCTGGAAAACCTATAGGTTGACGTGTTTCTTGAAATAATGTTGACGTGTTTCTTGAAAAAACATAGATGACAAACTGATTCGTATGCAATTTTCCTTTTCAATAGTCCTAGATGCCTTGCTGCCATCAATTACAATGGTCATTCAGCAAAATACATTCCATTTGTATGCAACTCCAGAAAAAACTTTACATCTCTTCTTCCTTCTTTCCTGCCAGACAACATGTAACCAAATTGCACCCAGTTAACATCATTCCAAAGTACATCAGTAAAGATATGGTCATACTAAGATTGAAACATAGAACATTAAATTGAAAATAATTTACAGAAAATGGAATTCACTCAATGGCATAATAGAACAATTATGATAATATATAAATCGTTTTGTAGTACAGTAATTTTATGAAATTTGTTTTTTAATTGCAGGGGTTAATTGTATTAGTATGACATATACTACTCTACAGTTGGAATTTAAAACATTTAAGATAAGATCGAAAAAAGGATAAGATCATAAATTTGCGAATATACATGGTCGAGACAGCTTATTGCATGTTACAAGATGTAGAAACATGCCTACCAGCTTTCATTTATGTTGCACCAATCCGTCTTGGTTTTGTGACTTCTTCTTCTTCTTCTTCTTCCTCTTTTTTTTCCCAATGTATTTCCAAAAACAGCTATCAAGGTGTTGCATTAATCACCTGCATAGGAAAGACTGTTGATTTAATGATGGGAACTTGTGTAAATTCCAGGAAGTCATATGTTGGTACCAATGTGTTTTCAAAAACTATCACTCATAATTTGCATATTTGACCCTACTGGAAACAGCTGCTCCAGAAGAAATGTTGCAAAAGGCCTATGATGCAATAGGGAAGTACAATATTTTGACCCAACTTCAGGTAACTGATTGCTACTTTTTGTGAAGTTCTTTCTTGCAGTACTGTTCTTCCATTATCAAACTGGAAACAACCTCAGATATAATTACTCAAGACAACACAGTGTGCTGTTACATAAGGCAGCGTGTTCAGTGTCACATTCTGTCACCTCTCCTCCAGTGTTGTTAAAAATCCACAAAGTAAAGAGCCCATTGAAGTGTTTGCTGTGTTTGAATGATTTTATGAGCTGCTGTTCATTCTCCAAACTCACATTTACAACTCAGTAATTACAGTACACACTTAAGAGGTAAGAGGAATAAGATAAAAAAATTCCATATTCTCTACTCTGAAAAAACATTCAGAATCAGTTTCAACTGTGTCTGACAAATATTTAATTATACTCACTTTCATCTGTGCCACATTTTCATTAACATGGCCCTTACCTGTTATAATATCCAACAATGCCATCTGATGCTAGTAGTAATTACTGAAAGCAGTTATGTCAACAGTAAGAAAAAATGTTTTTGAGGAATTAACACAAGTGAATACATTTAGCAGCCTCTAATAATTAAAACCTACACTATTCCATGGGATATAAATTTAAAATATTCAGTTTATCTCAGTACAGTACAGTTTTCAATGTCAGCACTCTGTTACATTTCTGGTTCTACTATTCAGTTCCAGTGTCACATGGTTATCATGTGTGCAGGACACAAAGGTGGTATTATTGTGGGCCATGAACATTGTGGCGTGCCTCAACGTAATGAGCTGGGGAAGTGACAATTCATCTTTGTAACAATTACACAAGGTGGGCATGTGATCCTAATCAAATTTTGGGTATGGCACCTATGGACTGGCTGTAATTCTTATTTTAAAAACTCATTGTAGTGCATAATGAGGCACTTAGACTTGCAACTCATGAAACACAGATGTGTTACGGATACAAGTGAAGCACCACGTCATGGTGGATAAAATGTGGTTAATATTTGGATTCTCCTGCAGAGATGGAGTGAACAGCCACATTGGTTGACCAGCATGTACTATGAACGTTTAAATTGCTGATTCTAAGGAAGTGGACTTTGTAGGCTTCTCTGTCTTTCTCGCAGAGAAAAATAAATCTTCTCATAGTGTATGATATCACAGCTCTCAAAATTTATGAGGCATGATTAATACTGGTAGTTTCTTATCTGTTCTAATCATCCAAGTGCTCTTTACATTAAATTACAAATGCACCCTGAGGTAAAGCTAATATGGGATATTCAGGACGCACTCCTTTATCTCTAAAAATAGGTTAAAGTGGTATCTTTCTGCCAGGTACTGGCACACACCTGATGAAAGTTAATGTGTATTGAAGGGTTCTTGAAAGAGGCCTTGCTTCAACTGATTGATTTGCTGTTAACTGTAAGTGTTAGAAAGAATATCATAAAGTCAAAAGATTTCACCTTAATTAAGCGATTAACATAAAGAATTAAAACATCAGATCTGATATCTCACCTTTTGGGACATGGAAAATTTGAAATGGAACATTAGGACTTCATATGACTGATAGCATGAATCGTTTGAAGACTTCTGTTTCTGCAGTAATGTATCTACAATCCAGTACAATTTCTTGTAAAAGATTTACTCTTTTCAGTTTTTCATTATAAGAAGTTAGTAATACAAATAAATTAATGCAAACAGCAAATTTCAAACAATGCAGCAGGGCATCACGGCTTGCATCACAATCAAAGGAAGATTATCTTACAATGCATTCTTACAATGTATTATGTGAATCAAATGATGGAAAATCCAGGATGGAATGTAACAATATAATAAAAAGGAAAGTTTCCACTCACCATACCGTGAATAATTTGAAACACTGGATTTAAATACCATCTTATAGAATGTGTAGTCAAATGTTTCTGTACACTGTCAACTTATTTAAGTTGATCTCACCATACCCCTTTGTCCATTGGTTTTGTTGTCTTGCTCATCTTATCTTCTAAGTGTTTTGCTCTTCTATTTATACTGAGTGATTGTACTTAAAGTGCAGCAACTCACAGTTGTCCAGTGTAGGTTATTGTTATCATGTGGCAGTGAAACTTGGTAGATATTATAATGGATTAATGTGGAACCAATCAGATAAAATTAGTTTCAATTTGGCCACCAGGTGCAAATCTGGTGCTGTGAAAGCAAGAAAGATGTATAGAAATGTTTCCATATCTAATGGATTAGGAGTAGTATTTGGTCAGAAAAGGTCAGACAAATGAGAAAGGCATAGTTTTGATTCTATAATTAATGCCACTTACACAATTAGTTCAATATGAGCACTGTAGACATCAACTAGATGCTGCATCCATAAAATTATGTGATCAGCAGTTATTCACAGCAGTTCTAATGGAATCTGAGAAATGTGTTCCTGTATACTGGTCTTTAGATCACGTAGAGCCTGAAAGTGTCCCTGATTAACATGTTCCCTTAGGGTAGATATCCTAAGAGTGAAGAGTCAAAGGGATTCAAATAAGGTGATCTTGCAGGCCATGTACATGGAAAACCTCTGGGGATAGCATATTTGTGGAAAGTTGCATTAAGCAGATCTTTTACTGGGCAAGTGACATGAGCTGTTTCCCCATTTTGCATGAAAACGGTGGTTTCCATGTAGTTGCATTCTTCCAAAGCAGGAATCACATGCTGTACAATGAGCTCTCGGTAATGTGCAGATGTCACTGTACATCTGACACCCTTCTGGGTGTATTCTTTTCAAAGAAGAACGGACCAAGAATAAAGATGCTTGTGAATCTGCACCACACAGACACGTTCGGTCACTGGAATGGCTCTTCATGCACAACATGTGGTTTTAACAGTACCTCAGATTTGGCATGTCTGTGTGTTTGGCTGCATCCTTTAATGTAAAATGTGCCTCATCGCTCCATAGAAATTGCCAGACTACATGAGCAAATTCAGAACATTGCTGTGGATTATGAGGTTCCAGTTGCTGCACCATCTGGATCTTGTATGGCTTTTCTTGAGTCATCAGTCTTTTCTGTCTGGTTTGAAGCAGCTGCCATGAATTCCTCTCCTGTGCCAACCTCTTCATCTCAGAGTAGCATTTGCAACACCCTGCCCTCAATTACTTGATGATATATTCTGATCTCTGTTTCCCTCAACAGATTTTACTCTCTACACCTCCCTTTAATACCATGGAAGTTATTTCCTGATGTCTTAACAGATGTTGTACCATCATGTGCCTTCTTCTTGTCAGTGTTTTCCCTATATTCCTTTCCTTACACAACTTTCTCGTTCCTTACCTTATCAGTCCACCTAATTTTCAACACTCTTCTTTAGCACCAAATCTCAAATGCTTCTGTTCTCTTCTGTTCTGGTTTTCCCCCAGTCAGTGTTTCACTACCATATAATGCTGTGCTCCAAACGTACATTCTCAGAAATTTCTTGCTCAAATTAAGGCCTATGTTTGATACTAGTAGACTTGTCTTGACCAGGAACGCCCTTTCTGCCAGTGCTAGTCTGCTTTTGATGTCCTCTTTGCTCTGCCCGTCATTTGTTATTTAGCTGCCTAGGTAGTAGAATTCATTGACTTCATGTACTTCATGACCATCAGTCTTGATGTTAAGTTTCTAATTGGTCTCATTTTCGTATAATTCTTCTTCACTTCCATTGAGGGTAGCAATGCCATCAGCAAATCTTATCATTAATATCCTTTCTGCCTGAATTTTAATTCTCCTCTGGAACCTTTCTTTTAGTCCCATCACTGCTTCTTCAATCTATAGATTGAACAATAGGGGTGAAGACTACATCCCTGTCTTATACCCTTTTTATTTTTTAATGAAAGCACTTTGTTCTTGATCTTCGACTCTTATTGTTCCATCTTGACTCTTGTATATATTCTGTATTAACCATCTTTCCCTGTAGCTAACCCTATTTTTCTCAGAATTTTGGACATCTCGCACCATTTGATATTGTCAAACACTTTTTCCAGGTCGGCAAATCCTATGAACATGTCTTTATTTTTCTTTTATCTTGCTGCTATTATCAACTTCAACATCAGAACTCCCTCTCTGATGCCTTTACCTTTCCTAAAGCCAAACTGATAGTCATGTAGCACATCCTCAATTCTCTTTTCAATTCTCCTGTGTATTATTCTTGTGGGCAGTGTGGATGCGTGAGCTGTTAAGCTGATTGTGCGATAATTCTAGCACTTTTGGCTCTTGCAATCTTTGGAATTGTGTGGATGATGTTTTTCTGAAACTCAGGTGGCATTGTCAGACATGTATAGTTTTCGGTGTAAAATAGACTGCAAAATGTTCTGTACTGTTGACCATGGGACGGACAATGCTTGTGACACTGCAGAAGCACTAGCCCCAGCCGAGGCTCATGCTGTATGGTCAGTTGCAACAACAGCAACCTCATCAATAACTTCCACTGGGATAGGATTCCTTCCTCTTCCAGGTGCCAAGCCAAGCTCACCTGTGTTTTTGAATATCATTATCATCTTCTTCAAACCATTTAATGACATTGGGCCTCTCTGCAGACCTTTCAGTCAGCAAAAGAATCTCAATGTAGCACTGTAATTGCTGGCAATCGTGTAAAACAATTTCACTGACAGTGCAAGGTCTGCCTTCTTGATAACTGTACTGTTTACTCACTTTATGGCTTGTAGAATGAATGTGTGGATGTCACACCATCATATAAACTGTGTATAGTGCCAAATTTGCACCTGTTGCACCTGGTGACCAAAATTGGAATTAATTTTTTTCCAACATAAATTAGTTTCACATAGCACATTAGAACATCTACCAAGTTTCACTGCCCTACAATAATTACAGCCCACACTGGACCTCTGTGAGTAGCTGCACTTTAATTATAGCCGTCTGATACATCAACCCTTGTCTTTGTGGGTCACCCTCATTTTCATTTTTTATTTTCTCTTGTCACTGCAACTCTTACTCTGTGCAGTCTAAACATTGGCAATGTAGCTAACTACTGTACACAAAGGTAGTCATTGTTATTTCATACCTGTAATTCATTTTTGTGCATTTCAGAACAATGGGGCACTTCTAACCATTCACATTTGTGCACACACTTATAAAACAAGAACTCCTGCTAACTCTTTCATAAAGATAGCAGATATAACAGTCTTGAGTGCTGCCTGTCTATTTGCTTCCTCTCTCTCTCTCTCTCTCTCTCGCACACACACACACACACACACACACACACACACACACACACACACACACACACAGTGAACTTCCTTCTAAATTACCAGTCATCCTACATAACTGGTACTAGCCAAGTTGTCACTATTGGGATTTGACTGCTTTCTATGCATCTTAAGACGTGCCCAGTGTATCTAGTTGAAAAATATTAATTTTCTGATTTTTTTAAATAAATCTCTGTCACGTGTCTCCTACGTTCAACATTTTAAAGAATGTAGCAACATTCTGTTGCTCCCTTATGTGTATAGCTTGTAAGTTTTTATTGTTTATGTACCATTACATTTTAAACATAACCCATCACTGATGAAAGGTATTTGAGTTTCTTTTGTGTCTTTTGTGTTCATTCTCGAAACAACTCTACAACCATAACCTGTGGTTCATTAAAAAAACTACCCCTTGTGTGCCTAATGATAGACAGTGGCATACATTTTTGAATGTACTATAAATATTTTTCATCTTTCAGGATGGCTGTCAGATCAAGCCTGGGATAATATCACTGAACTAGATAAATTAGGAGGATTTCATGGTGTTGCTGATTCCTTTGAGCAATATCCAAAAGACTGGCAAGTATGGTACACACAAAAGGAACCAGAAGACCAACCTCTGATAGGTAAATGAAGTTATATTACATTTTTATGGTGAGCAAGTCCACAATGAGTTCTGCCTTAGCCCAGCACTGCTAACTGAACTGTACATAGCCACTGACATTTTCATCGATTTTTCTTTTTTCAGTTTTTGAATATAACTACTCAAAGAGTTATAGCCATACATTAAACTATGCTGGGTGTAAACAAAATTATGAAATTAATTGGCTATTTGTTACAGGTGATTGGGAAGGTGTCTGTACAAAATTTCAGCGAATGCTATTCGTGCGTTCTTTAAGACCAGATCGCATGTCATTTTGTGTGTCAGCGTTTGTGGTGAACACCCTGGGTCAGCGGTTCGTGGAGCCACCTGTGCTTGATATAAAATCTGTTCTCGCTGACTCAACGCCAATGACACCTCTTATATTTGTGCTGTCACCAGGTGTTGATCCCACTGGATCTCTTATACAATTGGCAGAGTCAACAGGAATGTCTGCACGTTTTCAGAGTTTGTCACTTGGCCAAGGCCAAGCTCCAATAGCTACAAGGTTTGTAATATTACCTTGAAAAACACACACACACACACGCACACACACACACACGCAGAGAGAGAGAGAGAGAGAGAGAGAGAGAGAGAGAGAGAGAGAGAGAGAGAGAGAGAGAGAGAGGTGGGGTGGGGGGGGGGGGGGTGGATAAAGACGTAGATAGATGATAAGGAAGGATGATTCTTTCTGCTGGAAGAACAAGGAAAAAGTTTCAGGAGTGAAGACAAAGCAAAGAAATGTCTTTGTATAGGTACTCCAAATTTCATAACAACAGTAACTTGTTTTTGCTATTGTGATTATTATTTTATAATTTAACCATTTATTCCATTTAAAATTCAACACAACTAATTTCAAAGGAGTAAAAATGAATAAATATTTAAGACAGAATTGGAGCCTCTTTACCAGCTGCTGAAGCAAGATCAACTGTACTAACTCATCTTCATCCACATACAGGTTTCAAAATATAATTGTGACCACTTGCTTAAATTCTCTGTTATAATCAGATGTCTGCCATGCCTTATGTGAGCTCAGCACTACCAACTGTGTTACTTTGCAAGAAAATGGGTAGGCACAGTATTGTTATAGTTCTTCATTAAGTCAAATTCTGTAATTAATAGCTTCCGGCCTGCAGTCTCAGTGTCATACGAACAAACATAATGGATTAAATTGCCGTAAATAAAAAGTCAGCTGTTTGTTTCTCTAATATTCATAATTTACTCAAGATTCTTGTTCTGTATATTTCTCAGAGTTTTGAAAGTGTAACATAAGTGCCAACACTGCCAACACTGCACACATTTTCATAACAATTGTGTCTTGTAGCCCTTCATCTCAACATGTCTCCTTCCTGATTTTCAGTATGGCGCACTAGCTCCAAGGTCAATACAACATTTACATTTCAATCTATTTACTCATCATAATGAGCAATAACTATAACTAAAATATAATTTAGCATTACTGTTTTTAACAGTGCAGTTGTGCGTGCTGATATTTGTAAAGACAGCATTCCACTTTAATGTTTACTTTTCTCTAAAAGTTATTTTCAGATTTTATATATTGCTTCAATGTTAGAAAAATCGAAATAGGACTTGGTATTAGTACTTTGTGAGAATGAAGTGTTTTAGAATTTCAAAGTGAGGTGCAGTTTATGTATTTAATATTTTCTGTACCTTGCTTAAATTTATTCATATTTGTATTACCAGTTTTTTTCATGCATGGCAGACATTTGAATATTTATAAAAATAAAAAAATAAAATTAAGTGCTTTATATCTGCCACCAACAAAATACCATACCATTTTCACACAGCCAAAATTCATACCACCAATCTGATGGCATGCCATTGTGATGTTATTGGTAGGTACTCTTAAACACTTCACATTTTAACACGTTTATAAGAATGTACAGATGTGAATAATTACTGTATGAAAGTACTCAGTAGTAGATCTTACACATGGAAGCTTGTATAATAAAAGTAACACACTTTTTGTTTTACTTTAAAGAAAATGAATGAGTCATTATATTTGCAGGTTAATCAAAGTTGGTGCGAGAGAAGGACACTGGGTTTTTCTTGCCAACTGTCACCTTTCACTGAGCTGGATGCCAAAGCTTGACAAAATTATTGAATTGCTACAAACAGGAAAGGCTCATGAAGATTTCAGGTATGAGTATTTTTCTGATGGAACATTCTGTTTATTCAGTAAAAGAATTGAATTATAAAACATAGCATTTGCAAACTGAATTTCAGGTAATTGACAATTTGTGTTATTCAAATTGTTTTGTTTGTTAATTGCAGTTTATATTTGTTATCTGTAAATCTAAAATTGGACTGTCTGTGTTCTCTCTCTCTCTCTCTCTCTCTCTTTCTCCCTCCCTCCCTCTCCCTCTCTCCCTGTCTGTCTCTCAGCCCCCCCCCCCCCTCCCCCCCTTTCCCCTCTGTTTCTCAAATTTGACTTATTCCATATCCAGTGTTCTATTAAAGTATGTAATGGATCCAAATGCACCAATAAATGATGGTGATAATAGTCATGCCTTAGAAAATAACCTTTAAATATGTGTCACAAGTTTAAATTTTAATTGTTGCAGATTATGGCTCAGTTCCAGTCCTCATCCAGATTTTCCAATCTCTATTCTTCAAGCTGGCATAAAAATGACAACAGAACCTCCAAAGGTTGGTCCCAGGCTCTAAGAACTCTGGTGGATTATTTTTTGGATAATTATATCTGTATGGTGGCAAATCAGTATCCAGATAACCAATAAGTATAGATTTTCAGATCTAAAATATCTAATCATCCAATAGCAGCATTAAAGTAAAGTATTAATAGGTTGAAATCAACATGAAGCTGCAGAAATAAAATTTCATGTTCTCAGAAGTGGGTATTTCTCCGCAACATATCGTTATGAGGGACTAAACAAATGTTGACTAGTATCACTCGCTAGTATCACTCTGTCACTTTCTTTTGTTGCCTACTGTAAGTTGCTTGTCTCTCCTTAACATTCTGACTGATTTGTTTGCCATTATCCTACTTACTCTCTATTCAGATTTTTTTTGTACAAGGTGTAAACAATTACTGTTTACAATGTGCCATGGTGGTGAAGGGGAGATCCAGATGAGCAATTACATCTAAGACACTTGTTGTCTATCAACCTGGGAAAAAGGCATGGATGCCCCATGAGACTTTTTTATCCTCATGACCTCATATGTCACCAGATGAGTTGTGCAATTAGAAATTGTGTAACTAACATTTGTGTAAATGTTACCTCATGGTTTTGTATATTTTAACAGCATAAAATTAACAATTAAATCCTTTTGTTTATCTGACTCTCTTGCCATGAGATGACTGTGCTTGTAAAGATTAAGATTAGATCCAACTGAAACATGATTAGTTTTTACCTAACATATTCAGAAGTCTTTTGCTGTCACAAACATATTTTAGATTGCTTCCTGACTTGATAGATCACAAGTGTGGCATATCAAACTGATCTCAACTTCCTCTTAAACGATTGTGGTAGATTGCAAACTGTTATCATTTACACCCCTTATAGCTTATCCCATACTTACAGCTATGGACTCTAAATTCCCAGATTCTTTTTTAAATGGTGTATATTGATGTAGGTTCTTCTTCAGTTCCTGATCCTAGCAAGAATGTCCATTTTATCAAACAAATATACAATTTTTTTGTTGAGATGTGAATAATTTAATATCTGTATTGTTGTACTCAACTTATTTCTACATATATTAGTTTTGCTTTGAAATACCTTTTGTCATTTGTTTATGCTACTGTACTTGTGAATGGGTAAATATTTATGCTTTGATGTTGAGCCATGGTCCAGATGATGTTTTTGTAGCATAATTAGTAGTTATTTCATGGTATGGTCAGTTATAAAAATGAGAAACAAGTTAATGTAAATATTTTTCAGTTGTTTAAATCCATTGTTCTTTTAGAAGAGATCAATAGGTACACTCTATGAAACTCATCGTTTGAAATTCCTAGGCATGCAAATGAACAACAATAGAAGTGGCCACAGTAAATGAGTAAATTAACCAAAAACCTTAGTTCCGTTTGTTTTGTACTAGCAATGTCTGTATTGTATTAACCTGCAAATGGGATAGTTAACATACTTAAAATACTTTCACCCTACACTATTCTCTTGAACATACTTTCACCCTACACTATTCTCTTGCATAATGTTCTTGGGCAATGCAGCTATGGTGAAAAAGTATTTACTGACCAGAAGCTTTCATTAAGAGTATTTTGTAAAGTTGATAATCAAACATCTTGTAAAAGCTTCTCTTGTGTCAATACATTTACTACGTTGTGACAGTTCACCCGCTTTATTTCTTCGTTTGTTGTCCTCAGTGTCGACGTACTGTGTTGCTACACTGGCTGAAAAATGGGGTGTGGAGGTACAACACTGACTACTTTAAATGATGTTGCTGACAGGTACACATTTGTGTTTCACAGTACTTTACTTTCACTGTTCACAACCTTCCCATATACACATTTAATATGGCCAGTGCACTATTGTTTAACTTTTGATAAGCCTTATTAATAGGCTGCTACAGTAGTTTACTATTGAACATCTACATGCAGTAAAAGCCTAACCACATAATTCACATTTCTTGAAGAATAAAAAGGTGCATATGGAAGCAGACACTGTTATTGTTTTAACACAGGGCCTAATTGTGTTACACCTATTTCACTGCTAAGTTGATGCATTGTTGTTGATCTAACCAACACAGGTTTCTCTTTAGAAACTTGGCCATGGACTGACTGCCTCAGGACCAAAAATTGGGCCCTTATATATTCTCACAATAATAGGTACTGAAACTGCATATTGTTTGAAGTTTAATTTACAGAAATTATAATTAAAACTTAACTCATTAAAGTAACTGAATACGTAAAAAAATTTGTTCTTTTTAACAGTCCCTTCTACTACAGGAGTTAGGACAAATTATTTGTTTAAATCATGAAGTTAACAAATATCATTACACAAACATTACTTCTGACAAAACTGCTAATTACTGTGGAATTAATTACGGGCTGGTTTTGCTAACTTGTTTTCAAATAGAGCCAAATAAATACTTTAAGAATACTATTAGTTGTTCCTCCAAATGTTTATAATTAGTATAGATTTTATATTTGTTTATATGTCAACAATAGAATTTGTTATAAAACAATTACTGATTTCACCCTATAACAAAAGTATTAACTAAGAATAGTCAAAATAAATTACAAAATCAATTACATACATAAAACCAAGCACAAAATTATATCTAGTATTATATTCTTTAAAACTGAGGGCCGCCAACCTTTCTCTTTTTTGAAAATGCAGAGTATACTCGTGTATGTCAATAGTACTTAGTTAAAATTTTAAAAAACGAATTTAAGGAGGCAGATGGCAAAACAAGAGGGGAAGTAAAATAATCCCAGCTTGTTTCGTCACATTACCCCCCCCCCCCCCCCCCAATTGGATTGATCAGATAGATATTGCAAATAGCTCACTGGGCAGTTCAGTGACCACAAATGACCTGACAGTGGGTTAAAAATCCACTCAAAAACAAATATTAAATATGAAATCTTATCAAAACTACAGAACATATGTTTTTTCAAGTTTATAATTATATGAACTGGCCATATTAGAATCCCCATATAAAGTATTTACGTACAGTGTATTGTACAATTGCATAAAATATCCACAAGTTATACTTTTAATAAAAATCAGGCATCTTCATCATAAGTGATGTCCTTTTTTGGGTAAACAAAGATTACATTCTAAGATACATATCACCTGATACAAGTCCTGTCTTGATTCAGATAATAAATCCTCATAGGTTGCAAGAAGTTAAATTACACTCTGCATTGCAGTTCACTGTTTAGACAGAAAATTTCACTTGATCAATGTTTAGTATTTTTCACAAGTACTTTCACAATTTTATTGAGCTTAACATACATTCTCACCAAGCTGTCTTCACCTTCAACAGGTCCAAGTGGCAGTTAGCAAGGAAATGCACTGCAATCAGTTCTCTTGGAGGTGGTTCTCCTCCACCACAGTGCATGAAAAAATTAGACAAAATATACTACTTCAGGATACTTACTTTTTCTTCTAGCTTAAGTCTAAGAAAAAATGTTACACATTAAAAATTATAGTAAATATTATATATATAGTTCTCATAACATTACAACAATTAGCACTAAAATTGACTATAGTATGAAAGGTGTTGACTACAAAAAATTTTAAAATCAAGAGCACATTACACTACAAAAGATTACTCTTAAGTCATAATTGTCTGAAACTGGTCTATACAAGGGCGATGTACTTGAGGACAATATTATGGAAATGGAAGAGGATGTAGATGAAGATGAAATGGAAGATACGATACTGCATGAAGAGTTTGACAGAGCACTGAAAGATCTGAGTCGAAACAAGGCCTCAGGAGTACACAACATTCCATTAGAACTACTGACGGCCTTGGGAGAACCAGTCCTGACAAAACTGTACCATCTGGTGAGCAAGATGTACAAGACAGGTGAAATACCCTCAGACTTCAAGAAGAATATAATAATTCCAATCCCAAAGAAAGCAGGTGTTGACAGATGTGAAAATTACCGAACTATCGGTTTAATAAGTAACAGCTGCAAAATACTGATGCGAATTCTTTACAGACGAATGGAAAAACTGGTAGAAGCCGACCTCAGGGAAGATCAGTTTGGATTCTGTAGAAATGTTGGAAAACGTGAGGCAATACTGACCCTATGACTTATCTTAGAGCAAAGATTAAGGAAAGGCAAACCTATGTTTCTAGTATTTGTAGACTTAGAGAAAGCTTTTGACAATGTTGACTGGAATACTCTCTTTCAAATTGTAAAGGTGGCAGGGGTAAGATACAGGGAACGAAAGGCTGTTTACGATTTGTACAGAAACCATATGTCAGTTATAAGAGTCAAGGGGCATGAAAGGGAAGCAGTGGTTGGGAAGGGAGTGAGACAGGTTTGTAGCCTCTCCCCAATGTTATTCAATCTTTATATTGAGCAAGCAGTAAAGGAAACAAAAGAAAAATTCGGAGTAGAAATTAAAATCCATGGAGTAGAAATAAAAACTTTGAGGTTCGCCGATGACATTGTAATTCTGTCAGAGACAGCAAAGGACTTGGAAGAGCAGTTGAACGGAATGGACAGTGTCTTGAAAGGAGGATATAAGATGAACATCAACAAAAGCAAAATGAGGATAATGGAATGTAGTCTAATTAAGTCTGGTGATGCTGAGGGAATTAGATTAGGAAATGAGACACTTAAAGTAGTAAAGGAGTTTTGCTATTTGAGGGGCAAAATAACTGATGATGGTCAAAGTAGAGAGGATATAAAATGTAGACTGGCAATGGCAAGGAAGGCTTTTCTGAAGAAGAGAAATTTGTTAACATCGAGTATAGATTTGAGTGTCAGGAAGTCATTTCTGAAGGTATTTGTATGGAGTGTAGCCATGTATCGAAGTGAAACATGGACGATAAATAGTTTGGACAAGAAGAGAATAGAAGCCTTCGAAATGTGGTGCTACAGAAGAATGCTGAAGATTAGATGGGTAGATCACATAACTAATGAGGAGGTATTGAATAGAATTGGGGAGAAGAGGAGTTTGTGGCACAACTTGACAAGAAGAAGGGGCCGGTTGGTAGGACATGTTCTGAGGTGTCAAGGGATCATAAATTTAGCATTGGAGGGCAGCGTGGAGGGCAGAAATCGTAGAGGGAGACCAAGAGATGAATACACTAAGCAGCCCCTGAAGGATGTAGATTGCAGTAAGTACTGGGAGATGAAGAAGCTTGCACAGTATAGAGTAGCATGGAGAGCTGCATCAAACCAGTCTCCGGACTGAAGACCACAACATGCTAAGCTCTCATTCTCAGATGCATGAATTGCACAATATACACAGTACCCAATGTTGCCTAGTTCACAATTAGATCATCAATAAAGTTTGTTTGTATACAGTTATCTTGTTCATTAATCATGTCTGTCAGCACATTACTTCATTTACCTTTCTTAACTTGTTAGCTAGTGGAGTGCATTCTCAAAAATTGTCCTTACTGCATAGACAGGTTCCCTAACCATTAAGACCATAACATTATTAATTATTTTATTATCTAATAAATAAACACCTGGCCTGCTTATCTACTGCAAAATTGACTTTACTGAAAAACACTCCACAGTAACAGATCCTTGTGCTAAGGCATACTTAACTCTCATTGCCGATCATACAAAATTATCACTTAGAAAACTATTATCTCACTGTATTTCATCAAATTGCTTAAGATTCTAGCCTGAAGGGCAATATACATACAAACCTTGCTTGTTCTTTCCACATCTAATAATTGAGGCAACTATGTTTGAAGTTGTAATCCCTTAATGTTAGAAAAGGCTGTACCAAGACACACTTCTATAGGTAGATAGTTATCTCCATATACTGGTTGCACTGAACACAAAACTTCTATTATACCAGAATTAATATTAAGACCTAGTATTCAAGATGATTTTTACTGCATATTGCCTCTGCTGCTGCACCAAATCACACTAATTTCACACATGAGCTAGTTACTTCAGATGTTAATTATCCTCCACATATGCTGACACCTTTCATTTTCAGTTTACCTTACCTCTTTGTTTGACAAATTCTGTAACCGTGGGACCAGTTTACTTTCTTCTATCCTCTTATGATTCTATTAATACAACACTAGAGAAACCTTTTTTAAAATATTGCTATAGTACAGTATGTTAATGTTGCTGTACCAAACCACGTGACAGTCAAAGAAAGAATGTTTCTGCTTCACTTATAAACTACAGATAGGGTAGGAGAAGAGTTTGACTACCTCAGGAAACATGAAAAATGAGACAAACAGCTACAAAATGAATCCAACACAGAATGCTGAACCCCCTACTTGCTATTTGAACAAGAAATTAGTCCCAAATATTACATCAATGCTGAGATATTGAATCAGCAAGAAATTGCCCCCCCAACACCTGTCCTGCCAATTCCAGTGTAAATAGTACCTCTTGTAGCACACTCTTTGATAGCTTACCAGTAGCACCAATAATTTTTATTCCAGACACTTGCATCACTACTATACCCTCTGTCTTCTTAATAGATTCAAAAAATGCCTATGAATTGCCATTGAAGTCACTACCAGTGTCCGGTAAACACTTAACATCTATACCTTGTACACTTGCTGTTATTAAAGGGTGCCACACTTCCTTTTTACTTACCATGTGATCTTCTTTGTACAACAAATCCTCATTAATCCTTTCCCTGGATAAACTTTCATTCTGCTTACCAAATTGATTATCAGTCACAGTCAAATGACAGATAACATGGTCCTCTTCCCCATTACCACTCTCAAACTCTAACTGTTCATTAGGCCTAACATTATCCTCCTTTATTCTTTCTTTACTTAACACATTGCCTTCATTATCAATTATAAATTGAAATACCTCATCTTTATTACTACTGGATTCAATATTGCTATCATCATTATAACTACTGTCAGAGTCAGACCCACTTTCACTTTCTCTACGCTTTAGATTTTGTACCTCTTCCATCTTTTTCTCCATTTCAGTCAATTTTGAATCTACATTTTCATTTACTTTTACTGGTTTTTCCTCTACCACTACTGCACACTTGATTTCTACCTCAGTTTCTGAATCATTTTTAATCTAATCGATTTGGTTCTCAAGTTTAACCCTGTTTACAGAACAAAATTTCCTGGCTGCCTTGACTTGATCTTTACACTGTTTTTCAGATGCCTACACCCTCCACAGCTTCTTCAGCTGTGATTAACACTTAGCCAATGTAGTCGTCGTCTACGTCATGTGGATGTAACGGGAACACAGTGTCCATCCTCGTAGTTGCCTTACGCCCATGCACCAAGAAAAATGGCATAAATCCTGTGGTGTCTTGTTTGGTGGTGTTGTAGGCAGTTCATACCAGTTGTTCTGCACAACATGGACAAACATTGATAGCATGTCAGCCAAAGTCTTACTAAGGCGTTCAGTAAGCCCACTAGTTTGTGGATGGCAGGCAACCATCATGTGATGAGTAATGTTGCACCGACGGTTTATCACTGTCACAAGATTTGATTGAAAAACTTTCTCTCGATCCATAATTAACGACCTTGTGGCAACATGTTTTAATACAATGTCTTCCACGATGCATTTGGCTACCTCGAATGCTTTGGCTGTTTTCACAGCTTTCGTAATGGCATAGCGTGTCAGATAATCAGTGCAAAGAATAATCCATCTATTACCACTAGCAGACATTGGAAATCGTCCAAGGAGGTCAATCCCAATTCAATGGAAAGGCGTTTTGGCTGATGGAACTGGTATGAGTTGGCCAGGTGGTTTCTGAGGAACTGCTTTCTCCTGTGGCACTCTCAATAGTGCGACGCATAGTGACAGACACTCCTAAATAAATCCGGCCAAAAAAATCTCTTACAGATTCTATCGTATATCTTAATAAATCCTAAATGTCCAGCCTCAGATGTATCATGGAATTTCTGTAGAAAATCTAAGTGCATGTGTTTAGGTATCACTGGTAGCCACCTCTTTCCAACGGATCAAAGTTTTTCTTGCAAAGTAATCCATTAACTACGTTAAATTGTCCTTTCACATCCTCTGACTGATTTAAGGCAAGCATAATATGAGATATCTTGGCATCCTTCTTCTGTTCAGCAGAGACCCTGGAGTGCAGTGAGACAGTCACTATCTTCATAAGAGTCTTGATGGTCTTGCACAGGGTATCTTGAGAGACGGTCGGCATCTTGGTATTTTCTTCCACTTTTGTATACTATGGTAATGTCATACTCTTGAAGATGTAGTGTCCATGTGGCGAGTCATTCTGTTGGATCTGTAAGACCTGTCAACCAATGATGGTCTGTAACAACTGTAAATGGACTTCCATAGAGATACTGTTGAAATTTGCACATGGCCCAGATCACAACAAGACATTCTCTTCCTGTAGTTGAGTAGTTTCTCTTGGCTTTTGTAAGTGTTCTAGAAGCATAGGCTATAACCTTCTCTTTTCCATCTGAAATTTGCACCAGAACAGCACCGATCCCATACCAACTGGCATCTGTGTGTAGTTCTGCAGGTGCTCTCTCATAATAGAGACCAAGTACAGGGTCATTCGTCAGAGCTTTTCGCAGCACATTGAAAGAACCTCGTTGAGCACCACCCCAGATAAATTTAGCACCAGCTTTTAACAACTCTTGTAGTGGCCTGGCTTTGATACAAAAGTCGTTGATAAAACAATGGTAATAAGAACAAAATCCGAGGAAGCTTCTCACATCTCTAGTACTTTAAGGAATAGGAAATTCCGTTATAGATCTCACCTTTTATTGGTCTGGCCGCTCACCTTCATTTGACACAAGGTGTCCAAGTATTTTGATTTCTTTTGCTCCGAAGAGACACTTTCTTGGATTAAGTTTCAGTCCACCTTGTTGGAGACACTTAAGAACAGCCCTCACTCTTTTTACGTGTTCATCAAATGTCTCTGAGAACACTATAATGTCATCTAAATAACAAAGACACATTGTCCACTTTAGGTGACTTAGATTGATTATCCATCATCTGTTCAAAAGTTAATGGTGCATTACACAAACCAAACACCATTACCTTAAACTCATACAGGCCCTCAGGGGTGATGAATGCAGTTTTCTCACGATCAGCCTCATCTACTTTGATTTGCCAGTACCCCGAGTACATGTCCATGGTTGAGAAAAACATAGCCCCCTTCAGATAATTTAGTGTATCATCAATTCGTGGAAGGTGGTAAACGTAATTTTTAGTTATCTTATTAAGCTTCCTGTAATCAACACAACAGCACCAACTGCCATCCTTCTTCCTGACGAGAACCATTGGTGATGACCATGGGCTCTGCAAAGGCTGAATGATGTCATTCTTCATCATTGTCTCTACCTTGGCACAAATTATTTGACGTTAAATTGGTGACACATGGTATGCTCTCTAGCTTGTTGGTTGATGGTCTCCAGTGCTAATCCGGTGCTTCACTGTCGCTTTGTCTAATTTCCTCTTCACCTGTGGATTAAAGCATTCAGAGCACTCTTGAAGTACGGAAAGTAGCTTCTTCTATTGTTCCTTAGTGAAGTCTGGTGATAGTCAAGCTAGAAGATCTTGTCTCATAGTGGTAGTGCCAATTTCACCCACAGATTCGGCATGGGAGGTTTCTATGATGCTTAGCTGTTCGGCAATTAATGGCTCAGTGTTTGCTACGCACATGCGTCTTGAAGGATCTGCAGTTTTCGGTGACAGTTAACTGTCCACAATTCACCGAATCTGTTCTTAAATGAGACGACAGAGGCAGGGATGACCAAGTTATTCTTCAGTGGTGTGCTTCTCTTGTATTCCACTACAAGATCCATGGGTTGATGCATGGCATGACACATGAAAGTTACCTTTCTAGAACTGACTGCAGGAATGAACACTTCATCCAGCACACATAGACTCCACACACTTGGGTGTGCATCTTCTGTCCACAGCATCTCGTCTCATCTAGCAGAATCTTCAAGCGACCACAATCTATAATTGCCTGAGAAGCTTTCATAAAGTCACATCCAAGAATGATGTCATGACTACATCTTGTAAGACAATGAATGCTAAGGGCTGTGTATGGCCACTTATGCCCATACGAATGACACATCTTCCTGTAGGTTTTACTTATTTCCCATTAGCCACTTTCAGCAGATATGTTTTGTTGTCGACAAATGTGGTTTTCTGCAACTGGCAATGGTACTTCTCCGAAATGAATGAATATGATGCTCCAGAGTCCACATGAGAGCTTGGGCTTGTCAGCCATCCATGAGGATATTGACCTAGTTTCCTGTCATTTTCGTAGTGATCAGCAGCGGAGGATTTTTCTCTTTCGTGGCCTCACCTCCAAGGAAGGTCACACCCTTTAGTTTTCCAGGTTGTGGCGGCTAGGTGATCAGCTGGAGCTCCTAAATGGTGATGGAGACCTTGATCGGCATGTTGGGGAGTGTGCTCTTCAGCAGCTAGCTTGCAGCGATGGTAACCTACGTCGTCCTGCACCCACATCTTCTTGTTCATCTTCGTCGTCCTAGAGTTGGCGTTGGCTAAGATCGGTCAGCTGTCTTCTGGCACGGGCATCATCAAATATCAACCGCATTCTCGACAATAGCACACCATATGTCCCAGTTGTCCACAGTGGAAACATACTGGTTGGTTTCCTGGATCTTCCAGACATTAGTCTTACCTGATGCCCAAACAGGTTCCTCATGCGGCATTGTAGGAACGTGACGCCACCTGGGTGTTGACTTTTCCACCATTTCAAAGGGAAATGAAGGACAAGAGAGTGGATTCAATATCTGTTCCACTTCCTCCTTTATGACCTCTTGAAGCATCTTGGTTTTCTGTGCACTGTGCAATCCAAGTGCCTTCTAGACTTCCTCTCTCACTATCTGACGAAGAACACTTGTGAAATCAGTTGCTTCCTCCATCACAGACATCGATACAATGTTAAGTCTATCTTCAGCCTTCCACTTATGTCATTGTGTGTCGCTGAAACACTTGCGCAGTTCGCGTGGAATACTTCCCAGCTTGTGAACTTCTCCTCGTTGTTCTCATAGCATTGCTTGGTAGTGCCTGCCAAATAGAAAAATACGTTAGCCAAACACACAGTGTCATCCCATGTATTAAATTTGGCTATACGCTCATATACCTTCAGCCACTTGTTTGGATCTTGGCCATCATCACCAGAGAACCTGGAAGGATGTCTCATGTGTTGGTACGTAGTTGCTGTCATCGTAGCGCTGTCGTCTTCTGCTGTCTCTGATAGATTGTGATTTGGTGAATATGGCTCAAACTTGAGTTCTCACCACATAAACAGCGGCTCTGTCGTGGCCTGATGGGAGCCACTGTGTCATTGATAATGTGCGCTATCACAAGATCCAATACCCAGTGTCTCTTCCAGAATAATGTCACGTAGAAGGCAGTGTAATTAGATGAATGATAAACAACAACTTCAGTTAACGAAGGTTTATTCAGCTCTTGCACATTCAAGAGTGCGGAGCGAACTGCCTCTGGCCAGAACACATACAGTTATAGACAGTTACAGAACATTTCAGTACAGTGATTATTGACATTTGTGGATACTTATTGAATGTACTCGAAGTGAATATAGAAATTAAAATTTTACAGTTCAGATGAGTTTTGAACGCACGACCATCCATGCAACAGTCTAGTATCATAACCACCACACCACGGTGACTGTGCTACTCAGCTTCTTCTGCGACAATATTTTGCAGGTGAACATCCACATACTGCTACAATAGTTTACTTTTGAACATTTATGAGCAGTAAAAGCCTAACCACATAGTTCACATTTCTTGAAGAATAAAAAAGTACGTATTGAAACAGACACTGTCATTGTTTTAACACATGGCCTAATTGCGTAACATTTATTTAACAGTTGCATTGAAATTAACAAATATCATTACACAAACAATACTTTTGACTAAACTCTTAATTATTTTGGAATTAACTAAGGGCGGGTTTTGTTAACTTGTTTTTGAATAGAGCCAAATAAATACTTTAAGAACACTGTTAGTTGTTCCTCCAAATGTTTATAATTAGTACAGAATTTATATTTGTTTATATGTCAATAATAGAATTTAGGTTATGAAACAATTACTGATTTCGCCCTGTAACAAAAGTATTAACTAGGAATAGTCAAAATAAATTACAAAATCAATTACATACATAAAACTAAGCACAAAATTAGATCTGGTGTTATATTCTTTAAAACTGAGAGCCACCCTTTCTCTTTTATGAAAATGCAGATTATACTCACGTATGTCAATAGTAATTCATTAAAAAAAAAATAATAATAATAATAATAATAATAAAAAATTAATTTAAGGAGGCAGATGTCAAAACTAGTGGGGAAATAAAAATATCCCAGCTTGCTTCGTCACAGTGTGATGTTATTTGTACTGAATAATATACATCTACACCTACACACTGCAAACCACCACAAGGTACATGACAGAAGGTGTGTCCCATTGTAACGTTTTTTTAGGTTTTCTTCCTGTTCCATTCACATGTGGAGTGCAGGAAGAAAGATTGTCTGAATGGCCCTGTGCATGCAGTAACTATTCTAATCTTATCCTCACAATCCCCATGTGAGCGATATGTAGGGGTTGTAGTATATTCCTAGATTAATCATTTAAAGCTGGTTCTTGAAACTTTGTTAATAGACTTTCTCAGTATAGTTTACATCTATCTTCAAGAGTCTTTCAGTTCAGTTCCTTTAGTAGCTCTGTAACACTCTCCCATGGATTAAACAAACCTGTGACCATTCGTGCTGCCCTTCACTATATACGTTCAATATCCACAGTTAGTCCTATCTGGTACAGGTCCCACACATTTGAGCAATATTCTACAACCAGTTGCTTGAGTGATTTGTAAGCAATCTCCTTTGTAGAGAGATTGCACTTCCCCACTGTTCTATAGCTTAACTGATGTCTTCCACCCACGACTGAACCTTTGTGATCATTCCATTTCATATCTCTACAAACTGTTACATCCAGGTATTTGTATGAGTGTCCGATTCCAACAGTAACTCATCGATATTATAGTCATAGGATACTACGTGTTTTTGTTTTGTGAGGTGCAGAATTTTATATTTCTGAACATTTAAAGCAAGTTGCCAATCTCTGCACCACTTTGAAATATTAGGAAGATTTGACCGAATATTTATGCAGCTTCTTTCAAACAGTACTTCATTATAGCTTCTTTCAGATAGTATTTCATTATAGATAACTGCATCATCTGCAAAAGCCCAATTTTACTATTAATATTTTTCTTCAAGATCATTAATATACAACAAGAACAGTAAGGGTCCCAACACACTTCCCTGGGGCACACGTGAAGTTACTTCTAGATCGGAAGATGACTCTCCATCCAGGACAACATGCTGCATCCTCCCTACCAAAAGGTCCTCAATCCAGTCACAAATTTCACCTGATACCCCATATGATCATACTTTTGACGATAAGTGTAGGTGAGGTACTGAGTCGAATGCTTTCAGAAATCAAGAAATAGAGCATCTACCTGATTGTCTTGAGCCAAAGATTTCAGTATGTAATGTGAGAAAAGTGCTAGTTGGGCTTCACATGGTCCATGTGTTTCAAATCATTGTGGGTGGACATTGAGGAGGTCGTTCTGTTCAAGATACCTCATTATTATTTGAGTGCAGACTATGTTCTAAGATAAGGTGATGAACTGTGAGAAGCACACCAACAGAACTAAAAGCATTCATCTGTGCTATCAAACATAACGTAAGAATGTTGCATAATGTTTGAAGCAAACACATACTGAAAGTTTTTTATATTGACTGTTGTAACAGAAGAGCTGGACTCACAGTCAGACAGTGCAGGGTACACAACTATGTTTTAATTGTTTGTATCATTCAGTCCCCCATTAACCCTGGACCCTGCCAAGGTGGGACAATATCAATGTCTTAACTATGATATAGTGGTATCAGGTGTAACAAAATTGGAGGAATATATTTGGAGATGCCAGACAACTCTGTGTCATCTGAAGAAAAGCAACAGCCTTTCTAGCCATTGTAGGGGAAACAGTCTAGATGACTCACTGATTTGGCCTAGTAACATTTAGCGAACATAGCCTTGCTCTGTTGGTACTGAAAACAATTGAAAGCTAGGGGAAACTGCGACAATTATTTTTCCTAAGGGCATGCAGCACTATTGTATAGTTAAATGGTGATGGCATCCTCTTGAATAAAGTACTCTTCAGGTAAAATAATACCCCTTTCGGATCTCTGGCAATGACCACTCAGGAGGACGTCGTCATCAGAGAAAACAAAACTCTCATTCTGGAGATTGCACATGGAAAGTTAAATCACTTAAATGTGTAGGTAACCTAGAGAATGTACTAGAGAATTTAAAAAGGGAAGTAGATAAGTTGAATTTATATAAAGTGTAAACTAGTGAAGTGTGATGGGAGGGAGAACAGGATATCTGATCAAGTGAGTAGACCTGCAGGGCTATAAACACGTGGTAATACAGGAGCAGATCAGACAATGAAAAAGAAAATAGGAAATTGGGTAAGCTGCTATGATCAAACATAAGGATTGCATTATTGTAGCCAAGGTAGACATGAAGCCAACACCCAACACAGTGGTACAGGTTTATATGTCTGCCATCTATGCAGGTGGTGAAAAAACTGAAACAATATGTGATAAGATAAAAGAAATTATTCATATAGTTAAAGAAGATGAAAGTTTAATTTTAGTAGAAGAATGGTAAGTTGGTAGTAGGACAATAAAGGGAAGAAAGTACATTATGAGAGCATGAACATTGCTAAGGAATGAAAGGGAAAGCTGCTTGTTAGAATTTTGCACAGAGCACAATTTAATCATTCCAAACGCTTGGTTTAAGAATCATGAAAGGAACCTGTATATATGTAAGAGACAAAGAGACACTTGAAAGTTTCTGATAGTTTATAGAACAGTAAGACAGGGATTTTTAAATCATTTTTTAAACTGTAAAACATTTCCATAAGTAGATGTAGGCTGTGCCCATTATTGATTGGTTATCAACTGCAGATTAAAACTGAAGAAATTGCAGATGAGACCTCAATACACGGAGAGAACAAAAGTAGTGGTGAGGTTCATTGGTAACATTAGGCAATGAGTGACTGAAATAAGAGAAAGAAATACAATAGAAGATGAAAGTGTAGTTTTGAAAGAGGAAATAATGAAGGCAGCAGAGCATAAAATAGGCAAAAATACAAGTCCCAGCAGAAATCCTTAGATAACACATGAGATATTACATTTAATCGATGAAAGGAGAAAATATAAAAATTCACTAAATAAGGCAAGTGAAAGGGAATGCAGACATCTAAAAAGAGAGCTAACCGAAGGTGCAAAATTCCTAAGTAGGCATTATTAGAGGACAAATGCAAAGATGTAAAGCATGCATTATTAGGGGAAAGAGATGCTGCCTAATTGAAAAGACCTTTGGCAGAAATAGAAACAGCTGTATAAAAATTAAGATCGTAGATGGCAAATCAGAACCAAATAATGAAAGGAAAACTAACAGGTTGAAAGAATGTAGAGAAGAGCTACACTAATGAAATGAAGTTGAAGATAATGTTGTAGAACCAGAAGAGGAAGTAAATGAAGATGAGACAGGATATATGAAATTATGAGAACTGGACAGAGTACTGAAAGATCTAAGTGGAATCATGGCCCTTGGGGTAGATGACATTCTTTCTAATCTGGGAGAGCAAACCATGACAAAATTATCCCATCTGGTGTGCAAGATAGGTACAGTTGGTGAAATACCCTCAGACTTCAAGAAAAATATAATATTTCTAATTCTGAAGCAGATTGGTGCTAACAGGTGAGAATACTATCAAACCATCACTTTTATCAGTCATGCCTGACAAATATTGACAAAGAATTATTTACAAAAGAATGGAAAAATTGACAGAAACCTTGTGGAAAATCAGTTTGGATTCTGGAGACATCTAGGAACACACAAATCAATACTGACCCTATGAATTATCCTGAAATGTAGGTTCAAGAAAGACAGACCTATTTTAACAGTACTTGTAGATCTACACACAGCTTTTGCCAATGTTGATGGAACTACACTCTTTGAAGTTTTGAAGGAAGCAGCAATAAAATGTAGAGAGTGAAAGGTTATTTAAAACTTATGCAGAAACCAAACTGTATTTATAAGATTTGAAGGCCATGAAAGAGAAGACATAGTTGAGTAAGGAATGAGAGAACTCGGAGCCTATCCCCGAAGTTATTCGGTCTGTACATTGAGCAAGCTGGAAGGAAACCAAGGAGAAATTTAGAAAGAGAATTGAAGTTTGGGGAGAAGAAATAAGAGCTTTGAGAATCGTAATTGCGTCAAACTTGGAAGAACTGTTGAATGAAATGGATAGTGTCTTGAAAAGAAGTTATAACCTGAACCTTATTAGAAGTGACACAAGGGTAATGGAATGTAACCAAATGAAATCCAGTGATACTGAGAGAAATAGACTAGTAAATGAGACACTGAAAGTAACAGATGAGTTCTGCTATTGACCAACCAATCCATATTATAGATGTACAGTTGAGACCCTATGTCATCTCACTCAATGTACTGAGTTTGAGTTGATGGGGGTGAATGAGCAGGAAGCACACACAATAATAAGCTGTTTACAGTGTGCTGAAAAGAAATCTCAAAACCTCTTACCTGTGTGATTAACTGCAGCATTAGAAAAAACATTTATCCAGCTGTTCTAAAAATGAGTGTTGTGAACGATAGACAAACACGAGGAGCATTCAGTAAGTAATGCAACACTTTTTTCTCTGCAGATATTGATTGAAAAAAGCAGAATTGTTTGTGGGATGTCGTGAAGTATTCAAGCTTCAGCACCTATGTTTTCATGAAGTTCTGATAGATGGCGGTGCTGTACATAGCCTTCAAAATGGCATCTGTAACAGAGGTACATTCCAAGCAAAGAGCTGTCATTTAATTTTTCTTGGTAGAGAATCAGAATGTTGTAGATATTCATAAGTACTTGGAGAATGTCTACCGAGACCTGGCAGTGAACAAAAGCATGGTGAGTCATTGTGCGGGGGCTGTCACTATCACAACAAGAACATGGAAACCTGACTGATCTCCAACATGCCAGCTGGCTGCACACAGCTGTGACTCCGATAATGTTGCAACATGTGGATACTCTCATTCGAGGGGACTGATGGATCACAGTCAAACACCTCACAGCTCGACTGAACATCTCTGTTGGTAGTGCTGCCACACTCATTCACCAGTTGAGGTACTCAATGTTGCATGCCTACTGGTTTCCTTATTACTTAACATAAGACCATAAAGACCAATAAAGGACCGTCTGTCCAGAACTGCTTGTGCATTACAAGGAGGATCACAACAAATTTTTTGGCGAACATTGTCACAGGCGATGAAACATGGGTTCATCATTTTGAACTGGACTGTTCTTCCTCATCCGCCCTACAGCCCAGATCTTGTACCTTCCAACTTCCATCTTTTTGGCCGGATGAAGAATGCACTATGTGGGAAGCAGTATATGTATGTTGGGGAGGTTATTGATGCAGCAAGATGTTGGCTCTGACATCGACCAGTAGAGTGGTACCGTGCAGGCTTACAGGCTGTCCCAAAAAAGTGGAATAAGGCCGTCACGGTGAATGGAGATTATTTTGAAAAATAGGGTTTTGTAGCCAAAAGATGGGGAATAACACTGTTTATTGGAATCCTGGATGAAACCAACCTGCTTTCAGAAAAAAGTGTTGCATTACTTAATGAGTGCCCCTCATATCACTAATAACTACATCTACTAAAATATTCGAAAGCATTATTCTCTCCCAGCTTAGTGCCTTTTCACAAAATACAAACAGCTTGTAAATTCTAAGCATGGCTTTAGAAAAGGGCAAAGTAAGACCACAGGAGTTACACAATAACTCTATGAGGAATACTGGTTGTTGAACCAGAGGACGCAAACTGAAGCTATATTTTAGACTTGACAAAAACTTATGACACAGTAACCCATAGGTTTATTCTAAAAATACTGAAGCCATATGGTATCGGGGAGCCCTTTGTGCATTTTATAGCAACATACCTGTTGAACCATAAGTAGTGCACTAAACTGTCATATGCATTAGCTGAAAAAATTACAAATGTTCAACTTATCGGTGAAACAGTAATACAAGGTGCACCTGTGCACCAAATCCTTGGTTGCTTTCCTTTCAGATATATATATTAACAACATTGTACAAGGCATTAACTCTCTTATTATATCCTACGCAGACGACACCTCAGTCTTATTCTAGGGTAGGAAATTAATGAGGTAGACTCTAGTGGGGTAACAGAATTAACAAAATATTTAAACAATCAGGGCCTCAGGGTGAATGTCACAAAGTCTGGATTATTGGCTTCCAAACCAGACACTTCTCATCCCACTGCTGTAAATAATGTGTGTAACATCTCAGCAATAGACACTGGCAGCTGTAAATTTCTTGGTGTGTACACTGATGAAAATCTGCAGTGGACAAACAATTAGGTGGAAAAGTCAGTAGTTAGTATCTCCTTAGCCAGCTTGCAAAGTTAGTTCATAGCCAAATGTTAAAAATTGATGCTATGAACAATTTACCCCTTTCTTAATTATAGGATTGAATTATGGGGCTGTGCTGTTGATGTCCACTTAAAGAGAATATTGCTATTGCAGAAACAAGCAGTAAGACTTATACACAGGGCAAGTCATATAGTCCCATGTCATAAAGTATTTTTACAGCACAAATAATTGATAGTATAATCTTTATAAATATTGTAATTACTTACTGTTTGCATGAGTCGAACAACTTAAGGTATCAAGTGCAGTAGTGTACATGATCGCAACACCAGACCAAATATAAGCACTTTCTGAAAAGAAAAAAACTAAAAATTAAAGCCCATACATCAACAATTTGATTTGGCTTAACAAACTGTCTAATAACATGTAAGGGGATTTGTTTTAACACAAAATTCAAATATTTTCTGATAGAAAATTAATTCCAACACAGTGAATTATATAAGGCATTGCTTGTGATACGAACCAGCATCATATTAGCTGTAAAGCTGTAAATGTATAAAATATATATAAGATGCAACAACTGTTGTATGTAACATATTTTGTAAATATAATTATTGCCATATTATTATTTCTAACATTTGCAAAAGCTATCACTGTTCTGACTTCACGGAAGGAAATGTTAGTAAATAAATAAATAAATAGATGAAGGTAACTGAATTAGAGGAGATATAAAGTGCAAACTGGTAATTACAAGAAAATGTTTCTAAAGAGATATTTGTTAACATTGAATGTCAACACAAGTCTTTTCTGAATAAATTTGTCTGGAATTTAACATTGTACAGGAGTGAAAAGTGGATGGCTCAGACAAGAAGAGAATACAAGCTTTTGAAATATGGTGCTGCAGAAGAATTTTGAAAATCAGCTGGGTTAACTGAAAACTAAGAGGAGGTACTGCATTAAATTGGGGTATGGTGCAACTGACTAAAAGAGGGATTGGTTGATATGAACGGGAATCAAGGAACTGTCAGTTTGGTAATGGAGGGAGAGTGGGGATTAAAAATGGTAGAAGGTGATCAAGGGATGAATGCAGTTCGTAAGTTAAAATATATGTAGTTTACAATAGCTATGCAATGATGAAAAGATGTGCACAGAATACACTAGTGTGGAGGGCTGCATCAAATCAGTATAAGAGTGAAGACCACAACAACAACAGAAATGAGGTTTATAAATGGTTATAATGCATGTTATTTAATGTTTAAACAAAGAAGGAAAAAAATTTAATGTTCTATTAAAGCTGGGTGCTCCCATTTGTGAGACCATTCATCTTCCACTTAATCTCTGATTTTCTTTTAATTGACTTTCAACATTTAAACAATAGAAGTAGTAGGTTCAATCACTCCCTGTACAGTTGAGGTACTGATTTCTAAACAGGCACTTTAACAAGACTGAACTTGTACCTAATCTTCCAGACAGTGTCCTGCCTTCCCTTTATTAGACTAACAAAAACATACATACAGACACATTGCTGCAATGCTGGGACAGTGTAGGTGCATGCACTTGTGTGCTTTTGTTAGTTTGTTGGATTCAGTTTAGTTCATATCTCTTTCTTCCACTGTATGGTGGGCGCGTAACTTTACACCTTTGTTTGTATTCCATTCTGGACTTTTCAGTCACAGAAGGAATTTCTTCTCTGCAGTGGAGTGGGCAATGTTTTGAAACTTCCCGGAACATTAAAAGTGTGTGCTTCACCGAGACTAGAACCTACGCCCCATGTAGTTGTAATCTGTCAGGAAGTTTGCAGTTAGAGGTTCAACATTTATGTACATGTGCTTGGACAGCCACTGCAGATGATCTGACTTTTGATTTCTAATTAATGTAAGCAAGTCAGGCAGTTATTTACTTTCTTTTTCAGCCTCCTAATATTTTGGTACACTATAGCTCTCATAACCAAAACTTTTTATTATTATTACTAAAACTGCAGTTTCCTTAATCTGTCTCAGTTCTTCCTGCACTCATAACTGTTTAATTTCAATTAATTTTTGTAATTGCTTTCCTTAAATGAATTTTATATTTAGCTAATTTATTTTGGTTGGAACTTCGTTACTGATTTTTTCACTCTATTATTGTCTGTTACTTTGATTAATGTTCTAATAATGGATAACACTTCATTTATTGAAGTGAAACTTTCTATTACTCACTGTGGCTGTCTTTTTTTTTCTTTAGGGGCTGAAGGCAAACTTGAAACGACTTTATCAGCTCATTACCCCTACACAGTTTTCTATTTGCAAGAATCAAACGAAGTATCGTCGACTGCTCTTTTCTCTCTGTTTTTTCCATTCAATTTTGTTGGAAAGGAAAAAGTTTCAACAACTAGGTTGGAATGTTGTCTATAGTTTTAATGACTCTGATTTTGAGGTAAGAAGCTATGATTTAGTAACTAGTCATAAGATAGGTGTTACACTTCTGCTTGAGATACTTCGTAAAGCATTTTGTACCTGTGGTTACAAAAAAGATAATAATTTGGGCATGTTTGTTCAAAATCCATGAAATGTAGTTTATAAGTATTAATTTCCAAACTATTGTTCATTGTGATGATAGTGACAGTTCATTCATTCATTCTTCATTCATTCATTCACTGTATTTAATAGATTCCATCATTGGGATGTGGAACAAGTCATCGTTTACAGTGACAAAAGACAAGGAAGTCATATAAATTTAATTGGTGTTAACAGTTAACTGCGTATATTACTAACACCTGTAACTTTTATGTAATTATTACACAGTGATGTAGAATAAATACTAATTAAGTAACAGCTTTTTTTGTGTAATCCATGTAATGTTCTGTTTCCTGGATCTATTTTTCTCTCTCTCTAGCTAGACAATAAACAAAATAAATTACACTTTTAAGACAAAATACAAATTTAGCAGTAGCAAAGTCCCAAGAAGAATGAGAGCAGGTATGAATTTTAAGAACATACGCATGCCAACTGGAGAAAGTAATATTTATAGAAGGAAAGTCCATGAAGCAGTCAAAATATCAAAGAGTGAGTAAAATTTCAATAGAGGTGATAGCTACAGTCTTCTGTCTTCATGGCTAACCACTATTGCAGAAGTAAACACCAAACCACAGCAAGGAAGGATTGAAAACAACTACCAAGAAATGAATGAGGAGGCACAACAACTATGATATTTATTTATTTTGGACTCCCCCTCTCAGTATTTACTCAAGTACAATGGCCCAGCAATAGCAGCCTGAATATTGTTACCCAGTAACTCCACTTCTCCAAATAAATGTGTGGGAACATTGTATTTTATCAGTGAACATGACATCGTCTTTCAGCAGTTTGGACATCTAGGGACACCAGTGGAATCTGGAATAACATACAACCATTGATGAATTCTTCTTGGGTTATTAGCCGAGTGGTGGTGTCGTCTTGTCACAATGTTTCGATGAGTTTCGTACCCATCATCTTCTGGCAAAGTGTCAGGATGCTGCATATCTATATAGTTGCTTGGCCATTGTCAGCTTCTGTAGGCTGGCCAATCACATTCCTCCGGAAGGGGGTACTGCATCGGTGGTAGTGGGGTAGTCCTCGGCGTGGCCTGGTGTCGAGACCCGGTGGCTATCCAATCTGTCCGCGAACGCCAGTGCCTTCAGATCGGAGCATTCCTGATGTATTTTGTCAATTGTTGGATTCCAAGCTGCACTGAGCTGAAAACCGCTATCCCTGTTTACTAAATTGTTGTGCAGACATATCTTCACTGCCTTCTTGAAGATCAAGTCTCAGAAACAGTTGGCACTGCACTGCTTCTTTGTTTTTTCAAATTCGAAGATGTGTCCCTTGATAATTCTATGTTCTGCTACCGTGGACTTGTTTGTCTGTCCTAATCAAATGTTCCTGATGTGTTCGGTACTGTGCTGGAAGATAAATTGTTGTGTGTGCCCAACATACGAGGTGCGGCTAGAAAAAAACCGGACTGATGCTGAAAAAAACATTTATTTACAATTATTTACAATTTCATGTTATCTCCTTCAATGTACTCTCCTCCTCGGTCTCTACACCGCTCCATACAAATTTTCCACTGTTCATAGCAATGCTGCAGATCATTTTCGGTAAGTCCATACACTACTTCCGCTGCTTTTTCTTTTACTGCTTCAACAGTCTCCAATCTAGTTCCTTTCAAAGCTGACTTGACTTTAAAGAAAAGAAAAAAGTCACAGGGGGCCAAATCAGGTGAGTAGGGTGGATGATCTAAGATGGGAATGTTGTGTTTTGCCAAAAACGTCTTCACTGACAACGCACTGTGAGCTGGGGCATTGTCTTGGTGAAGGATCCATGACTTTTTTCTCCACAAATCGTTCTGTTTTCTCCGTACTCGCTCACGTAAGGTAGCCAGGACGCTAATGTAGTAATGCTGATTCACTGTTTGTCCCTCTGGTACCCAATCAATGTGCACAATCCCTTTGATGTCAAAAAAGAGCAATCATCATTGCCTTGAATTTCGATTTTGACATTCGTGCTTTTTTTTGTCGTGGAGAACCAGGAGTTTTCCAATGCATCGATTTTGTAAGAAGGTGGGATCACTTTCAATGTTTTCCAGGATGTCAGAACAAATCATTCTTCGGCGTTCCTTCTGTTCAATTGTGAAACACTTTGGAACCATTTTTGAACACACTTTGTTCATGTTGAAACTTTCATGAAGAATCTGCCTAACACTTTCCTTGTCAACTCCTGTTAACTCAGACACTGCTCTGATTGTTAAACGGCGATCTTGTCGAACAAGTTTACCGATTTTTTCAATGTTTGCATCAGTTTTTGCTGACAATGGTCTGCCAGTGCGAGTGTCATCACTGGTGTCTTCGCGGCCATCTTTAAATCGTTTAAACCACTCAAACACTTGTGTTCGCGATAAACAATCATCGCCGTACACTTGTTGTAACATTACAGACGTTTCACTTGCAGATTTTCCTAGTTTGAAACAAAATTTGATGTTAACACGCTGTTCTTTCTGTACACTCAACATTTTCCGACACACAGACAAAACGTCAACTACTTAAAACAGACGCCACCAGCAGACTGAGTGCAGGAGGCAGATGAAACTCGAGCAGTAGGCGGAGTGAGAGTCACGTGACAGGCCATGCGACTTTCAGCCTTATTGCATTCGTTTTATTGTTTCACCACTACTAGTCCGGTTTTTTTCTAGCCACACCTCGTAGTTCATCCCACATTCGTACTCAATACTGTAAACGCCTGGTGTCTGCAACCCCAGCTGGCCTTTGGCTGAGCCAAGTATATCTTTGACTTTTTTTGGTGGGTGAAAGATGGTTGTTATTTCGTGCTTCTTTAATATTCTTGCAATCTTGGCTGTCGGCGGTCCAGCAAACGGCAGAAATGCCACACGTTTTTTCTTCTTCTTCTTCTGTTTTCTCCTCCTGCCTTGTCTGCATGCAACTCGTGTCTTATTTGTGTCTTGGTGTAGTCATTCTTTTGGAAGGTTTCCTGCAGATGTGCTAACTCATGCGGCAAACTCTCACTGTCACAGATCGACCTGGCTCTTTGTACTAAGGTGTCAGTACTGAGTTACATTATGCTGGATGGTGGCAGCTCCGAGCATTGAGATATAAGTCCATGTGCGTCTTCTTCCTGTAGACCGAGTGTACCAATGTATCATCTGGATTTTTCTTGATCAAAATATCCAAGAAGGGAAGGCAGCCATTCTGTTCTACCTCCATAGTGAATTTGATTCTGTCATGTATGCCATTGAGATGGAGTAGGAACTCCTGTAGTTTTTCATTGCCATGGGGCCACACTACAAAAGTGTTGTCTACGTATCTGTAGAACACCTTTGGTTTATGGCGGGTGGTGTTCAGTGCCACATCTTCAAAGTGCTCCTTGTACAAGTTGGCAATACCTGGGGCAAGGGGGGAACCCATGGCAACACCATCTGTTTGTTCATAGAATTTCCCACCACTTTTGAAGTTCGTTGTGGTTAACATGAGACAAAAGAGTGTGAATGTGTTCTTATCTAAGTGATCTTCGAGTAGAGTTAAGGAATCATCCAGCAACACCCAGGTGAAAAGAGAAGTGACATCAAAGCTGACTAGCTCGGAGTTGCCACCATCCAGCACAATGTAACTCAATACTGAACACCTTAGTACAAAGAGCCAGGTCAATCTGTGACAGCAAGAGTTTGTCTCATGAGTTAGCACATCTGTGGGAAACCTTCCAAAAGAACGGCTACACCGAGACACAAATAAGATGCACCTTGCGTGCAGACAAAAGGCAGGAGGAGAAGCCAGAAGAAGACGAAGCAAAACGTGTGGCATTTCTGCCATTTGCTGGACCGCTGACAGCCAAGATTGCAAGAATATTAAAGAAGCACGAAATAACAACCATCTTTCACACACCAAAAAAAGTCAAAGATTTACTTGGCTCAACCAAAGGCCAGCTGGTGTTGCAGACACCAGGCGTTTACAGTATTGAGTGCGAATGTGGGATGGAATATGTTGGGCAGACACAACAATTTATCTCCCAGCACAGTACTGAACACATCAGGAACGTATGATTAGGGCAGACAAACAAGTCCGCGATAGCAGAACATAGAATTATCGAGGGACACACCTTCGAATTTGTAAAAACGAAGAAGCTGTGCAGCGCCAACAGTTTCCGGGACTCGATCTTCAAAGAGGCAGTGATGATACATCTGCACAACAATTTAGTAAACGGGGATAGTGGTTTTCAGCTCAGTGCAGCTTGGAATCCCGCAACTGACAAAATACGTCAGCAATGCTCCATTCTGAAGGCAGCGGCATCTGCAGACAGATTGGATAACCACTGGGTCTTGACACCAGGCCGTGCTGCGGTCTCCCCCACCACCACCGATGCAGTACCCCCTTCTGGAGGAACGTGATTGGCCGGTGTACAGAGGCATACAATGGCCAAGGAACTATATAGATATGCAGAACACAGCATCCCAACACTTCACCAGAAGATGACGGGTAGAAAACTCATCGAAACATTGCGACAAGACGACATCACCACTCGGCTGATAACCCAAGAAGAATTCATCAGTGGAATATGCTGAGAAAGACTGTAATCGCAAACATACCACCAGATTGACTGAATTGTCAACCATTAAAGAAGTTTGAAGAGGAGTGTGACACATACATTGGAAACTCCCAGTTGAAATACCAACAGTGCAAGGAAAAGATACATTACTACTTACCATAAAGATGAGATGTTAAGTTGCAACAGGCACAGTGAAAAGACACTTACACATTAGCTTTTGGCCATAACCTTCATCAGAAAAAGAAAGAGAAAGAGAAACACACACACATTCATTCATATAAGCAAGCACACTTCACACACACATGACCATTGTCTCTGGCAGCTTGCACCAGAATGTATTCTGGTAAAAGCTGCCAGAGGTGACAGTCAAATGTGCGTGAGGTTTGCTTGCTTATATGAATGAATGCATGTGTGTTTCTCTTTCTTTTTCTGATGCAGGCTGTGGCCAAAATCTAATGTGTAAGTTTCTTCTAATTGTGCCTGTCTGCAACTTAACGTGTTATATTTACAGCAAATAGCAATCTATTTTTTCCTTATATTATTAATATGACGCATCCTAATGACTCAGAAGATTCTGTCAACATCAGGGCCATCAGCCAGACAATGGCATAGCATTTCACCATGATTACTGCTGTTGCCAGCAATGATCTGGGCATCCTGTAAATACTGGCTGGGCTTCGAGAGCAATAATGTTGAGCCTTATAACTCCCCTTCCCCATGTTGGAGCTGGATTCAGCAATATCAGAGGCGGTGATACTGTGCCTGGTCTCACACAAATCAGGTAGAGCAACTGCTGCAGCAACTTAGACCAAATTCCAAGGAAATCTTTGTAGAATCTTTAATAATGGCATACAAGCTTATTTCCCAGATAATGGAGAGAGGAAATTTTGAACATCTTCCACACACCAAGAAATGAAAGAAAAAAGTTGTTTTCGTGGAAAACATGTATAACTTTCTATGTGTATTTATTAGTAGTGCTAGTTGACCTTTTACTGCTATTCATTGCAGGAAACACCGCATTTAGAGTGGAAAATTGTCAGAAATATATTTTTTCTTTGCTAATTAATGTATTTCAGGCTTTAATTGCTTATAAGAATAATTATACATGCATAAATGAATGAAAACTGGTAGTTTTATTATTTTAAATTAGGTTTCTGAAAATCTGTTACAAATATACCTGGATGAGTATCCGGAGACTCCTTGGGATGCACTAAAGTATCTCATTGCTGGAGTTAATTACGGTGGTCATGTGACTGACGACTGGGATCGTCGTCTGCTAACTACCTACATTAACAGATATTTTAATGAGGATGTTCTTACCAATGATTTATACAGGTATGTAAAGAAGCAGTCATCAGAACATTTTATTCCAGTGTTTTCTTTCACCAATACGTGAAACAATTCTGTTTTGATTTTATTTTATTTCTTTACATTGTTTTGTGTGGAGTCATCACTATGATGACTTTTGCAAATGCCATACATTTGGGTCTTAATGTTACAAGTAGTAATTAAAAGAAACAATAATACTTATCAAAATTCAGTACAGTCTTTGTGCATTATCTCAATGAAAATAATCAGTTTCTGAAAATGTAATGTAATTTCATAGACAAGAAATCTACTCACCCAGCAGCAGTGGGAGGAAACACATAAAAATTAATAAAATGTACAAGCTTTCAGAGCCATTGGCTCCTTCTGTCCTTCCAGCAGAAGGGCTGAAGGGGAAAGAAGAGGGATGAAGAAGAAGGGCTGGTGAGGTTTAGGAAGTGGAGAGGATTACAGAAAAGTCATCCAGAACTCCAAGTCAGGGGAGATATTCCAGGTGGTATCCCAGGACCTGCCTCTTTCCCACTGCCTCCTCCTTATGACCTTTCCTATTCCCTCCCCACCTCCATCAGTTCAGGCAACTGCTTTCAGTAATAATCAAGTATCAGTAATCAGTCTTGCTGTGGCAATGGGAGTGTGTGTTTGGGTGTCTGTGTGGTTATGTGTGAATGTCTGTAGTATTACCAGAAAAAGAACAAGTACTTGAAAGTTAATGGTACTTCTGTTGTCTGTTATGTGTTTCTGTGCTCCACATGTCAGTCTGCCATAGGTGAGTGGTTGCCTTTCCCTTATTTTACATTTAATATCTTGTGAGTTATTCAAGAATTCCTATTGACTTATCTTGTTGCCAGTTGTTCCTCTGCTGCATTCAATATTTCATTTTGCAAAGCTACTAATTCTCTTTGTTTTATTTCTGTTACCCATTTCTGTCAGTTGCTTAATGTTCAGTTTGAAACTGCAGACAGCCTCTACTTCTTTCATCTTATTTAGATTCCCTCTCGCTAAGTTCATAACTTTCTGAAGTTTCTTCAGCTTTCATCTGCATTTCATATCGAACAGTTATGGTTAGAGTCCATATTTACTCATCAACATGCTTTGCAGTTTAAAACCATGTTTCTAAATATCTGTCTTACCATTATATAATCCACCTGAAAGCTTTTGGTGTTTTCAGGTGTTGAACGGACTGTACAGTCTCCTTTCAAGGATCTTAAACCATGTGTTCGTGATAATTAAATTGTTTTCTGCACAAAATTCTACCAGGTGGCTACTTTAATTCGCTTCCTCTCAGTCTGCATTCTCCTACTACTTCTCCTTCTCTTCCTTTTCCAACTACCAAATTCCAGTCCTCATCGCAATGAAATTTCATCTCTCTTAATACCATGAATAATTTCTGTTATCTTATTTTACTTTCAATTTCTTCACCCTCTCCTGTTTTAGTTCGCATGTATACCTGTACTAGTAGATTAGATTAGATTCAGTTTTAATTCCATAGACCCAAAAATGAGATGATTCTCGTGGGTGTGGAACATGTTAGAAAGCATAACATAAAAAAACATAAAACATTTGAATATAATTCTTACCACCTTGATCATTTATCAGGATATTGTCAAAATAGGTGAATACATCACAGAAAACTGGAACTTCTGATATTTACAGAATTAATACACTGTCAGAATGAAACACTGTTATGCACTTTTAATAAATTTATCATCCATAAAATACCTAATCTTGTCTGTTGTGTCCAAGTGCTGTCAAAACTGAAATCTAACAGACATTTTTATGCAAGCTCCTCTAACAGTCCATGTTAAAATATTCATCTATAGAGTAGAAGGAATTGCCTATCAAAAAGTATCTGTTTAAACCATGCATTATCTAAAACCAGGTGTGGAGGCTCACAGGTTGTGTCTATATTGGCTATGATGATTCATTCCATATTCTCTTTGTAATTGCTTATCTGCATTTCAACCTCTTTTATCATTATTAGAATACTCCTGAATTATATTTATTTGATTTGGTGTTTATAAACCTGTATTCACTGCAACAGAAATCCTGTTCTTCATATCATTGCACATCACTAATTGCTCCTGTGTACAACTTCAACTTATCCATTTCCATTGTCAATTTCCTTAACTTTCCTAATTGATTAAGGACTTAATATTCCATGCTTCATCCTGTAGAACTCTATTTTCCTCTGATGACTACATCATCCTATGTAGGCCCTGCTTAGGTATCCCACAGAAGGATTATTTTACTTGTGGAATATTTTACCTAGGAGGATGTCACCACCATTAAACTATTCTTTCACTTTTGCCAGGCAACAACTTATGTGCCCCCAGGAAATACAATGGCTTTGCTTCACCCTTACATTCAGCCATCTGCTGTTGGCTAATATTACAGGGCCAAATCAGTCTATTGTCCAGACTGCTGCTCTTGTAACAACTGAAAAGGTTGCTGTCCTGCATCAGGAACAATATGTAGGACTGGCCTGTCCATAAATACCCCTCCAATAGGGTTACACATCTGCATCATTTAGGCATGTAAGACACTCCACCAAAGCTAGGTCAATGTTGTGACACAGGAGGACTTAGTGAATATACCCTGCATTATACGGCATAAATATAATTCTGTGTGATAATTTTGAGAACTTAATAGCTTAAATAGCGAGCAATAGTTTTACAGATTAATTAATAAATTAATTTCTGATTATTGCATCATAGGCTTTCTTCCCTGCCAACCTATGTAATACCACGAGATGGCTCTCTCCAGTCCTACCAAGATTATATAGCACTACTTCCAAATGTCGACCAACCAGAGGCATTTGGTCAGCACTCAAATGCAGATATCACATCTCTCATTTCCGAGACAAGAAGTATGTTTGAAACACTTATGTCAATGCAGGTGCAAGTAGCTGCTGGAGAAGGAGAAAGCAAGGAAGAAAAGGTGATGTTTGTACCCTACTAAGTATGTTTGATTTCTTAAGTAAGTTTCATTTAAATAATAATCTATTGCATGTCAAATACTGTGTTTATAATTTTGGCTTAAATGACTAGCACTCACAAAACTTTATTTTGAAATAATTGTCATAAACCATTTGACGTTCATTAAATTTCTGTGCATAATGGTATTCAGCTGAATGCATCCTTGTTATTCTCCTTCATGGCTTGTAATGTGATCCACACACCTTCCATTAGGTCATTATCTCACTCATCTGTTACACATTGCAACATCAAAAAACTCTCCCAGTTTATCGACCATCAATCTGCCTGACTACATGTCTCACATGCCTTAAAATTTTTAACGTTTTAGACACACACACACACACACACACACACACACACACACACACACACACACACACACACACATACATGAACGTCAAGTATTTAGTACATAGACTTGAATGATTTTCATGGTGCACATGTTTATTTTGAAATCAAGCCTTGTTATTTGTGTTTGACATTCCTTGTTCGTGAATTACTCTTCTCATAACCCTAATTCAGTATACCCCACTTGACATTTTAGAACTCATCTACCAACTGCACTGTTTTATCTTCAAATCTTAGAGTCCTGTAATTTTCTGTACCTAAATAAAAAGCAGTGGAAACAGTTAGGTTTCTAAAGTCAATGCTATTTTCTGTTTAGCCAAATTACAGATAGAAAAGTGTGAATGGTAAAGTTGCTGCACATGCTTGTGACTTATTACACAAGTTCCCTCATTCCACTACTTCCTATTCTTTCACTTTCGTAGGGTGTATATGACCCGGGACAACTGGGAGATCCAGGAAAAACCCGGGAATTTTTTCATCCAGGAGAAAACCGGGAAAAACCTGGGAATTTTTTAGAATTCTGGCAATTTTTCATTGTTTTGGTTTACAGATAATTTTTTGTAATTTTGATTGGTAAGAACCAATACTTTGACAAAGGATATTACTGTGTCCCAATACTGCAATAATAAAACATGAATGAGAGAAAAAACAAAAATAAAACTTAAATTGCAGGGGAAATGTGCCATATACAGCAATAAAACAGTACTGATACAAGCATCTGCCAACAGCAAAATGTGTCAAAGGCTTTAGGAAGACTGTGCAATGCTTCGTAACAAAAAATTGCCTCCAATGAGCGTGACATCACAACTTTTTACATTAGATTCGTTTTAGCAGTTACGAGCGGGATCATGTGCATGCGCAGTTGAGTAGTACTTTCTCCCGCTTCTGGCTACAGAAATATGGCTGTTGGCTGTGTAAGCAGTCGCAGCAAGCAACTAGATGCTACTGGGAAAAATTTTTCTGGAGCGCCCAAGCTGCCAGATTCATCCATGCGCAGCAGGCCCAAATCTTGGAAAGGGGGGGGGGGGGCAAATTCATATTCTTGAGGGAAGAAAAACCTTATTTCACAAAGCGACTAGCATCCAGCGCACGTTAGTCTATCGCTTATTCATATTATGACTTTTAAACGCATCCCTGTCGGTTTTTGAACATTTTTGAACACATTCTAAGTTGATTTATGAATGCATGCATAGTGTACATGATGTTTCTGTCAGGGGAATCCTCGTCGCATGTAGAAGCAAACTTTCCTACAGACAAAAGGGGCTATACAAGCTGAGCAGAGGAAGGCCGAACAGATGAATGCCATCCACTGTCTGATTGTGTGGTTGACTGGGTTTGCGAATGGTGAGCATTGTTATAATTACTAGCGAAATCCATAGATTCAGACTACAGGAGTGGAAATAAACGAATAACAGGTAAGAAAGGTTATGTATTACCTTCTCGGTGTATCCAAGAAAATGAAATTTTGACAGAAAATTTTTGGACAGATCGCTATTCTAGTAAAGGACAGTTGTACAATCCCCGGCTAGCAGCCGCTTTAAATTGTATTCTGGAAGAAGCGCAGAAAATGCATTGTACGAACATGCAACAATGCCCAAACTGGAGAATAATCGCAGGATAACTAAACTGGTGATTCTGGCAGAGTTAGTGAAGTTAACCTGCGAATAAGCTTTGACATTGGCAGGAATAGTTACAGAATTAGTGATAACAAGACTGTTTGTTAAAATGAGGAAGGAGAAGAAACAGGGACATCACACAAATTATGGAACAATATGACGATTCCAAGTTTGTATAAAAATTTCGTACTACTACTTTTGGATCTCATGCTTGAGAAACTGGAGATGTATGAATGAAGTGTGAAACTATTTTGTAACGTAAAGCTTTTTGCTTGTAGTAGGCCTAATAGGCATTTGATATTGGTATTTTGTGAATTATATTCTGTCATTACAAAAAAGACCGTTTGTGCCAAAACAGTCTCATTTATGTTGCGTGTATTACAATTGTTGCAGTATTAGAAAGGCCTATTTTGTTTTATCTAGCAGACAGTGACAAAATAGACGTAATCATATCGGGAAACCACACTAGTCTTGGGTCCTATATGTATTAACAGCTTTTTCAGTATTAGACAATGACATTTCGGCTTTTCATGTAGCGAAACGTTTGATGAGGTAATAGATTCTTTCGCAGAAAGGAAAGGATGCCATGTAAAGCTGTACCAAGATTATAGAGAAAAAAATTCTAGGAGCTAAGGACTGAAGAAATGTGTATTGTCTTGCTTGTATCATGTCTTTACTGGGTTTATGTATCCTATATTTAATATTATGTCACACAAAGCAGCAAGTTGTTAGCTGATATGGAACAGAGAGTGCAGATTTTCTGAAGAGTAAAGGGACAGAATGTCAAACCGGCTGACTATAAGCAGGAGAGGCACCACAGGACATTTTAATTTCCACTGTCCTGAATATGGTTTAATGGCATCCATTACAAAATATACACGTTTCAATTCCACAGAGTGAAGTACAGTGACGTGCGATAGAAGAATGCTGTGTGAGGAGATGAGGCACTGCACTTTGTCACACTTAGACCAAATAACATGTCTTACATTTCCTCAAACACATATGTTTTATGCATCAGACTCTTCAGAGAGATGTGTGCTACAAAATGAACATATTTTTGAAAATTCGATTTTTTTTTAAATTTTTGACGTCCTATCTTAAATGCTCGAGGGAATGGCGAAATATTGCCCCGGTTCGGAAATATTAGAGATCTGGGACTGATGTGCAGAGCAGTCTGAGTTAGAGTGGGGAAGTGGGTTGTCTCCACGTGACCCGTGTTTATGTATAGTGATTTTGCTGTTTCCTCTTTGTTTACTGCTCTCACGTCAAATGAAAACAAAACAGATTTCTGTGACCAGGAGGTATCAAGTGAATTAAAATACATTAACATAATTATGGAAGGCTAAAATGTGTTATTAGTTGCAGATTTTATTTTATTTCCACCTTTCTGACAGCTAAGCATTAATTGCCCTGCAGAACAATGAAGTTATTTTTGTCGGTTTGCCAAAGAAATTTTCTTTTATTAATCTTTTCCGCTGAGGCAGACAATATATTTGAAACAAAGTGTTTAATTCTGCACACTGTTCACTGCATTTCAAGTGCACATTTTCAACTTCTAGCACGTTTGGCATTATGCCATAATAAAGAACAAAACATGAGATAACACAGTACTGGTACATTCCAAAGACCACATTGAAAAGCTTAATATCAGGTCATGGCCTACTTCACTGGGAATCTGGACATACGATTGTGCACTTTAAATGTGCATGTTTTAGTATTGGTCACGAAATTCTGATCCTCTTGGAGTATCCTCTGATGTCTTGTTTCTTTTATGACATAATGTAAGATCTTTTAATGTTTTACACATATGAACATACGGGCTCCCTATGACATTGTAGCTGCGCAAGCATGGTGATGCCTGTCATCTGGTGCTCTCTGGCAATTGCAGAAACAAATCTATTTCTAACAGGTTGCAGGAAAATATCCTGAATAGTGGTTTGAAAAGCGTTACCATCAAAGTACCATTCTGGTAGTTACATCAGATTTATGTGTGATAATGTATGATGAATTTCTTAAATCACTGAGCGTTTGACTCTCACTTAAAAATCAACTCTTTGATGATGAGCCATTTAGATGAATTTTGAGCCCAGAAGATCAGACATTTATCTCGTTATTAAAAATTTTACTGGCACCTTTGTGTGATATATCTTTAACTGTAATACGCGCATAAAAGACCAACATTGTATGTGAAAGCTTAGATTCTCTTGCAGTGTATTAATCTTATAGACCAATATTATATGTGAAAGCTTTGCATTTCGTGTAGCAACACAATGTATATTAATTTAAACCGTTAAACTTTTTCTTTTTATGTGTTCGTGCTACTTAACAGTGATCTTGCTATTGGTTGACTACATCACATGTCCTAAGCTCTGAATACCCGCTGTGATTGGCTGGCGAGATCACGTGACATGAGCTATGACTGGCTTACAAAAGTGCATCGCAATCTCAATTTCAATGCTTCAGAAAGTAACATGTGGTGTTTGGTGGAATTCGAATTTATACTTTCGTAATACAAAAATTTGAAGCTGCACATCAAAGATCTTTCCAAAACACGTTTTTTTCTGTGTTTAGTTTTCTAAAGTGCTGGGAAATTCTACACCCATGTATAAAACCATAATCATTCAAAGGACTTATAAGTTATACAGTTCCGAGAGAAAATATACTGTCAGTTAACAGGGAGCAGTATGTTTTCACACGGGAGAAAGTGTATTTTTAACCAGGAAATACGGGAGAAATCCGGGAATTTTTTTTCCTTGTCCGCGTATACACCCTGCTTTGGGCAGGCAACAACTTATGTGTAACCACAAGGCTTCAACCAATCTTACCCATGTTACAATAGCTAGTCAGAGCCCAAAGAGCTTGACAAGACATATAAACAGTGCTCTGCCATAGCAACAGTACACTCAGAGCTGATGAATCTGAGAGCCAGGAATTAACACAGAGAACATCCCAATGGAGCCCTCAAATCTCAAGCCAATAGTGTCATTTAGTAGTCAGTGAGACATTGTGTGATGCATAATACATTTTTACCACAATGAAGCAGTGTGGGTAGGCGAGCAGCCCATCCATATTTCATCACCATCAATCAAACCATCCACAATCTGAATGTCTAGATAAAACATTGGTCCCACAGATAAAACATTGGTCCCATAAATTCTTACTGACATGTATATAAGGGCTGTCTCCCCATTTCTTGGTAATCACCCATGGAAGTGTCATTTTTAATTTATGTTTTAAAATTTTGATTACAAAGCTAACAAAATAATTTTGAATTTATGATTTTAATGTCTTTCTTGCAAACATAATAGTTTTCCCCTTATAAGAATGTTATATTAATCTTCCTTTTAAAGTAAAGTACATTTCTGCTCTTATCTACACCTTACTGATTACCACTTAGAGCAAAATTTTTATCTATTTATACTTCAGTGTAGTTAAATTTTAATGACCATTTTGCTTAGAGGTAAAATATTACATGATATACCTGAATGTTGTGGTGTCAGTGATATCCTACTTTCAAGATTAGTTCCTCTGTCACCAAACAAAATATCACACACTGTTAGAGAAATGAGGTAAACTTGAAGTGGGGTAATGAATTTTTCAATGCTTTTACGTAAAATATATACTGTCTGACAGAAAAAGTTAAGCACCCAAAAACTTGGCTGGATGTTAATGTGACTTCGTACACATACATACCATAAATGGGTTTGTATAAGGGGCATTCAAAAAGAAATGAGCGGAGGCATAATTACAGAAACCAGTATGTTAGAAGTATTGACTCTGGCTGTTGAGACACTTGTCCCACTGTTATACAAGGGAGTGGATGGCTGTCTCATAAAATTCCCGGTGCAGCGATGTTAAACAGTTCCACACGTGCAGCTGGACGTCGTCATCCGAGGTGAATCATTTGCCCCTCAGAGCCTTTTTAAGGGGACCAAAAATGGCATAATCACAGGGAGAGAGGTCCAGACTGTATGGAGGGTGGCCGAGAACCTCCCATTTGAATTTCTGCATGAGTGCCACGACTGTGTTGGCCATATGAGGCTTTGCATTGTTGTGGAGCAGAATGACCCCACGGTGGTCATTTTGATTTGATCGGTTGGCGGAGAGTGGTCAAGGTTTGGAAGTAATGCTGGGCATTCACTGTTGTCCCATGCTGCAGGAAGTGAATCAGATGGGGGCCATCTTGATCAAAGAAGAACGTCAACATAACGATTCATGTTGGACGATGTCGTCCAGCTAAATGTGCGGAACTGGTTAACATCGCAGCCCTGGGAATTTTATGAGACAGCCATTCACTGCCTTGTGTCACAGTGGGACAAGTATCTCAACAGCCAGGGTCAATACTTCTAACATCCAGGTACTGGTTTCTGTAATTATCCCTCCAGTTCGTTTCTTTTTGAATGCCCCTTATATATGATTAGAGCTGCAATTCTCTGTGAAATGTAGAAAGGCTATCAGAATGTTTAGTGTTATTCATGTTTAGTGTTGTTACCAAATCTGGTAGGATTTATAAGGTCTACAAACAGCATTAGATGTTAAGTGATCACTGTGAAGGACAGGGAGATGTCGCATACTCGTGTGATAGCATTATCAGCATCTGACAGTCTGAAAGGGGCTGAGTTGTGGACCTCCATTTCTCCAGCTGGTTGAATTTCAGTATCCACATTTGTACGGCATTCGAATTTGGTAGTGGTCCAATGCTTGACTGCTTGGGAATGTGACAGCAGAAATATCTGATCGGGGTTACAATAAACCACATCTGACCACCACGTGGGAAAATCAACGTATTGTGTACCAAGATCACTGTAACAACTTCACAACTACACCTGCCATCCAAGAACAAGTAATGTACTTCCTGCAACACTCTGGCAGTGGCTGGACTAGGAATTACCGTCCCATGAATATAGGTGGTCATTGACAGCACAACACAGATGGCCGTTTTTGATGTGGTACAGTGACTGGGAAGCATGGACTGTTGATGAATGTTGTTGCATTGTGTTCAGCAATAAATAATGCTTCTGCACTAACAAAGATGACCAATGTCTGTGTGTATGGGGAGAGGTACCATTCTTCCAGTGTTTTGGGGAGGCACAGTAGTGTCACTCCTGGCCTCATGGTGTGGGGAGTTGTCAGGTATGACTTCAGGTCACAGTTGATAATGATTCAGGGTACTCTAATGGCACCGCAGTGTCTCATGGACATCTTGCATCTTCGTGTTATCCCTCATGAAAAAATATTTAGGTGCAATTTTTCAACAAGATAAAGCTCATTCACATATCTGTGTGAACTGAGTGCATCATACTCAGGTATTCAAGTGGACAGCAAGAGCTACAGATATGTCCCCAATAAAACATATGCAGGACTAGCGCAGACATTAACTCTGGTCTGAGTGACAGTATGCAAGACATCAAGGACCAGTCACAACAGTTTTGGCCAGCTTGCCTCAGAAGAGGATACAATGGCTTTACGACACCCTTCACAACCAAATCAGTGGATGCATCCTGGCCAGAGGGGGTACAATGCCATGCTGACAAGGGGGCTCATACTGCCAAGTTCTTTGTAAATATGACTTTATTTTCTAATCACTGAAGTAATATTACATATCCACCAGTCCATGAAGGTTCATTTTATTTCCTCCTCCCAATCCGTGTGCTTCACTTTTTTTTGGCACGCAATATACACTATGTGATCAAAAGTATGTGGACACCTGGCTGAAAATGACTTACAAGTACATGGCGCCCTCCATCAGTAATTCTTGAATTAAGTATGGTGTTAGCCCACCCTTAGGCTTGATGACAGCTTCCACTCTCACAGGCATACATTCAACTAGGTGCTGGAAGGTTTCTTGGGGAATGGCAGCCCATTCTTCACAGATTTCTGCATTGAGGAGAGGTATCAATGTTGGTTGATGAGGCCTGGCATGAAGTCGATGTTCTGAAACATCCCAAAAGTGTTCTATAAAATTTAGGTCAGGACTCTGTGCTGGCCAGTCCATTACAGGGATGTTATTGTCATGTAACCACTCTGCCACAGGCCGTGCATTATGAACAGGTGCTTGATCGTGTTGAAAGATGCAATAGCCATCCCTGAATTGCTCTTCAACAATGGGAAGCAAGAAGGTGCATAAAACATCAATGTAGCCCTGTGCTGTGATACAGCCACCCAAAACAACAAGGGGTGCAAGCCCCCTCCATGAAAAACAGAACCACACCATAACACCACCATCTCTGAATTTTACTGTTGGCACTACACACACTGGCAGATGACGTTCACCGGGTATTCGCCATACCCACACCCTGCCATTGGATCGCCACATTGTGTACCATGACTCGTCACTCCACACAACATTTTTCCACTGTCAATCGTTCAATGTTTACACTCCTTACACCAAGCAAGGCATTGTTTGGCATTTACAGGTGTGATGTGTGGCTTATAAGCAGCCATTTGACCATGAAATCCAAGTTTTTTCACCTTCCGCCTAACTGCCATAGTACTTGCAGTGGATGCTGATGCAGTTTGGAATTCCTGTGTGATGGTTGGATAGATGTCTGCCTATTAGACATTATGACCTTCTTCAACTGTCGGCGGTCTCTGTCAGTCAACGGAGAGGTCGGCCTGTATGCTTTTGTGCTGTACATGTCCCTTCACATTTCCACTTCACTATCACATCGCAAACAGTGGACCTGGGGATGTTTATGAGTGTGTGAATCTCATGTACAGACTTATGACACAAGTGACACCCAGTCACCTGACCACGTTCGAAGTCTTTGTGTTCCACGGAGTGCTCCATTCTACCCACTCACAATGTCTAATGACTACTGAGGTCGCTGATATGGAGTACCTGGCTGTAGATGGCAGAACAATGCACCCAATATGAGAAACGTACATGTTTGTGGGTGTCCAGATACTTTTGATCACATAGTGTATATGAGAGCTTTTGAGGCTTTTCAGTAACTGTTATGTTTCTCAGTGACATGAGCATTATGATGAAGAACCCAAAACTGACTATACCAGCCACAATTAAGTAATATGTTAACAGGATTACAAGAAATTTAGCTATTTAAACCTAAATATTATGAAACTTAAACACTACCCGCTGCCCACCCCCCTGAGATCACTCTGGTACTTTCTGCAATTGGCCTTAACTCCTGGAGACAACAGTGTCCATATGTTTGTGAGCTGTGCATGTACGAATGTGTTCATTTTTAAACTTCTGGTGAAAGGGCTCATCTGATAGCTTCATAATATCCAACAGTCTACTTTTAAATATGCCTGTCTGATGCTGAACTCCACCATTATGTGATGAGTTGCAGTCTAATATTTTAATGGTCAGACAAAGATAAAACTCCAAACACAAAATCCTTCATAACTAGGCACATAAATTAATCAAAAAATTGTAAATAGACTAACTATCTTGGCAGAGTTCATGTTTCACTGAAAACACATTTTGTTAGTATATTTTACATAGTCCTACTGCCTATTTTCCTATGGTTTACTAACTAGGTATGTAGCTTTGTACCTCAGAAAAATAGTAAACATTGCAGATATTGGATAAAGACAAAATCAGCAATCATGTAGAAGCTTCTTCAAAAGGTTCGCTTCTGGTAATGTGCCAGTACATGTACTCTTTAAGTAACATTTACAGCTCATAATAAGTCATTTTTGATGCACTGTGATGTAATCAATAATAGTAAACAAAGGTAAAGGGCAATTCAATAACTATAAAGTTTACTGATAACACAAGTGTACTGCTAGCAGACACAGCTCAGACAATAGTTGAATAGGACTTCAAGTGGTACACAGCCAACAATTTAAGTATTAATCTCACAAAGAGTCATATTGTGCAGTTTCAAACAAGCAATGATGATTTTTAATGTCGGAAGTATACATTAATGGTCATAAATGAATAAAGCGGAATGTGTGGAATTCATTTGGGGCTCAGCTGGATAACAAATGAAATTAGAGTTAGCACATGGGTAAGCACAGTTCAGCTTGTTATGCCCTCAGAAACATCTCTGACCGAAGTGACTTAAATGCAATAGTGTTGGCTTATTTTGCATATTGACAGTCCCTGTTGTCACATGGAATTAACTTCTGAGGGAGTGCAGCTAAAGTAAATAAAGTGATTGTTCAGCAGAAGTGAACAGTAAGAATATCATGTAATGTGGATAACCATACATTTTGCACAAGTCTTTTTAAGATCTTGGATTTCTTACACTTACTTCGTGATATGTTTACTCCTTAATGATTTTTGTTGGTGATAATAAAAATCAGTTTCAAATGAAATGTCATATACACAGCCACAGTACAAGACACAAAAACTATTGTCATGTAGACTTCGTCTTCTTGTCCAGGGTGCAGAATGGAGTTCTGCATTTGGTGGTAATGTACTTAGCAGGCTCCTACTCAACGTAAAGCAAGTATTTGGGAATCCCTACCAGTTAAAAAAATTGGAAACATCCCTCATTAGCCACTCATTCTAGAAAATGACATGAATATCTAAAATCAGGAGTTGGAAAGTTTTGTTACCTACATGGCAAGAAGCAGTGTTTTTTTAAGAATATATGTTACATAATGATGAACTATAAGTAGCAGACAGTATTTGCCGATGTAAAAGGTATTTTCTTTGAAAAATACCACTGTAATCGAGTTAATTTTGAGTTGCTAATACCATCTAAACAGGAACTGTGTAGCAAAACTTAGGAGGCAGCAGCAGCATTTTTCAGACTAGCAGCATAAGCATGAATAAATGAAAGTATAGTGGTAATTAATTGTTCAAACAGCATATAGATAAAGTTTCTATGATGTCTTTATCTTATGTTAACGAATATCTTGACTCATTCTACATCTCTGAAGGTTGTGCTTCTTGATGAAATTTCAGACCAGGATGAATTAATGGATGTAATTTCCATGCTGACTCGAAATTTACTCTCTACTTGAGAGAGAACAATTTATTGACATGCAAGATCTTTAATAAACTTCTCTCAGGAACCAAATGCCTTGCATATATAAAAAATGAGTCACGAGGACACCATTTAAATCACCTATAAGTTATTTCAGGTGATTGAATAGGAACTGCTGCTTACAGTGCTAATACCATGGACTTTGATGCTCTTCTTACAAAATAATTATTTATACTTAAAATGGATAATTATTTTCCCTCTTTCAAAATTCCTATATTTATGTTCACATAAAGATATCAGATAAATCAGCCACCTGAGTATTGGCGGGAAAACCATAGCATTTATAGGGTGTGGAGGAAATGCCTACCCTTCAACCCTGAACAACTGGACCCCTCTATGGTTCACAACCGTAGTTGTAACTTGGAGCTTGCCCCACACAAGTTTGAACATCTTTGACTGTCAACAATGGAAACAAATGTAAGGAAAATTCCACTGCCTGGTAAAAGCCAGGAAAGACTGCATTCTGATACAGCAGGTTGTCACTTAAAAGATAACTTAAATGAGTCGGAGCATCTGAAAATACCCAAGACTGACAGCAGATGGAAACTTAGACTCAAGACAGAAAAGATAAGTAACATAGTGATGCACAGTATAGATTCTCTCATTCAACCGGGTAAACTCAAAATTTTGACAGATTTTGATAACTGGATTTCAAGAAATGAGAAACACTGATCAAGAACCAATGGAATCATAAGGATACAGATTTTATAACAGAATACCAGGGAAAAGAGCAATGAAGCAATGGCTGCAATTTGATACAGGATTTGTGGTCAACCCCAAAATGATAAATTATGTATCAGAATTCAAAGCACAATCTCCTAGGTTCTCAACATTAACTATAAAAGCGGCAAATAGAACATACACGATAATAAATGCCTATGCCCCAACTAATGACAAAAAAAAAAAAAAAAAAAAAAAAAAAAAAAAAAAAAAAAAAAAAAAAAAAAAAAAAAAAAAAAAATAATAATAATAATAATAGAAAAGGACACAGAGAAGATGTGGGTGGGTTTTGGGAGCTATTTGATCACACAGCAACAAACATCAACAAAAATCATTCCAAAATATTAATTGGAGACTTTAATGTCCAATTAGGAAGGGAAAAGAGATACAGAGATGTAATAGAGAAATGGCCAGCACAATGAAGAACAATCCAGAATGGCATGAGATTGGTGGAATTCTGTAGAGTCCATGACATGATCTCAAAATCAACATACTTCATGAGAATACCAAATAAACTTAAAACCTGGAAACACCCAGACTGGACAAAAGGAGAATGGCAGGTGGAGCATGTCTGCTTGGGTAAGAACTACCACAAAGAAATCTACAATATGAAAGTCCTGAGAGGAACAGACACCAGATCAGATCATTACTTAATAAAAATAAAAATTAAATTCATCCCACTGAGAAAGAAAATCCCACCCAAAATAGAAGAGAACCATTGACCCTCATAAATTGATAAATAACAAGGAATATGAAGAATAAGTAGCCCCAATAAATCCTAGGAAAAACACCAGTGGTGAAATGACAAATGTGATAAAACAGTGGAATATAGACACCACACCTGGTTAAGGTATCAGAGTCAAAAAACAGAAGAATCTTACTTGGAACTCACAAAACAAAGAAAGATGACTCAAAAAACTTTAAGGAGGGTTAAACATCAATATCAAAAAGATATACTTTCTATGATAGAAACAAATAGTAAGAAGACAAACTCATGAGATTACTGCAAAACATTTAGTAGACAACTCCCAAGATATGATCCCCCGACACTAATGCTAAAAGATAAAAAGAATAAGATGGCCCATAGTGATAAAAGAAATTCAGAAATTTTAGCAGAAACATTTAATGAACTACTAAATTTTGAGGATCCTCCTGAGCTTCTTGAAATAAACACAGAAACTCCAATAAAAACCCCACCATAAAATATAAAACCACCAACAATTCAGGAAGTCCATAAAGCTTGGAGTGAGCTCAAGAACTACAAAGCAAGTGAAGATCAAACATTTGCAGAACTCTGGAAATACACAGCAGAACCCGTGAAGATATCATTACATCATTGCATAGTTAAAATCTGGATTGGAGAAGAGCTACCAAAACATTGGACTGCAGCTAACATACACCCATTACACGAAAAAGGTGAAAAATCAAATCCAGACAACTATAGAGGGAAATTGGATTGCACATATAAAATATTGTCAAGAATTCTCTACAATCACTGTAAAGATCATCTTGAAAATAAGCTAGGAGAGTATCAAGGAGGATTTGGACCCTGGAGAAGCTGCCCAGAACAGATCATCACATTAAAATTAGTAATGGATGCCTACAAAAGGAGACAGAAGGAACTAGTCATAACCTTTGTAGACTTCAAAAAATCTTATGATTGCATCCACACATCTTCTGTGTTGGACATATTAAGAAATTTTGGACTTCATCCAAAATTAATAAAACATGATAAAACTAACCCTTACAAATGCCAAGTCCAAAGTAAAATTCAGGAGAGAACCATCTGAGCCATTTATGATTGAAACAGGGTTAAGACAAGGAGTGCTCTTGAACACTTGATGAGAGGATGGTACAAAGAGAATCCTAAAAACATAACAATTGGAACCAAGAAAGATGACATAAACCTAAATTGTTTGAGATTCACAGATGACTTAGCATTACTAGCTAATAATGTACAAGAAGCTAGAAATCAAATAATGAGCCTGCAAAATATAGCACAAAAGTAGGACTCCAGATATAAAAGACGGAGATGATGGTAACAGATCCACTAGTAATAGACCACGTAACACTAGACAACAGAAAAATTAAAATAGTGAAGCAATCTTGGAGAGATAACACACAACTTGGATGTAAAACCTGCTTGGAAACAGAGAACCAATAAAATGATAAAAACTCAAAAACTAGCATGGTCCACATACAATAAGAAATGTCTGTCAATTCAAAGAAAATTAAAACACTGCAAGATGGTGGTTCAGCCAGAGGTAACATACAGAAGTGAGACTCTTTTTAAAGTCACTCAGGGAAACAGAGTCAACAAAGTACTAAAAGTAGAGAGAAGAATAGTTAGAACATGCATAAATAGAAAATACCAGAAGGAAGGACAATGGCGGTTAGTGCCGAATGAAGTAGTGTACAGGGAACTGGAGCCCATCACAGATACTATACGTAAAAAGAAGATTTCTTTCTATGGCCACATAATGAGGACACCAGAAACCAGATTAGCAAGAAAAATTATGCAGAAACTGTGGAATCTGGAGCAACAAGTAGGATGGATCAAGGAAATTAAAGAGGATATGGGAGAACAAGATATAACCTCGGATCATCAGCAATAAAGACGGAAAATCTCAAGAAACTGAAAGACAAGAAAATAAGATTTAAACCAAAAGTAGACAAACAACACACAATGAAAAGGGCATTTACAGATGAAGAAAGATCAGAACAAATGAAAAGATACTGGGCAGTTAAGAAAGAATGAAACATCTGCTTACTGAAGAAGAGGACCAGGAAATGATTGACTAAAGTGGTCCAATGAGGCCGTAAAAGCAAATAATAATAGTGGTAGTTATGTGTGTTGAGTAAACCATTTGTCTTCCATTATTGTGTTGATAAATACGATTAAATAATTGTCTGTGTTTAATATCATATAAATAATACTATTAAATAGCAGTAAATCCAGGATGGAATGTAACAATATTCTGAAAAGGAAAGTTGCTACTCACCGAATAGCAGATATGCTGAGTTGCAGATAGGCGCAACAAAAAGACTGTCACAATATAAACTTTTGGCCAACAAGGCCTTTGTTGAAAATAGATGACAGACACACACACACACACACACACACACACACACACACACACACACACACACACACTTTGTGTGTGTGTTTGTGTTTGTTTGTGTGCCTATCAACATGCCAACGCTTTCGCTTGGTAAGTTACATCATCTTTGTTTTTTATATATTTTGTGTGTCTGTCTGTCTGTCTGTCTGTTGTCTATTTTCAACGAAGGCGTTGTTGGCCAAAAGCTTATAGTGTGACAGTCTTTTTGTTGTGCCTATGTGCAGCTCAGCATCTCCACCATGCAGTGAGTAGCAACTTTCTTTTTCAAAATAAAGATGTTATTAATGCAGCACTTGTTGTTAGTTTTCTAGGACACAAAATCAAATTATAATACTTTCTGCAGTCTACTTATGTGTACTGCAACTTATTCCACATTACTGATGCTTCTTAATATTGTCTGATACATGAAAAATGATACTGTGTGTGTTTTTATGAAAAATGACCAACACATACTGAAACATAGGTAATTCTTTTTGATATCCCATTTGTAATCATTCTAAGATTCATAGCTAATGTAGAAAAAAAAAAAAAAAAAAGAAAAAACTACTCACCAATTGGCAGCAGGGGACACACATACAAAAGGGTTTAACTTTTACAAACTTTTGGAGCCAGTGGCTCCTTCTTCTGGCAGAAGAGTTGAAGGGGAGGGGAGAGGCATCAAGAAAAAGGACCGGAGAGTTTTAGGGAAAGGAGCGCAGTTCAGAAAAGTCACACAGAATGCCATGTCAGGGGAGACATACTGGATGGGATGAGAAGGAATGATGGATTGTTGGGGACTGCACTGAATGAGATTTTAAAATCTGCAAGCTTAAAGGTGGAAGACACGGTGAAGACAGAGATTACTACTAAAACACTGTGCACAAGTTAATAAGAGTGAAAAGCTAAGTGCATTGTATGTAACAGAGGTGTGAGGAGCGGTGGCAAAAAATAGACACGTCAGAAAATGAAAGCTGTCAAAACCTAAATGGAGTGAAGAAAGGAGAAATTACTGTGAAGAAATACTGAGACAGAAGGAATTAACATAAATTAAGGCCAGGTGGATGGTGAGAACCAAGGACATGTTGTAGTGTTAGTTCCCACCGGCGAAGTTCTGAGAAACTGATGTCTGGGGGAAGAACCCAGATGGCAATTATGGTGAAATAGGCACTGAGGTCATGGTTGTCATGTTGTACAGCATGCTCTGCAACAGGATATTTTCTGTTGCCTGTGTACTCCCTCTGCCTTTGCTCATTCATCCTGACTGATAACTGGGTGGTAGTCATGCCAATATAAAAGGCTGAACAGTGTTTACATAACAGCTAGTATATGACAAGTGTTGTTTCACAGGTTGCTCTCCCTTTGATAGTATATGTTTTGCCAGTTACAGAGCTGGAATAGATGGTGGTAGGAGGGTACATAAGGTGAGTCTTGCAGTGGAGACGGGCACAGGGGTTGGAGCCGTAGGGTAGGGAGATGGGTGAAGAAGGAGCATAGAGTCTTACAAGAATATTGTGGAGTGCACAAAATCTCATACAGGGTGGCTCTCATTTCAGGGCATGATTTTAGGAAGTCATGGCCTTGTCGAAGAAACTGATTAATATATTCAAGTCCAGTATAATACCTTTGACAAGGCCATGACTTCCTAAGATCATGCCCTTAAATGAGATCCATTCTGTCTGAGATTTTGCCCACCACACCTAGAATAGCTTTTCATCATCTTCCCAATCTCTGCAATATCCTTGCCAGACCCTACGCTCCTTCTGCACCCATCTATGGCTCCTACCCCCGTGATCCTCCCCACTGCAAGATCTGCCCTATGCACCCTCCTACCACCAACTATTCCAGCCCTGTAACTGGTGAAACACATACTATCAAAGCGAGAGCCATCTGTGAAATGACACGTCTTATACCAGATTTTATGTAAACACTGTTTGGCGTTTTGTATCAGCATGACTACCACCCAGTTATCAGTCAGGATGAATGGGCGTGGGCAGAGGGTGTATAGAAGCAACACACAATATCCTGTTGCAGAGCATGCTATACAATATGACAGTCATGACCTCGGTGCCTGTTTCACCACACGCACCATATGGATTCTTCCCCCAGATACCAGTTTCTCAGAACTCTGCAGGTGGGAACTAGCACCACAATATGTCCTTGGTTCTCACCATCCACCTGGCCTTAATTTACATTAATTCCTTCTGTCTCAGCAGTTCTTCACAGTAACTATTCCTTTCTTCATTCCATTATATTTTTGACAGCTTTCATTTTCTGACTTGTCTACTTTTCACTGCCTATCCTCACACCTCTGTTATATGCAATGAACTTAGCTTTCCACTTATATCAACTCATGCACGATGTTTTAAAAGTAATCTCTGTCATGGATATTATCCTGCCTTCCACCTTTAAGCTCACAGATTTTCAAATCTCATCCATTGCAGTCCCCAATAATCCATCTTTCCTTCTCAACCCATCCAGTAAGTCTCCCCTGACCCGGAGTTCTGTGTGACTTTTCTGAAATGGTACTTTTCCTGCACCACTCTTCCATTCCCTTCAACTCTTCTGCCAGAAGAAGGAGCCACTGGCTCCAAAAGCTTGTAAAAGTTAAACCCTTTTATATGTGTGTTCCCCTGCTGCCACTTGGTGAGTAGATTTTCTATCCATTTACATTATATTATCGATAATTGATTATTTTCATTGTTATAATGTTCATAGCTGATTGATATACTTGATAAATTGCAGGTTTTACAACTTGCTGCAGATGTACTGTCAAAGGTGCCAAATCCAATTGACTATGAAGCCACAGACAAACTCATTGGTGCAGAAAAAACTCCACTGGATGTAGTTCTTTTACAAGAAGTAAGTATGTTTTCACTTTGCTGCTCTGAAAAATATGTTCTTAAAGAAATACTTGTTATGACCAGTGAGCTGAAATACCTTATTATCTGGCTGTGAACATGTCAGGGAAACTTTTTATTACTACTTGATACACACATGAAATTTCTTTCTGGCATACATTTGTCTCTATTGTAGATGTATCAATCACATCTAATAACTTTGATATCAAATACAGTTTAGTTCAGGGTTAATCTATAATTACTGTTTTATTTTATTCCTGACAAACTTTTACTTAGGTTGGCATTATTACTATGTTTCCTAAAATGATGATGTTAAAGATATTGTATTTTGCCATTAATAAAAGAAATATTCGGCTCCAGATAATCCAAGATGCCAAATGAAGCATATGCAGTGGCTGTTAAAATTGTGTTATTAAATCTGTAGGTATTTAAATATTTGTACTATGTTATGCATCAACCTGTGTTTGGTGTAAGATTTTCATATATTTGATAATGATTGATTTACATATGTATTTGTTTCATAAACCACTAGTTTATAATTTTATATCATATATATACTTTGCACTATTGCAGATATCAAGATATAATGTGCTATTGGTTTCAATCCGACAATCTCTTGAGGATTTACAGAAAGGCATTCAGGGTTTAGTGGTAATGTCAGCTACTCTTGAGGATATTTTTGTCTGTATTTATGAAGGCAGAGTTCCTACTGAATGGTTAAAAGGTGAGAAATATAGCATTTTTATGATACGTAGTCTATAATTTGTTTTCTGAGTTTCTCCACAGACTTTATTTCTGCTTGTTAAAGACTGAAATGTACCTGGCACAAAAGTACTAGAAAAAGATGCATAGCAAAAGTCACACATATAGAACATATGGAACAATAAGGTATAATTAACGTAGCAGTGATACTTCCTGTCAGTAATGTCAGTAAGGTTCAATATTAAAGAAACCATAGCTGAAAGTGCTTAAGTTTATCAAATGTTTGTATTCAATTTTTCCAGTAATTAATGTTTCAAGGTGAAGTGGGCAATGAAGAGTTACTCACAATGCTGTAAATATGAGTATTTGTAGAAACAGAAATATGTGGCAAAAGATGAAATAAAAAGAATGTATGTGGTCACATCTTAAGAATGATTGCACGTGTGTGTGTGTGTGTGTGTGTGTGTGTGTGTGTGTGTGTGTGTGTGTGTGAATGCATACACACACATTCATGTGCACGTGCATTAGAAGAAATTTGTTTAATAAACACTGTCAAAATAAAGTGTGATCAAGAGTTCACCAAGGCACAGTATTGTTTTTCTTTACACTAAAGACTATTTCATCAGGAGACAAAGGTGGTCAACAGTAGAGAGGAAGTATAGGGAAACTATTCTGTTTTTATTACTGGATGCATTGCCATTTGCTTGTGTAATTTAAAATGACTACTGCTAAATGATAATATCATTATTATTATTGGCCTTGTTTAACTTAGTGAATATTAATAATCTTTTGTTTCCTAAGATTGTCCTTTAAATTATTTTGCAACTTGGGAAAGTAGTGTAAAATTTGAACAACAGTGAGAATGGTTCTTACAATATTTGTGCTTGTATTTTATCCTGTCAATATACATTCTCACAGCTTACCCATCCCTGAAGCTACTGGGTTCATGGTCACGGGATTTGGTTCTCAGAGTGGAACATTTTGCGCAGTGGGCAGAAACTACACATCCACCTGTGCTGTTCTGGTTGGCAGCTTACACTTTTCCCACAGGATTCCTGACAGCAGTGTTGCAGGTATTCACACGTCTAATACATAAGTAAAATTTGAGGATTTCAGAAAAATACTATTTTGCTTATATATTTTTTGAAATAAGACATAATGAAGTTATCAGTGTTGGCCAAAATTGAATCTTTTGTTTTATGTTAGATCGTATTCAATACTTTAGCATAGAGGTTTTTTGTTATTTTCAATGCAAGTGCAGGCTACAGCAATATCATCTGTGTTAAGGCTGCTTTAGAAAAATGTGGTTATGTAATTACAGTTGAGTGTGCAGGAAATGCTGAGTCAGGTTATTGAATGCGCACTTTGCATCTGGAAATAGTGATCAGAATTTTGGACAGAGTGCAACAGCCACTGAAATGTTGTTCTTAAGACTCAATTTCCAACCTTATTTAGATGTAACAAACAATTTTAAATGATTTGTCTGACCATTTTGAAAATTATGTGTGACAAGGTATTAGGTTGATGTCATTACAGAAAAATAAGCTGACAGTGTTGATTAAAAATTTAACTGTCTTGCGAACATATTCTTTCAATACTTTGTGATACCAATACTGGTGATACCAATGATTGTCAAATTAAATAGAATCCATGGGAAAGTGGGAATTTGGTAGGGAGACTATCACTGTTAGGTCCAAATGTTTTTAAATATTAATATTGACTACCTACAATGTTACATAATATACAACAAAAACTGCAAATGAGAGTCAAATGAAATAGCAATTGTGTATAATGTAAAAATTTGCCATTGTTTGAAACTAGCCCTTTCTCTCTCTCTCTCTCTGTCTTATAAATATACAAAATTCATTACGGTAAAATCATATACATAGTTGCAAATTTCATCAGACTTTTTTCCAAAGCCATGTAGCATTAGTATCTTATGGGGGTCATTCTATTTTGAGTTCAAACTTCAGCTGTTACATTGGTTAATATATTTTTTACAGACTTCTGCTCGCCGTTCGAATATTTCTATTGATTCCTTATCATGGGATTTCACAATATTTGCCCCGGATGAACGCTCAGGCCTCCAGCCACCTGCTGATGGTGTATATGTTAGAAGTGTATACTTAGAAGGTGCTGGATGGGACTGGAGAAAGATGTGCCTTATAGAACCACAACCAATGCAGCTTGTGTGCCCAATGCCAGTTATCCACTTCAAACCAATGGAACATCTGAAGAAGAAAAGCAGAGGTTTGACATTCTGTCTTTTTGAAATTTATAGAATATGGTACATGTCCTAATATTCTTTTTGCAGAATAACATCTTTTATTTATTAACAGCGTTTAAGAGATCATTTGCTATGTTGATAGATGGACATCATCAAAAAAGTTGTTCCGTATGTACAGTTGTACAAACAAAACAAAATACACACTCAAATTGAATGACCAAAAAAAACACACTTGCCAAATGTAAAAATCAGAACTGAGCAATGAAAATTTCATCTTTTTATTTCTTCTCAAAAGCTAAATACAAAGCTATAGGGCATATCTGACAAAAGAAAAATTATTTCCTTGTTATTAGAATCAGGTAGTTGGAGGAATAAAAACCATATAGTCCCTGTGATGATGATGATGATGATGATGATCAAGAAATGATTAGAGCAAAATAATAGAAAAATCTGGAATGATAGATAATGAGTCATGTACTTCATAAAAGAACTAATTGTATGCTATGAAAGAAAATTGAGAATATGAAGTAATAGTGAACATGAGCAAATAATATGGAAAAATATGATGGTTTATTTAGTAAATATTGTTCATTTTGAGGTTTTTTCCTTGCTTTCAATGTATATTTACTAACTATAGATTTCTTGATGCTACATAAGTTAGTTAACTTTTGCAACACATACGTACTTGGTGAATACTTGTAAACTTGTAAAAGTGGTTCCTAGCATTGCCTGTTTCATTCACAAATGCATATAGAATGATTGTATAGGACAATGATGTTGGTAGTTGCCAAACTATGAATCCAAAAGTGTGGGTTCAATCCTTGGTTGGTCCTAGAATTTATATATATCATTTATTTCTCTTTTCACTTCTGACAATATTTATTAATGTGAAAATGATATGTTGCACTGTGGTTCTATGTCTGTTTTAAACTGTAGATTCACACTTTGACTGGGTAAGTCAGGTTAGTTGTTAGAGGAAGGCATTGTCATACCACCTCCAACAGGACCATGCCTAGTAAAGCACTGTGGTGTTGAAGCCACCCATGGATTGATGACAGCTTTACCTTTATATAGGACAAGTTTAAACTTTGCAATTGACAGTATTCAAGCATGGACCTCTGCCTTTCACAGGCAGTGTAGTACCAACTATGTCATCTGAACACTCCTGATGAACTGGAAGCTCCAACTTGCTATGGGCTCCTCCCATTTCTAATCTCTGGAGAGGTTCTTTCACAGTGCTCTTAAACAAGCACTTTTGTAAGATAGTTTTATCAGGGGTTAGTGCTTGCCATGTCCATGGTATTTTCAGTAAAGCCACGCATGTCCACCCCCCTTTCCCTGGTTGTTCTAAATGGCAAGCATCTCAGGGAGTTCAGCATTTCTTTCCTTGGTGTGCGCTTGGTGAACCCAGGTTTCCTGAGCTGGGGACTGGTGAGTATTGCCAGTCCTATGTAACCATGAGTTCTGGGCATGCTTCAGTGTGTGTTGCGGTTGTGGACTGTTGTGTGTTAAAGGAAAAACATATCTTGGATTAACTGCCAGGATTGCAAGAATGGTAAAAACCTCTTAAAAACAAAACCCCTCAATCTCAAACTGTGCTGTGCACCAGTGAGATGCATGGCTATTGAGGTGGAACACTCATCAGTGGACAACCTGTAGGGAACCTAACACTCCTGAGAAGTACAAGGCATATCAAGCCATGTGGGACTCGTCCGTAGCCGCATGTGGGACAAAGATGGAATCGGTCCTCAAGCTTATCCTTTTCAATTCCCAGCAGACTGGGTGTATTGCTGGTGGATATCAGTGCCATCCTACCAAGAGGACTCTTGGTGCCAGTCTTTCCGATACATGTATTAATTCAAATACTTATGTCCCAGGTAACAATATGCATGCTGCTAGATATAAAGTGTTTTTAAAAGTTAAAGGAAAGAGGGCAGCTTTGAGAAAGTTTTGCCTTTCTATTTTCAAAAGGGTTTAGAGGGCATTGCTGGCACTTTAAAATCTGTCAAAGTGAAATGAGAAACTGCTGGTTGAAACTTCCAGTTCCCAACAAGCAACAAACCTCCAGAAAGCAAAATGCCTTGGGAAATGGAAACAGAGCTACACAACTCCACAGCAAAGGTGTGATGTTGTGCAGGCATATTGTAGATATTCTCAAAGAGGAACTGGAAGATGAGTGGGCTCAAGAAAATGTCATGGATGTGCAAAATATAATGAAATGGGTAGACAGTGAACTGGTCAAAGTTGCTTTACCCTTACACTTAATAGCACAACAGTTCTGGACCATATCAAGGCAGGCTTAGTCCACAGTTATAAATGCCAATACTTTCAACACACCTCTCTAGCATGTAATGGTGGAGCCACTTGTGGTAAATGGTAAAGCTGCCTGTGACAGCTTCATTTGTTCATTTACCCTGAAGTGTGTAAACTGCTCTGGAAATCACCATGACTGGAGTAAAGACTGCAGCATGTATCTTGAAGAAAGGAAGGTCAGAAAAACAAAACTGATCCCACATGGTGAGAACTAAAAGATCTATAAGGCAATGCAGCCTCCCACTTTCACTACTTCTTTTGCATCAGCTCTTAAAAAGGGAGTTAGAAAGATGATTCCTCTGCACAAGCAGAGATTGCTAATATCAGCACTACTACCTGCATTTGCAAGTGCAGTTGTGATGGTGGTGTTAATACACAGCCTGTAGCTCCCCCTAGTACATCAGAAGAGGCCACAGTTGCTGACATTGTAGAGACTCCAGCATCCCAACTGGCAGACTGCAGTAAGCAAGCCAGCACTGTCAGTGCCACTGCCATGAATGTTACTCTAAAGTCTCCAAAATGGAAGCATCAACATTAGAAGAAGGCGGATCATAAGCCATGAGACCATGTAGACCACTCAATATCTGAAAGTTCTAATGATTTGTATTTGGAGACAATAGAGTATGAAATCTGCCTGGGGAACCATCTAGCTACCTGACTGAGCCTCCATTCATTGAAGGATCTCCACCCTGACAGAGAGACAGTGTGAAAGAAAATCCTCAACAATAAAATGTTCCCCTTAGTACAGTGGGGAATCAGTAGATCCACTCCTAGTGCAGGAATGTCCCTGTGCTTGTATTTACAGGAAACATATTTTAAACTTACCGACACCCCTGGGCTACAGCACTATACCCTCCACTGCAAGGGTGAGGTGATTGGGGAAATAGCCAAGTGATGAGTAGCTACATTTGTGAATAACACACACAATTCTCCTGCTCTATCCTTGGCTACTGACTTGCAAGCAGTTGCAGTTAAAACTCATGTAGGTCAAAGGATCACTATATGCTCACTTCATTTACCTCCACAGGACATGATAGATTTGAGGCTCTCACAGATCTTACAGACCTACTTCCTTCATTATTTCTCCTATTGAGAGACTTTGGTGCCCGTAATGCATGATGGGGATCCCGTTATACTTGCCAATTTTGGAGAAGCTCATGGTATCTCAGGAGCTGTGCATCCTTGACACAGGTGATCCCACACATTTCAACACAGTTACCAGGTCATCCTCATCTGTTGAACACTCTTTCTGCTCCATAACCCTCGCATATTCTCTCCACTGTGAGATTACTGATGACGATCATTCCAGTGGCCATTTACTACTGTGGATCCACCTATCAAATAGAGCAGTACTTGAAAGGAAGCCATCAAGACAGATGATCAGCAGAGCTAATGGACACTGTTCCGCCAATTCACTGCATTTGAACGCCATGTCAGCTTTCAGGAATGGGTGGACCATATGACACATGTGATCCACCTTGCTGCCAACTTATCCATCCTGAAGGCATATGGTCATCCTCTATGGTAGCCTGTATATTGATAAACTGATGCATGCCACTCAGCAATTGGAGTCAGGTGTGTGGCTCTGTGAAGTGCCACCAAACAGCAGAAAACCTCACAGCCTTTTGAGTGGCAACAGCCAGAGTTTGATGTGGAATTGAGGAGAGCAATCAAAGGGAATGGCATGTTTTCCTAGTCTCTGTTCACTTGTTCTGTGAAGATACTGGAAGCCATCAGGAGGATTTCTGGTAAATGCAGCTGGTTGCCTATAGCAGTGCTGCTGAAGCTGGAGTGACTCCCAGTGGTGCTGAAGCTGGAGTGTCTCCAAACAATACATAGAGACATCGCCCAGAAAATGGCAGAGCACTCTGCAATGGCAACTGGTACTGCCAGCAAGGATCCAGAATTCTGCTACTACTGTGTGACTGTGGAGAAGGGTGAGTTGGGCTTTGGTCCAACAATTCTGAGTCCTACAACAGCCATTTCTCCATGTGGGTGCTGAACGTGGCACTGCCTGAGACTTGTAATATTGCATTTAGTTGTGACTAAATCCATACAGCATGATGCAAAACTTGCAAATGGCATCAAAGGAAAATCTCTTAGAATATTTTAATTCAATATGGTGGACAGGAAAATTTCCATTCTCATGGAGGGAGGCAATTTCAATACCTCTCCTCAAACCAGGAAAGGACTGCATGTGTGCTGGTAGTTGCTGAAGTGTCATTTTAATGCGCTGTGTAGAAAAAAACCTTGGAGCAAATGGTCAGCCATCATCTGGTCTGAATGTTAAGAGACCAATCAGCTCCTTAGCTACTCTTGGTCCAGGAAATATAGCCTGACCCTGCTAGAGATGGCTATCCAGCAGGTTTTCCTACATAAACAGCATTGTATATGGACATTTTTTGACATCAGTAAAGCATATGACGATACTTGGAGGCACAATATTCTCAGTTAGCTTCACCATTTCATGCCCACATCTCCATATTCATTTGGTCCTTCGTATCAAATCACCTGTTCAGGTATGGGCCAAATTGGTGACAGTTTCAAGCTGGAGAATGGTGTTCCCCAGGGAAGTGTTCCATGTGTCACCCTCTTTATCATAGCCATAAACAGTATAACATCTAATGCAAGGAATCTTATGCAGTGGTCCTTATTTGTAATTGCAGTTTTCTGTTCCTCTACCGACACTCCAACAGCTACTCACAAATTACAACTTACAGTGAATTTGTTTTGTGTGTGTGTGTGTTTTAATTTTAGTCATTCTCATCATATCATCACATTTTTTATTTACCTGGCTTGCATATGGACAACACCATTCTACGTTGTAAAGGTTCAGTGAGATTTCTGGGCCTCATTTTTTTATTCCAAACTGTTGAGATTTTACACCTGAAGAACTTGATTGCCAGGACCCAGAAATCACTGAACACCTCATCTGAATGTGCCTTAGCCACAGATCTGGGGTGAGCAGATAGGGCATGTCTGCTTCAGTTTTATAGAGCCTTCGTGCAATAGTGACTGGGCTGTGGATCACAGTTTGTGGATCAGTGAGACCTCACTATCCACACTGATGGGATCAGGCTGGCCATGGGTGATAACAGAACAGCCACATCCACAGTCTCTCTGCTGAGGATGGGGAACAGCCACTCACTATCCATTGGCAACTTCTAATGGTATAAGATCCTTGCTGCTCCCAATTCACCAACATACCACACTGTTGCTCATTCATCTATGGAACACCTTTTCTCCTAATGTTCATAAGCAACAAGCAACAATGCCGTTTGGGATCCATGTCAAGCATATGCTGGAATAGCTTGGGGTGGACCAAGTATGCACCCAAATCGATTGTTGGGACCAACTACCACCCTGCTTATTGCAGAAACCCAGAGAAATTTTAGATTTAATGCAGTGCAGAAGAGGCTGTTCTTCTGAATCTGTTTCTAATACAATATTTTTGACTTTTTAAATGAGCACTACAACTGCACAGTTCTATTCACAGATGAGTCTAAGAGAAGGAGGTGTCTTTTGCCAGGTACCAGGGTACATGAGTTTAAGGAAAATAAATTGGCAGATATAGCAGCAAAGGGGGCATATTGTGATGATCCAAAGTTCAGTGCACTATCCCCCTATATGCTGTCAGCTCACTGTTGAGATGTAGAGTCATGTGTAGATAGGAAGAATAGTGGCTGGGAGTGACAGACAATAAGCTGTGTGTCAAGGTCTACAACTCATCCATGCGAATAGGATGATGTCCTTCTTACTTGTCCTTCTATAGGACACAAACATATAACACATGGGTTCTTGTTCTATTGGACACACACTATGACACCTGGCTTCTCGCTCTGGTGAGACAGTCCTCCAGTGTGTTGTGCTTGTGGCATATGGACCACAGTGCACCATATTTTAGCTGACAGTGTTCTATATTCATATGAGAAGGCAGAAGCTCATTTACTAACAGATTTACTCTCTGTTTTAACTGACAATCAGGTCAGTGTACTTTTAAGGTTTGTGACATGTCAGACGTGTTCCCTAAACTTTTAGGGAGAACTTTTTAATGTGTTCTCAGGGTGGCTGTTTCATCAATGTTTTTTGTTGGTGATCAGCCAATCACATTTCCATGTACGATTATTTTAGCTGTCTTCTTGTGATACTTGTGTTTAATTACCAGTATGTGACCATTTCATCTGCCTGTATGGTATCCTGAAAGCTGTGTAATGTGTAGGTGACTATGAGTGCGGTTGGAGATAGTGAGTATAGCTCTTTAGGATTTGCTCCTCTTTGTTTCATGAATATTTGAATCTCTTTAACCAAATTTTATCTACTAATTTTTGTAAAGGTGCTGATAAATGCACCAATGATGTCTATAAATCACAAACACAACAAAGTAAGGTGTACTGTGAGGAGTTTGGGTTATCTGAAGCCTCCAAGTTGTTACTGAGAATGGAGCCTCTTATACTGGTCAAAGTGTATCCTGTGATGATTATGTGAAAGAAGTTAAAAATTTGCGTTAGAATATGATCTGATGCCAGATCACAACGTGTCATTAGTGTTGTGTTACATTACAAATACATCACCTGCGCATGCCTGACAGACCATCTCAAACTTTCAACTTGTCAAAGGAATATCTTTGCCAAGAAACCTTGAATTTATACATTAACTGTGGTATGAAAGGCACGGATCTGAGTTCAAAATCAAGTCTGCAAAAAAGTTTCAACTTGTGCCATAGAGCCAACACAGCTTATAGAGTGCATTCCATAAGGAATGCGACCAATTTTTTTCTGATGCTACAGTACACCACAGTGCACAGTGTGTTGTAACTGGCTGGGCTAAGTGGAGGGGAGTGTTAGCTCAAAAAAAAAAAAAAAAAAAAAAAACAACGCTCTTTGTGTCATTCGGCTGCGAGCTGCTGGAGAGTCAGGACGTGCGTTTCTGTCAACCCCATTTTGAGTTTATGTAACACGGCACAATGGATCATTCTGTCGAGCAACGGTACGCTATCAAATTTTGCGTTAAACTTGGGAAGTCTGCCACCGAAACGTTTCCATTACTTCAGCATGCCTTTGGGACTGGTTGCTTGTCCAAATCACAAGTTTTCTGATGGCACAAGTCGTCCATGGAGGGCCAAGAGGAGATCACCGACAAACCTCGCAGAAGACAGCTATCACCCGCACGAGTCGACTAAAATGTGACGCATGTGCGCGATTGTTTGAACTCTGACAGAGGGCTGAGCCTTCAATTGGTTGCACAAACTCTAAACATGTCAAAAACAACAATTTTCCGCATTGTGACCAAAGATTTGAACATGAGAAAGGTGTGTGCCAAAGTTATCCCAAAAGTATTGACCAACAAACACAAGCACATATGAGTGATTCAGTGCTGAGAAATGTTGGAAATGTGTGAAAATGATCCTCATTTTCTAAACTTAGTTATCACTGGTGATGAGTCATGGATTTTTGAGTATGACCCTGAGACAAAAAGGCAGAGTTCAAAGTGGCACACCCCATCGTCGCCCCATACCAAGAAGGCATGCATGAGCAACTCCAGGATCAAAACCATGCTCTTTATCTTCTTTGACATCAGAGGCATTGTCCACCACAAAATTGTACCTACCAGGACTACAGTGGACTCAGCTTTCTACTTGGAAGTGCTCAAAAGACTGAAAAGGAGGGTCTTGTGCTGCCGAAGCGACATGAAGGACATGTGAAAAGTTCACCACGACAACGCAGTGAGTCACAGTGCCTTCATTGTCAATGACTTCCTGGCCAGGACCAAGACCCCATTGGTTCCCCAGCCTCCCTACAGTCCTGGCCTGTCTCCCGCTGAGATTTTTTTGTTTCCTTGGTTAAAAGGAGTCATGAAAAGAAAACATTGGGACACTATTGAAAGCATCCAGGCACATGTTACATCAGCTCTAAAGGACATTCTGGAAAAGGCATTCCAGGATGCCTTCCAGGCATAGAAACACTGCCTCCAGAAGTATATTGATGCAAGACAGTGCTATTTTGAAAATTTTTTATTATCTGTATGTATATATTCAGTAAATGATTTTTTATGAATTTGGTCGCATTACTTATGGAACGCACCTTGTATAATCCATTGAGAGTAAGAGCAATACTTTTGCTGCAGCAGAATTTCTTCCTGTGTTGTACCTGAATCTTCTTGTCTTTCTAAATACAATGTGAAATAATTATTTAATTGGACAGATAAAAAATCTACTCACCAAGCAGCGGCAGAACACACGCATAGAAGATGGTTGTAATTGGCAAGCTTTTGGAACCAGTGGCTCCTTCTTCAGGCAGAAGGGTTGAAGGGGAAGGAAGAGGGGTGAAGGAAAAGGACTGGAGAGGTCTAGGAAAAGGGGTAGACTTCAGGAAAGTCACCCAGAACTGAGGGTTAGGGGAGACTACCCGTATGGGACGAGAAGGAAAGGAATCAATAAGTGAGTATTTTCATTGTTATAGTAACTCACGTGAAATAAAGTGTCTCAATAAATTGTCTCAATCTGTTGATCATGGGTAATGTTAGAAATGAATGTTCAGATGGGTATATGAGAAGAAGAAGTAAAAAATCAAAGGAAGAGTGTTACAGAAGAAACTGTTGTGATGCTGGAAGTGGCTTGGGTTGGTATAAGAGGTCCCAAGAGAGAGAGAAAGCTAGGGGTCACAAAGGAAAGATGAATAATACAAGTTATCTGTTTGAAGAAGTGTAAGCCTGCATCTTCAGAGCTTTATGACATAAAAAATGGATCTGAATGAATTGGTGATTATTGTTCCCAGTGTTTTGCTTTATGTAGTGTTGTGTCACTGGGTTTATCTTCCTCGATAAATTGGCAGCTAAAGGAGTACCAGCAGTAACAGAGAAATATGTGATGGTGGTATTTGGTTTAGTATTAAGAGCTGGTTTGGTGCAAGTCCACAACTGTGTTTTAGTGATTAGATCTGCCAATACAGACATGGAAATTCCTGATTCATTTTCCAGTGATAACATTCTCCTTGAGGTGAATAGGGTGCAGTCATATTCATGATGTTATCTGAAAAGCTTATTAGAAGGCAGACAGCACCATTATATGATAATGGATCACACACAGAGAGGACTCATGGACCCTACCTGATCATCTCCAATCTGCAAGAATCTTTTACAGATGTTCTTTCTAGAATAAATGAGATGTGTAAAATCTGAGCTCAAAATGTAAAGATTTCATTGTTTTATGAGGCTTTCAATAGGGGTTGTAAAGTGTTATGTGGGCTCTATTACAGTTTAGGCCAAATATCAGTCAACTTTAAACAGAAACTAGATGTAATAAAAAAATGGGCTCAGGTGTACAATTTTTTATGTTAAAATTTCAAGGTTGTGTCATTCATCACTACCACTGATATTATTACCACCATTTTCAAGCTACACGAGATCAAAGTAGGGACAAAGTCAAATGTGACAATTTTGTGATTGCAGTAATTTTTGCACTAGCAAAATTTATTTAATTCAGGCACGTAGCTATTCCCATACTGCTATAATGTTGAACAATCAGTCTCTCTTTCTCACCCCATCTGGTAACTCTCCCATGATCCGGGGTTCTGGGTGACTTCACCAAACTCTCTCCATTTCCTAAACCTCACCAGTCCTTTTCCTTCATTCTGATTCCTTCTTCAACCCTTCTGCCACAAGGAGCCACTGGCTCTGAAAGCCTGCAAATTTAAATACATTTATGTGTGTGTTCTCCTGCCATCATTTGGTGAGTAGATTTTCTATCTACCCAATTGTATCATATTTCCTAAAATTGATTATTTTTGTCAGTGAAATAATCAAGTATTTCAATGAAAGCCTTTAAATGTAAGTGCTTCAAAGAGTGCAATGATGGAATTTAACACCAGGAAGCACATGGAATTTGATATGAAATTATTCATACAAAATAACATTGTAGGATAGGAATCACACTGCAGGACAACCTCAAGTGGGACATGCATATAGATTCCTTGGCTTGTAAACTATCTCAAAACAATTGCCACAAACATGATTAGCAAATATGCAAGGATTTGTATTTACTAAAACATGCTTATCATTCATTATTTCATCAAATCTAAGCTATCTGTCGGAAATCTGGGGTGCGATAACACAAACTACCCTAAGCACATTATTAACATTACAGAAACATTCTATCAGTATTATTTGCGGTGCCAACCAGAACCAGAGAATTATTTCAGATGCTATTGTTCTAAATAGCAACACAAGGAAACTTGGTAATAAAACAGTTATGGTATTTAAGGTCATGGAGTAATAACAACAAAAATACACAAAAACATTTGGAGGTTTGTGTATGGCCTTATAAAGACACCCTCCCTGTCTGCTGTCACTGGAGTCATGCTGTGCGCATTCGGCAGAACAGGTGATTTGTCAGTGAAGGGCTGCTGCTGGCAGCTACCTTGGGTAGCTGTGGGTGTGCCATCTGCACTGCGCTTCTGGTAGTAGATCCACACACGTCTGCTGTGGATGACAGGTGTAGTAACCAGGGGGTCATTATGTGTGATGGTGTAACTGCAGACATCCAGGGTATCAGTGGTGGTGTCAGGAGCATCACTCAGAGGCATGAGAAGTTCCTGATCCGCTTAGACTGGCAAGTACAGACAAATGTGATTGGGACAATAACACCCACGCCATCACAGATCCCAGGATAGCCAGTGGACACGACCAGTGACAAGGGGGCAGAAGCCATCTGTATGTTAGAATCCACGGTGAGGGACATCAGCATCGGCAGTATCCCTGCTGACGCACGGCACCAGGTCAGTGCAGTGTAAAGAGTCAGCACTGGCTGCAGGAAGCAAATCTGCTGTTGATGCTGATGAAACCCTGACCTCTGGGATAGGTGGGCAAGGTCAAGACTACCTATCCCCAAGAGCAGCCAGGACCAACAAAGAATGAAGTGATGCACCCATGGTCTGAGGAGGGGGCCAGGCACTCATCCTGGGATGCAACTGATTCTGGTAGCACACTACAAATCAGCCTTTGATGTGAGCCATGAAGACACAGGGACTACACCAGCCGTGGATGATGAACAGAATCCAGTGAGAGCACTGTCTGAAACTCTGGGCCCAGACTGGCATGCTGGGCGCAAATGATGGACAAAACCAGCGCAGGTTAGAGCTGCCTACCTGGCAGCAAGAGGGTGAGCAGCATCTGCATCTGACAGCCATATGGGAGGCTGGTGGGACTTTTGGCTCCAATTAGCTTTTGTAAGAGCTTAAAAAAATGAGAGAGCCTCCTCAACCTGAAAATCTTCTATGTGCATGTGCATCTGCATCTGCATCTTAAATGTTTGAACAAAGCTCTCAGTCTTGCGGTTAGACTGCAGGTGAAAGGGAGGCACAGTGATGTGACAAACGCCACTGGTGCACAAAACTTCTTGTAAGATTGTGCCATGAATTGAGGACTGTTGTCTGAAACCAGAGTGAAAGGCAAGCCTTTTGTGGAGAATATCTTCAAAGGGACCATGACAGTTGCATCTTCTATCACAGACCGACAACAAACAACATAAGGAAACAATGGCTGATAATGAGAAAGTGTCTAAAAAAGGACCAGTGAAATCAATGCGGACTCTTTCCCAATGCTGTGTAGGGGTCAGTCATGTGAAAAAATAAGATTTGGCACTGCCTGCTGACCCAAATACTTGTGGCAAGCCATGAAAATATGTTCCATCTCCCAATCGATGCATGCCAAAACAGATTAAGGTGCGCTAACAGTTTTGTGAGAGAGATTCCCAAGTGACCCTGATGTAATAAGTGAAGGGAGTAAACTTTCATTAACAGGAAACTAATGCCACCCAAGAGAGAGGCAATGACGCACTGGGGGCCGAACCGTGCAATAACTCTGGGTTCGACTTGGGGCTGCAGTGGGGTGGGTGGACTGCTGTGGCCTGTTGCGGACCACTGAGGGCTACAGTGGGACAAAGCCTCTTCGCTGTTTCTAGGCCCCCAGTTCAATACACAACCTCAAACTTAAGCCATTGATATTGATAAAGGCCGAAAGGCATGCTAACCACAAGCAACTGTTTTGAAGCCTCATCCACTAGAACATATAGGTTTGCTTTGGCCAAGTCAATTTTCGAAAAGAATTGGCCCCCACCCCAATTGTGAGCAACTACTCCGGGCAGGGTAGGGAATACATGCCTACGACTGCCTTAATAGTGACCTTGAAGTTGCGACAGAGATGGAGTTGATCGGCCGGCTTTTTTACAATCGCTGAAGGTGTAACCCATTTGGAAATTGGTTGAATCGCTCCCAATGATATTAACTGATATAGGCTCCATCTTCACTTGGTCACTTAAAGCTGCTGGCACCAGCTGCGTCTGAAAAAAAGCAAGAGTGAAGGGTTTGAGGGTGATGGGTGCTGTGAAATTGTTTGTACAACATAAAACTGGAGCAAAAAGATCCAAAAACTCAGAACACAAGGAATCCAGTGAGTGATAAGGCACTTGATCTAACAGCAGATGCACCAAATCCATAATAGATAACCCAAAAATGACAAAGGCCTCTAACCCAAGCGAATTTTCACTATACACATCATTAACCACCAAGTACAGAGCGGAATGGAAAACTGATTTGTCAACTATGCTGGCCATGAACTGCCACACCGACAGTGGGGATCCGAACCTGGTGTACATCTGGGAGTTGAATAGAGTTACGGTGGCTCCTGTGCCGACTTGCAGAAGTGACAACTGATCCATCACCCGCATTTCCATGAAAAGTGTGTTCCGGCCTTCAGACAATGGCAAACGTAACTATGAAATGGTATGAATATCGACATCCATTGATTCCTGCAGTGACTTTTGAGGCATAGAGACTTGCGTAGTGCCACTATGTGACTTTTTTTTAACTGGCAAAAAGCCTACCACTTGGGCCAGGCTACATATTCACACTGCACAAAACAAGAGATGCTAAAAGGAAGTGGCGTTCGCTATCCCTACTGCTGACAATGTGTCTGTCTGCATTGGTCAAATTAGATTGTTTGTATTGTGGCTATCTCCTCTTCCCCCAGTGTTGGTGTGCTCCCAGCACACCAATGTTCTGTGCACCAGAGCTGCATGCTGTCAACAACTGCGACGTCACTCCAAGCCTCCAATTGGTGGCCCGTGGTGCAGGAGACCTGGAATCCCTGTGCTGTATTCAAAACCTCTTCTACAGTAGTGCTCTCAAACTGAAGGGCATGTTGACACACCTTATCTGGAACTAAGGGAATGATTGCTTCACGGACCATGGTGTCCGCATAATACTCCTGAGCCTTGGCTGTGATGAACCAACACTTACAACTTAGGCTGTGAAGCTTGGCTGCCTGAGCTCGATACGATTACTGCAGCTGTTTGCGACACTGGTAGAATTCAGCATGTGCAGCTACCACGTGTGTATGCTTGTAATGGTAAGAGGGCAACAAACAACACATATCATCAAGAGAAAGTGACACTGCTCTTGCAGAGAAGCTAAGTGGCACAGTAAGTGATACATATGAGGGGGTATAAACATGGAAAAGCCTTACAGGCCTCCCATGCCAACCACCCACGATGTCATGAAATGTTGGTGAAGCCACCTCCAGTAAGCAGATTCATTATTTGGGAGGGGGGGAGGGGGGGTAATGGTGATGGGTGAACAACCAGCAGTGCCAGGGTCAGTGTAGCCAACAACCATTCCAACAAAGCTGTGTTTTTCAACTGTTGTTGCAGGATTAATTGGAGTAGCCTCTGTCAAAGAGCTGAATGGCATAAAAATCAAAGGATTGAAAACACAAAAATCTCATCCTGTTGCCACTTATGTTTTAACTAGGAACACAAGGAAACACATGGTCATAAAACAGGTATGGTTTATTAGGGTACAGAGCAACAACAACAAAAATACACTGGATATAGTTACAAATAACAAATATGTTTCACAACCAGGAGCCCAGAGCCCCATGTATGGTCTCATATGGACACTGTCCTTATCTGCTGTTGCTGGAGTCATGTTGCACACACACAGTAGAACAGGTGACTGATCGATGACTGCGCTGGCCCTGGAGAGTTGTGGGTGCACCATTTTAATGTTGGAGTGCACTGTGCTTGCTGGAGTCCTGGCTCTTGTCCACTGTGGGAAACAGACATAGTAATTGGTGGGTTACTACAATTGTTTCAAACATTAGGTGTTTGTATATATGTTAAAAGTACTATTGCTTGTGAAGACAATGTATCCAAACTTAAACCGTGACTTGCACCAGCATAATGCAAGACAAAAATTGAGATACCAGAACAGCATTATATGAAAAAAAAGATGTCTTTATGCTGTTGCTGAAGCTAGCCAGTGCCCTACCAAAATGTCTCTCAGCCCTTCTCACTAGCAAATTAAAAGGCCAACTAAAAAGTATTTTAATTGGAAATCCATTGTTTTCCTAGATGAGTTCTTTAATTTTATGAAAAATGCTTTGAAGATATGTCTGACTCATAGTATGTGGTGATTCACAAGTGACCTAATGATCATAATCTTTTTCAATGCTGTTATTTGCATATTAACAAATGTAAAGTGCATGAAAATGTTAAACTGTTATTAAACACAGCTCTGTAGTTTATAAAACTTTATAAACTGACATATTCGGAAGAATAATCTGTACAGTTCTCTGAAACAGTATTATTTTCAGGGGCTGTGTTTGATTACTCGATGCTGAATAAATATGATCATTATTAAAACTGATAGTTTTTGGTGTAGTATGAGGGTAATCCCAAAAGTAAGGTCTCCTATTTTTTTTTTATAAGTACAGAACTAGTTTGTGTGGCAGTTGGCCACACTGTTATGAAGAGTGCTTCACGCGCTGTGTGTAAACATGCGCACACTGCACCAAGGTGCTCAGTCTTGGCTTGCCAGCCATTGAGAATGGAGCTCCCATTGGATGTTACCACCAAGTGTGAATTGTGTGCAGTTATTCGGTTTTTGAACGCAAAGGGCACTGCACTGATTAAAATCCATCGTCAATTGACGGAAGTGTATGGTGACTCGTGCATGGATGTCAAAAATGTTTGCAAATGGTGTAGAGAGTTTGCAGCTGGTTAGACCGAAATTCACGACAAACAAAGGAGTGGGAGACCATCAATTTCTGAGGAGACAGTGTTGAAGGTCGAGCAAAGCATGCGTGAAGATCGGTGGATCACCCTGGATGATCTCTGCATGTTGGTTCCTGAGGTTTCCCAAAGCACCGCTCACAGAATTTTAATGGAAACATTGAAACACCGGAAGGTGTCCGCAAGATGGGTGCCACGCATGCTGACTGAGGACCACATGCAGCAACAAGTTGATGCTTCCCGTGCATTTCTTCACCACCTTGCAGCTGAACAGGACAACTTTCTGGACTCAATTTTCACGGGTGATGACAGCTGGGCATACCACTTTACACCTGAGATCGAACAACAATCATGCCAGTGGCGGCATCCTTCTTTGACAAAGCCATGGAAATTCAAACAAATGCAGTCTGCCAGTAAAGCCATGACAATCGTTTTTTGGGATCGGAAAGGAGTATTGTTGGTTGACTTTATGCCCACTGGGACCACAGTTAACACTGACAGGTACTGTGAGACTCTGAAAAAACTCAAACGGTCAATTCAGAACCGGAGAAGAGGAATGTTGAGCAAGGGCGTACACATTCTCCATGACAACACTCGCCCACACATCACTCAGCAAACCGTTGCTCTCCTGCAACAGTTTCAGTGGAACATAATATCCCACCCACCCTATAGTTCTGACTTGGCACCCAGTGACTATCACCTGTTCCCTAGGTGAAAAGAACATTTGGCCGGAAATAGATTCAGCTTCGATGATGAGGTGAAAGAAGAGGTTCATAACTTTCTGAACAGCATGGCGGCGAGCTGGTATGATACGGGCATACAAAAATTGCCACAGCGTCTACAAAAATGCATTGACAGAAATGGTGATTATGTTGAAAAATAGCCAAATGTTCAAGCTGTAAACTGATGTAAACCATTGTAGAAGTAAACAGGTCTATGTACTTATAAAAAAATAGGAGATGCTTTTGGCTTCCAGCCAAAGACTGATTTCAGGCATCTTTTGTCTCTAGTCTATCTCATGCAAGTCTCTTCATCTCTAAATAACTACCATAACTTACATTCATGTAATCCTGCTTGTTGTTTTCAAGCTTTGGTCTCCCAGTTTTTACTCAATTAACTTATGTCCATTAACAAAATGCCTATTCCTTTTTATATTAGAGTATGACCTACCAACCTACTCCTTTTTTAAATGCTTTCTTCCGTAAAGCTCTGTTCTCCCCTGTTTGATGCAGCACCTCTTCATTGGTTATCTGATCTGTCCATCTATTCTTCAGCATTCAACTGTAATACTACATTTCACAAACTTGTATTCTCTTCTTGCCTGTACTACTGTACTATCTTATCATCCACATGTTACTTACATATAATGTTTCTAGAATTTACGCAGAAATTCTCGAAACACTACAAAGTGGAGCAGTGGAAGTTAGGCTGGGAGAAAGGGGGTGTGGGGATTGAGAGAACACACGATATCCTGGAGGGACAGTTCTTATCTGTGTAGTGCACACAATCTGGTGTACTGAGGGAGGATCTAGATTGTGTGACTCGTCTATTGATTTCACTGGTGCTCTGTTGTGCAAAAAGTGCAGAAAATAGGTGATCAAGTAAGCAGTTAGCCACAATTTGATGGCGACAGTTCACTGGGGTAGGTGGCTGGTTAGCTGTCATTCCCATATAGAATACAGCACAGTAATTGCAGCACATCTGGTATATAGTGTAGTTACTTTGACCTGTGGAAAATCCAGGATGGAATGTAACAATATTGTCGTATACTTCCTCCCACCACCACCTACTCCAGTCCGGTCACAAACATCACCTATACTATCAAAGGCAGGGCTGCCTGTGAAATCAGTCGTGATCTTCAAGCTAAGTTGCAACCACTGTGCTGCCTTCTATGTGGGCATGACAATCAACAAGCTGTCTATCCGCATTAATGGCCAAGTGAACCACCTTGTTGCTGAGCACACTGCCAAACATAACATCCTTCATTTCAGCGACTGCTTCACAGCATGTGACATATGGATCCTTCCCACCAACACCAGATTTTCCGAATTGCACAGGTGGGAACTTTCCCTGCAATATATCCCATGTTACTGTAATACTCCTGGCCTCAACCTTTGTTAGTCATTGTCCTCTCACATCCAGCACCTTCTCTGTTCCCATTCCAGTACTACACAGCCCTCATTCCTCCATTGCACCCAGTCTTTTTACTTCTCTCCTTTCCTGCTATCGCCTGCCCTCTCCCCACCTCTCTGCTCCCTCCGTCTAACCTCCCAACTGCTTTTATAACTCTTTTATATGTCATGAAATGTCAATTACATTACATTTTTCACATATTGTGTATTAATTAAATAACTTGATGGTTTTTTTCAGGTATCTATGTCTGTCCTTGCTATTATTATCCAATCCGATGTGGTGGAGGTGGTCGTGAATCTTTTGTTGTAGCAGTTGATCTCAAAAGTGGCACAGAAAATGCTGATCATTGGATCAAAAGAGGCACTGCTTTACTTCTCAGCCTTGCCAATTAGGTGAACTTTTTGTACACCTCATTCCATGCCTCAAGGTTTTTGTTGAATCTGAGCACTTGACGATATGTTCCAGAATTACTTTATAAGCCCATGAATGTATATAAAATATTAAGTAAGTTGTAACTGTAGTGATAAGTGCAGACATATCTATTTAGTATTCTTCTGATACTCATTGGCACCCTTTTGTAATTACCTAAAATGTTTATTTGGTAATCATTGTGATACCAATTTTGTGTTATTAAAATGTGAAATTTTATAATAAACATTTTTAAAAATTTGTGTACCATTCTAGTAGTATTGACACACAACTGAAAACTCTAAAACTCAGAAATGTCATGGGACTCAGCTGTGTTCTTGTTATGTTGCACATTCAGCAGCATCAAATTCACAAAGATGTTCAAGCTCCTACCAGATTGAGATATTGATGAGGACAGCATAGACCATATTCCTGTAGGGCAAGGCTTTCTGGATGCAACACATGCCAACAGAAACAGCTGCAATGGCAGAACCTCTGGTGTATAAGCAGCCAATAAAGTTAGTGGAGTGGCATGCTAAGTCCAGTTTACCATGTTCTATGAAGGCATCCATTATGCCATAAACAGTTTGCCAATGATGAGCCTGTTTACATTTTGCTATTATGCTTGGCTACTGACTGGACTGTTTAGTTTGCAGTTACTTTGACGGAGCAAGGTGGCGCAGTGGTTAGCGCACTGGACTCACATTCGGGAGGATGACGATTCAATCCTGCATCCGGCCATCCTGATTTAGGATTTCCGTGATTTCCCTAAATCACTCCAGGCAAATACCGGGATGGTTCCTTTGAAAGGGCATGGCTGACTTCCTTCCCCATCCTTCCCTAATCTGATGACCTCGCTGTTTGATCTCTTCTCCCAAACAACCCAACCCAGTTACTTTGGCTTCAATTATTGGTTGTGAGTCTGCTCACAAATAGTGTGGTAATTTTTCTCACCCTTGACAACAGTGTAGGAACTGGACTTGTGACTGGAGTGAAGGTGCTCTGAGTGGTCACTCTTGTAAACAAGCTGTCAGTAATATTCCCTGCACTATACTAAATCTGCCATGTTTATGCAGAATATGTATGTGAATTGACTACACCCTTTACCACAGTTTACAGCAGATTCCTTGAGAAGATAATAAAATGAGTGGAAAAGAGCACAGGTCATATCCATCAACAAAAAAAGGCAGCAAAACTCAATGATAAAGCTATCAGGATATCACTTACTTGTGTTTTTGTAAAATCCTAGATGATACAATGGTTCACCTAGAGCAAAATGAACTCCAAGAGATAGCAGATTTAGAACTTCCACCCTCCACTCAGAATCAAGTTTTAAGCCTGTCATCATTTCAGGCATGTGTCTAACACTGTTTTAGTGTGACCAATGGTGCATTAAAGGTCAGTGGCAGGGGGGGGGGGGGGGGGGCAGAGGGCGCAGTCACTTACTCCAAGAGTTAAAACTAAATTAAAATCAAATGTAGGATGGAAGCAACAATCTGGAGGGGCTGGGGAAGGGGAAGGGATAGTAGTGCACAGGTGGGGAAAGAAACGAATACTGTCTGGTGGAGTGTGCAGGGACTAGACTCCAACAGGCACAGTGTCAGGAGGTTGTGGGGCAGAGAGGTGGGGGAAAAAGAACAAAAAATGAGAGGAGAGGGGAAAGACAGGTGGATGCATTGGAAGAGGGCTGTAGATAAACAGAGTGGGAGACGAGAATGGGGAAGAGATGATAGGACATAGGGGGTGGAAACTGTTGGCTGGAGGGATTGGGGACAGTAGGTTGAGGCCAAGTTAATTACAAGAGTGGAGAATGTGTTGTAAGGATAACTCCCATCTGCACAGTTCAGAAAAGCTGGTGATGGAGGGAAGGATGCAGATGGCTCGAGTAGTCAAGCAGCTATTGAAATCAATTGTGTTATGTTCAGCTGCATGTTGTTCCACAGGGTGGTCTACTTTGCTCTTGTCCACAGTTTGGTGGTGGCTGTTCATCCTGGTGGACAGCTGGTTGGTAGTCATACCAATATAAAAAGCTGTGCAATGATTGCAGCAGATCTGGGGCCATACAACACATTTTCTGCTCCCGTACTTATCCCGGCCTCAACTTATAGTAACACAATGTCCCTCCACCCTCCACCCAACAGTTTTCGCCCCTGCTGTCCATCATCTCCTTGACATTCTCATCTCCCACCCTGTTTATTTGCAGCTCTCTGCCAATACATCTGCCCATCTTTCTTCGCTCCTCTCCTTTTTTTCCCCACCGCCCTACTCCACAACCTCCTGATACTACACCTGTTGGCAGTCTAGTCTCTTCACATTCTATCAGACAGCATTCGTCTCCCCCCACCTGAACGCCACTATCCCTTGCCCTTCCCTACTTTCTCCAAATTGCTGCTTGCATTCCACCCCCAAGAACCAGCCACTAAAGAGTGTCCCCTTCATCACCAAGTTACATCCCAGACTGGAGCAACTGAACCACATCCTTTGCCAGGGCATTGAGTACCTATCACTACGCCCTGAAATGAGGGACGTCTTGCCCGGCATACTTCCCACCCCTCCTAAAGTGGTATTCTATTACCCACCCAATCTCCGCAACATCCTAGTCCATTGCTGTGCCACTCCCAATCCCAACCCCTTGCCACAAGGATCATATCCCTGTGGGAGACCCAGGTGCAAAACCTGCCTAATCCAGACAGCCAGCACTTCCTATTCCACCTGTGGAGGCAGCCATGTCATTTACCAGCTCTGCTGCAATCATTGCACAGCTTTTAACATTGGAATGACCACCAACCAACTGTTTACCAGGATGAACGGCCACCGCCAGGACCAAAGTAGACTACCCTGCAGTGCAAGATGCAGCTGAACATAACACACTCAATTTCAATGATTGCTTCACTACCTGAGCCATCTGCATCCTTCCCTCCACCACCAGCTATTTTGAACTGCGCAGATGGAAATTATCTTCACAGCTCATTCTCCACTCCCATAATTATCCTGGCCTCAACCTCAGTGACATACTATCCCCACACCCTCCAACCAACAATTTCCACCCCCTACGTCCAATCATCTCCTCCCCATTCTCGTCTCCCACCCTATTTATTTGCAGCCCTCTGCCAATGCATCCACCCAACTTTCCCCGCTTCTCTCATTTTCGTTCCTTTTTTCCCCACCTTCCTGCTCCATAAACTCCTGACACTGTCTGTTGGAGTCTAGTCCCTGCACACTCCACCAGACAGTGTTCGTCTCTCTCCCCACCCATACATTGTTATCGCTTCCGCTTCCCCTTCCCCTTCCCCATCCCCTCCAGATTGCTGCTTGCATCCCACATGATAGTTGCATTCTGGCCCGAGATGCTAGAGTCGGCAGTCGTGCGTGCATGTAGTGTGGTGTGCTTGCTTGTGCGTGCGTGTGTGTGTGTGGATGTGTGTGTGAGACGTGTCTTCTTTATGGTAAGTAACGATCTATCTTTTCCTACATTGTTGATATTCCTACCTGGAGTTTCCACTGTTTGACTATTTAGAGTCTTGGTCAGTGGATTTAGTCATTTAATTCAGTATTCCCCAAGCTATCTTACTTTGTGAGCTTGAGAGAATGTACGACCTGTACCAGTGATTTGTGCTACTCCTCCTGTTCAAATTGTGAACACTAGATATTAGCAGGGCTTCCTGAACTGCCACAGCAGCATGCTTTAAATTATAATTTTCAAAATACAAGTGTGTGTGTGTGTGTGTGTGTGTGTGTGTGTGTGTACAGGGTGGAGAAAAATTGTCACGAAATTTTAACCCTGGACAGCTGATGTCAGTAGGAACCAAAATTACTAATGTTGTGTAGGTCGACAATGCACCATTTTTAAACTATGGAAACTTGGTGCCAAGCACTCTGATTAGCCGTGGGATTTGCCTGTTGCTGTTTGCCGATTGACAGGGTGCGCTATGGTTGTTGGCACACATACAAATGTCCATCGCCCCGTCACTGCCCCAATGTGGTATGTACATGTGTCGAATAGGTCTTGCTGTTTATCTCTATCTCACGTCAGAGGCATTCACATGTAAGCTTCGCTTCGGAGCACACACGTCACCTGTGATTTAGTCATACAGTAAGCATGATGGCACAGTATTCATTTGAAGAACAACGAGATATGGTTTTTGTTTATGGACCAGCCAAAGGTAATGTGCATGAAGCTCGAGGGTTGTATGAGGAACAGTATGCAGTAACATGACACTAACACCCACAACCATTTGTAGCAGTTCACCAGTGACTTGGCGAAACAGGTTTGTTAGCAGGATATCGTGGTGATGCTGGAAGACATCGAACACGACAGGATGCTGCATTTGAAGAGAATGTTCTCAGGCGCTTTGAGGAACCACCTAAGACAAGTACTCGAGCAATCAAGGCAATGCCATGCATCTTTGAAAGAGTTCAGTAAAACACTGTTCGACGTTACCAAGCTTGTGTCGCATCAAAGGGTGGCAAGTTTGAGCACCTGCTATAAGTAAACAATGTCTTACCTACAAAAAAAGCCCTTTCCATGGCCAAAACAATTGGTAAAAGACTTTCTGTGCCCAAACTTAACAGCTGTTGATGGGTTTGTTCACAATACATCTTATGAAACTACAATGGATGTGTCAGGACCCCGGCGGATTCACTCCCTGGCACCCAGAGTGGAAGGTTGGCGCTCTACCACCGAGTGTGTGGCTGCCTTGGATACATCGCGATCCCTGGCAGGCAAAGCATTTCCGGTCATGCGTTGTCCAGAACATCCGGCAACAGGGCAATCCTGTGGCCAATCGGAGTGCGTGGCACCAGGTTTCCATAGTTTAAAAATTCTGTGTTGTTGACCTACACAACATTAGTAATTTTGGTTCGTACTGGCATCAGCTATCCAGGGCTAAAATTTCGTGACATAATTTTTCTCCATCCTGCATATATATAAACTGGCAAAAATATAACTGTTCAACAAATTAAGAACTACAGTTTTAAAAGTATTTCATTCTAATTTCAGTTTATTTGATTTTAATTTGCTTACCAACTCTATCTTAACAAAAGGCTTATGAGCTTGTTGTTTTGTGTTAACAATTATATAGAAGAAGTTACTCAGAAAAAGGTTGTGAATGCTACACATTCAAGAAATTTAAATCATTTTTGTCTAAAATAAAACACATTTTTGAAATGGTTTATTATTTTTAAGTACCAGAATAGTAGTTTTTGAAGGTTTTTCTCCCTACCTTTCAAGGAGAGGACCCAGAGGTCTTCTTGCCCTTCTAGTCAACCGCTCCCACCCACAAAACTTTATTAATCCACCCCTCAGTATGGCCCCTTTTACAAGGAACAACTTCATCAAGTATTGGATCACCCGAATTCCATTCATGAGAACACCCAGTTTACCATGGAGCTATAAAAGGATGGATGCTGCCCTCTCTTGTGTGCCTTGGATCATTGTAAACTAATGGGACATGGTGTCTTTCACATGCTGACACTTATCTGTATCTGTGAGCTGACGGCTGTCAACATACTGCACTAACCTGTGGTGTCCTGAGTGCATTTGTACTCAGGGCACATATGATTGCTGATAACGTCCACCTACAGGAAGAGCTCAAAACAGTTTTGGAGATAATGGCTATTCGCAAAGGAAAATCTGCAAGTCTTTGATATTCAAACTGGGGTTGAGCGTCCCACCTCAAGAAGCTAAAGAGAAAGAGTTCAAGTCGATAACCTTCCTAACGCTCTCACAGAATCTTTCTTCTAAAATAGGCTAAATGGTCTCCCAATGTAAAGTCATGGTTATTTTTCTGCCAGCTCCAAAGTTAGCCACTCTCATTGCAACTGTGAAGGATCCATTGTCGTTTTGGCCTTGCGACTGCGGAACAGAAAGAATGATGTGAAGCCTGTAATGCCTTGCTTTGCTGTGTTGTATGTGAATGTCATAATGGCCAGTATTGTATCTCAATCCCTCTGTTTGAAATCAATGTACAGTCTTAGACATAAAAACTGACCGCCGGCCGGCCGCCACAGAGACTAAGTCCGAGTCGTTTACTTAAGGTGGCCAATAAAACTGACCGCCCCTGACAACTCCAAGTCCGGCCACCTGCACAATCTGGCAACACTGTAATATGCGGAAGTGTTAGGAGGAGGTGTTGTCTACTTCCGAGTTGATATGGATGGAGTGAGCCCGTGGTCTTGCGGTAATCGTCGTGCATTCTAAACATACAGTCGCATGTTCGCGTCCAACTGTTTTTTTTTTTTTTTTAACACATTTCGGTCTAAAGTTATGAGTCTGATTGAACATCTAAGACAATTCGCTTAACATTCTACCCACCCGTAATAACAAGTATTCCAGAAACAATTCCGCAGGACAGCTCGTGGCTGCGTCGCGATCATAACAGCTTACGCTCCAGCGTTTCCTCGCCCTGCAGCGGCTACCGGCCACCGGCCAGACGCCACCCGCCGCCTGAAATCCGGCGCCGCACATGTGAAGGCGGCGCCACGCTGTCAGTGTATGTATCAATGCCATATTCGAATCTGAAGTTCTAGTTATCATCTTGCAGTTAAGCATTGGATTTTGCATGCTTGAAAATCATGAACTACAGTTAAGCATTGAAAAAGTGAGTCGCAAGTGGAAAAAGGTGTAACATCTGCAACACAACGTTTACTTCTGGTATAGCAGAGGGGTGAATGTAGAGGAGGTAGCTAGAAAGATTTGAACTGTGCGTGGAGCGGGTGCTTTTGGGAAAAATACGCCAGAAAAAGATATTCTTGTTTCAACAAAGACCGTTCTGGCATGAATGATTTTCCACATTAAGGAAGTCTCAACTACTGATATATGTGCCACTTTACCATTTTACCATCATGCGACATTTGCATTCAACAGGCAAAGTTCAGAAGTGTGGTGTAGCAGTACTGCATGCTCTAATTCGAAACAACAAAAATCAACGGAGTGACTATTATTGAACGTCATTAGGTCGCTCATTGAGCATTCCTTTGCAGTACTGTTACGGGTGACGTGTTATGATGCCTTTATCGCTGACTTCCTAAGAAGAAATGAAAGGCTGAGCCCCACCGAAAGACGTAGACTAGAGCAAAGCGTAGTGTGAACATAATATTTTACATTTTTTATAGCTCCATAAGTGTGTTTGGACTACGAATTCTGCCCCAAGGAGTGTGTGCAACACAGCTGGAATTTGTTGTCAACAACTGAGACACCTTTCGGTCGCAATGTAAGAAAGTCGAGCAACAAAACTACATCACCTGTGCTACTGCATGATAACTCACTCTGTTGATCTGAAGCCGGCCGAAGTGGCCGTGCGGTTAAAGGCGCTGCAGTCTGGAACCGCAAGACCGCTACGGTCGCAGGTTCGAATCTTGCCTCGGGCATGGATGTTTGTGATGTCCTTAGGTTAGTTAGGTTTAACTAGTTCTAAGTTCTAGGGGACTAATGACCTCAGCAGTTGAGTCCCATAGTGCTCAGAGCCATTTGAACCATTTTTTTGTTGATCTGAGAAACAAAGCTATCCAGGAGATCGATAGGAAAGTCATCTCTCGGACACTTGTATTGATAGGGAAGTCCTCTCTCAAGCACTTGTCCCTCTCGTCATATATTCGTAAAATTTTACCTTTCCCACTATTGATTGATCAACCGTCAAGGCAATTCACTTCTAGAGGAAAGTACTCTTAACACTACACTGGTTTAATGACATCGTTAGAACCAGTGCTTTTCGACAAATGTAGAATTTGCAAACAACTAGGCCGGCCGCGGTGGCCGAGCGGTTCTAGGCGCTTCAGTCCGGAACTGCGCGACTGCTACGGTCGCAGGTTCGAATCCTGCCTCGGGCATGGATGTGTGTGATGTCCGTAGGTTAGTTAGGTTTAAGTAGTTCCAAGTTCTAGGGGACTGATGACCTCAGATGTTAAGTCCCATAGTGCTCAGAGCCATTTTGCAAACAACTTTAGCATAATTAGATTGTTGTAGACATCGTAAAAGAAAATTCAGCTGATGATTAATTTCTCTTTGATGATTAATGTTGCGATTAGAAAACTAATGGAAAATGCAATTAAAATATTCACTGTGCCAACACAAATTAAATTCAGCTTACTACAGAAACATCACGACGGCAATCTATCTTAATAAAGCATTAAGTTCAAAAATGGTTCAAAGGTCTCTGAGAAGTATGGGACATAACTTCTGAGGTCATCAGTCCCCAAGAACTTAGAAATAGTTAAACCTAACTAATCTAAAGGCATCACACTCATCCAAGCCTGAGGCAGGATTCGAACCTGCAACCGTAGTGGTCTCGCGATTCCAGACTATAGCGAAGCATTAAGTGTCTGTAAGACGATTGATCCTATTTTTACACGAATTAATAGGATATTACCGATTTTTGACTTCGAAAAGGTCTGTATGTACTTCATGTCCTGTATCACTCGCAAGTGTTATGAAAATGTGGCATTTCATAGATAAAATTATGTATTCACAACAACAAAAAATATGTCGGCAGACAACAAAAGTGGTATTGTGAAATTGGCAGTACCGTAAGGTTTCCGATCTGACACTAAGTATTACTGTAAGTAGCAAGTCGAATTTTGCTCGAGCGTTATCTTCCGATTTCCTTATTGAGTTTGTATCTGCCTGCTTGTAGCTCTGCTACAAAAGAATAAAAAAATCTGGCTTTCAGCGAGTCTAGAAAGGCGAACGACAGCAGCTTGCACCTGGTAGCCAAGCATGTTGCCTGAGAAATGGTATTTTCCTATAGTGGGAACACATCCTTTTGTTGTTGAATTGTTGGCAAATATCAGTCAGACGTGTGCCGTAGGTCTAAGCGTTACAGTGTTGAATTTCTACCAATGATTTTTCTAGAGGTTTTTTCTGTCCCAAATAGAGAGTTGAAGTCTCCCTTTAGTTTTTTCACCTCATCTTGGTGAATTTTGCTCATAGTATTTTCGAGTGTGTTCCAGAATTTTTCGACATTTTTGGTGTTTATCGTATTTTCGATCTTGGTGGGGCCATGTGCATTTATGAGTGTTTATTTTTTACTGGTGCTCTCAATGAGCACAGTCATAAGTCGATTGTTGACGGGTGTGATTTCTTTGACAGAACTGATGACAGATCTTTGTTCGAGAAATGCCATGGCCAAGATTGGTACGCCTTTTGCTACCTTTTGTTGCATTTTGCTCTTGAAGATGCAATGGTTTCCGTAATGCAAGGTTTCATTGTCAGTCGTGGTTCTTGAAGAGCAATGATGAGAATTTTTTTCGGTCGATTTATTATGTGAGATTATTTAGTTTTCATATTTGGATCAATGTATCGATGTTTTGTTATAAAAAAATTTCTTACGTATGTGAAATCATATGGGACTTAACTGCTAAGATCATCAGTCCCTAAGCTTACACCCTAGTTAACGTAAATTATCCTAAGGACAAACACACACACCCATGCCCGAGGGAGTACTGGAACCTCCGATGGGACCAGCCGAACAGTGCATCACTGCTGCGCTTTAGACCACTCGGGTAATCCCGCGCGGCATGTAGTTTTCAAATGCATGTTTTCTGCTTGTAGGGAAATTTACAAGAGATCTTCAATACTCTCTGCCGTGCTAACCTGGACTCCCCAGAATCCGAAATTCCAACTGCCGCCTGTCGACAGTTTGCACAGTCCATGTTTGCTTGTGTTTCATTGGTTTGGCCACGGTGATTCCAGGACCGGACAGGACCAGATTGTGTTGAAGCCTTTGGAAGCAAATAATTTCAGCCGAGCTCATTGAGCTAATAGACGGTGACCAGAGTAGCGGTGATTTTCACTCAGACGTGCGTGGATTTTATGTTCAACTGATTGAGTAGACGTTAAGGATTGTGTTAGTATTTGGTTCACCCCAAGTATTTGATTTCCTCGGTACCACCCATATGGGGGAGGGTTTCCCCTATCGGCCCCACGGGATTATTATTATTATTATTATTATTATTGTCATTATGTCATCAGGAAATCCGATATGGTGCATCTTCCCACCACTGAAATAGATGTGCATTGTTCGACTCAGTATTTCCATCACATAAATATGGGTTATAATTACATTACATTGCTGCTAGTAGACATATTTCTCACTTTTTCTTGGGCAGTTGCTACCTGTTACTCCATCATACGAATTTATGTGCGCAGCATTGTTGTAATACAGACGTTCAAATTATCCGATTTCTGTAATTTCATTTCGATACCAGATCGTTCTAATCGGATTCAGCCAGTTATGCTTGATGTGGATATCCGAATACGACTCTCATCATTTGATAGACTGGGTAAACCACATTCTTAATCGGACGATTGAATCTAGATCACTTATTTATGACAGGGCCTGAATTCTTAAACACTGTAGAAAATAATAATACAATTACATCAACCAGATAGAGAATATGTGGGCAGAGGTAAAAAGGTCATTGCCATGTGGACCTACAAATGCAAGCGACCTTTGGATGAATATAGAAAACGTATGGTGTGAAGTAAACCATCACGCTACACTGTCGACGACTTAATGAAATCAATGCCCCTACGCCTTCGAGAAATCTTACGTAATGATCGTGGGTGGGTTGGTTTCTAAAATTATACTCGTCCACAAAACCCATGTGGACAATTATCTGATAGTCGGTCAAGCTTTGCTTTGTCGCAGCTGTTTAGATGCAAGTCCATTTACTTTCAGACTCCGCCTTACAATTCTTGCTATGCAAGGTAATTGAAAAATCTCATCCACTCGACGCCAACTGAGGAATTGATTGCTGCATGTGTTGTTCAACACACAGTAGTTGTCACCCTCACTGGAATCAATAACTGTGTGTGTGTGTGTGTGTGTGTGTGTGTGTGTGTGTGTTCACGCACAATCTTAGTCAATACTATTAACATTAGAGAGACAACCAACAATAAATATTGCATCAAATATGACTGTAAAGTATTTTAATACGATGGGAAGTTACTAACAGAATTTTTACCCAACCCACGACCTGCATATTACGTTACGTTAAGTAAGATGTGTTAACTCCATAGTATCGTTAGCAGAGACAGTGCGCTCTTGTTGTCGAGGCTCACGACAAGTGCAGCGATTAGCAGTGCTCAATGCCGCCGCGATTTGTTTATGTTGGCTGAGCGTGGACACTGCAGCAGTCGCTTCGCCATAAACAGAAAGAAATCACCTTGGCTCTGACTGCAGTGAGCGGATATCACTGCCTGCGTGTTCTTATAGTAACCAATGTGGGACTCTACTCACAGGTGCCATGTAGAAATTGCAACGGGTATCTTGTCATCAGTCATCAGAATATTAACCAGTGATGAAATATCCACTCTGTTTGAATCCCAAGAAAATAGGAACCTTTTCACAAAGGAATGTGAGGTGATATCAAAATTTATCCAACATACAAAAATTAACCGCAGGGCTTTCATGTATGGAGTAGTAGCACACAAGGAAATATTATGTCTTTGAAGCGTATATTTTATTTTCTATTCTCAAAGTAGCGCCCTTGTTTTAGTATGAAGTGAGAAACACGAAAAATTAAAGTTCCTGAGAAGCATATCAGTCATTTGCTCTTCTCATATCATAACTTTTATTTTAGTATGAAGTATGAAGTAAAAAAAAACAAACAGTTTAAGGTTGTGAAGCATACTTGTATACTTCATAAAAGGTTCAAATGGGTCTGAGCACCGTGGGACTTAACTTCTGAGGTCATCAGTCCACTAGAACTTAGAACTACTTAAACCTAACTAACCTAATGACATCAGACAGATCCATGCCCGAGACAGGATTCGAACCTGCGTCCGTAGTGGTCGCGCGGTTCCAGACTGTAGCGCCTAGAACAGCTCGGCCACCCCGGCCGGCATACTGTACATTCGTTATTTGACTAAATATGAACTACAATCTGATTCGCATATATATGACATGGGTTAGCGCCGGCACAAAGCAATGACTAAGGGTTGGATGCCGTTTAAGTCCCGTTACACTGATGGCAAGACAAATGTTCGCAAATCACCTCTATTGCCTAAAAAAAACAATTGCATCTTAAATATCGAAGGACGGACGTCCATACTGTCACAGCGCATTGAAATACAGCTAAGACTTCAGATGAATATTTGTGACCGACTGGGCTTCGAACCTGGACCTCCTGCTTACTAGACAGACATGCTGATCATTGCACTATTATTTTTTTTAAATGTTTGAGAAGACTTTCAGCACCAGGTAGGCGGAAGCAAAGAGGGCAGGGGTCGAAGATCCGAGGCCTGGCCTCAATGTCTCCCCCATACCTGTCACTGAGCAGCTGCATTATTCCCATGTATTCCATGTTTGCACCAATATATACCTTTAAATTGTGGAACAGAATTGAAGTAGTAATTAAGGTAAAATAAATTACAGATTACCGCATCCAATGGCGTGCGTTTCTTGTAGAACATAACTTATAACAGTGAAAAGGGTGACGGAAAAATACATAACAAACATTCATTCAGAAATATATTCACAATTTAAGGTATTTTGTACTGGATGGATATGAGGTCTGTAAGGAAGCCATATATTTTTCCACAAACGAAAAAAATTTCGGAGCCGGAGGGGTTTTGCCAAATTAGAACAGTTCTGATTTTAGAACCAACGCAAAAGAATATTCCAGGATAAAAGAAAGTGAAAGAACAGTATTCTGCTTCTAATAAAAAAAAAGAAGATGTGCGCTACAGTTTCTAAAAGCCGACATTTGTCGCAGTATGGTGATGGTCTCAGTTTGAATTTCCATAATCGTTCCGCTGAGGCTATGGTTTCGTTTACAACGTCGCTCCATACGGCACTGACTCTAGTTGGTAGAATTTTATTGTTGATATTTTTCCAGACGTTCCTCCAGTTTTTTGTAGGTTAATTTACCGGAGTTGGTTTGTGATGACTATGTGTGGTAATACAATCATAGACGGTTCTAGTGTTGGTGGAAGTCTTATACAGCTCCAATCGCCATTGTGCTTTCGGACGTAATCTAGGCTGGCATGCTACATTATCAGGAGCGTTCCTATCCCCACGATCTAACGAGAGGAACAGAAGTTTCTTGATGCCTGTCTTAGTGACATGTGTTAGTTTAAAAGCACGTCTTTAATTCCAAGTCTTCTATTTTGCCTCTGCAAAGTCGCCGTGTGGAGGGATACTTTGAAAATATTTTGTTTCGCCACATACCCAGAGGCTACAGCTAAAATTTTATGTGCAGTGACCTGCAGTATCGGTAAGACTGCTGCGACATGATATATTTTGCTAAGTATGTATGCATTTATAAAGTGAACTTTCTGCAGTTGGTCTAACAATCGCATGTCATGGTCCTTCAACAAGGTTCCGATAACATTAAGTTTCCGCTCCCAATTGTTCGTGGCCATGCGCTTGGGATTCGCTCTTAACCTCAAGCCGAGTCGGAGTCTCTCTTCAGTTACATCCAACCAGTGCGCACCTGTTGCACTATTGTAAGAACCGAGATGCAGGTTCATTTGGCTACAAGGATGCGTATGTTCCTCCAGCATGACGGGGCTCCTGCACATTCTAGTCGTCAGGTGACAGATTATCCAAACCTAACATTTCCCGGAAGGCGGATCATTAGATATGGGCACTTTTCTTAGCCTTCAAGGTCCTCGGACCTTACCTCTTTGGATTTTTGCCTGCGGGGATGGTTAAAGGCGAAGTCTACAAATAAAAAGTAAACCCAAGAGCCGATTTGATCTTTCGGGTTATGAATAGCGCAGCCCTCATAAAAGAACGCAAAGACGACCTCAATAAGGCTACACGTGGTGTTATCAAGAGTAGTCAAATGTGCATTGAAGTTGGTTGGTGAATTTTTGAAAATCAGCTTTGAATGTCCTCATTTGCCTTTGCTTTGAGTTTGTTAGCGTACGTACTAACAGCTGTATCTCTGTACTCAATAAAAAGTGGTCGCATTTATATGGAATTTTTTTCGTCTGTACTACCACCTGCTAAAATATGTACTATTCCTCTTGAAACACCCTGTATATGGATATATGTGTGGTGTCTCTTCTTTCGGACATGCCCGAAAGAAAATGCTTCATGGCATTCTGCAACGACCTTCGATCTAGTTGCAGGGGCTGATACAGATTTCAGAGCTGCTTGGCTGTCTGAATAAAAGTAGATGCTACGATTTTTGTAGGGTCTACTCTAATTTTCCTCCGTGCACATGCTGACAGAAAAAAAACGTGTAATACTGTGGCCATCTTCCCTAAAGAGATTCTAGGCAGTACACCAGACCTGGTACTTTCATCTGTTTTCGACCTGTCAGTAAACCACTATATTATGTCTCCTGCACGGTGTTGTGGTCCGTTTTTCCACTGCTCCCTGCTTCCAACTGTTACATGGCAAAGTTTATTGAAACAGCTGGAAGTTATTGTGTAGTTAGTCGGCATTTCCCCACCCATCGCCTTACTGATTTGGGATTCCGTATATTCTATCTACATCCAGTTATTGCCAATTTTTAGCCTTTATGTCCCTGCCGCTGCATCCATTTTAAGCCACAGGTGTAAGGCGGGCATGTCTAGCATAATATCCATTCCAAGAGTGGATGTCCTGCTAATTCCATCTGTTTGTGAAAGCAGGCTAGTCTCTGCACTTTGCCAGACTCCCTAGCAGCCACCTTCTGTTCGACTTTGTTCATATTATAGGTCAATAAATTATCATTGGTCTTTTTGCAGGGATGTATATCCAGTACGTACTGGGTTTCGACCCCAGCTTACCCTACAGTAGCTTCTAGTGCTTATAAGATTATCTTTCGCAGTGGAACATATTCTTTATGTGAGGTGTTCATAATACTTTTCCATCCAGAGCTACCTCTAGATACACTACAACCCTCTCTAAAGTTTCATCGAGAAACATAATTTTTCAGTATGTGTGCTGGACATGCTTCCCCAGAAATAATACTACACCAATTTTCGTGGGGCTCGTCTTTAAATTTAAGTCTTACTGTGAATAGATCGTCTACTTATTCATTTCAAGAGTAGTCTCCCACATTCAGCTCATCTATGAGTTCATTCACCACTATTTTCTTCATCTCTAACCATTTACTCGAAGGTCGTATTACTCGACATCCAGGAAGAGACAGAGAGCATCCAGAAAGGGTAGTGCTTTTTCCACCTTCCCAACAAGTATTGAAGTGTTACTTCACATGATTTGCTTCGCAAGTATTATGAAAATGTGGCAGTTCATAGATAAAATTATGTCGGCAGAAAACAAAAACGTGGCATTATGAATTTAGCAGTACCTCAAGGTTTTCGCTTTGACACGAAGGGTTATTAAAAGAAGGAAGACGAATTTTGCTAGAGCGTTGTCTTACGATTACCTCATTGAATATGTATCTGCCTGCTTGTAGCTCTGCCACAAAACAATTAAAAATTTAGCTGTCGGCGAGGCTCGAAAGGCGAACAGAGGCAGCATGCACCTGACAGGCAAGCACGTTACCTTCGAGCTAGCGAATAGGCACGGTGTCTTCTTCTTACTTATTGACTCAGTAAGCTCTATGGCAGATAAACCGCAACATACGAGGCGATAGTAGTTGTATTTCTCGTGTGGAACGACTTTCGTGGACTCAAAAGGATTAACTGATATCCTTATGTCACGTCTCAAGCGAAAAGCACTCAGTATTAAATTAAAATGACACGATAATATCAAGTGAATTTAGCAGGATAGTTCTGCGCCATCAAGGAAGTAACTCGTCGGTCACAGAGTTGCCAAACATATTCTGCGCTGTTGCCAAGTTTCAGTTATACCGCCAGGAAGGATACCAACTGATGTGTTCTGTGAGTGACCTCGGAATTGGCTACAGCTTCGTTTCAAAGTTGCGGGTGGCAAGGGCCGCAAGATCCTCATTATATGTCAATGAGTCTTATTCGCATTTCTGTAACTAGGTTTAGGGGCTAGAGTGCAATTACTTGTAATACATCGATGCACTGAATGCAAACTAAATGTCATAAAAAATAACTGCGGCAATTATTTGTGTTTTACTGACTTAATCGGACAGAAACCTTGAAAGCGTATTCACCAGACGCGATTCAGTTTTGGAACTTCTCCAGTGGTTGAGTTGGCAATGTATATTTGCTGTACAACGTTGTTATTGAGATCACTGTCATTGACATATCCACCAGAAGACAGGCATGGCCTGGCTTATTGATGTCAGCTTTCCTGACGGATATTCTGCCTTGGTTCGAAACGTGAAGACTTAGGGTGAATTCGAACATTCCATATGGCGAAAATTTGATGTTTCTATTCTTTCAGCTCTGACATTCAAGTAACAGTTACAATAAGCGGCAGAAAAGCGCCAGTGAATCAACAGTTAATAATGCAATCATAATTAGTGGAATCTGACAAATTCCATCTGTTATCTGATAATTGTGAAAAACTACTTTTTTCATCTTCACAGCACCACAGTATGAACTCAAGGGTTTCATAGGATACCTATACTTAATTTCGTTGTGATCGTTTTCAATGACAGTACGGGAGGAGCAAAACCATCTGACTTGAAACATACTTTTCCAGCGGGATTTGAATCTTTAGCCACAGTTGCAGTAGCACGTCCAGTGAGGTATCAAGAATGTGAGCAATCACTCATTGCTATAGTATAGGCTAGGGCAGAGAGAAGCAGGTTTCCGACAAAGTAAACGATGAGAGACACTGTCGCTGTCACTTATTAAACAGGAATTGTTCAGAAAATTACAACTATATCTAGTGAAATGAGTAGGTTGATGCAGCTCCAGTCCGGCACTATCACTGAGTTGCCAAACATTTTCCAAATAGCACTTAAGATAAAAATGTGTGTGTGTGTGTGTGTGTGTGTGTGTGTGTGTGTGTGTCTGTTCTTTCGGACATTTCCGAAAGAACAGACACTACGAATCGAAATAGACAGCCTTGTTAATCTATTAAAGATTGAAGGACAGATGTCCAGGCCGTCATGCGCATTAAAATACAACAACGGCGTCAGATGAAAATTTGTGCCTGACCAGCTTCGAAACCGGATTCGTAGTGTCGTCCCTTTCAGACATTCCCGAAAGAACCGCGAATGACGTGGAGCGTGTGTAGATAGGTGCTGAAAACAGGTTGGCTGCTGTGTGCCGACAGTGCCCACCGTTGGAGGTTCGAGTCAAAAAAATGGCTCTGAGCACTATGGGACTTAACTTCTGTGGTCATCAGTCCCCTAGAACTTAGAACTACTTAAACCTAACTAACCTAAGGACATCACACACATCCATGCCCGAGGCAGGATTCGAACCTGCGACCGTAGCGGTCACGCGGTTCCAGACTGAAGCGCCTTTAACCGCACGGCCACACAGGCCGGCGAGCTTCGAGTCCTCCCTCCGGCTTGGGTGTGTGTATTGTCCAGAGCGTAATTTAGTTTGTTAGATTAAGTAGTGTGTAAGCTTATAGACCGATGACCTAAGCAGCTTGGTCTCGTAAGTTCTGACAACGAATTTACAAAATTTTAAATCCAAAATACTGCAGCTCGGTTCTTATAACAGTGCAATAGGTGCGCACTGGTTAGCTGTAACTGAAGAGAGACTCCAACTCGGATTGTGGTTAAGAGCATATTAACTTAAATTGTGAATATATTTCTGAATGAATGTTTGTTATGTATTTTTCCGTCACCCTTTTCACTGTTATAAGCTATGTTCTACAAGGAACGCACGCCATTGGAGGCGGTAATCTGTAATTTATTTTACCTTAATTTCTACTTCAATTTTGTTCTGCAATTTAAAGGTATATATGGGTGCAAACATGGAATACATGGGAATAATGCAGCTGCTCAGTGACAGGTATGGGGGAGACATTGAGGCCAGGCCTCGGATCTTCGACCCCTGCCCTCTTTGCCTCCGCCTACCTGGTGCTGAAAGTCTTCTCAAACATTAAAAAAAATAATAGTGCAATGATCAGCATGTCTGTCTAGTAAGCAGGAGGTCCAGGTTCGAAGCCCAGTCGGTTACAAATATTCATCTGCCGTCTTATCTGCATTTCAACGCGCTGTGACAGTGTGGACGTCCGTCCTTCGATATTTAAGATGCAACTGTTTTTCTAGGCAATAGAGGTGATTTGCGAACATTTGTCTTGCCATCAGTGTAACGGGACCTCAACGGCATCCAACCCTTAGTCATTGCTTTGTGCCGGCGCTATCCCATGTCGTATATATGCGAATCAGATTGTAGTTCATATTTAGTCAAATAACGAATGTACAGTATGCCGGCCGGGGTGGCCGAGCTGTTCTAGGCGCTACAGTCTGGAACCGCGCGACCGCTACGGTCGCAGGTTCGAATCCTGCCTCGGGCATGGATCTGTCTGATGTCATTAGGTTAGTTAGGTTTAAGCAGTTCTAAGTTCTAGTGGACTGATGACCTCAGAAGTTAAGTCCCATGGTGCTCAGAGCCATTTGAACCTTTTATGAAGTATACAAGTATGCTTCACAACCTTAAACTGTTTTGTTTTTTTTTTTACTTCATACTAAAATAAAAGTTATGATATGAGAAGAGGAAATGACTGATATGCTTCTCAGGAACTTTAATTTTTCGTGTTTCTCACTTCATACTAAAACAAGGGCGCTACTTTGAGAATAGAAAATAAAATATACGCTTCAAAGACATAATATTTGCTTGTGTGCTACTACTGCATACATGAAAGCCCTGCGGTTAATTTTTGTATGTTGGATAAATTTTGATATCACCTCACATTCCTTTGTGAAAAGGTTCCTATTTTCTTGGGATTCAAACAGAGTGGACATTTCATCACTGGTTAATATTCTGATGACTGATGACAAGATACCCGTTGCAATTTCTACATGGCACCTGTGAGTAGAGTCCCACATTGGTTACTATAAGAACACGCAGGCAGTGATATCCGCTCACTGCAGTCAGAGCCAAGGTGATTTCTTTCTGTTTATGGCGAAGCGACTGCTGCAGTGTCCACGCTCAGCCAACATAAACAAATCGCGGCGGCATTGAGCACTGCTAATCGCTGCACTTGTCGTGAGCCTCGACAACAAGAGCGCCCTGTCTCTGCTAACGATACTACGGAGTTAATACATCTTACTTAACGTAACGTAATATGCAGGTCGTGGTTTGGGTAAAAATTCCGTTTGTAACTTCCCATCGCATTAAAATACTTTAGTCATATTTGATGCAATATTTATTGTTGGTTGTCTCTCTAATGATAATAGTATTGACTAAGATTGTGCGTGCACACACACACACACACACACAGTTATTGATTCCAGTGAGGGTGACAACTACTGTGTGTTGAACAACACATGCAGCAGTCAATTCCTCAGTTGGCTTCGAGTGGATGAGATTTTTCAATTACCTTGCATAGCAAGAATTGTAAGGCGGAGACTGAAAGTAAATGGACTTGCATCTAAGCAGCTGCGACAAAGCAAAGCTTGACCGACTATCAGATAATTGTCCACATGGGTTTTGTGGACGAGTATACTTTTAGCAACCAACCCACCCACGATCATTACGTAAGATTTCTCGAAGGCGTAGGGGCATTGATTTCATTAAGTCGTCGACAGTGTAGCGTGATGGTTTACTTCACACCATACGTTTTCTATATTCGTCCAAAGGTCGCTTGCATTTGTAGGTTCACATGGCAATGACCTTTTTACCTCTGCCCACATATTCTCTATCTGGTTGATGTAAGGTGATCGTGGAAGAAACGGCAACAGCTTTATCCTCTCTTGGCCCTGAAACCAATCTCGCACTGCTCTGCTATGATGGATGGAGCTCTGCTCCTGTAAATGAACTGTTATCTCGTTCGTTCATATATTTATATTTAAATAACATATTAGTGATAAGCACATTGTATTATTGTTTTCTACAGTGTTTAAGAATTCAGGCCCTGTCATAAATAAGTGATCTAGATTCAACCGTCCGATTAAGAATGTGGTTTACCCAGTCTATCAAATGATGACAGTCGTATTCGGATATCCACATTAAGCATGACTGGCTGAATCCGATTAGAACGATCTGGTATCGAAATGAAATTACAGAAATCGGATAATTTGAACTTCTGTATTGCAACAATGCTGCGCACATAAATTCCTATGATGGAGTAACAGGTAGCAACTGCCCAAGAAAAAGTGAGAAATATGTCTACTAGCAGCACTGTAACGTAATTATAACCCATATTTATGTGATGGAAATACTGAGTCGAACAATGCACATCTATTTCAGTGGTGGGAAGATGCACCATATCGGATTTCCTGATGACATAATGACAATAATAATAATAATAATAATCGCGTGTGGCGGATAGGGGAAACCCTCCCCCATATGGGTGGTACCGAGGAAATCAAATACTTGGGGTGAACCAAATACTAACATAATCCTTAACGGCTACTCAATCCGTTGAACCCAAAATCCACGCACGTCTGAGTGAAAATCACCGCTACTCTGGTCACCGTTTGTTAGCTCAATGAGCTCTCATGAAAATATTTGCTTCCAAAGGCTTCAACACCCTCTGGTCCTGTACGGTCCTGGTATCACGCAAGCCAAACCAACGAAACACAAGGAAACATGAACTGTGCAAGCAAAGTCAACTTTACTCCAGATGGTAGACAACCTGGCTGTCGACAGGCGGCAGTTGGATTTTCGGATTGTGGGGAGTCTAGGTTAGCACGGCAGAGAATATCGAAGATCTCTGGTAAATTTTCCTACAAGCAGAAAACATGCACGTGAAAACTAAACATCGGTACATTGATCCAAGCACGAAAACTAAATAACCTCACAAAAGATATCGACCAACAAAAAATTCTCATCCTTGCCCTTAACGAACCACGACTAACTGACAGTGAAACCTTGCATTATGGAAACCATTGCACCTTCAAGAGCAAAATACAGCAAGTGGTAGCGAAAGCCGTACCAATCTTCGGCATTGCTTTTCTCGAACACGGATCTATCATAAACTCTGTCAAAGAAATCACACACATCAACAATCGACTTACGACTGTGCTTATTGAGAGCACCAGTAAAAAATATACACTTATTAATGCACATGCCCCCACCAACATCGAAAATAAGATAAACACCAAAAATGTCGAAAAATTCTGGAACACACTCGAAATTACTATGAGCAAAATTCACCAAGATGACCTGAACATACTAATAGGAGACTTCAACTCTCTATTTGGAACAGAAAAAACCTATAGAAAAATCATTGGTACAAATTCAACATACCGAAACGCTTAGACCAACGGCACACGTCAGACTGACTTTCACCAATAATTCAACTACAAAAGGATGTCTTCCCACTTTAGAATAAACCAGTTCCCAGGTAACATGCTTGGCTACCAGGTGCAAGCTGCTTTCGTTCGCCTTTCGAGACTCACTGAAAGTAAGATTTTTAATACTTTTGTAGCTGAGCTACAAGCAGGCAGATACAAACTCGAGAAAAAATTCGGCTTGCTACTTACAGTAATACTTAGTGTCAGATCGGAAACCTTACGGTACTGCCAATTTCACAATACCACTTTTGTTGTCTGCCGACATATTTTTTGTTGTTGTGAATACATAATTGTATCTATGAAATGCCACATTTTCATAACACTTGCGAGTGATACGGGAAATGAAGTACATACAGACCTTTTCGAAGTCAAAAATCGGTAATATCCTATTAATTCGTGTTAAAATAGGATCAATCGTCTTACAGACACTTAATGCTTCGCTACAGTCTGGAATCGCGCGACCACTACGGTTGCAGGTTCGAATCCTGCCTCAGGCTTGGATGAGTGTGATGCCTTTAGATTAGTTAGGTTTAACTATTTCTAAGTTCTAGGGGACTGATGACCTCAGAAGTTATGTCCCATACTTCTCAGAGACCTTTGAACCATTTTTGAACTTAATGCTTTATTAAGATAGATTGCCGTCGTGATGTTTCTATAGTAAGCTGAATTTAATTTGTGTTGGCACAGTGAATATTTTAATTGCATTTTCCATTAGTTTTCTAATCGCAACATTAATCATCAAAGAGAAATTAATCATCAGCTGAATTTTCTTTTACGATGTCTACAACAATCTAATTATGCTAAAGTTGTTTGCAAAATGGCTCTGAGCACTATGGGACTTAACATCTGAGGTCATCAGTCCCCTAGAACTTGGAACTACTTAAACCTAACTAACCTACGGACATCACACACATCCATGCCCGAGGCAGGATTCGAACCTGCGACCGTAGCAGTCGCGCAGTTCCGGACTGAAGCGCCTAGAACCGCTCGGCCACCGCGGCCGGCCTAGTTGTTTGCAAATTCTACGTTTGTCGAAAAGCACTGGTTCTAACGATGTCATTAAACCAGTGTAGTTTTAAGAGTACTTTCCTCTAGAAGTGAATTGCCTTGACGGTTGATCAATCAAGAGTGGGAAAGGTAAAATTTTACGAATATATGACGAGAGGGACAAGTGCTTGAGAGAGGACTTCCCTATCAATACAAGTGTCCGAGAGATGACTTTCCTATCAATCTCCTGGATAGTTTTGTTTCTCAGATCAACAGAGTGAGTTATCATGCAGTAGCACAGGTGATGTAGTTTTGTTGCTCGACTTTCTTACACTGCGACCGAAAGGTGTCTCAGTTGTTGACAACAAATTCCAGCTGTGTTGCACACACTCCTTGGGGCAGAATTCGTAGTCCAAACACACTTATGGAGCTACCAAATGTAAAATATTATGTTCACACTACGCTTTGCTCTAGTCTACGTCTTTCGGTGGGGCTCAGCCTTTCATTTCTTCTTAGGAAGTCAGCGATAAAGGCATCATAACACGTCACCCGTAACAGTACTGCAAAGGAATGCTCAATGAGCGACCTAATGACGTTCAATAATAGTCACTCCGTTGATTTTTGTTGTTTCGAATTAGAGCATGCAGTACTGCTACACCACAATTCTGAACTTTGCCTGTTGAATGCAAATGTCGCATGATGGTAAAATGGTAAAGTGGCACATATATCAGTAGTTGAGACTTCCTTAATGTGGAAAATCATTCATGCCAGAACGGTCTTTGTTGAAACAAGAATATCTTTTTCTGGCGTATTTTTCCCAAAAGCACTCGCTCCACGCACAGTTCAAATCTTTCTAGCTGCCTCCTCTACATTCACCCCTCTGCTATACCAGAAGTAAACGTTGTGTTGCAGATGTTACACCTTTTTCCACTTGCGACTCACTTTTTCAATGCTTAACTGTAGTTCATGATTTTCAAGCATGCAAAATCCAATGCTTAACTGCAAGATGATAACTAGAACTTCAGATTCGAATATGGCATTGATACATACACTGACAGCGTGGCGCCGCCTTCACATGTGCGGCGCCGGATTTCAGGCGGCGGGTGGCGTCTGGCCGGTGGCCGGTAGCCGCTGCAGGGCGAGGAAACGCTGGAGCGTAAGCTGTTATGATCGCGACGCAGCCACGAGCTGTCCTGCGGAATTGTTTCTGGAATACTTGTTATTACGGGTGGGTAGAATGTTAAGCGAATTGTCTTAGATGTTCAATCAGACTCATAACTTTAGACCGAAATGTGTTAAAAAAAAAAAAAAACAGTTGGACGCGAACATGCGACTGTAAGTTTAGAATGCACGACGATTACCGCAAGACCACGGGCTCACTCCATCCATGTCAACTCGGAAGTAGACAACACCTCCTCCTAACACTTCCGCATATTACAGTGTTGCCAGATTGTGCAGATGGCCGGACTTGGAGTTGTCAGGGGCGGTCAGATTTATTGGCCACCTTAAGTAAACGACTTGGTCTTAGTCTCTGTGGTGGCCGGCCGGCGGTCAGTTTTTATGTCTAAGACTGTACATTGAGGTCATATCTGCCAACGTCTTATTAAAATGTTCTGTGAGACCATTCGTCTGTGGGTGGTAAGCAATTGTCACCTGATGTGTGACGTGCAGTGTGAAATTACCTCTAATACTAATCTTAACTGGAAAAATATCCATTATCGGAATCATCACATGGGGTGCTCTGCACTTCAAAATGATGTCTTATATCAGGAGCCTTGCAATTTCCAGAGATTCAGCAGTCATCACAAGTTTGGCGACAGCATAATGAGTGAGACAGCCAGTGCAGACTGTTATCCACTGATTCCTGTTGCTCAGTTTTGGAAACCTCCCCAAGAGCTTGATTCATACTTGGTGCAATGGTAATGCTACAGGCAGGACTGATACCAGATGCCACGCTTCTGTTGCTGGCATTCCTTACTGTGGCTCACATAGTGTCTAATGGATTGTTAGAGATCTGGGCAGTGACACTTGTCACTGATTCTGACTAAAGTTTTCATGAACCCCAGGTGGCCAGATGTTGGAGTAGTGTGAAAAAACTGCAGGATAGTTGTCCACAGATGAGCTGGGATGATGAGCAACCAGTTCCTTCCCATTGGATCATGGTTAGACTTATACAATATTCTGTTAAGCGGAATCATTTCGGTCAGTTTCTCATTCTTCAAGGCTTCTTTAGTTTTCAGCAATGATGGATCTCCCATCTGTCCAGCAGCAATTTCATTTAATTCACTGATAAACAAGATTTCATCCATGCTGCTGTATTCTCTGACTGGATTCTCTGAAAAGCAGTCATTGTCCTTCTGTTTGTTTGTTGTTGTATACCACTGTGACATCGTACTTCTGAACTCTCAGTGCCCATCTCACTAATCGACATGACGGATCCTTCTTGCTAACAGCCAGCAGAGGGATTTTTGGCCCATTTAAACGGTGAATCATTTGCCAAATAAATACAGCTGAAACTTGTTGTTGACCCTCACAACTGCAAGACACTTTTTTCTTGTTGCAGAATAGTTCATCTTCAACTGATAGAGAAAACTCTGGAAGCATAAGCTATTATCTTTTGAGCACCTTCCTGAATTTGTAGTGGAACTGCTCCTATCCCTTAACAGCTAGCATCTGGAATTCTTGTCATAGAATGTTAGGACTGGAGCAGATAAAAATGCCTCCTTAAGGACAAGGAAAGAGCACCACATTCCAGGAAAAGTTTTTTTGAACCATACTGGACTCCATTGCTGTTCATTAGGTGCTGCATGATTTTTATTTCTTGGATTCAGGTAGGGACCTGTAATATGAACATACTTCAACACAGCTGTCAGGTAGCTTAGATCTCCTTCAAATGTCTTCAATAAATGACAGTGTCATCCACATAGCAAAGACAGGCATCCATTTAAGGTGCTGAAGCAGGTTGGCCATCATACAAGCATGTTTTTCCTCATAAGTTTGAACGTAGCTGGAGCATTACATAGACCAAAAAGTGTAATTTTGAACTCATAGAGGCAATGAGGAGTTATGAAGGCAGTCTTTTCCCTGTCAAGCTCATCGTGCAAGTCTATATTTGAGAAATACTTTGCTCCTCTCAAGCAGTCTAGAGTATTGTCAATTTGCTACTGAATGTATTTCCCATTTATAAGTTTTAACACAGCTGCTCCAGCTCTCAGCTGATACACATTTACAAGGTGGCAAGTTAAGTGTTTATCTTTTTCTGTGTTTTCCCTGTAGTATATTTATTAAACATCATATGTGTTTCTCTGTTTAGGAGGTTTAAACTCACATTTTTGTATGTGCAAATTCATTCAATCTGTAGGGCAATAGTTGCTCACTGAACAGCCAGCTCATTAGCTCAGTAATGCATCAGTGCCCATTGGTGACACACCACAAGGGTAGCCAGTTGCATAGCTAGGATTGTCTGCTTTTATAGTTCACTTCTTTAGTTAGTCTTGCTAGGATGGCTAGGATGTGTGCATGCTATGTGCAGATGCAGGAAGAGCTGGCTGCAGCTCGTGAACAGCTGTGCTGTTGGCTATGTCAGTCACTTTCAGGCTGATGCCTCAGGGTGTATAGGTGGTGGAGAATTTGGTGAGTCACATGGGACACCTCAGGTGTCACTCATTTTGCCCACGGGCTCTGCTTCTGAGGCATCCGAGCAGCCACATTGAGGGAGGGGTTTACTACTTATTGGGAGTTCTAATGATTGGCATGTTATGGAGCCCCTTAGGCAGATAGCTTTCAGGGCTGGAAAGAAAGCCAATATGCACTCGGTATGTCTGCTGGGTATCATCTGAGATGTGGAGGCGACATCGCCTGTGGCTATCGAGCATTCAGAGTGCAATCATCTGCACGTTATGGCTCACATCAGCACCAATGAAACTTGTTGCATGGGTTCTGAGGCAATCCTCAGTTTGTACAGGCAGCTGACAGAGGTATGAAGACTGCTGGCCTCACACGTGTGTGAGTGTCGTTCCTAGAGCTGATTAGTGTCCTTTGGTTTGGAGCCATGTAGAGTCTCAACCAAGGGCTTTGTTGACTCTGTGACAGACTTGGCTGTAGATTTCTAGACTTGCATTACCATGTGGGGATTTGTAGGACTCCCCTTGATAGGTCAAGGGTCCACTACACAAAGGAAGTGGCTACTTGGGTAGCAGAATACTTGTGGCGTGCACATGAGGGTAGTTTGTGGTGCTCTGATGAACACTTGCCAGTCGATATGCAGTAAGAGAAGCCAAACAGTGTTCATATTAAAGACACTTTAACTGTCATAATTTTATCTGTAAACTGTCAAAGTATTTGTAATAAAGTTGCAGAATTTACTGTCCTCCAGTAAAGTTCTCATGCTCATATTATTGGGACCAAGAGCTGCCTGTAAACCAAAGTGGAAAGCTCTGAGATATTTAACAAGTCATGATTATAACGGAAATACGGATTAGAGGCCATAAGGGGTGGGGGGCGTGTTCATTGCAGTTGACAAAAATATTGCCTCTATGTAGGTTGAAGTTGAGTGTGACAGTGAAGTCATTTGCTCATGTAGGTGAAACCAAGTTAATTGTTGGATGCTTTTACCAGCCACCTGATTCTGCTGTGACAGTTCTAGGGTCATTCAAAGAAAGTCTATGGTCGATAGTGCATAAATACCCTAATCATGCAGTACTGGTAGGAGGTGTCTTTAACTTGCTGAGTATAGACTGGGATGTCTACGGATTCATTGCAGGGGGTGCAGACAGACAGTCATGTGAAATACTTTAGAACACATTTTCTGAAAATTGTCCTGAGCAGGTTGCTCGGCAGCCCACATACAATGGAAATATCTCAGACCCTGTAGCTACAAATAGGGCAGACCTTATCAACAACGTCAGTATAGAAATGAGAATTAGCAATCATGATATCATTATAGTAACTATGATTATGAAAGTTAATAAATCAGTCAAGAAGACTAGGAGAGTTTTTTGCTAGACAGAGCAGATAACCAGTTATTAACATCTCACTTAGACAGTGAATTTGCATCACTTAGTTCCTGTAGGAAGGTTGTAAAGGACTGGGCAAAGTTTAAGCAGAATGTAAATCGTGGTCTGGAGAGCTATGTGCTTAGTAAATGGATAAACGATGGAAAAGACCCACCATGGTTTAATAATGAAATTTGGCAGATTCTGAGGAAGCAGGGGCTGTTGCACTCTTGGTTCAAAAGGGAACACACAAATGACAACAAGCAAAGTTTAGTTGAGATACTTGCATCTGTGAAAAGATCTATGCATGAAGCAAACAATAATACTGCCGTCACACCTTAGCAGAAGCTCTGGCAGAGAACCCCTAGAAAGTTCTGGTCAAATGTAAAATTGCTAAGTGGTCTAAGGCTTCCATTCAGTCCCTTCTTGACCAGTGTGGTGTGGCAACTGAAGATAGAAAAACGAAAGGTGAAGTTTTAAATTTCACGTTCAAGAAATTGTTCATGCTGGAGAATCATACAAACATACCATCATTTGATCACTGGATAGACTCCCGTATGGATGACATAGGAATAAGCATACCTGGTGTAGAAAAACAACTGTGGAATAGAAAAACAACTGAAAGACTTGAAAGAAAATAAGTCACCAGTCTGGATGGAATCCCAGTTTGATTTTACAAAGAGTACTCTACAGCATTGGCCCCTTACCTAGCTGCATTTGTTATGTATCTCTCTCCCAGCGCAAAGCCCCAAGCGACTGGAAAAAAGTGCAGGTGACTTCAGTATAAAAGAAAGATAAAATAACAGACCCTCAAAATTACAGACCAATAGCCCTAACTTCTATTTGCTGCAGAAGCCTTGGACATATTCTTAGTTCGAATGTAATAAACTTTCTTGAGACTGAAGCTTATGTGCATGAATCAGCATGGTTTTAGAAAGCATCACTCATGCAAAACTCAGCTTGCCCTTTTGTCACATGAAATACTGAGAACTATGGATGAAGAGCAACAGGCAGATTCTATATTTCTGTGTTTCTGCAAAGTATTTGACAGGGTGCCCCACAGCAGGTTGTTAACAAAGGTACAAGCATATGGAATAAGTTGACAGATATTTGAGTGGCTTGAAGGCTTCTTAAATATAGAACCCAGTATGCTGTCTTTGACAGCGAGTGTTTAGCAGAAACAAGGGCATCATCAGGAGTGCCCCAGGGAAGTATTGTAGGACAACTGTTCTTCTCTAAATACATAAATGTCTTGGCTGACAGGGTAGGCAGCAATCTGCAGTTGTTTGCTGATGATGTCATGGTGTACGATAAGATGTTGAAGTTGAATGGCTGCAGGAAGATACAAGATGACTTAGTTAAAATTTTCAGTTGGTGTGATGAATGGCAGCTAGCTTAAAGTGTGGAAAAATGTAAGTTAATGTGGATGAGTAGGAAGATCAAATGTTTAATGTTGGATACAGTACTATTAGTGTCTTGCTTGACGCAGTTAAGTCGTTAAAATATCTGGGCATAATGTTGCAATGCGATGTAAGGTGGAACAAGCATCTAAGAACTGTCATAGGTAAGGCGAATTTTAGGAAAGAGTGGTTCACCTGTGAAGGAGACTGCATATAGGATGCTGGTGCAACCTATTCTTGAATACTGCTCAAGTGCTTGGGATCTGTACCAGGTCGGATTGAAGGAAGACATTGTGAAGCAGTTCAGAGGTGGATGGCTATATTTGTTACTGGTAGGTTCAAACAACACATAAATGTTACAGAAATACTTTGGAACCTCACATGGGAACACATGGAGTGAAGGAGACATTCTTTTTGAGAAACACTAATGAGAAAATTAAGAGAAGCAGCATTTGAAGCTGACTGCTGAACAGTTCTACTGCTGCAATTAGTGGTACAGGATAACCACCACTACCATCATACATTGTGAAGTATCTATGTAGATGTAGATGTACATATCACAGAAAATAGTCTCCTTTAGCTGCATAAGATAAGCATTCAGCATTACAGAAGAGGAAGGCCTTCTGTTGACTAGTACCCCGTAATCCCCTGTCGCCCATGGATGATTTACATCTGCGTTGGCCTCACCTGGCATATGAGAGAGGCAATGTCATGGTGGACTTTCACAACTGCCATAGGGACCACATTTGGGAGTTGATCATACCTTTCATCCAACTCTTTTCTGTTGCTTTTCCCTGATTTGACGGCACCACTGGATGAATTCATTGTGAGATCCTTTACCAGAAGAGTGTGGTAGATGTCTTCCGTGAACCCTTTCATAAATTGTGAGATTTTGTCAACTTCTGTCATATTTGGGTTTGCGGTGTGGCATAGGGCCAAAACATTCTGTTATGGACTGTGTCATTCCCAATGACGTTCTTCAGTTCTTCCACTAAATGGACTTGCTGTTGATTGTCACCATCTGTTTTCTTCTGTTGAGTCTGGAATTTATCACAGCTATTGTGCCCCACTTTGTTCTTCTCAAGCCACTACTCCACTATGCTGTCCAAGTAAATGTAGACATTTTGCCAAACACTTCGTGACATCCCACCCATTGTATTTGATGACTTGGTCAAATCCTTTCGGGCATTTTGTCGGGTGCTGAGCAGCGTCTCCAGAAAATGCTTATGTTTTCCTTATGTGCAATTGACTTGGTGCTGTTTTGAAATATATCTGTCTCCTGAACATTTAGACCCTGGGAATGACATACTGTTTGTATTCTAGTTCATGTCCATGTACGCAACAGGTTTTGTGTTGCATAATTGGAGTCATGGTGATGTAGACATTTTGCAGTACCCAGCATCTCCGTCAAACAGTGCCACATCATAACCAGAATCAAGTGAAAATATGAAAGCAGGATCATGAGCACACTAGAACACTTAGCACTGAAAGTGCATTTAATTCAAACACCAACACACAGTTAGAAAAGAGGTGAACTGGACTGCTGCTCAGAGAGTGATGCTATTTATACAGACACGAAATATTCCAAATTATACTAACATTACAAGCATAGGAATTTTTGAGTACCTCCTAGAAATGATAAATACTAAAAAACAACTGTTGGTGGTTGGGTTTGAACCGGTGACCAGCAGTATGCCAGCCAGCAATGCTAACTGCTACACCACTATGCATACAGTGCCGCTCATGGCAGTATTGATAGAAGACCACATAATAAATACTGGTCCATGAGGTAGACAATGCTAAAGAAACCAGTACATTGCCTGGAGGTGATGATGCAAAAGTATGTGCAATTGACTTGCTGCTGTTTTGGAATGTATCTGTCTCCTGAACATACAGACCCTGGGAATGATGTACTGTTTGTATTGTAGTTCGTATCCATGTATGCGGTAGCTTTTGTGTTGCATAATTGGAGTCATGGCATCATTGAATATTGTGTCGTTTTAGCCTCGACGTTTACATGGCTCTTCTTTCAATTAATAAATGCCATGGATCACTGCTTAAACATTTCAGAACTTCACCAATGGAGCCAATGACCATACATGGTAATAATTCCACGTAACTATATGGACCTTTGACTCATAGCTAAGCCTACAATGGCTGGATACGGACATGCTTTGTCCTAGGTCGGTGCCCTCTCCATATATCTTCCACTGTTTCCATGGGTGCACAACGGCCTTCTTAGCACAGACGAACTTCTGTCCAGCATTTTTTTCCCCCTATCATTAAAATTCTATGGACCTGTAACGCATCCAATATTTTAACAGGTTACATGACATGTATGAAATTATTCATATTCAGTACAGAATCAGAAATAAACATAAGTGATGACATAATACACATAACAATAGGCAAAACATTATCATTTAATGACTGCTAGGGAAATTAGGGTGGTGGTTGTTTCTCATGAGGACATCGCTAAAGTGGGCCCAAAAATTGCCTTTGGTCACTTCTGTCTTCTCACTTAGCACATTGGCTCTTTCGTCTCTTAAAACAAAAAACAATTGATATTTCCTCCAATTTTGACAGTAACCAAACTTTTTCTTCTAAGTGCAATACATTCATGCTCTCTGTGATGCTTCCCAGTTTGCTGCTGTTGATGAACCTTTCTCTTTATTATGGTGCTCTTTAAACTCCTGAGGCCAGTAGGTGACCCCAACAGTGATGGAGGAAATGGCTATGTGTCACCAATCATGTGGTTAGGCTGGACCATGGAGTGTGCTCCAATAGCCAAATGGTAAGGCAGCCACTCACGATAAGCAGGAAATCTGGGTTCGAGTGCTGATCTGTCAAATTTTCAGTTGATGGTTGCCCATATTCGCAACTATGATACATTTCATGTTCTTCATAATAGCTGTAGTCACAGGCATGCATCTCAGAAGGAACATTGCCTCAATATGAATAACAGAGGCACAGCAATGTCGTACACTTGGATACTGTATGAGAATCTGAGCACACTGATTCAAGCACTATTTATACAAACCAGACTGGCAAGTGTTTTACTCTCACCAGCACTTCAGCTCAGAAACCTCACGCCTATATTTTGTTCAGAATAACATTCAGAGCAGCATTGTATATGGACTGTGATTGAACTTTGATCGTATTCTCGTGATACTGATAAAAGGGATTTCATCGTTAATAAAATAATAAATAGTTATTGTCAGTGACGTAATTTAATATTTTGTAAATAAATTATATATCACACAATACCCATGTAAAAAGATAATGAAAATTTCAATCTTTTGTTACCTATGGTTTTTGTAGAAAAATCCTTCTTCTTGTTCGAAATGTTTTACTGGTAAGATGTGATTGATGTCTCATAACACAGAGGTCAGTGAAAAACTTTACCAAAGTATTGTTATGTTGCTAAATGATATTTGAAAATACAGGTTATGTCTTATTGAAATGAATGTTCTTTGTTTAGAGTTTTACTGCAATGTAATTCTCATCCTATATAAATGTTAAATTTTCTGCTCAGATACCAAAGAGGGCAGCCATTAGCGCTATTGATCTAAGCTCTGTTTATTGGTAAATAGTGAATATTAATGTGTCATGAAACATTGGGAGATGTTAATGCATATAGCGAAGGTGAGCAAAAATTTAATATGCAGGGTGAGTCAGGAGGAAAGGTACATGCTTTGAGGTGTGATAGTATTTGTGATTCTGAACAAAAAACATCATATGGTCATATGCCCTATTCTGAATGGTTTCCAAGACAGAACACATTTAATATCACTTTTGTACGTTTTTCTTGAATGATTCGAAAACCACACCCTCCAGCGGAAACATGTGGCCGTACAAAATTAAACTATATTAAATTTCCTACAGAAAAGGTCCTGGTTTGTGTGAAGAGAGCGCAAGAATGTTGAAAAACTCACTTGACGCGCATGCTGCTGCTGCTTTCATCTAATACTTTCCCCTCTTTGGAGAAGTGTGAGGGGGAGTTTGTAGCCTTTTGGCTTTTACTCCCCTGTGTACATGTGTGTGTGATTTTTCTATATACACTCCTGGAAATGGAAAAAAGAACACATTGACACCGGTGTGTCAGACCCACCATACTTCCTCCGGACACTGCGAGAGGGCTGTACAAGCAATGATCACACGCACGGCACAGCGGACACACCAGGAACCGCGGTGTTGGCCGTCGAATGGCGCTAGCTGCGCAGCATTTGTGCACCGCCGCCGTCAGTGTCAGCCAGTTTGCCGTGGCATACGGAGCTCCATCGCAGTCTTTATCACTGGCAGCATGCCGCGACAGCGTGAACGTGAACCGTATGTGCAGTTGATGGACTTTGAGCGAGGGCGTATAGTGGGCATGCGGGAGGCCGGGTGGACGTACCGCCGAATTGCTCAACACGTGGGGCGTGAGGTCTCCACAGTACATCGATGTTGTCGCCAGTGGTCGGCGGAAGGTGCACGTGCCCGTCGACCTGGGACCGGACCGCAGCGACGCACGGATGCACGCCAAGACCGTAGGATCCTACGCAGTGCCGTAGGGGACCGCACCGCCACTTCCCAGCAAATTAGGGACACTGTTGCTCCTGGGGTATCGGCGAGGACCATTCGCAACCGTCTCCATGAAGCTGGGCTACGGTCCCGCACACCGTTAGGCCGTCTTCCGCTCACGCCTCAACATCGTGCAGCCCGCCTCCAGTGGTGTCGCGACAGGTGTGAATGGAGGGACGAATGGAGACGTGTCGTCTTCAGCGATGAGAGACGCTTCTGCCTTGGTGCGAATGATGGTCGTATGCGTGTTTGGCGCCGTGCAGGTGAGCGCCACAATCAGGACTGCATACGACCAAGGCACAAAGGGCCAACACCCGGCATCATGGTGTGGGGAGCGATCTCCTACACTGGCCGTACACCACTGGTGATCGTCGAGGGGACACTGAATAGTGCACGGTACATCCAAACCGTCATCAAACCCATCGTTCTACCATTTTTAGACCGGCAAGGGAACTTGCTGTTCCAACAGGACAATGCACGTCCGCATGTATCCCGTGCCACCCAACGTGCTCTAGAAGGTGTAAGTCAACTACCCTGGCCAGCGAGATCTCCGGATCTGTCCCCCATTGAGCATGTTTGAAACTGGATGAAGCGTCGTCTCATGCGGTCTGCACGTCCAGCACGAACGCTGGTCCAACTGAGGCGCCAGGTGGAAATGGCATGGCAAGCCGTTCCACAGGACTACATCCAGCATCTCTACGATCGTCTCCATGGGAGAATAGCAGCCTGCATTGCTGCGAAAGGTGGATATACACTGTACTAGTGCCGACACTGTGCATGCTCTGTTGCCTGTGTCTATGTGCCTGTGGTTCTGTCAGTGTGATCATGTGATGTATCTGACCCCAGGAATGTGTCAATAAAGTTTCCCCTTCCTGGGACAATGAATTCACGGTGTTCTTATTTCAATTTCCAGGAGTGTATTTTTGGTGTCTGTGATATGTGATGAATTGTTGTGAGTGTGTCTGGTATTTGCCTGAGGTAGGCGAGATGATTCGTGATATATGGGAAGGAACTGGATTAGGGATTGGGTATTGGGATTTTCTCTTCGACTTAATTGTCGAAGATCGTCATAGGGCGCTTGTGTTTATCGCGGGACATGTCATACCGACCTAGGGAGTGGATGAGTGCATTTCCAGTTCTGGAAGTACCTTCATAGAAGGCCCTTGCCAGATCCTGGAAACGCTCTCTCGGGAGTGGGATTTCGGCTGCAGCGTGCAGGTCGTCTGTGGGGAATCCGAGAGGTAGATGCAGTGCCCTTCTGAGGGCGCGGTTTTGCAGCCTCTGGAGTTTGTCCAGGTGCTGCTTTGCCACGTATCCCCAGACAGGGCACGCATACTCCATTACCGGCCGGATCAGGGCCTGGTATACATTTACTGCTACTGGGCAGGGAAGGGAGCTGGTTGTGTTCAGGATAGGGTATAGGATGGACATTCTGGCGCAGGCCTTCCTGTGGACCTCGTCTATGTGGGGTTTCCACATAAGACGAGAGTCCAAGGTTACGCCAAGGTTGGTTGGTTGTTCTGGGGAAGGAGACCAGACAGCGTGGTCATCGGTCTCATCGGATTAGGGAAGGATGGCGAAGGAAGTCGGCCGTGCCCTTTCAGAGGAACCATCCCGGCATTTGCCTGGAGTGATTTAGGGAAATCACGGAAAACCTAAATCAGGATGGCCGGACGCGGGATTGAACCGTCGTCCTCCCGAATGCGAGTCCAGTGTCTAACCACTGCGCCACCTCGCTCGGTTTACGCCAAGGTACTTGGCGGTTCTGTGCCAGGGGAGTTGGGTTCCATTTAGGTGGAGGTGGAGGGGGGGACGTTGAGGAGGTTTGCGCCTTCCGAGCCTGCGGGTAATCAGCATTGCGTGCGTCTTCTCCGAATTGATGGTGATGCGCCAGCGACGGGCCCAGGTTTCTGTGTCGTCTAAAACCCTTTGTAGCCTACGGATGACCAGGTCCTTGTTCGCATTTCTCATGTAGAAGGCTGTGTCGTCTGCGTACCGTGCGGTGTGCACCAGGGGGGCCGTTGGAGTGTCCGCAGTGTACAAACTGTACAATACGGGCCCCAGGACCGATCCCTGTGGCACCCCGGCACGAATACGCCTTCTGGTGGAGGTGGCAGTTTCTACTTTGACGGAGAAAGTCCTATTTGTAAGGTAGCTCTTGATTAGCTGAACTATGCTCCCTGGAAACCCTTGTGAGTACAACTTGTAGAGTAGCCCTCTATGCCATACTGAATCAAAGGCTTTGGCTACGTCTAGTAGCACTATCCCGCAGTAGCCTCTGTGGTTGAAGCCCTCTGTGGCTGCTTCAACCATTCTCATGACCTGTTGTGGGGCAGAGTGGTTCTGCCGGAATCCAAATTGGAAATCCGGCAGAATTTGCTCTCTGGTGATATGTTCTTGTATGGGTTTCAGCAGGAGGCGCTCATAGATTTTGCTGAGTGTTGGCAAGAGGCTAATCGACCTGTAGTGCTGTGGGAATAGAGGGTCTTTCCCTGATTTGTGTATCGTGACCACTTCCTCATGTTTCCAACAAGCTGGGAACTTGCGGGAACGAGTAATCTCGTTGAGGACATTCGCGAGGTGTGTGATCGCTGTGGGTGGGAGTTTTTTGACTAACTGGTTTGTGACACTGTCGTGCCCTGGCGCCTTTTTTGTAAGGAGGGACCTGATTACTCTTGCCACGTCCTCGGGGGCAAAAAGTATGGGTTCGTCCTCTGAGTCCCCCTCAGCATTGAGGAAGACGGCCAGTTGACGACTGACTACCTCTTCATGCTGTTCATCCTGGGGTTCAGCCGTTTGAAACTGCTTCTCGAAGGAGTCGGCGAGGGCGTTGGCCTTCTCAGCATGGCTGTAGACCAGTCCCCGCTCGCCGTGCAGTGGCGGCATCCTAGCCCGTATTTTTGTGAATTGTTTGGTTGCTTGCCAAAGTGTATGATCGTCTACTTTGAGAGCTGTGAGGCGGTTTTGCCATTGCTGGTTTCTGTGCTCATTGAGCGCTACTTCTCTCTGTAGATGATGCGCATGCGCTGTAGCTTACGTAGTTTTTGTTGGCCAATTGAAGTAGTTTCCCAACTTGATAGACCACAAGTGTCCCGCATGAAACTGTTCGTCTCAACTTATTACTTCAATATGCTACCTCTCTCTTCTCGATTTTCGTTATCTATTTCCCCCCCCCCCCCCCCCCCCCATATATATTAATATATTTCGCACACAATCCAGACTGTTTTCAGACAAAATATCTTCCTTTATCAGCGTATTGCGATCTTTGTATCCTTTTACCCACAAATATACATATCATGTCTGAAATCATGGAGTATCACTTTAGAGTTTAACCCAAAGGAGCATACGAGTGTTTTATTAATCTTTGCAGAAGCACTCGTAGAAAACTGCCATTCTGTATTTTGCAACATATTGATTCTTAGTTCGTTGCCATCTTTCCTCACATCGGCTACTTTATTGCCTTCCCTCATGACACTAATCCCTTCTGCCACTTTGATGCAAACGGTTTAAGCATTTTTAAATTTTTTAAAAAGGATGGCGGCAGTTGTACATCATTGTGAATGTCTTTGTACTTCTAAAATAGATCCTTTGTAACACAGCTGCTCCAACACAGTTAGTACCGTAGCAATCGTATTACGATGGAGGCAAATAAGTGAGGCGTGAATCGTTTTAAATTCTAGGAAATCGTTTAGAAAAGTTCGTATTTAATATTTCGCAAAGAAATTTTGTCTTATTATCTTTCAAATAAAAGTGATGATCTGACAAACTTTCATGTCTTTCTTACTATATAGATGGTGGGTATGGAAATTGCAAGTGGTTCCAAAAGAAAGGAAACTGTCTCAAAAAATTGAAAATAAAACAAAAACTAATAATGACTGGTGAGTACACAGCTACTGAGCCTGATTCAGGTAGCAAATGTTCAATTTGGTCAGCTTGTAAACCCATAGCAGATGTTGACGACAACAGTGTTAACCATGTTTATTGTGTGGCGTGGAATGAACTTAACTTGCATGCTAAAGGATCATTTGGCACTTCGTATATTTCACGCCACTCGTGTGTGTCAAACCATAGCCCGCTAGCATGCTCTTAACAGCCTCGGCGCTTTGCGGAGTGGGATTTAGCGTGTCTGTGGAAGTTCCCACTGTGGCCACGTGTGGCGCCACTGGACGACTGTTCCCAGCCTAATAGTATGCTATGCGAAGGTATTATACGACTGTATTGAGGAATTATTGTTGAAATTACATGAGCTTGTGTAGGCCGTCAACAGTGGGTGATCTTATCTGTTAGTGAATAGTGGTTTGCTGCATTGTTTGTTTTCGAGGATTATCATCTAACTGAAGCCATCTTTTAAAGAAGGTACAGTAACTAATACAGAAAGCATATAATGTTAAAAATATTGAAGTATTTCCACTTGTACTACAGTTGGCGCCGCGCGGTCATTTCCGCGCACCATTGGCTAACATTACCTCACCGCCTTCTCTGATCTTGCATTTCGCGTCTTCCTTCCGGCCCATATGGTTATGCCAGAACAAGACAGGTAGCATTCCTATCATATTCCTGATTATCCTCCCCATAAAATTCCCGTAGCAGTAATATCGAGATGACAAATTGAAAAGGAGCCTCCAAATAATCAGATATCCTATAAATGCGAATGAAGTGCAGACTGTGGGTAAGAAACCTGCACAAATGTTCCAACAAATGACGTCACGTCGGCTGGACTTCAGACAGAAGACGACGCGCTTTCCATACTGAAACTCTTAGAAAATGAACTAAGTTCACAGAAAACTAAGGTATGGAGACTAAAGAACAGTGTGAAAAGGCAGGAACGTGACATCCGTGTGCTTTCAGAACGACTTTCGCACTATGAAAATAATGAGTATCATGAAACCCTCAGCTCGTTAATATCACGTGAAAGTAAGACTTTTAAGACTGAATTTCTGCCAGAGCAAATAAAAAATGGTGATTAAAAATCGCCATGCTGGAGCGAGAATGTAATAAAACATTATGTCATTTGGCCATACTGCTCTCCCAAAGGTTGTAGATATGCCTGAGATTTTGTGGCAAAATTGCCCAGTAGCTGCACCCTTTCTCGGTTTGTTGGTGACATTTCACAGAAGACAGGAGTTACACCTCTGATAATGTCAAGATTGGAAGCAGAAGCTACCTGTCTAAACAAGGCAGAGTTCCTATGTAGCTTAGTAATTGATGAATCGTCAATTAAGCAACAACTCCAGTACGACAGAAAATGAGATGCATTCTTCGGAGAACGAGATGCAATGCAGGCGCAGCAGCTTGAGAATGGTAGCGAATCAAAACAATTTGGGCAAAGAAAATTACCAGCTCTGGCTAATCGTTTGTTATGTTTCATGATAAGTGGACTTTCAACTAATTTCAAGTTGCCAGCAGCGTATTTTTTCACTAAACAGCTTTCTGGTGCACAGCTATATAAACTTACGTTGTCCGTGATTCACGAGATCGAACACTGTGGCTTTTGTGTGCTTCGCATCGTAACAGATAATTCTAAAACAGAAGTCACAATGATGAAAAATGTTGTGGACTGGCAAGACAGCCAATCCACTATGACAGGTAGCCGAAAGGCATGCGTTTAAGCTCACGCAGGCTGGCGTGAGGTCTGGAAAATGACAAGGAATTGAGACTAGCAAAAAAGGTACGTAGCTTCTGGAATACTTAACTTTAATCCATAATTGGTGAACATCGGTCTGACGGTACATGCATCACAAGATAAATAGCAAATGATAATGGCGCCTTGCTAGGTCGTAGCAAATGACTTAGCTGAAAGCTATGCTAACTATCGTCTCGGCAAATGAGAGCATAATTTGTCAGTGAACCATCGCTAGCAAAGTCGGCTGTACAATTGGGGCGAGTGCTAGGACGTCTCTCTAGACCTGCCGTGTGGCGGCGCTCGGTCTGCAATCACTGATAGTGGCGACACGCGGGTCCGACGTATACTACCGGACCGCGGCCGATTTAAAGGCTACCACCTAGCAAGTGTGGTGTCTGGCGGTGACACCACAAAAAAGTTGTGTGGAAGTGAATCACTGCCTTACAGAACTTCCGATGGTTTCTACCAGATCATTTATATACACTGTAAACAGTAGCGGTCATATAACAAACAGATCATTGGAGTACACATCCAGAGAACTGTGAACGGCCGCTGTTTCTAGCTTTCGATCAGTGTCAAATTTTAAAGAATCTGAGAGCTCTCTTTTTAGAAAGAGCTATGTTTGATGGTAAGGGAGTGATTTCTGGGAAATACGTGACACAGCTGTACGAACTACAAGCATCAAAAAACTATAAAACCTATCAGTTTTCTTTCTAGGAAGCACGTTGATCCCACTAACTTCGAAAAAATGAACGTTAAGCATGCTAAGCAGGTATTTTTCGCCTGATCTAAAGCTTCTTAAAGACAATATTCACATTCACGAGAAAACTTCGTATTTCATTTCTTCAGGAGCTACGATAAAATACATGGCGCACGTGTTAGAATGGTATAACTTCATAATGTTAGCAGTACATCACATTATACACGTACTCGCAATGATGGCAGAATGCAATACCTTTCAATTGACGATGAAAGGCTAGAATGGCTACAAAATCAGTTTCTGTCGTATCTAGACTCCATTAAAAATGGAAGTACTAGGTCTGAGAAGCAATTCCTAAGTAATTAAACATTTTAAGCAATACACCTTGCATCTCAACAGTCGAATGCATAAAATATTTGCTAAATCATGGCTTTCACTTTGTCCTCAGTCGCAGTTTTAACAGCGACTGTGTGGAAATGTTCTTCAGTGCACTACAACTAACAGCCGGCGGTAACGACATGTTGGATTGCAGAGTAGTGACTTTCAGTAGGAATATAATTTTGAAAACAGTTTTCTAACTGGTATCTTCGTGTATCAACATAGTCACGAGCAAAAAAGCACTTCCACTATGGAGAAATTCATGTAAAAAACCATTAACACTCAAGAGTCGCCCCCTGCGGGTTCGGGGGTTAGAATAGGCCCGCGGTATTCCTGCCTGTCGTAAGAGGCGACTAAAAGGAGTCTCACATGTTTCGGCCTTATGTGATGGTCCCCTCTCGGGTTTGACCTCCATCTTTCTAAATTATTCCGAAGAGCGAGCCACTTGGGGAAGGGCGCCTTACATGGTGCATTGTATCCGTCGTGCAATTAGACCTTTAGCCGTCTTTCTCGTCGTTGCAATGGTGTCCCGCTCGTTTTCGATCTCTTGGGCGATTACCACGCGGCACTCTGCAGTGTTTCTTTTAACTGCGACGACGACCTTGGCCATTTTTGCACCTAAGATCCAGCACGGTAGCCAGTCCGTTGTGGTGGGGCCGCCATGTACCCTCTTGGTTGTAGCCCCCTGACAACACAGGGATCGCTCTACTGATGCCTGCGCCGTTAACTCCCCACGTATGCCAAGGAGTAGATGCCCATCGCCCTGGGGCATCGGGACTCCCGGCAATGGCCATCCTGCCAGGTGGCCTTTGCTGTGGCTGGGTGGCGCCCGTGGGGAGGGCCCTTGGTCGGAGTAGGTGGCATCAGGGCGGATGACCCGCAATAAAGCGTGGTACATCATCTCTCGCTGGCGGCCAGCCGTCAGCAGTCTCTAAGCGTTCCAAAGCTCACTTTAAGGCTAATGTGTATGACCCCAAATCGTTCCCCTCCCTGGCCACACCATGGGAGGAACGAAAGGCTGTGAATGAGAGCGAAAGATACTCGCCCCGGTATCTCGTCTGTACCAGAGCTGACGGGGACTCGTTTGTGTCTGTGAAGCCTCAGTTCTTTGTCGAACATTTAGAGGACAAGTTCGGGGAGGTGGAGGGCTTGTCCAAGATGCGGTCTGGATCGGTGTTGATAAAAACGGCATCCTCTGTCCAGTCACGAGCCTTGCTGGCTTGTACAAAGTTGGGGGATGTGTCTGTTACTATCACCCCACATAACAGCTTAAATATGGTCCAGGGAATTATTTTTCACCGCGATCTCCTTTTACAGTCCGATGACGAGCTGCGCGCCAACTTGGAGTGCCGAGGTGTCCATTTCGTCTGGCGCATCCACCGGGGTCCGAGGGATCGTCAAGTTGCCACCGGTGCCTTCATCTTGGCCTTCGAGGGTGACACGTTACCTGAGAAGGTCAAGGTGATGGTGTACCGTTGTGATGTCAAGCCGTATATCCCTCCCCCGATGCGGTGCTTCAAGTGTTGGAAGTTCGGCCACATGTCTTCACGCTGTACTTCCGACCTCGTCTGTCGCGATTGCGGTCGACCTTCCCATCCTGATCATCCCTGTGCGCCGCCTCCAATCTGTGTGAACTGTGGTGCGCACCATCCGCCTTGCTCGCCAGACTGTCCGATTCAGCAGAAGGAGCGGAAGATCATGGAAATCAAGACTCTCGACCGCCTGACGTACACTGAGGCGAAGCGGAAATATGATCGGCTTCATCCAGTGCGCATGACAGCTTTTTATGCCGCAACTGTCACTCCTTCTACAATTCCATCCACTCCAGTCAGCTCTCAGAGTCGAAGTCCCACACCTGCCCCCTTGATGGTGGGGGGCACTAAACCTCCTGTTGCTCCTGCTCCATCTACTTCAGGAGCAACACCCCCCCAACCATCGGGGACATCAGTCCCCCCTTCCCAGCCGGAGAAGCGTAAGACTTCTTCGGCTACTCTCGTAAGGAAGGGGTCCCTTGGGGACCTCCCTTCGCACGTTCCGACCGGTTCCAAAGCCGACAGCCACAAGTGGCTCAAACAACTGCCAGTCCCTGGTCGTCAGGACACACGGTCATCGTCTGTCCCTGAGACTGACCCAGTGACGCCCTCCCAGCCTGAACCACCCAAGGCGCAGTGCGAGAAGCAGAAGAAGAAGAAACTCCCCAAGGCTACCGACATTGCGGTGGCACCCATTCCACCGCTTCCTACAAGCTCTGCGTCTGAGGATGAGGTGGAGATTCTGGCGTCCACTGAGGACATGGATCTCGCCAGTCCCTCGGATGCAATAGATAGCTGTTGTCCAGGTGGTGACTCAGTAGCAGCACGGGCCCCGGAGGCGTAATCTGCCTCCCCAATCCCTTCACGCCTTTCCCATCCATGGCTAATACCATCCTCCAGTGGAACTGCAGCGGTTTCTTCCACCATCTAGCTGAGCTCCGCCAACTTATCAGCCGTCATCCTTTCCTTTGCATTGCTCTGCAGGAAACTTGGTTTCCAGCAATGCGAACCCCCGCCCTCCGTGGCTATCGGGGTTATTTTAAGAACCGGGCAGCTTATGAAAGGGTGTCTGGTGGCGTCTGCATATATGTCCTTAACTCTCTTCACAGCGAGTTTGTACCTCTACAAACAGCTTTAGAGGCTGTCGCTGTTCGGGTGTGGACGCCACAGGCTATTACCGTCTGCAGTATTTACCTTCCACCTGATGGTGCTGTCGCGCAGCATGTCCTGGCTGCTCTGATAGCCAAACTGCCGCCACCTTTTTTGCTGCTGGGCGATTTCAATGCCCACAACCGTCTATGGGGTGAGACTGTCTCCGATGACCGCGGTTGGGCCGTGGAGCATGTGTTGGCTCAGCTCGACCTTAGCCTCTTGAACACCGGTGCTCCCACGCATTTCAGTGTGGCCCATGGCTCGTTCTCGGCCATCGATCTCTCTATTTGCAGCCCTGGACTTGTCCCATCCCTCCACTGGAGAGTGCATCCTTACCTGTGTGGCAGTGACCATTTTCCCATCTATTTGTTACTGCCCCAGTGTCATTCTTCTGGGCGCTTGCCCCGCTGGGCTCTCCACAGGGCTGAATGGCCAGCTTTTACTTCCGCTGCAACCATTGAGTCTCCCCCACAGGGTGACATTGACGAGGTGGTGCGTGTTTTAACCACGTCCATCATTTCAGCGGCCGAGGCTGCCATCCCCCGTTCTTCTGGCCACCCTCGGAGGAGGGCTGTACCCTGGTGGTCGCCGGAGGTTGCTGAGGCTATTCGCGACCGTCGGCGGGCTCTCCAGCGTCATAGGCGGCACCCGTCTCTTGAGACCCTCATCACCTTTAAGAGGCTCCGTGCCTTCGCCCGTCGTCTTATTGCACGGCGTAAGCAGGAGTGCTGGGAGAGGTATGTCTCATCCTTGGGCTCCCATGTCTCCCCCTCGCTCGTGTGGTCCCGGATCCGGCGGATTTACGGATACCAGACCCCTATGGGTGTCCCTGGGCTCTCCTTGGACGGCGCTGTCTGTACGAACGCTGCCGCCATTGCTGAACGGCTTGCCGCGCACTATGCTCAGAGCTGTGTGACTGCATCCTATCCCCCCGCCTTTTGCTCTCTAAAGGAGCGAGCCGAGCGGACGCCGTTCTCATTCCACACGCGTCGTTCTGAAACATACAATGCTCCTTTCAGCGAGAGGGAATTCCTCGCTGCCCTCGCCGATTGCCCTGATACAGCACCAGGCCCAGACTGCATCCACGCGCAGATGCTGAAGCATTTCTCCAGGGACTGCCAGAGACACATTCTCGCGATATTTAATCGCATTTGGAGCGAAGGCGTGTTCCCGTCGCAATGGCGAGAGGGTGTTATTGTCCCCATCTTGAAGCCCGGTGCGGACCCACTGGCGGTGGACAGCTATTGTCCCATTACCCTCACCAACGTTTTGTGCAAATTGTTCGAACGTATGGTGGGGCGGCATTTGTGTTGGGTCCATCCCAGGGTGGCTTCCGGCGGGGGCGGTCTGCAGTGGACAATTTGGTGCGGCTGGAATCTGCAGTCCGTACGGCCTTTGCCCGACGTCAGCATCTCGTTGCTGTATTTTTCGATCTGCGGAAGGCGTATGACACCACATGGCGGCACCACATCCTCGCCACGTTGCATGAGTGGGGTCTTCGTGGTCGGCTCACGGCTTTTCTTCAAAGCTTTTTATTGCGCCGCTCTTTCCGGGTGCAAGTCTGTGCCACCTCTAGTTCATCTTATATACAGGAAAATGGGGTCCCGCAGGGCTCAGTGTTGAGCGTCTCCTTATTTCTAGTGGCCATTAATGGTCTGGCTGCAGCAGTGGGGTCGTCGGCGTCTCCTTCTTTGTATGCCGACGACTTCTGCATCTCATTTAGCTCCACGACTACGGGAGTCGCCAACCGCAGGCTGCAAGTCGCCGTTCGCAAGGCAGCATCATGGGCTCTGACTCATGGTTTTCAGTTCCCTGCAGCCAAGACTCGAGTTATGCACTTCTGCAGGCATCGGACGGTCCACCCTCATCCTGAACTTTACCTCGACGGCCACCTGCTTGAAGTGGTGGACACTTGCCGCTTCTTGGGACTCGTGTTTGATGCCCGGCTCACATGGGTTCCTCATATTACTCAGCTGAAGCAAAAATGCTGGCGGCACCTCAACGCCCACCGCTGCCTTAGCCACACGTCTTGGGGTGCAGATCGCTGCACGCTGCTTCGATTGTACAGAGCCCTTGTGCAGTCCCGGCTTGATTATGGGTGCCTGGCCTATGGGTCTGCATCACCCTCAGTGTTGAAGTTGTTAGACCCCATACACCACTGTGGGGTTCGGCTTGCAACTGGCGCTTTTCGTACCAGCCCCGTAGATAGTCTACTGGTGGAGGCCGGGGTTCCCCCGCTGCGGATTCGCCGCCATCGACTGCTCGCCGACTATGCTGTTCACGTGCATTGCTCGCCAGACCATCCCAATCGTCGCCTGCTTTTCTCTGCCATGGTCCTCCATCTGCCCGAACGGCGACCTAGGTCTGGGCTTTCCGTAGCTGTCCGTGTCCAGTCCCTGCTGTCAGAACTGGGGTCATTCCCTCTTCTGCCTCCCTTCCGGGTCCGTACACCTACGTCTCCCTGGTGTTTGTCCTGGCCGTCCGTCCGTCTGAATTTGGCACAGGGACCTAAGGACTCGGTTCCGCCTGTGGCCCTCCGTCGCCGTTTTCTTGCGCTCCTCGAATCATTTCCGGGCTGTGAGCCTGTCTACACTGATGGTTCCCTGGTTGATGGTCGCACTGCCTACGCTTTTGCTCACGCTGCCCACGTTGAGCAACGCTCCTTGCCGGCTGGCTGCAGTATTTTTACTGCAGAGCTGGTGGCCATCTTGCGCGCTCTTGAGCATATGCGTTTCTGCTCAGGTAGGTCCATCGTCATCTGCAGTGACTCCCTGAGCAGCCTTCAGGCCATCGACCGCTGCTATCCCTCTTCTCCTCTGGTGTCCTCTATTCAGGAGTCTGTTTCCGCCATTGCCCATTCTGGACGTTCGGTGGTCTTGGTTTGGACGCCAGGTCATGTTGGCATCCCGGGGAGCGAACGTGTTGACAGGCTGGCCAAAGGGGCGCTCGACGCCCCAGCTTTGGAGATCGGCCTCACGGCTCCCGATCAGCAGCTGGTGTTGCGCCGTAAGGTGCTTGGGATGTGGTCTGCTGAGTGGCGAGGCTTGACAATGCCTAATAAACTGCGGGCTGTCAAGGAGACGACCGATGTGTGGCGCTCCTCCCTGCGGTCTTCTCGCAGGGACTCTGTTATCCTGTGTCGGGTCCGCATCGGCCATACATACCTGACGCTCGGCCATCTTTTGCGTCAGGAGTATCCCCCCCCCCTGTGTCGGTGTGGGTCCCGGCTGACGGTCGCCCACATTTTATTGGAGTGTCCCCGACTGCGCACCCTTCAGCAGTCTTTTAATTTCCTGGGAACCTTGCCTTTGATTTTATGCGACGATGCCTCCATGGCTGACAATGTTTTACATTTTATCCGTGCTAGTCCTTTTTATGGATCCATTTAGGGGGGGTCCTGCACTTTTCCGTTTCTGTGTCTTTTGTACTCGCGTCTCTCCATATTTGTTGCTGTTTTGGTGTCTCATCGGATGGTAGACTCTTTCCCTTTTTTGTTGTCGTGGTCAGTCAACCAGTCTCCGGCCATCTTCTTTTCTTCTATTTCTTTCTGTCTGGTGTTCGTCTGTACTCTTCTTTTCTGTAGTGTTCGTTGCCTAATTTGTGTTCTTTAGCACCTGGAGGGGGGGGGGGGGCAGTCTCCTTCCCCTTGGGGTTTTATCTGCTCTGCGACTTTGTCTCGCTTGTTTTTGGAATGGGGGACTGATGACCTTAGCTGTTTAGTCCCCCTTAAACATCCCAACAACCACCACCACCACTCAAGAGTCAAGAGGTAAAGAAAGAGAAAGAGCAGTTGCCTGCTCATATTATCCAGATACTAGCTGCCATGCTCGAAATGGAAGGTAAGTCCTTGTGTGTATTAAAATTCTCCTATGCTTTTGCCATTATGAGAGCTAACTAGTATATCCTTAGAAAGGAAAATTTTCTCCATTCGTAAATCACTTTTACTAAGTTTGAAATTTTTTTACCTACACGTGGTAATAATGAGTTTATATATACACAGCTTAAGCAGCTTTTTTATGTTGTGACAGTGGGGAAAAATCATTCAAAATTTCTTAGTGTTCTTGTGTGTAAATATTTTTTACCAATTGTGCTGAAGCAAATAGCTTCACTCACAACAGAAGTTTATGAAAGTTCTTGAACGCGAAACCAGTTAATCGAAAGGTACTGCAGGTATAACACCATAAAATGTGACATGCAGGCAATTAGTGCCACACACAGATATATAGAGAATACCAATAAAAACTGATTTAATCTATTTTATAGAGAAGTTGTATTTTTTTCGCCAATAAACAGAATTGACGAAACCAGCCGTTACTTCTTTGTGGTCCCGTGTGTAAATGGTTTTGCCAGTTTCACTGAAGCAGATACCTTCCTCTGTTGAAACACACGATTCGAAAGGTGCAGCGTGTTTAACACACAGGCGCTCCATACAGTAGCGGCTGGGAACAGTCGGCAACCAGCTCTGGTGCAGCCGACTGAACTACAAGGCTGTTACGAGCATACTAGCGCGCTATGGCCTGACAAACAATTGGCATGAGTTGATCAAAAACGTCGTCCTAAATCTGCTCAAGGCAAAATGACTGACAAATGCGGGGCTGTGTGTGCACAGGGTTTGAGATCTTAAGAAGCTATTGGAGGTGAAGAATTCCGGGCCTGGCTCAGAGATTAGTCGACACTGCAGGACTTACGGGAAAGTATCCACAAAACCTATCGTGCCTCACCTCTAAACTATCTCACAACACATAACAAAAAGAAAAGAAAAACTTTAGAAAGGAAATTATGTTTGAAGTAATGTATTACGTGAAGGGAGGTGAATGGTAGGCGATCACAGATGTGTGGACATGTAGCACAAGAAGAGATCATTATTAGACATGTACAGTTTTTTATTTTGTTAATGGGAAGTTCAGATCACGCTTCTTGTTTATGACACTGTTTCCAGACAAGCGTAAAACAGGTGAAATATTAGAAAGGAATTATTGAGATGATTTATCTCCCGTAGTATTCATGAGAATAGTCTCAAAGATTTACATTTTTGCGGTTGACTAAGGTACCATCATTATCGCTGCTCTTCATAGATATCCTAGACTGAACTGTTCCTGTCAAATGCTGATCAAAGTGCTAATAAATGCCTTTAATATCCAGTATATGTAATCCAATTGCCCGCAACGGAGATGTTTCGCAAACTCAAGTGGCAGACTCTGCATCGCGGTGTAGCTTGCTGTCCAGGTTTCGAGAGGGTGCGTTTCTGGATGGGGAATCGAATATATTTCTTCCCCCTACTTATACCTCCAGAGGAGATCACGAATGTAAAATTAGAGAGATTCGAGCGCGCACGGAGGCTTTCCGGCAGTCGTTCTTCCCGCGAACCATACGCGACTGGAACAGGAAAGGGAGGTAATGACAGTGGCACGTAAAGTGCCCTCCGCCACACACCATTGGGTGGCTTGCGGAGTATAAACGTAGATGTAGAAATGTAGATGTAGAACTTCATTTTTTTCTGACACTAGTGAAGGAACTTGTGATATCTGCAAAGTGGCCTTATTCATAGCCTAGAGAGAACACTGAAGCAGTCTAACTATATTCGTTGGAGCATACGACTGACCATGGTTGAATCGGTCAAAATGCAGTATTCGGTATTGCGTAAAAAGCTGTCTGAGAAGTGAGAAATAGAGACAAAAGAATGAACTGACATCACATTGATGGACGAACTGATTTCTGTTGTGGCAGTATGTATGCTGTTTTGTTTTTATATTAAACTGTTTATGTTAGCACGTAAATTATTCCAGTAATTTTAAAGCTGGGATTTTTCTTACATCCCTGCAAGGAGACGTAAAAAGAATTGAAAGCAGAAAAATCTCCTATACTGCAACTCCTCCTGACATGGAAGCCTCTGAAATAAAGTTTGCTAATCCGCTGAAAGTTTATGCAGAGGGAAAAGCACCATGAGCTACCTACTTTCCTATGGGTACCGTTTCGCCTACTGAAAATGATATCTGAATCTCAGAGGTGTACAGTCATGGGCATACAATCTACTGACTACTACACCAGGGATGCTTCCACGCGAAGCGCCGTGTGCCAAACAAAACTTATTTCGGCCACAGAAAAGACGGTCTCCTCAGGTATATTCTCATCTAAAGAATAGCCAGATATATCTGACTATTTGTCAGATTGTTCAGGTAGAATCGGAGAGCAACTTTGACAAGGTTCTGAAATGATGGAAAATAATTCAAATATTTCTAGGAACGAAACATTTGTTTTTGTTTTCAGTAGTACTTTTCCATTCTCCTGATTTGCCAAACGGTATGTTAAAAGTCTGTTTCACCACCATGATCAAAAGTACGGAAGTTTGTTTTGTGGGCAGATACTGACAACAATCCGACTCCCACAGGTGATTTACATAGGTACCGAAACCAGAATTGTAAATTGGTCGAAAGTGTGGCTTCTCAGGGAAATGAAAACAGACAAATGTTTCCGACTCTCCAGAAGATTGCCAGAACAGTTTTGTGTGTAGAATCATCCAGCTTTTCACTTGACAAAAATTTTAGTTCTGCGGGTTTCATTCTAGTGCACGACATTCACTTCTGGACGCAGACAATGTCCATGTTCTTCTCTGCCTTCATAGCAATTCCAGTATCAGAGAAAATGAATGAAGGAATATGTTGTAAATATTTTTTCTCGACACATTTTATTTTATGTTGTCTTTAAATCAGTTGTCAACTACTGTATCTGTTTATCTTGAAGCAGCTTATTCTCAAATCAGTATCGATCTGTTGCAGCAAAATAAACGAGCGTTTCTGTGTGAATTATTATTGAATTTTAGATATTATGTTGACAGTTTTATCGCATCACAAATCATCATGTAGTGCAGTAACATTCGTTTAACATGAAAACGCGTAATCTGATTAATCCTTTGACATGAAATAGTACCGTGGACACTGCGTAATGTCATATTTAGTTTTCCTTTATCACAAAACAAAATGGTTTTACACGATAATAATCAGATTCTCAGACAATTAGATATTCAGTACCTACTTATGCACCGCATGAACATTCAGAAGTTTTATTCTTACTTTTATTTATGCTACTGAACAAAAAATGGCTCTGAGCACTATGGGACTTAACTTCTGAGGTCATCAGTCCCCTAGAACTTAGAACTACTTAAACCTAACTAACCTAAGGACATCACACACATCCAAGCCCGAGGCAGGATTCGAACCTGCGACCGTAGCGGTCGCGCGGTTCCAGACTGTAGCGCCTAGAACCACTCGGCCACCCCGGGCGGCTGTTACTGAACAGAATAAACAATATCGCATTTAGGCAGTTTCAAGTACTGCCAGTGCCAGCACATTCCATTATACTGATCAGTCAGTTTTCGAATTCGGTTCTGGATGTGTTGAAATATAATGGAAATGGAAATGCCGTGTGGCTAGGGCCTCCCGTCGGGTAGACCGTTCGCCTGGTGCAAGTCTTTCGAATTGACACCACTTTGGCGACTTGCGTGTCGATGGGGATGAAATGATGATGATAAGGACAACACAACACCCAGCTGCTGAACGGAGGAAACCTCCAACCCAGCCGGGAATCGAACCTGGGCCGTTAGGTATTACATTACATCGCGCTGACCACTCAGCTACCAGGGGCGGACTGTCGAGATATAATTTACGTGTATAATCACCGAGAAATCTACACAAATACAACCCATCATTTTGTTTAAAACGAAGGTATTCAAAGTGTAAACAAACGTATTTAATCAGAAGTGTCAGCAACTGCTTGTGTACACTGTAGCAGCCAAATAGCTCCGAATATATTGATGAGCATTTCTTACGCATGCATCATGTAAATTTAAATTCTTTGAACAAAGAAACATATTTTGGCCCCATAAGTTTCGTGTTTAACGCTTTTCACGGTATACAGGGTATTCCCTCGCTGAGAGAAGGTTACAGCACGTTTAGAGTGGCAGAACTTGGTACGCAGTGCAGGATGTATATTTGATAGCTGGCTCAGCCCATCCAATGTGGTGGGTCGAGCTGCCCAGTGCCGAGGGCCGGCAGTGCGGCCGTAGCAGCAGAGGAGATCACTCCATGGACTGGGCCGGGCAGGCCCGTGGGCCGGCATTGTTGCATGACTCAGATTCAGATCACTCTCCTTCCCCTCTCGCAAGGGTGGGTGTACGCGGCTCACTAGTACATCAGCATTTAACTGCAACAGCACACTCTTATTCATCTAGAAACTAAACATTTAACACAAAAACTTAACAAAGCACAGTGTAACTCCACTACAATAAGACAACGACACAATTATCATATATGTTACCCCTAAAACTACTCCATATATCCCACTCCATTGGTATCTACTGGCTTCAGATGAGTGCAAAAGGCATCCATGTAGCTTTCGTTTGTCAGTTTCCTTCTTAGCTTACCTTTCCCTACTGGCAACAATACTGGCACTTGGGCGAAGTGTCTAAAAGTATCCTTAAAAGGCTTAACACATCCTACATGGACAGTGGAAGTTCTTGTCAGTAACTGTACATTCATGTTTATGTGTGATGTCAGTTCTGTTACTTGATGTGGACATCACTAGTGCATCAGAATTTTTTTGTTTTATCCTTCAGTGTATAGTCATTTGCCAGCGTAACCAGTTGACCAATTCCATACATCTTCGCAAACTTCTTCACTGACTCCTCATTTTTGCCAACTTTAAGCTTAATCATTGCAAAAGGTGATGCCATCTTTCTACCCTAACCATGTCATATGATGAAAGCCCAATGTTGTCACGTGCTTTAGAATTCTACGTAGCTATGTCTAGGGCTGGCAAATGTCCCAATCACTGTGATAGCTGTTCATTAATAACTTAACATTTTGCCGGCAGTGCAATGGACACGTTCCCTCTTCTGTTCGAGGATAGAAGAGACAAGTTCTTAGCCTCTGGATTGGTAACCGACGGCACAACTGCTTAATAAGCTCAGACATGAAGCCAGTAGCCTGAGCCGGCTGGAGTGGCCGAGCGGTTCTAGGCGCTACAGTCTGGAACCGCGCGACCGCTACGGTCACAGGTTCGAATCCTGCCTCAGGCATGGACGTGTGTGATGTCCTTAGGTTAGTTAGGTTTAAGTAGTTCTAAGTTCTAGGGGACTGATGACCTCAGAAGTTAAGTCCCATAGTGCTCAGAGCCATTTTTTTCAGTAGCCTGATCTTAATTACATGTAGGAAATACCAAATTTTAATAACCAGTGGTTTAACATTGCCTAAGCCTCCATTGATAACGTGCCATTTCTTGTTAATTTGGAATTGCAACCACACTGCAAAAAGTGGTCTATGATGGTTTACACATAGTGTTTACCCACCAGTGCTAGGCTGAATAGGCCCAAAATGTCCATTTACACTGTTTCAAATGGCTTGGATGTCTCCAGTAAGCTCTGTAGTGGTATGCATTGATGATTGAGATCGGAATGCTGTGCATACGGTATACATTTCATCACAAACCGGTCAATGTTCCATCTCCATGTCTTCCACCAGTATTGCTCAGCTATTCAATGATCAGTTGTCTTGCATCCTCCATGACCTGCTAACACATTATCATGCACTTCTTTCAACACTTTGTCCTTCGAAGCTGAGGGCACCAAAACGCATGGTCCAAACTTCGTCATCCTACACAACAGCTCCTCAAACATCGCAAAGTGTGGCTGTAAGCTAAATAATTGCCATACTGCACCAGTGGTCCTTAATGTCCAACTCGTTAACCTACTTGAAGGATCCTTCAATCGTAATAACTACAGGGTTATTACAAATGATTGAAGCGATTTCACAGCTCTACAATAACTTTATTATTTGAGATATTTTCACAATGCTTTGCACACACATACAAAAACTCAAAAAGTTTTTTTAGGCATTCACAAATGTTTGATATGTGCCCCTTTAGTGATTCGGCAGACATCAAGGCGATAATCAAGTTCCTCCCACACTCGGCGCAGCATGTCCCCATCAATGAGTTCGAAAGCATCGTTGATGCGAGCTCACAGTGCTGGCACGTTTCTTGGTAGAGGAGGTTTAAACACTGAATCTTTCACATAACCCCACAGAAAGAAATCGCATGGGGTTAAGTCGGGAGAGTGTGGAGGCCATGACATGAGTTGCTGATCATGATCTCCACCACGACCGATCCATCGGTTTTCCAATCTCCTGTTTAAGAAATGCCGAACATCATGATGGAATTGCGGTGGAGCACCATCCTGTTGAAAGATGAAGTCCGCGCTGTCGGTCTCCAGTTGTGGCATGAGCCAATTTTCCAGTATGTCCAGATACACCTGTGTTGTAACGTTTTTTTCGCAGATGAAAAAGGGGCCGTAAACTTTAAACCGTGAGATTGCACATAACACGTTAACTTTCGGTGAATTGCGAATTTGCTGCACGAATGCGTGAGGATTCTCTACCGCCCAGATTCGCATATTGTGTCTGTTCACTTCACCATTAAGAAAAAATGTTGCTTCATCACTGAAAACAAGTTTCGCACTGAACGCATCCTCTTCCATGAGCTGTTGCAACCGTGCCGAAAATTCAAAGCGTTTGACTTTGTCATCAGGTGTCAGGGCTTGTAGCAATTGTAAACGGTAAGGCTTCTGCTTTAGCCTTTTCCGTAAGATTTTCCAAACCGTCGGCTGTGGTACGTTTAGCTCCCTGCTTGCTTTATTCGTCGACTTCCGCGGGCTACGCGTGAAACTTGCCCGCACGCGTTCAACCGTTTCTTCGCTCAATGCAGGCCGACCCGTTGATTTCCGCTTACAGAGGCGTCCTGAAGCTTTAAACTGCGTATACCATCGCCGAATGGAGTTATCTTTGTTGAACTTCGTCCTGAAGTGTCGTTGCACTGTTATGACTGACTGATGTGAGTGCATTTCAAGCACGACATACGCTTTCTCGGCTCCTGTCGCCATTTTGTCTCACTGCCCTCTCGAGCGCTCTGGCGGCAGAAACCTGAGGTGCGGCTTCAGCCGAACAAAACTTTATGAGTTTTTTTACGTATCTGTAGTGTGTCGTGACCATATGTCAATGAATGGAGCTACAGTGAATTTATGAAATCGCTTCAATCATTTGTAATAGCGCTGTACTTTAACGCCACATGGTCCATTATAACCTTTAATTTTCGACTGTAGAGGTAACAGTGGAAATGTATAGCAGCCAACATCTCTTTCTCTATGGTTGAGTCATTCACTTTAAAGTTTGACTGTCATTTCTTCCACAGGTGATGTATAATCAGCAATTGTTTTGTGTGTGGACGAGCTCAGGTCAGGCAAGGCTGCTACAAGGAAAGTCCTCATACGAACTCTGCATGAAACACTCAAATAGCCTCAAAGTTGAGACTACTGAGACTGCATGTAGTGGCGTACATTTTCCGCTCACAGTTGCGAATTACAGTTCTTCTTTTCTATCTTGAACTTGACTGAGAATTAGAAGAACCCTGTGACGGTCGAAGAATGGCCTCTTAACTCATTTTACAACGTGACTAAAGTGGCACGTAAATGGCCAATATTATTGCTCAATATATCTCGATCCGGAATGATGTTGAACCTGTTTGTATTATATCGGGAGTTGCGCACTAAAAATTAACAGATCAAAATGTTTGAAATATACTTCTTTGCCTGAGAAATATTGTAGCATTTCTGTTTAAAATATCCTGTCTAGTCGCTCAGGTGCTTCTTTGAAGTAGACTACTGTCTCTCGGCTTTTTTGTGTTCACTGTTGTGCTTATCTCCTTAAATGAGTGCAAGACAAGAAAGATCATTCATATTAGGATGCATTGAAGATAAAACTGTACAAATACTGTAGTTTTTGTCATAGAATGTTAACACAAATAAGTATAAAACCGGAAAATTAAGAATGATTCTTATGAGTTGTTGTTCCTAAATAAAGATAGTGATACCCTACAGTCACAAGGGATCTTTTTCTTTAAAAAAGAATCTTTAAGGAGATAAAGGCAACCATTTCCAGCAATGTATCAGATATTGGACAATCAAGACGTAAAAAATCTGATAATATCCTCTAACTTCAATTTTCTCAGTAAGGTTTTGAGAGTGAATTTTTGACACTCGCTATACAAATTTTACATCCACTTTTTTTTTCTACGTTAAGGGAAGTGGTGGGTGAAAGCTTCTTTCCATGGACAATCTGTACATTCTGCCTCGTAGATATTTACGGCAGGAAGGGCAGTGAAACAGAGAGAGATGACAGGGGGCGTTGTAGTGCAAAAGGGGCGCTGGGAGCGGGTTGATGGGGGGGGGGGGGGGGGAGGGGGAAGAGGGGATTTCAAGTCTTGCTTCGTTGACCTTTCTTTAAGTTACTTACAGACAGAAATGTGCATGGATTTAGTTTCCTAGATAGTGCTATACTATTACATTACAGTGAACCCAATGTCACCAATTAAAATATTTCGATTACCAGTTAGCTTGAAACTGAGACTAGAGCAACTTTAAAACATGTATAAATGCGGAAACGCTTTTAAAATACAATTTTATAAGGGTTAATACATCAACTTCCACAGTTTGCTTTACAGTCAGCAAGTGTTTCGTATTCCACACCTATATCTACATAGAAACTTGCCGTACACGGTGGAGGGCACCCTGTTCACTAGCCGTTTCCTTTACCTGTTCCATTCGCAAACACAGAGATGAAGAAACGTCTGTCTTTATGCCTCCATATGATCCCTAATTTCCTGCATCTTCGTCATCTTTACACAAAATGTATGTTGGCGACAGTAGAATCATGCTACAGTCAGTTTCAAATGCCGATTCTCTAAATTTCCTCAATAGTGTTCATCGAAAAGAAGCAGTAACAAACATAGCAGCCCAACTCTGATTTGCCTCAATGTCTTCCTTTAATCTGACCTGGTGCAGACCCCAAACACTAGTGTTCTATATGCGGTCTCCTTTACAGACGAACCACACTTACTTAAAATTCTTCCAGTAAACCGAAGTCGACCATTCGTTTACTTGCCACAGTGCTCATATGCTCGTTCCATTTCACGTTGCTTTGCACAATCAATAAGCGCGTGTGAAGTGGTCGAGCTTAGACTCAGCTGTAGCTCCTACAACAAGGGAGTTCCCCAAACAGACTGTGCACGAACTACCCACTTGGCGACAACGAAGCCTACGAGTTGAGACTACAGTTCTGAAGTTGTGGTATGTTGCGGTTATACTGAATGGTGTACGAAGAAAATCGGTACCATTTAGTCAGTGACATAACCATTGTATTTTGGAAGCACATTTTCTTAAAATGGCCGCCAAAATTCGAATGAACACTTGAATGTATTCTCCCCCTCTCCTAGAATTGGATATTTACGAAAAGAGATTTTCAGATGACGCTATAAAGCTTTCCATATTAACTGATCACCTCGAAAAATTGCATTCTGACAAAATGAGTGAGTCAGTTTCATTTTTCCAAGTTTGAGAAACGCACGTCTGTAGGCAAGGTAACTGGATAACATATTCTCAATGCGGACAAAGACATCCTTGCTTTTTGTAACTTTTTTTCCTTTTATGGTCATTTCATTCCGCTTGCTACATATTGGGGGGGGGGGGGGGGTGAGCTGTCAGTGGATGCAAGTCGCCGCTCATATGCCATATGAGAGTAAAAAGTTCAAAACATATTACAAAATTGGAGACTGTGGTAGACCAAATGGATGTTTAGCATAATAAATAGACACAGATTCAGCTGCAAAATTTAAAATATAAGAGGTGGCTTTGTTGATTAATCAAAAGTTTGACGCAGATGAAATGGCAAATGAATGTTTCACGAAAGGTAAAAAACAGAGGGACAGTTACATAAGTTAAAAAAAGTAGAAAGCTGGGGTGTTGACTGATAAAGGTAGAGACATACGTGAGTAGAATTATGAGTGGGCCTAGACTGCCAGGAAGAGGGGTATCGTGGCAATGTAGGAGTTGCGGTAGTGCGTAAGAGACTGTTCGTGTGGCTGGATGTTTGGAGGAGGAATTCGGCAGAGTGAAGAGGGATGCCATTCCGGACCAAGCCTTAGGATGTGAGTGGAGAGGAATGGAGAGGAAGGGAGTGCCCTTACTTGGGGAGGTGGGCTGGGTTCTTTTAGATCTGGTAAGAGCTTTTTATAAAGTCTAATTATTTAAAAGATGTTATTCCTAGCTAGGTACACATGAAAAGGGCAGAACATATATCATTTTAATTTTGACTTGAGCATAGCTGCTCTAAATTCCGGCCATTGCCTTTTTGCAGTATAATTTTACGATTCTTCAAAGTTTCATTCTGGTGAAGACCCCTTAGTAGTGTCGAAGTCTAGGTCAATTGTACCAAATAGTTATTTGCAACAGGTTGCCTGTAGAATTCCTATGTTTAAAAATTGTATACAATTGCTGAGTAACAGCTAAGTTCAAAACTGAAAGTCTGATTACTAATAGACTGTGGAAAATAAATAGATATTGTCGAGGAAACTGCGATGAAATCAGTCACTTTGAATAATGACAAAGTTTCGAGAAAAATTGACGAGGTAGTTGTTTTGATATCTCGGCCGCCATCCACTAGCTGCAAGGGGAAGCTTTGATGCAGTAAAATCTATGGAAGTGGAGACTATTGATAGAACGAGTTTTTCTGCTTCGTCACAGGTGGTGGTATATGCAGCAACAGGCCGGTAGCTGTGCCACTTGGCCACAAGGTGAAGTAAACAGTTTTCTTTCCATCAGGAACCCTTGTGCACAGCGACCGTAGTTTGTATGGAAGGTGAGGCACACAGCATTCAGTCGCACTCCCATTAGTCTTTATTATGCTGGCAAATACAGATTTCAGCTATAAATAGCCGTCTTCAGTGCATTTTCATTCACCCAAGAACCAGGCAATCATCATAGGGGCGCCATCTGCTCCTTCAGTCTCCATGATTTCTACCTAACCATTTATGGTCGTCCAATCCAGCTCACCCCCACCCTGAGGTACCTTGGTCTCACCCTAGACCGTCACCTCACCTGGACCCCTCATCTCTTGACCATCCAGCAGAAAGCCCATACCTGTCTCCACCTCCTGAAACTCCTATCCGGCCAGACATGGAGACTGCATCCTTCCATCATCTTCCACACCTACAAATCCCTCATCTGTCGCATCCTCTGTTATGCCAGCGTTTCCTGGATCTCCCCCCCCCCCCCCCACTTTCATATGGCCATCCAAATCCTTGAACGCCACATGCTCTGCCTTGCCTTCTGTATCTGCCTTCCATCCCCGTCTTGTACAACCTCATTCCCTTCCCCTACATCCTCCTTTTCTTCCAACATATCTGCATTGTTTACACAGTTCGATGGCTTGCTCCCGCCCACCCCCTGGTGTCCTTTATCTCCACCCCCTGCCTGTTACCGCACCTCTATCCCTGCATCCCGCCCCCTCTCTCCACCTCCACACCCTCCATCTCCTTCATCAGGGCAGTTTCCAGCACCTCCCCCTCCCAGACAATGACCTTTGCTGTGACGTCTACCCTTCCTACCAACTGTAGCCTGATCTTCTCGCACTCCCTCCCCAGGGCACTCCCCGTTCCCCTCCCCTCCTTCCCCCAGAGCAGTTTCACCTCCTTCCCCCTCCCGAGTCTCTGCACTCCCTTCTCAGCTGTTTTCCTCTCCCATCCTTCCCTCCCCGGCCCCCTTCAGCGCGCCCCCACCCTGTCTCCCCTTCTCTCCCGCCCCTCTAGCAACGCCCCATCCCCTCTTTCTTTCCTTCTCCGTATCCCTACACCTGGCAGATCCTCCCATCTTGTTTCTTCATCATCAGCGTGCTACGTCAGTGTTGTCTTCGGTGCCAATCTAAAGTAACGTCTAGTGCTGTGGCTTTAATCACATGCTTTACTTCATCCTCCAGCCGTATTTCGCCTTGTCTTCTTTAAATCGTTACCTTGTGTGGTTTTTTTGTGTAATATACGTTTTTAGATTTTTATCTCCATTTTTACAGTCATCCCCTTTTGTACACTCCCTCCCATAATGTTCCCCCTTTTTTATACCTGTGTTCCGCCATATTTCCTCCTTTATGTTGTTTTAAATGTCTTCCCGTTATGTACTTACTGTCTCTCAGCTGAAGAGCAGCACCTAAGCTGCTGCCAGCCCTCCCTGGATGGGGAATCGAAATTCAATAAAGAGAGAGGGGAAGAAAAGCATTTTCGTTTCAATCAAGAGACTCGCGGCAGTTCATGTCACCGTATATTCTTACAGTGTATAGGCAAGAGGACCTTGTGCCACATATGGTGACATGAACTGCTGCGAGTCTGTTGAATTGTTTCGAAAATGCACTGAAGATAGCTATTTATAGCCGAAATCTAGATTTGCAAGCACAATAAAGATTAATGGGATTGCGACTGAATGTTGTGCGCCTCTCCATACACACAAGTCGAACTGTTTACGATCCCCAAAATGGCACCGCCTGCCAAGGCAAAGCCAGTCGACAACTATCGGCCAAGTGTCGCCGCTAGATGGGAGGATAGAGAGCTGCCAGCACACAGCAGACACCGAGAGCGCCGTCAGAAGTAAACACGCCAACTTCGTTTGCCGCAGGGCTGCAGCGCCCGACTCCGCTCAGCCTTGGAAATTCAACGCAAGACGTCTCTGCCGTCAGTAATGCACCTCGAAATTCTGGAGTCTCCTTGTCAGTGAGACTGAGGTAGTTCACTCAGTTCCCACCCACACAAAATTAACTGGCGAGGAAGCCTTCCTAAGTTAGCCATCGGCAAAGGTAAATTTTTGGTTGATAAACGGAAGTTGATGTTATAAGTTTATTACTGCTGGGACGCAGCCAAGAGCTGAGGTGAAAGAAACTGAGAACCGCTGGTCTCCATCTGAGTGCTGCCTCTGTCACCAAGGAATACCTGACACAAACAGTGCTTACCTTGGTCATGAATCTTTCGCGCATGCCATCGTCTTTGAACGTCAACATCAGTCACGATTATCTGCATGTGTTGTATGACGTCAAATGAATGCCACATTTATCTTGAATTACCGATACAAGGAGTAGGCTCCTATGAGCACCACAATCGATAGTTATTTCATTTTCTCTGCAAGCCACTGATTTACTAAAGTACGCAACGATGTACTGTTAAAGGTCCAAAAAATAAAAATAAATTCTTTAAACCGGTTTTTAAGTCGAAATTATTGACAACCTGAAAGATCAAGTTTCAGTGCAATGAAATGTTAATTAAATTTGCACCAGAAAGCAACTGTTGTATGAACCTCTATCTTTGTCTCCAAGTGGGGAGTCTGAAGCCCCAACTTCATTTACCTTTGAAGTAAATGATTAAAAAATCACCTGTTGGTTTTATAGGTTCGTGAATGCAAAAAAAAAAAAAAAACAAACAATGCATAGGGTTATAACTAGATGGTTCTCAATTACGTATACATGGCGTTTAAAAAATGCCACAGATTTATATAGCAGGTAGTATTGGTGAAAACTAGAAGGTCCTATAATGATATCTCCGGAAACCAATACCTGTTGAAATATGGGCCAAAATATCCTCTCTTCCCCATCTTTCTTCATGCTACACTACCCTGTGCCAGGCTCTTCATCTCCGAATAACTACTGCAACTTACATCCTTTTGAATCTGCTTGCTGTATTCATCTCTTCGTCTCCCTCTACAATTTTTGCCCCTCACACTTCCCTCCAGTACTAAATTGGTGATCCGTTGATGTTTCGGAGTGTCCTCTATCAACCGATCCCTTCCACTAGTAAGGTTGGGCCACAAATTACTTTTCTTCCCAATTCTGATTATGTGATTTACCGATCTAATGTTCGGCATTATCCTGTAGCACTGCATTTAAAAAGCTCGTCTAAAGTGTTTACCATCCATCTTTCACTTCCATACATGGCTACTCCCCATACAAATATTTTCAGAAAAGACTTCCTAATACTTAAACCTATATTCGATGTTTAAAAGTGTCTCTTCTTCAGAAACGCTTTTCTGGCCATTGCCAATCTACATTTTATATCCTCTCTACTTCGGCCATCGTCAGTTATTCTGCTACCCAAGTAACAAAACTCATCTACTACTTTAAGTGTCTCGTTCCTAATCCAATTCCCTCTGTGTCACCTGATTTAATTCGACTACATTATATTATATTGTTTTGTTTATGTTGGTGTTCATCTTACAATCCTCCTTTCAAGGCACTTTCCATTTCGTTCAACTGCTCTTCCAAGTCGTTTGGTGCCTGACAGACCTCAAAGTTTTTATTTCGTCTACATGAACTTTAGTTCCTACTACAAATTTTTCTTTTGTTCTTTAATGTTTGCTCAATGTACAGATTCAATAACATTGGCAACAGACTGCAACTATGTTTCACTCCCTTCTCAACCTCTGCTTCCCTTTCATCTCCCTCGACTCTTATAACTGCCGTCTGGGTACTATATAGGTTGTAAATAGCCTTTCGTTACCTGTACTTTGCCTCCGCTACTTTCAGAATTTCAAGGAGAGTATTCCAGTAAACATTGTCAAAAGCTGTCTCCAAGTCTCCGTAGGTTTGCCTATCTTCTAAGATAAGTCGTAGGGTCAGTATTGCTTGGCGTGTTTCTACGTTTCTCCGAAATCCAAACTGGTCTTCCCCGAGGTCGGCTACTACCAATTTTTCCATCCTTCTATAACGAATTCGTGTTAGTATTTTGTAATCATGACTTGTTAAACTGTTAGCGTAAAGTTGTCCAGTAGCAGTGGTAATTCATCGGGCAGAAATCGGTGTTACGCAGCACCTTTTAACCTGGTACAGTGTATGGTCCTATGAGAATGTCACCGACAGTCCCTGTATATACGCTGATACTGACGCGATCCTGATGCCTCAACCTCCATGATGACTCAAGGACTTGCACATGCCAACACTTCCCCTCCTTTGCCAACCATTTCATCTCAGAGTAGCACTTGCAACCTATGTCTCAATTATTTGCTGGATATATTACAATCTCTGTCTTCCTCTACAGTTTTTGCCCTCTGCACCTCGCTCTAGTACCATGGAGGTTCTTCCCCTATGTCTTAACAATGTCCTATCATCTTGTCCCTTCTTCTTGTCAGTGTTTTCCATGTATTCCTTTCCTCGCCGATTCTGCGGTGAAGCTCCTCATTCCATTATCAACGCACATTCTTTTCAACATACTCTTGGAGTACCACATCTCGAATGCTTCGATTCTTTTCTGTTCCAGTTTTACCACAGACCATGTTTCACTACCATGAAATGCTGTGTTTCAAACGTATATTCGCAGAAATTTCTTCCTCAAATTAAGGCCTATGTTTGACACCAGCAGACTTCTCTAGACCAGGAGTGCCCTTTGTACCAAAGCTAGTCTGCTTTTTATGTTCTCCTTTCTCTGTCAGTCATGGGTTATTTTGCTACCTAGATATTAGAATTCTTTAAGTTCATCTACTTCGTTATCACCAATTCTGACTTTAGGTTTCTCGCTGTTGTTATTTATGCTACTTCTCATTACTTTCTCCTTTCTTTGCTTTACTCTCAATCCATATTCTGTACTCATTAGACTGTTCATTCCATTCAACAGATTCTGCAATTCTTCTTCATCACTGAGGATAGGAAGGTCATCAGCAAATTTTGTCACAGATATCCTTTCACCTTGAATTTTAATCCCACTCTTGAACTTTTCTATTGTTTCCGTCATTGCGTCTTCGATGTATGGATTGAACAGTAGGGGCCCTTTTTAATCCGAACACTTCGTTCTTTGCCTTCCACTCTTATTGTTTCCTCTTGGTTCTTGTACCCGTCTTTCGCTATAACGTACCCCTGTTTTACTCAGAATTTCAAACTTGCACCATTTTATATTGTCTAACGCTTTTTCCAGGTCGAGAAATCGTAGGAACGTGTCTTGATTTTTCATCAGTCTTTCTTCCATAATCAACCGCAACATCAGAACTGCCTCTCAGCCAACAGATCCTCATCTAAAAGATCCTCAGTTTTCTTTTCTAATCTTCTCTATTTCATTCTTGTCAGTATCTTGTATGCATGAGCTGTTTAACTGACTGTGTGACAATTCTCGCACATGCCGACTCTTGTAATTTTCGGCAATGTCTGGTAAAAGTCTGATGGTACACCACTAGAATCGTACATTCTACAAACCACGTGAACAGTCGTTTTGTTGCCACTTCCCGTAATGATTTTAGACATTCTGATGGTATGTTATCGATCCTTTCTGCCTTTTTTGATCTTAACTCCTCCAAAGCTCTCTTTAATTCTGCTTCTAATACCGGATCCCCTATCTCTTCTAAATCGATTCCTGTTTCTTCTTCTATCATATCAGACAAATCTTCCCCATCATAGAGGACTTCAACGTACTCATTCCACCTACCCGCTCTCTCCCTTTCATTTAACAATGGAATTCCATTGCACTCTAATGCGACCGCCCTTGATTTCAATTTCACCGAAGGGTGTTTTGACTGTTCTATATGCTGAGTCAGTCTTCCGAAAATCGTTTCTTTTTCGAGTTCTTCACATTTTCCATGCAGCCATTTCGCCTTAGCTTCCCTGCACTTCCCAATTATTTCATTCCTGAGTGACTTGTATTTCTGAATTCCTTAGTTTCTCTGAACATTTGTGTACTTCCTTCTTTCGTCGATCAACTGAATAATTTCATCAGTTAACCGTGGTTTCTTCGCAATTATCTTCCTTGTACCTATGTTTTTTCTTTCCAGGTTCTGTTACTGCTGTTTTCAGAGATGTCCATTCCTCTTCAACTGAAGTGACTACTGAGCTTTTCGTTAGCACAGTACCTATGGCCTCAGAGAGCTTGAAGCAGAAATCTTCATTCCTTATTGGTTCTGTATTCACTTCTTTGCGCTTTCATTCTTCCCGGTTAGTCTCTTAAACTTCAACATACACTTCATCATTACTGAATCGTGATTTGAGTCTATATCTACTCATGAATACTCCTTACAATCCAGTGTCCGATTTCAGAATCTCCGCCTGACCATGATGTAATCTAAATGGATTCTTCCCGTATCTCCCGGAAGTAGTCTTTTTCCTCTTCCTACTGTCAAGCCCATATTCTCCCACAACCGTTTCTTTTTTACTCCGCCCCTACAACCGCATTCCAATCCCCGATGACTATTAGATTTTCATTTCCCTTTAAGTACTGAATTACTCTTTCGATATCCTCATGTAATTTATCATCTCCTCATTTTCTGCTTGCCGACGTCGGCATGTATAGCTGAATTGTTGTTGTCGTTGTTAGTTTGCTGTCGATTCTGACGAGAACATTCCTATCAGTGAACTGTTCAGAGTAACTCATTCTCTGCCCTATCTTCCTATACATAACGAATCCCACTCTTTTTATATCATTTTCTGCTGCTGCTGATGTTACCCTACACTCAGCTTCCCAGAAATCCTTGTCTTCTTTCCATTTCACATTTGTCACCACTATATCTAACTTGAGCTTTAGCATTTCCCTCTTCAAATTTTCTAGCCTTCCTAACACATTCAGACTTCTGACATTACACCCCGTGACTTGCAGACCATTATTCTTTTGTTGGTTATTCAATCTCTTTCTGACGTTCACCTCACTTTTGGCATTCCCCCCCGGGGATCCGAAAAGGGAACTAGTTTGGAATCTTTTGCCAATGGAGAGATCATCACGACACTTTTGCAGTTATTGGTCACATGTCCTGTGGATATACATTACATGTCATTTAAAGCATTGGTTTCCATTTCCTTCTTCATCCTCGTGCCGTTGGTCACTACTGATTCTTCCGGCTTTTTGGCGCAGTTTTCTGCCCCAAAGGCAAGAAAGTGCCTCGAACATCTCTTCGCTCCTCCTCCCTTTTTGATAAGGCCGTAAGAAGAATGGGGGTGACTTCTTATGCCGATAATTTTCGGCCGCTATTGATTATGAATTTTATTCAGAATTTGAGCAGTGGCAGGGTTTGAGGCCGAGACGTAGGACTTTTTGCTTACTAATCAAAGACCCTATCCTTCTCCCTGTTTCTCCACTCGGCATTTGGTCTAGGTGGACGTCAAGTGACACCCCTTCAAGTTCATCGTCGAACACTTCACTAAATTTTTTTCTTCTCTTGCTAACTGTGCCTCATTTTTTGAGATATCAGTATAGGATCTTTTCCAGTTTTGACCAATACTATCTTCTTGCAGGTAGGTATGTAAATTTCTTTAACCGTCCTGTATTTTCTCAATGGTGGCTGGCCGCTTATTAAATTCACAAGGTTCTGCTTGACAGAGCTGTTCAGATGGTAAGGAAGTGTAAGGGTGGCGGTGTGTCTCACGCTCCACATGCTTTGATCGCTTGTAGGAATTTTCGTCGTCGGATGACAGAGCTTCTGCACTGCACCTAATTCTCAGGCACAGATTAACAACGTTATTTAACACCAACTAAAACATTTTTAATTTCAAACACCAAGAGGCTCATCAACTTTTTGGGCCACATTCTTAACGATAAAAAAATTAACTTTCTTCGGCCTTTTTATGATCACTTTCATAACTCTCACGTTTTAAATCCGTGGAGAGCAGTCCTGAATATTGCGCACCCAATTCGACACAATATATAATGATGTCAGTTCAAATTCCGGTCCTTCCAAATTTAAGTTTCCCGTGACTTCTTAAATCTCCTAAGGCAAATACCGGGATGGTACCTTCGAGGAGTATTTCCAATCCCAATCCGAGCTTGTGCCCCCGTCACAAATGACCTCAGCACAGACGGGACGTTAAAGCACAATCTCTATTCATCGTAAGTGCCAATCAAGTGCTACCGAAATTTCTATGTAAATATGCGTACCAAATGTATGTTCGTCTCATGACTTCACTATCAATGAATAGATTTTGCCGTTTCTTTGATGTTAGATATAGTTTCCTCTGAGCAATTCTAATGGACTACCTCTTGCCTTGCTTGTCGGTCACACCGCACTGCAGCAAATAACGAATAGGTTTGAGTCACTTAGCCCCAACGCGTGCGTCCACTACATTTGCCATTTTTTAAAAATAGCGCTTTCCTTTTTATTTTCAAATTACATTCCATTGCGTCGCACTGTGTCGGCCGCTGCGTGGTTAAACCTTATAAATATGCGATTAGCTTTTATGCAAAACGCTGACCAAGCTTTCATCATTTTGTTATTATTATTGTTTTTTTTTATTATTTGTGTGAGCTGGAACTTGCTCGTTAATGAATAACAGTTTCCACGATGATTAACTGCCTCGGCACTGAATACAACAGCAAAAATCGCTGTTTTGCGCCTATGATAATGGATTACTGCTTAATCTACCAGTATCACTTGCAGTTATGCCATCTTGTCTCAAACAACGCATTCGTTACACTAAAACAAGTATCCTCGGAAAATGTAGGGAAATAGCGACAGGTAGTGAAAGAGACAGAAGGGAGAGATATATGTTACTGACCATGGAGACGGATTTTACTTTTTTGCGGCACAAAACTAGTCTCATTCCGACTATTGTGTCATTTTCAAGTGATCGTCTTAGATGTTGGAATACAGCGTCCTAGAGTGCTTTGCTGAGACTTTTTCACAGTTTTTGTGCAGTTGCTGTTTGTCAGGAATTTAAATACGGTGCTCACGTTTTATTTGCACCAATGTTCGTTCGACAGGAGAGCTTACTCCACTCTGACAAACCCCGACAGCGTAAATACTGACAAATAATCTTACTGTCAGCATATCATTCCATGACGTGTATTATTGCACCAGAGGAAAAATGCTGCTACTGGAGCACAAAAACGGCGAATATGCTCCTGTTTAAGAGACTTTGACTGCAAGGTGTGGTACCAGATGCCTCGTTGTGCCTTCCTCAGCACCTTGCTTTATGCTGCCTTTGGATCACGGGGTCCCGGGTTCAATTCCCCGCCGGGTTGGAGATGTTCTCTGCTCGGGGATTGGGTACTTGTGTTGTCTTCATCATTTCATTATCGTCATTCATGACAGTGACTAGATTGCACTGTGCGAAAATTGGGACTTGGTACGGGCGCTGATGGTGAGCGCGCCACAAACGGAATATCATTATCATCAGAACCTTTAAAAATTTTAACATGCGAACATATTCGTGCCATTTCTAACAATCAGCTAACCTGTCACTCGCACAGGCTCCCCTAACTGTAACTCGTTCACAACCACTAGTCGATCACTGCAAGTCGCTCATACGCATTCACACCCACTTGCCCATTCTCACTCACTCATTCAGCCCAGCCCCTTGTCCGTGTCTCTCCGTGACTGTCTCCTCCGTTCTGTGGTACAGCTGCTGACTCCTCTCATTGTTACTGTCTCCCTCTCGCTCTCTCTTACTGCTACGATCTCATTCATTCCTTCCCATCGAAGCTGTCTGTTCTCGCTGCCATTACCTCTGTCTTCCTCGTCATTGTCATCGGCTCTGTTATCATCATTGGATGTTATCCACTACCACTTTCTCCTTCTCTTTATTTCTCTTCCACTGGCACTGTTTCCTTCACTCTTTTCCTAGCACTGTTCTGTCACTGTAAACTATGTTCCACTGCCACTGTGTCCCTCTCTCTCACACACTGCAGTCGCCTCCTTCACTCTTTCTACATCACAATCACCGTCTTCTATTTTCCCGTATTTATTACTTTTCCGTATCTTTTGTACTACCACTGTCCCGTTCTCTCTCAGAATTAAAAAGCACGAATACGATCTCAAACCAAAAATTTTTGGAAATATTTTTAAAGATGCTGAGGAAGATAGAATGAGGCAGCTGCTACACCACTTCAGCCAGTCTTTCAAACAAGAGCATATTCGTCTTTCTTCTGTTGCCATAGGAACATTTTTCCGCTGGTTCCCTTCTTTCCTCTGCTACAGCAGAGCATGGCACTCCTCTGGAAAGAACTTTATTGAACAGTAAAAATTTTTACTTATATGAAATTGAAATAACGCAAAATTAATTTACACCTCAGACCGGATTTTAGGTGAACAAAAATTTTGCATTTCCTCCAGTATTATGACATGGGGTTCCCAGAAACCATCTGATGATAACGGAGAGACTTTAAAGCAGCCGGCCGGTGTGGCCGAGCGGTTCTAGGCGCTTCAGTCTGGAACCGCGCGACCGCTACGGTCGCAGGTTCGAATACTGCCTCGGGCATGGATGTGTGTGATGTCCTTAGGTTAGTTAGGTTTAAGTGGTTCTAAGTTCTAGGGGACTGATGACCTCAGATGTTATGTCCCATAGTGCTCAGAGCCACCTGAACTTTACAGCATGTTTATGCGTTCTACGTCAGTTATAAACTCCTTTTCGCCTCACACCGGATTTTACATGCGCATTTTAGATGTACAGGAAGGATAACTTTGAACCTCTGTATGTCGGAAAGGGATAAAGATGTCAAGAAAAGTTCCAATTTCAGGATCTTAGAAGTATATTCTAAAAGTTAGTCATTTGGTGTTGATAGCCGTTTTGGAATCCCCAGCTCGGTTTTGGTATTAAAAACCATGTTTTTGGGTTGTTTGTTGATAATGGATAAAGATTTGTGATAATGGGAAGATGGCATTAAAGATAAATTCCTGGAGAACGAAGCGTTAAGATTTGATCAATTTGCTGTGGTTAGTTATTTTTGTATCCGCTGCTGACAGCGAAAAAATGGTAAAATGTACAAATTATCAAATTACCTGATGACGTCAAGGGTTTTCTTCAGCTGAGCTGGCACTTGCCCCCCTCACCCCCCCACCCCCTCCTCGCCGGTTTGAATTTCACGCATTTTTGAGTTCTTGAATTTTGCACGCTTTTGAAAGCAGGCTCTACGACACTTTTCTTTGTTATCATCCCCTCTGGGAAATCCCCACCACTCTCCTCTCCCTCTGCCCTTAACCTGCTGTTCAGTTTTACGCCACTTTGTCCCCCCCCCTCCCCCCTCTTGGTATTCTGTCATCGAACATGAGCTGTTTCAGGTCAGGCCTTGAGTTATTCGAGTAGTCCCTCCACATGACCAAATTTATTGACTGATTAATGAAATCGATATCCTTTTGTGTGGAACAGTTTCGTCACATCCCATTGGTGATACTGCCCCACCCATTCTGGAAATATAGATTGCTTATTTGGCAGGAAATCGATTGCAGTGTTTGTTTAAACAATTTCTTGGAGACAGTGTATGGAATAGTTGATTTGTTTATTTAAAAAATTTGTCGGAAAATTGATTGCAGTGAATGGAATATTGTGTCTTTAAAAAACTTGTGGGTGCCAAGTCAGTGTGTGGTGTATTTGTGGCGTTTTTTTTTCATCTGCACAAGGAATACCGTCTTGAAATCAGCGTCAACATATACCTCCATTCACCCCGACTGCCAGAGTCGTCGTGCGCCACACTGGACTGGAAACACCCTGCTTCCTTTGCTGTAGCCGTGCTGCCAGTGGAACCTTGAGACGTGCGCGTCAGTCAACTTACACACAGTGGAATAATCGTCCAATGCAAACACTTGCCATAATGAATCTTCTCAAATTTTCACATAAAAATCGGAGAATACTCCAAACACACGCAATTCTGAGTGCTGCCCGACACATTGTGAATATTAGTTTGCTACTTACGCACCCAGAAGGCGACCTGCTTAAGTAAACTGCTCACCCGTACCCCACCTGGCTGGTTTGGGGGCTCAACAGCAGCTTGCGCCTTAAGCCAGAAATGTCCATTCATTCTGGCCACTGGAGACCTTCACCACACTATCGAATGCCAAGCGGAGTCGTCCTAGGAAACCAGCCACATATTTATCAATGTAATTACAGTTAAATATTATCATCACAGTACCAATGTGGTGACATTCGTGAAGCGTTGGAAATACCTCCTCCTGACAACTGTGGTTCTGGAAATATTTTTCCCATGTAAATCTATATCCTACTTATGACTGGACACCCCTTACAGCTATTGATGCATTGAAACTGCAGTTTTCGACATCACACCTGCAGATCCCTTATGAACAGACATAATTCCCCTCCTCCCCTCCCCCCCCCTCTCACCATATCATTTTCTTTACACGTGTCGGAACACTGACAACAGTAACTTTAATACATACACATTTCAGACAAGTGTGCAATTATCATTTATATGTGTATGGTGTCTCAAAAAATTGTAATATGTCCACACGCACACTGGCTAGATGTGTCGAGTCTACTCAGCTCTAAGAAATTATTTGATATTTAAGTCTTCCATCCAGTCAGACAGTCAGATTCAAGAATAGGCTGGAGGTATTTTGAGTCAGCACTTTTGGAAGGTGCTGCATCCCGCCAAGCCTCTTTCAAACAAATGCTGTGAAGCACAGATGTCAGGCACTAAGTGATAATCACTAGCACTCCCATGGATGAAAGGGCTGGAAAAACGTCACTGATATTGGTTGGTGTACTGTGATAAACAACGAAGTCTACAGTGCAACAAAAACTGTTCGAATGGCTCTGAGCACTATGGGACTTAACTTCTGAGGTCATCAGCACCCTAGAACTTAGAACTATTTAAACGTAACTAACCTAAGGACATCACACACATCCATGCCCGAGGCAGGATTCGAACTTGCAACCGTAGCGCACGCGCGGTTCCAGACTGTAGCGCCTAGAACCGCACGGCCACTCCGGCCGGCTACAGTGCAACAAAGAACATGTGAGGATCTGCTTAAGAGAGATGATAAGAGGACATTCTGCGTATCCATGTTGTTACAGACGTATTGCCTGCCCTGTTTGTAAACTACGGCAGGTCAAACTGAACCCTTGCATTGCAATACTGTGCAGCTGTTTATGAGGTGAATCTGTCACTCCTTACTGTCGGATATACTCATTAATACACTGAAATCACAATTCCGCATGTCAATTCTACCCTCCCCTTGTCGCTAGACATACGAGAATGTAATTTTTTACAGGAACCGTAGCCTGATCATTCCCATACACGTCTGGTGATATGTTGAAACACTAACAACAGTTTTTTTATGTTCCAACAGTATAAAATTCCCCACAAGTTGCGTAATTATCATTTGTAGGTGTATTGTGTCTGAAAAATTGTGGTATGTCCACACTCACATCAGCTTGGTGTCGTTTTGCACAGCATTCCCAGTAGCAAAACCCTGCCGGCGACATCGTCGTTATCACATATTCGTCAAGAAATAAAGGGCGTAATTACAATTAAAATGCCCTTGCATCGTTTGTTTATGTTATGTATGTTCTTGCAAAAAAAATGGTTCAAATGGCTCTGAGCACTATGCGACTTAACTTCTGAGGTCATCAGTCGCCTAGAACTTAGAACTACTTAAACCTAGCTAACCTAAGGACATCATACACATCCATGCCCGAGGCAGGATTCGAACCTGCGACCGTAGCGGTCACTCGATTTCCAGACTGTAGCGCCTAGAACCGCACGGCCACTCCAGCCAGCAATGTTCGTGCAGGATAGTCAGCGTGTGCCAGAGCAGGAATTACTGATAACCCCAGACAAGTCACAGACCCCTACTAATTCTCTCGAAATCCCATCACATTCTGAGAGCTCTATTCCATAATTAGAAGGTTCTCTAGTCTTACATCCATCACTGACTTTGTAGAGAGCTATGACAATGAGAAAAATAGCACACTAACTTGTAGGAGAAAATTCGCAATCATGCAGAGTATATGCAGACTGCACAAAGAAATTCAGAATCATAACACTCACAATACATCAGTACCAAATGACAGTCTACAAAGGCCCCCCTGTACATGTCTTAATCTTCTGTATCACAATCCTATGATTATCACACTAGAAGTACGACAGTGTAATGGTGTCACAGTGTCTGTTGACAGCACTGTGTCTCTCTGTCTGTCTCTCTCTCTCTCTCTCACTCTCTCTCTCTCACTCTCTCTCTCTCTCACTCTCTCTCTCCCCTCGTTATTTTTGTAACATCCAACAGAGTAAAACTACGAATTATAAAAACATCACTAACATAACTTGCTAGAGTCTCTCTCTTCTGATATATCATAAACAAATATCACCTGCATGTTGACGCAAGCCATATGTGCTGATCCCATTAAATATGCATGTAATGGTCATTTGGAGCTGCTGGCCAGTGATCAAAATTGCTTCCACGGACCTGTGTAAAGTTTTGTGGCCTGTACTGGAGAAAGACTATATTGCACAAACTATCAATCACAACAGAGGGTTCTTGTGTTGTTGTTTGATAAGTGGTTTCATACATTGTTCTTTGCTGTAACAAATCGAAGCAGTGTATGACTACTGTCGAGTACAAAAATTTTGACATGCAAAAGTATTCACACTCTATAACGCAGATCATTCCAAATCATTATATCCAGGCTGTCTTTCGTAATTAAGCATTCATACTCAGCATCTTTCTCTCGCTGGCGCTGTTTACGTGTCTCTATCCCACTATCTCCTTTTTCTCCCACTGGCACCTACTCCTGTTTGTCTCTCCCACTGTCGCTCTCTTCATCCCTTTCTCTTGCTCTTCCTTAGCACTGTCTCCTTCTCTACGATTTTCTTTGTCTTTCTGTCCCACTGCCACTGGCTTTTCCCATTCTTTTTCTCTCCCATTGCCACTCTTTCTCGCTTAGAGTCCTCTGTCTTTCTCTTAATACACCACTGCCTCCTTTCCCTACATGTCCTTGCACCTAATTTGCTCAAGTTTTTGGCCACTAGACAGGAACTTCAACACGTGGGTGTAGGAGATAGGGAATGAGGGCAAATTTCTCCATGTTGAAACTCGCCAGTCTGATGGCGGCGAGGGGAGGGGGGCGGGGAGAGGGGTGTGCCCCCACTGCGTCCTCTCGCTTTTACTCTCACTGATTCTCTCTCCACCCAGCCCCCTTTCTCTTTTACTGCCACTGTCCCTCAGCGACCATCAATATTTCCTCTCTCTTTGGCTCCCACTGCTACTGTTTTCATCAGTATCTCTTCCTCTTTCACTTCCACTATCTCTCTCCCACTGTAACTATCTCCTCTCTCTTTCTCTCCCATTGGCACTGTCTACTCTCTCTTCCACTGCCACTGTCTCTTTGCTACACTCTTTCAGTACAAAAAAAGTGTGAAGATGTTAGCATGCCAAAATTTTAGGTGAAGAAGGTTGAATGAAGACTGAGGCATTTGGTTCCCCACTTTTCTGCCAGAATCTTTTAAAGAGATTTTTTTTTGCCCCAAAATGAGCATTCTTTTCCCTGATTTGCTACTTGTGTAAAACAAATTCTGTAGGTCAATGCAGTTTTGACAGTTTATTTATACACTTCAACACATTTACGTGCCCTGACACATATAAACAACAAATAAGAGACCTTTGGAGAAAAGAGAACCACTTGTATGAATATCAAGAGCTCAGATGGAAACCCAGTTCTAAGCAAAGGGAAAGCAGAAAGGTGGAAGGAGTATATAGAGGGTCTATACAAGGGCGATGTACTTGAGGACAATATTATGGAAATGGAGGAGGATGTAGATGAAGATGAAATGGGAGATACGATACTGCGTGAAGAGTTTGACAGAGCACTGAAAGACCTGAGTTGAAACAAGGCCCCGGGAGTAGACAACATTCCATTAGAACTACTGACAGCCTTGGGAGAGCCAGTCCTGACAAAGCTCTACCATCTGTTGAGCAAGATGTATGAGACAGGTGAAATACCCTCAGACTTCAAGAAGAATATAATAATTCCAATCCCAAAGAAAGCAGGTGCTCACAGATGTGAAAATTACCGAACTATCAGTTTAATAAGTCACGGATGCAAAATACTAACGCGAATTCTTTACAGACAAATGCAAAACTGGTAGAAGCCGACCTCGTGGAAGATCAGTTTGGATTTCGTAGAAATATTGGAACATGTGAGGCAATACTGACCTTACGACTTATCTTAGAAGCTAGATTAAGGAAAGGCAAACCTACGTTTCTAGCGTTCGTAGACTTAGAGAAAGCTTTTGACAATGTTGACTGGAATACTCTCTTTCAAATTCTGAAGGTGGCGGGGATAAAATACAGGGAGCGAAAGGCTATTTACAATTTGTACAGAAACCAGATGGCAGTTATAAGAGTCGAGGGGCATGAAAGGGAAGCAGTGGTTGGGAAGGGAGTGAGACAGTTTTGTAGCCTCTCCCCGATGTTATTCAATCTGTATATTGAGTAAGCAGTGAAGGAAACAAAAGAAAAATTTGGGGTAGGTATTAAAATCCATGGAGAAGAAATAAAAACTTTGAGGTTCGCCGATGACATTGTAATTCTGTCAGAGACAGCAAAGGACTTGGAAGAGCAGTTGAACGGAATGGACAGTGTCATGAAAGGAGGGTATAAGATGAACATCAAAAAGCGAAACGAGGATAATGGAATGTAGTCGAATTAAGTCGGGTGATGCTGAGGGAATTAGATTAGGAAATGAGACACTTAAAGTAGTAAAGGAGTGTTGCTATTTGGGGAGCAAAATAACTGATGATGGTCGAAGTAGAGTAGATATAAAATGTAGACTGGCAATGGCAAGGAAAGCGTTTCTGAAGAAGAGAAATTTGTTAACATCGAGTATAGATTTAAGTGTCAGTAAGTCGTTTCTGAGAGTATTTGTATGGAGTGTAGCCATGTATGGAAGTGAAACATGGACGATAACTAGTTTGGACAAGAAGGGAATAGAAGCTTACGAAATGTGGTGCTACAGAACAATGCTGAAGATTAGATGGGTACATCATATAACTAATGAGGAGGTATTGAATAGGATTGGGGAGAAGAGAAGTTTGTGGCACAACTTGACTAGAAGAAGGGATCGGTTGGTAGGACATGTTTTGAGGCATCAAGGGCTCACCAATTTAGAGGGAGGCCAAGAAATGAATACACTAAACAGATTCAGAAGGATGTAGGTTGCAGTAGGTACTGGGAGATGAAGAAACTTGCACAGGATAGAGTAGCATGGAGAGCTGCATCAAACCAGTCTCAGGATTGAAGACCACAACAACAACAACAACAACAACAAAGTATAGATAATATAAGGTTAACACAAAATCGTCTTCCATCCAACGTAACTTCGCTTTACATTACATAAAAATGCACACCATTTTAAGGCCACACCTACAGTATACCAAAAAATGGAATGTTTGAATTGTATGTACAAAGAATTTCATAGGAAAAAATATTTTTTGTAAGTGCTTATGCCACCAGATGGTACTATCGGAAGATTTCCTGGTCAAGACAGCCTCCATAGGCGTGAAGTGGCAATTATACAAAGACAACGCTTCATAAAGTTTTACTCGTGAAAAAAGTGCTGACTAAAAACATAGTTTGGTGACCTCAGAACCGTTAAGATGAACCCAAAACCCTTGCCATATATTCACTACATCAGTTACAACTACAGTTGCGCTTAAGACTGGATGTTATGCGCGTATTTCAGGTGCATAAGGACGGTAAATTTGAACCTCTGGGTCTCGGTAACGAAAAATGATTTTGAATAAAGTTTCGAGGTACCCTGAGAAAGTCATCTTAATATATGGTAAAAATTTCGACGACTTCTCATGAATAGGAATTATAGAAGTGGACAGTTCACTAGTGGTACTTTTGGTACCAAGTAATCGTGGCTTTTCGGGTATATCTTGAGAGCGGATGATAATTTTCGAAAACAGGAAAATATCTAAAAAACAACAGTTCAAATTTGAGCCACTTGCTATGGTTAGTTATTTAGATAAAAACGGTTAAAATCGGTTTTTGTGGCTTCCTCAGGAACCGCCCATGAGCAAAAGGTGCTTTTATAAGCCACCTAAGGCCCGCCCTAGACCACAACTAATGCAAAAAATCCAACCGATTTGCTCAATTTGCCTGGGCCAGAGGAAGGATGTAATGTTTAAATTTTATCCCAATGCTGTAGATAGTACAATCTTCCTACATGTATAAAAATGGTCGCTAGGTCAAGAGATATCCAAAGAACTTGACCCATTATGCCGGTGATAGATAGATACCGACATGCAGCCCCTGGAAAATCGCATTTTCTCGAGTGGCTTTTTGTAATATATTGATACTGTGCACCATCGTAAAAGAACATTTCAGTGACCAACTTTAAAATGGGACGTAAATGTCAGCTGTAACTCCGTAGGGTTAGTCTGAGACACTGTCTTTGTATGTATATTGATAATGAAAAAGGTCATCATACGCTTAGGGTTGACGGCTAGGTACAGCCTAATGTAAACTATTAGTTACAAGAATGTAACACAAATAACTTATCGTCTATGGTCTATCGACTGAAACCTTCATGGACCCTCAGATTACACTTTCCTTTGACTTCTCCAATCCACAGACATGGTTTCGATGTCTGTTTCTCTGCTAATTGACGAACAACATGACTTACATCTTTAAAAATTACTGGTACTGGCAAGAAGGGCGTGTACCTAGTCAGAGGAAGGGTTGGGGAAAGCTGCTGAACATCGTTTGCCGTTAAACACTTTTTTTCAAAATTTTATTAACCAACAAGAAACTAGTTAATAATGGTGCTTTGAAACTGGTAAATGATCATTAATTTCAGCTAACTTGAATCTTTTCCATTTAATAAGAAAAAAAGTAAAGATCAGCCTTAAGAAAAATTATTAAACTCCAACTACCAGATGTTAAACAATTTAGACATACTTCACAATTTTAAAAGGCTTCCAAAAGCTCAAACACATTAAATATTAATGAATTACAACTGACCAGCCCAATGTCAGGTCGGGGCACAATCCTGCTGGTGGCACAACAGAACCCAGGCTATACCTCGAGCCCCAGCCCCTGGCGACAACAAGGCAAGCGAGGGTAAGTTGACCGCTACCACATATACAGCAAACACACTCTTCAGTAGTGAAAGGGTAAAGCAAAACTAAAGCTTTTGTCCCACCTCTGAAAGAGATGACGCGTAGAGCGAGTATAAACATGGGAGGTATGAAGAATGAGCATTATTTGTGTTTTAAACGTAAAACAAATATTTGAGTATCATAAAATATTCCACTTATTCCCCTAGAAAGCAAGGAGGGAGATTTACTAGAAGCTGCAAGAACCAAGTCAGTGCCGCTGATTAGGTTCAACACAATGGCGAGATGAAATCTAAACTTCAAATTTGGCATAGGCCACAAGGCCTCAAAATCGTTATCAGAAGAAAACAGCAGTTTGAACTTTCACTTAAAATTAGGCATCCGAAATCTTTAAAAAACATACTCTAACCAGTTTCCATCCAGGAAGGAGTTGATCACATGGCAGAGGCCTCTTGAAATAATCAACAATTAACTACAAAATGCGGGAACGGAGTACAACTGAAGTTGAAAACAAAGAGGAGGAACACGAGCGCCAGCTACTTCAAACAAGTTGCAGACAACCGAACCAAGTTTCGGGCGAACATAAAAAATGACGCTCGCCCATAAAAAGAAGGAGGCAGGACGATGCTCTCTTCTCGATCAGGAAACAAAAGTGGCCTTGACCCGTTGTCTGGTAAAATCTCACACGAAGGCATTCCGAGCGACTAGGCAGCTCAAGGCACAATTCGTAGGATTCGCTGAACTGATGTGACTTCTCCAGAATGAATCGCGAAACCACACGAACCAGCAAAGCCTGGAGAGGGGTAGCTTCGCCAAGCTCGGCCCGTCAACAACCGCACCGTCTTGTACAGTAACCGTCTTGTATGGTAAACGCCATTTCGCGACACTCGCACCGGTAAAACCGTGCGCCAGCAACACTGCTGAATTGCTCCCCAAGAACCACGTGCGCTCTGCCGGACTGTACCAACCACAGTCAGCCTTAAGCCCGTTCTACACGGGACGCCTGAGCTCGCAGGATTACCCGTGATGCACCATTTCCGTCGGCGCCTACCCTGTAAACGGAACCCATTTGCACGTGATTCACGCGTACGGTCACTAAAAGGTGGTATAGGATGGAACCTATTCTCACGCGTATGTGGGTGATTCGCGCATGCGCAGACGACAGAGTGGGGAGAACAGCTGACAAACGGCGCAAAGTTCTATGTGCATTGTACATTTCCATCTCGGCTCCTGCTCAGCGAATCAGTGCAGTAGGTTATTCGTCTCACAAAAAGTTAACCTGTGAAACATCTGTAATTTTCCGTAAGTATTATTTAAAGCTTTATCTCAGTCACAGGTCTATTAGTAGACAGACTTCCATAGAAACTTGATCAGGTTTATGGTGAATGAAGAATATTTGTCCATTGTGTACATATGCCATTTTGTAGAAATGGAGTGGAACAGAAGATCAGTACAAGTGCTGATTGCAGCATACCAGGAGGAATCGTCCCTGTTTAATACAGAGGATCCTTTGTACCATAATAAGGTAAGACAGTAATAAACTATTTTTAGGCTTGTGCATCGATAGTTGTACAGCAGTTACATTTTTGTATGTTTTGTTACTTTTTATATGTTTTAAAAGTTGAAATGTAATTATAAGCGCGAGCACAAAGTGAATAAATTATTTACATAAAATAAATAACTTTTCTTTAGCATGCTCCCTCCACTGCATCCTCCTACTATAGAAAGTGACCAAAGATACTCAAACTGGCAAAGAAAATGCTCAACTCGCCAGGCGCTAGCTATTGACCTCGCAGCATGGCTCAATTATTTTTTTCATTTTCAGAGGTGAGAAATCAAAGACAATAGTATCAAATGTCTTGCTGAAATCAGACACTGTTTAAACGATAGCTGTGCTTCTTTCCGTGACTTGTTTGAGAACTTCAGTGAGAACCTCTTCATACAACTGGGCACTGGTGTCCTAGGAAACATGATTAACATTAACTACCATAGGTATTATTATTATTATTAACATGGTACATAACAGAGAATAACACTACACGTGTTAGGTTATTAAATTACGACAAAAATATATTTTCAACACTGAGTAATTTCTCTTACAGTGGTTACTGCCTTAAATTAGTACAATGTTTGTTTTGGTTTGTTTTGCAACTGGTGAATTAAATTCATACATTTGGAAATTCGGCCGAATTACTGAATTTATAGAAGTCTTTTAAAAAGAGTTGTACCAGTACATTCTTGCTAGTTGGCTGATTTCCGTTTTCTTTATTACACTTTTCAGTAGTCCGTCTCTTTGCCTTTCGAAGTTACTGCATTCCAGTAACACTTGGTCCACAGTTTGCTTACCTCCAGGACATGAGCACATAGTGTCATTGGTTATTCTGAATTGATGGCAGTAAGCTTTCATTTTTCAGATTTGTGCTAACACTGCTGTGGAATTAGCAGAGATTGGTAACCTGATCTCCAGTCTTTTGTGCACTATTGGTAAATGTTCTTTTGTAATAATTACTTTTGTAGTCTGTAGCCATTTTTTGTTCCATTCTTCCAGAGATAGTTCTCTCAACACTTGTCTCACGGTGCTGACTTGTCACAGTGCAGCCGACTTCTTGTGATTTTACCAGCTGGTCTGCTAGTTCATTTTCTTTGTATGCTTGTGAGAGCTATAATCCGTGTAAAGCATGTAAACCAGTTATTCTGTTCAAATGTGTGTGAAATCTTATGGGACTTAACTGCTAAGGTCATCAGTCCCTAAGCTTACACACTACTTAACCTAAATTATCCTAAGGACAAACACACACCCATGCCCGAGGGAGGACTCGAACCTCCGCCGGGATCAGCCGCACAGTCCATGAATGTAGCGCCTAAGACCGCTCGGCTAATCCAGCGCGGCAAACCAGTTATTTTGCCGCAGCAGTTATTCTATTATTTCTTGTTTCTCCAATTAAGCTGTTGTGATGACTGGGATCCCTCAAAGACTGTAATTTTGTTTTATTGTTGGTCTGTATTATTGCGGTTCTCTGTAAGCGATCTAACGTGTTCAGCTTTTCCAGGGCATTTAAAATGACAAAGCGCTTTACCTGGTTGTTAAAAATTCGTATCTCACTTTATATTTCATCAGGTATATTAGCTTTTAGTTGACGAAAATTGCTGTGCCTGATCGTACCCCTTTGTTCAATTTTACTCCCTTCAGTGAATACTTCTATCAGGTAATGAATACTATTATTTCTTTTGTTAACTCCTTAATATAGTGTTTCGCGATCCCACATCATACCAAAGCGAAGCTAATAAATGAAAAGTTTTTTGAGCAGCGGTGACGGTGGGCGCAGATTCTCCACGAAGCCACCAATGCCTCTGACACGTTTCGAATACGTGTAGATCGACTTGTTCAATCCTCATGTTCGCGACACATGCACAAAAAGTTATTGTTATTGTTTTGAGAATTACAGCTAGATGCAGAGGTAAATTAAGTTCTGAAAATTATTCCTTTTTCAGTAGTATCTGTAATGTGACATAAATCATATTTTGGTGTAATAAACAAAATGGGAGTGTAATTGAATTCCGAATTACTGTTTGTGTAAAATACTCATCACAGGCATTTCTGTAGATTTGTGGGGGCATGCAAGAGATGAAATCAAGTGAAATGAAAGCAAAGATTTCCGTCGATTTGTAGCATAAGATTACTTCAGCGAACAAATTACTTTATTCTTTATGTATATATATCTTACTTTAACATAAATTTGCAATAATAATTCATCTAAACACCCTACCTCAACACTGTTTTGACTCATTAGTACATTTCACGTTTATTGCGATGTGGAAATTTAAATTAACTGCATATACTCTTAAGGTTTTATGCTTCACAAAACGCGAACGGATTTTGAAAGCACATAGAGTGGGACGTCAGTATCAAAATTCTCCTTAATAAACAAAAATAATCTACTAGATTTCAAGTTCAAAATAACAGAAACACTCTGCAAGCAGGGAAAGACATGACAAAATAAAGCCAGGCCTACTGTGCTGGAAGCACTGGGTCCAAGAAAACTGGTTCCAGATCAGTCTATCCGAATTGATGGACCGATAATTGGTTTCAGATTACAGACACACGACGAAGATGTGGAAGATCAAATTATAAAAGACAGATAATATTTGTGAGTAGTAAATGTAGCGTTCGTCTGTGCCTAAACAAGAGAAACTGTTCCCGAGAATTTCACGATAAGACTATGTAGTAATATATATAATTATTTAAAATGTACACCAGGGTGTATTTTTCATTTTCAGTCATGTAAATCCTGTCAAATTGTTAAAAAAGATCTGTTACTAAATGAACTGCTACAACTGTTGAATTTCTCAAATGCCTGTTGTCGCAAATATGCAGCATGCCCATTTATACCTGAAAGCTGTACTATATCTTAGAATTGACCTTGTTATTCTGTAACAGCTCATTATTGGTGACAAAACATTGTTTTTGATTTTGCCTTCCAAGCAGAAATTTATGTATTTATTTAACCTGACCTGATAAGTGTCATCAGACCCTCCCTTATATCAGACCAAGCTTTCACACATAAAGTACTTTTTTATGTCATAATTTCCTAAGAAATAACAATCGTAATATGTCAAATAGCGTTAAAATGATTTGAATGTCTGATGTGGCAGTTTGAGTAAATACGAGGGTCATTCAATAAGTAATGCCCAATTTTTTTTTTTTTAAGCAATTAATGTACATAGTCAAACGTCCTTGTTGGTGATTCACATTTGATGTTTGTTACGTGCGCCGATGAAGTTTCGAACCGTTATGGCAGATGTCAGAGCCGTAGTACAGCATCAAAATGGCGTCTATACACGACTCACGTTACAAGCAGCGTCCTGTTATTGAATTCTTGTGTGCTGAAAAAGAAAGCTTGATGACCATTCATAAAAGTTAGTGTGAAGTGTATGGCGGTGCTGCAGTTGATAGGAGTACAGTTGGGCGATCGGTAAAGAAAGTTACAGCCTCAGAAAATGCAGAAACAGAGCTCCATTGTCAGCCATGCTTGGGACGTCGTGTCGCAGCCACTGCTCCAGACATGCTAAATCGTGCAGATGCCATTATTCGAGCTGACCGGCACATCACAACTCGACAATTGGCTCGACAGTTGTCAGTCAGCATTGGAAGTGCGTCTGCAATGATTGAGACTCTCGGATATTCAAAGAGGTATTCCACGTGGGTTCCATGAATGCTGACAGCGGCTCATAGCGGACCACAGGAGTCGAATATCAGCACGCCGTCTTCAGGCCACGAGTGGCCTACCGGAACCATCCGACCGCCGTGTCATCCTCAGTGGAGGATGCGGCTAGGAGGGGCCTGGGGTCAGCACACCGCTCTCACGGTCGTTATGATGGTATTATTGACCGAAGCCGCTACTATTCGGTCGAGTAGCTCCTCAATTAGCATCACGAGGCGGAGTGCACCCCGAAAAATGGCAACAGCGCATGGCGCCCTGGATGGTCACCCATCCAAGTGCCGACCACGCCCGACATCGCTTAACTTCGGTGATTTCACAGGAACCGGTGTATCCACTGCGGCAAGGCCATTGCCCCCACAAGAGTCAAAGAAAGGCCATTTCATCTGACTTGTTGGAGCGTTTTGAGACCGACAGAGAGGCCTTCCTGTCACACATCGTTACGAAGGACGAATACTAGGTGCACCATTTTGCGCTGGAAACAAAAAGGCAGTTCATAGAGTGACATCATACTCATTCACCACAAAAGAAGAAATTCAAGACAATCCCCTCTGCCGGAAAAGTCGTGGTGACAGTCTTCTAGGATTGTGATGGTCTCATTCTCGTGGATCTGATGCCAAGAGGGTCAACCATCAATTCAGTGCCATACGTGAAGACTCTGAATAAACGAAAGAACCGTTTACAATGTGCTCGACCAGACAAGAATCCAGCAGAATTCTTGCTCCAACACGACAATGCACGCCCACACACAAGTCTGAGAACTCGGGAAAACATCGCCAGATTGGGTTGAACATCATTGCCTTATCCACCCAACAGTCCAGACCTGGCACCCTCAGACTTCCATCTCCTTGGGCCGCTTAAAGATTGTCTATGGGGAACACACTTTGAAGATGACGAGAGTTCCGATCATGCAGTGAAAACATGGCTACAGGACAGGGCTTCTACCAGCAGGAAATACATGCTCTTCCACAACATTGGCATACGGCCATAGAACTTGATGGAGACTATGTAGAAAAATAGGACATGGACAAGACATGTTGATGTATATTGACACCAAATGAAATGAAATGAGCGTATGGCATTTTTGTCATCAAATTCTGACTCTTAACAATCGATGTTGTTGTTGTGGTCTTCAGTCCTGAGACTGGTTTGATGCAGCTCTCTTCGCTACTCTATCCTGCGCAAGCTTCTTCATCTCCCAGTACAATAAATATGTTCTGAAAAAAAAAAAAAAAATGTGGGGCGTTACTTGTTGTACGACCCTCGTAGTTAACAATGGCCGATCTTCTACTACTACTGCTGCTGCTGTTACCACTAATAGTGATAAAAGTAATAATAGTAATAATAATTACACTGAAGAACAAATTTGAAGGAAATGTGCGAAAATTGCATGATTTTGAGTTAGTTATGTTTATTTCAGTATAAAATGATACAAAATCATCTTCATAAATTTTTAGCTCTAGTTTTTTAAAAAAGTAATCTACATTTTTGTGTAAATAACTCATTAACTAAATATGCATTCATGTTCCAACATTCAGCATAACAAATTTTAAGTGAATGATTACTTCAGTTATGTTATGGGTTTTGAACTGATAAATTTCAGTCCCATTCTGGAAGTACAAAAGTAAAATATTAAGAAAAATGAAGAAGTGAATTGTGGCTCTTTTTTGCGGTAGAATGAAACATTTACATTTGTTTCCAGAAAATTGCGCTGGTGCAATCTTGACGCTAAAATCTCAGCCTTAGCTTTAGAGAGCTCCAAATCTCTAATGAGATCACTTAACTCATTTTGAGACAATTTTTGTGGATCATCAGTTGATGATGTATTTGTAAGAAACTGTGTATCTCGTCATGTACATGGTTCAGGACATTCAGAATCCCCATCAGAAGTAATCTTGTACTCTGGTCCAGGTATTGGCAATCCTTCCCCATGTAGAATTGGACGTGTGGCAGATGGAATGGTGGGACAGCTCACTGTCCGCTACTTCTTCTTAGATATTCCCTTCTTGATAGGAGGAACCATACAAAAGTAGCAGTCACTCACATGGTTAGTTGGCTCACGCCTGATCATGGGCAGTGCAAAGGGCATTGAACGTCCTTCCCCATGCATCCAATTCCCAAGGTTGCTGGCACAAGTGCTGCAGACCACATGTGGAGACCAGGGTTCATCCTGATCACCTTTTTGCACCCAAAATAACAACTGTAAGCTTTTTTAATCAGTGGAGTTATTTGCTGTTTTTGTGAAGCAAATGTCACTTCTCCACAAACATAACAAAATGTGTCAGCACTGTTAACACAAACTAGTGGCATTTTTGTTCATTTCAATAGCAGTCAACTTGAATAACTGGTAGTTAATGTAGAAACAAATATTGAATAACTGGTAGTTAATGTAGAAACAAATAGCCCCCAGGGGCTCAGCATTCATTTGCTGGGTACGGGCTTGGCGACCCCGGGGTTCCTGAGCTGGGGACTGGTAAGCGCCGCCAGTCCCCTGTCACCGTAACCTCTAAGCACACTTCAACGACCACCGTGCGGCGCGGCGGTGGAATGTTGTGTGTCTCAGGGAATGGGGATCTTGGCTTGACCGCCCGGGTCGCGAGGATGGAATACACCTCTGTAAAAAACCCCTCAATCTCAAGGTGTGCTGCGCGCCGATGAGATGCATGGCTGTTGAGGTGGAACAGTCGTTAGCGGGCGACCTCTGGGGAGTCTGCCGCACCTCAGTTGTATAAGGCTTACCTAGGCATGCGGGGCTCTGTCTAGGTGGACTCCTAGTTCCCTAGCTGCTCGTGGGACCGAGATGGAACCCTCGAACTTTTCTTCTTCTCCCCCCAGCGGAAAGGGTGGGCCGCTGGTAGGTTCTAACACCCAATCTCACAAGAGGGCTCGTGTAGCCAGTCCTCCTGATTCAGGTAGTAGTAGTAACAGAACGCATGCTGCTTCGCAGAATGTGTTTCTTATAATTAAAAGAAAAGATGGGAGTTTCGACAAAGTTTCGCCATTTTACATCCAGAAAGGCTTAGAAGGTATTGCTGGTACATTAAAATCTGTAAAGCGTTTGCGAAATGGCACCTTGTTGGTTGAAACATCTAGCTTCCAGCAAGTCCAGAACCTTCAGAAGGCACAATTTCTTGGGGAGTTTGCGATTGAGACTGAATTTCACAACACCTTGAACTACAGCAAGGGTGTTGTGACTTGCCGAGATCTCGTTGATATTCCCCTAGACGAACTGAAGGCTGAATGGTCCCGGGAAGGAATTGTCGACGTGCAACACGTTATGAAACGGGTGGATGGTGCTCTCCTGAAATCTGACTCGTTCATCCTTACGTTTAACAGCACCAAATTGCCCGAGTATGTGAAGGCAGGTTTCCTACGTCTCAGTGTACGGCCTTATTACCCCAACCCCATGCGGTGTTTTAAGTGCCAACGCTTTGGACACACTACTCTCGGCTGTAAAGGGGAAGCCACTTGCGGGAAGTGTGGTAAAGCCACCCATGAGGGAATTGGTTGCTCCTCTCCTCCCAAGTGTGTCAACTGCTCTGGGGATCACCCTGTGTGGAGTAGGGAATGTAGAGTTTTCCTTGAGGAACGGAAGATCCAGGAACTTAAAACCACCAAACGCATCCCGTACGGTGAGGCAAAGAAAATTTACAAGTCCCTGCAGCCGCCCACGTTCGCTGCTTCCTTTTCTTCCGTTCTGAAACAGCCAGTATTGAAAACTGATGCCGCTACACAAACGGAGGTTGCTACTGTCAGCACTAGCACCTGCGTTTGTCAATGTACGTGTGCTGCTGCTGTTCCTGTGAAGCCTGCTGCTCCTCCCCGGCCTTCTGACCGGGCCGTGGTCGCTGACGTCATGGAACCTCCTGCCCCTTCCCAGGTCCAGTCTTGTGCAATGCCCAGCGCTGCTACACCCCCTACTGCTTCTGAGGTTTTGGCTCCACTGCCACCTCTGGCCAGAAAATCGAAGCCCAAACCAAAGGTGAAGACTCGACCGCTCAAGGAGACTGAAGTTCTACAGTCTGCTGATGTTGATGTCGTTCTTTCTGACGTCTCTCTCGACTCCTCTTCAGAGGCGATGGAGGTTGATGTCAGACTGGGGCAATCATCTCGCCCCAAAACTGAGCCTCCACCTGTTGTGGCCTCTCCTCCCCAACAGAAAGTGCGACTGAAGGTCCTCCCACCCTGATCGATGGCTCCCATTATACAGTGGAACATGAATGGATTCCGGGCACATGTGGAGGAACTGCACCTCCTAGCACGGCAACGCCCCCTGTGCTTGTGTTTACAGGAAACACATCTAAAACCCTCTGATGCTCCTGTACTCAGGGGCTATACGTTGTATCGCAAAGATGACCTGACTGGAGACAGAGCCAAAGGCGGAGTCGCCGTGTTTGTCACTAATGACCACCACTCCTCTGCTCTCCCCCTGGATACTGACCTGCAAGCAGTTGCAGTTGCAATTCATTCCCGTCGAAGGCTTACTGTTTGCTCCCTTTATTTACCCCCTCTGGATGCAATGACCTTAGACGCTCTCACAGATCTTATCGACCAACTCCCGCGCCCCTTTCTCCTCCTGGGAGACTTCAATGCCCATCATGTCCTGTGGGGCTCCACTTCTCTTTGCGCTCGAGGTCGAATTTTGGAGAGCCTCCTCACATCTCAAGTGTTGTGCATCCTCAACACAGGTACTCCGACTCATTTCTCTACTGCTACAGGGTCATTCTCAGCCATTGACCTATCTTTCTGCTCTCCAACCCTCACCGACTCTGTTCACTGGGAGGTCATTGACGACCTTCATTCCAGCGATCACTTCCCCATCCTCATTCATCTCCTGGATGGTGTATTGCTGGAGCAGAGGCCGCCATCGTGGATGGTTGGCAGGGCTAACTGGCCTCTGTTCACTCGATTGGCTGTCTTTGAACGCCACAACAGCGTACAGGAATGGGTGGATCACATCACACTTGTGATCCATCATGCTGCTGACCTGTCCATGCCACAGTCTTCTGGCCCTCCTAAGCGGCGCCTTGTGCCTTGGTGGACGGATGAGTGCCGTTCAGCCATCCGGGACAGGCGTGCGGCTCTTCGCCGATTTAAATGCCGCCCAACAGCAGTCAATCTTACCGCCTTTCGCATCGCGAGAGCCAGGGCACGCCGTGTCATTAAAGAGAGCAAGAAAAGGTCATGGCAGGAGTTCCTGGACTCCATCAACCGTTCCACTTGTTCCACAAAAGTATGGGAAGCCATCCGGAGGATTTCCGGTAAACGCAGCCGTCTACCAATAGCTGCAGTCCTGAACCAGGGATGCCTCCAAACAACACCCAGAGCCATTGCTCAGACGCTGGCAGAGCATTTTGCACAAAGTACTGCCACTGCAACCCAGGATCCAGCATTTCGTCGCTACCGTGCGACTGTCGAACGAGCGAAGCTGGACTTTCGGTCGAACAATTCTGAGGCCTACAACTCCCCTTTCTCCATGTGGGAACTTGAATCGGCACTTACTGCGGCTTCTGACACCGCACCAGGTTACGACCGCATCCGGTACTCCATGCTTCGCCATCTGCCAGCGGCGTCAAAGGAAATCCTCCTCGAATGTTTTAATCTCATATGGCGGACGGGAGTTTTCCCCACCTCGTGGAGGGAGGCAATCCTCATCCCTCTCCTCAAACCAGGCAAGGACCGCACATGTCCCAGTAGTTATCGTAGTATTGCCTTGACAAGCTGTGTCGGAAAGACCCTGGAACGAATGGTTAACCGTCGTCTGGTCTGGCTGCTAGAGACCAGGCAGCTCCTTAGCCGCTTTCAGTGTGGATTCCGAAAATTTCGGTCCACAGTCGACAACCTGACACTCCTCGAGGCGGCTATTCAGCAGGCTTTCCTCCGTCAGCATCACTGTATCGGTATCTTCTTTGATATCAGCAAGGCATATGATACTACTTGGAGACACTGTATTCTTGCACAACTGCATCAATGGGGCTTTCGTGGCCGCCTCCCTATTTTCATTCGGTCTTTCCTGTCTCCGCGGTTTTTTCGGACCCGCGTTGGTAACACACTGTCTGATCGCTTTCAGCAGGAGAACGGTGTCCCCCAGGGCAGTGTTTTAAGCGTTACCCTCTTTGCCATAGCCATAAACAGTATAACGTCTACAGTGAGGAGTCCAGTACAGTGCTCCTTGTTTGTGGACGACTTTGCTGTTTTCTGTTCCTCCTCCAGTGTTGCAACCGTGAGCCGTCAGTTGCAGCTAACAGTGCGGCGGTTAGAGGAGTGGGCTGCAAAGACAGGTTTTCGGTTTTCTGCCGATAAGTGTGTTTGTGTTCCTTTTAATCGTTCTCGTCGTCTTTTTACTTTGCCTGCCTTGCATATGGGGGATGCTGTCCTACATTTTAGAGACGCAGTGCGGTTTCTGGGACTAATTTTTGACTCCAGGTTGTCATGGCTGCCACACCTACGTGACTTGAAAGCCAGATCCCTGAAGGCACTCAACATCCTCAAGTGCCTCAGCCACAGGTCTTGGGGCGCGGACAGGGCGCGTCTCCTTCAGTTTTATCGGGCTTTTGTGCGTTCGCGGCTGGACTATGGGTGCACAGTATATGGGTCAGCGAGGCCGTCTTATTTGCGGATCCTTGACGCTGTCCACCATGCAGGGATTCGACTGGCCACGGGTGCTTATCGGACCAGTCCCATACCAAGTCTCTGTGCTGAGGCTGGCGAACCGCCACTTACCATCCGGCGGCAGCTCCTTCTGGTGCGCCAGGCTTGTAAGTTTCTTGCGGCTCCCAGCTCGCCTGCTCACCGCCTTGTTGCCCATCCACCTCTGGACCGCCTTTTTTCCCACCGTCCCCGGGCTACGTTGCCATTTGGGATCCGTGTGCAACGTGTTCTAGAGTCGCTCGGTGTGGAGTCTGTACAACCCCAAATCCAGGGTTTTAACCACCTGCCACCCTGGTTACTGAAGAGGCGCAGAGTGATTTTAGATTTATTGCAGTACAAGAGGGGTTGCACTCCTGCCACCGTTTTTCATGCAGCATTTTCTGCTGTTTTATCTGAGCACCACGACTATGTAGCGGTTTTTACGGATGGGTCGAAACAAGGGGATTCCGTTGGCTGCTCCGTTGTTTTTCCGGATCGTGTCCTTAAGGTCCGACTGCCTCCGCCTTTCACGGTCTTTGATGCAGAATTGTCTGCGATCTTGCGGGCGCTGGAGGAGATGAGACATTCTTCCTCTCCTAAATTTCTTGTCTGTTCCGATTCCCTCAGTGCCCTTCAATCATTGCACCATTTGTATCCGGCAGTTACAGTAGTCCAGACCATCCAGGATGCCCTCCTCCGACTACAGCGACTGGGGAAGGTTGTAGCTTTCTGCTGGGTTCCGGGGCATGTTGGCATTGCTGGGAATGAAGGGGCAGATCACGCAGCCAAGGAAGCGTGTCTTGATCCACACGTATCTCAATGTGCTATCCCCTTGCACGCACTCACCTCGCTGTTGAGCTCCCGAGTCATGTGTCGGTGGGAGGACGAGTGGCTGGAAGTGACTGACAATAAGCTCCGTCTAGTCAAGCCCACAACGCGTGTGTGGTGTACTTCCTTTCAGCCCCATCGACGGGACGAGGTTCTCCTCACTCGGCTTCGAATAGGCCACAGCCCTATGACGCATGGCTTCCTGCTCCGGCGGGAGGACCCTCCACTGTGTGGTGCTTGCGGCGTCCAGGTCACTGTGCGCCACGTTTTATTGGATTGCGTTTTATTTTCTGACCAGCGGGCCGCGGCTGCCTTGCCAGCGGACCTGCCAACTCTTTTAGGCAACACTCGGACGAATGTGGTTAAAGTTTTAAAGTTCTGTGCCATGTCGAATGTTTTTACAAAGATTTTAGGGAAGGGATTTTAACTTGTTTCCTGTGTGACAAGCTCGCCCATATTTTATGTAAGTGGCCAGACACTGACGGTTTCCTATGTCATTCTTGTCGCTATGTTATCCCTTACCTTAGGTTTTACCTTCTCAGGTCGTATTTTCCCTCTTTTCCTGCTTTGAGTGTGTTTTTCAGTTTTATTAGGTCTCTCCACATTCGTTCCTTTTACTGTGTGTCAGGGCGCTGATGACCTCGATGTTGAGCGCCCATAAACCCCAACACACACACATAGAAACAAATATGGAAAATTATTACATGCATTAATAATGTCACTGAAGTTGAAGAGGAGGGAGACAAAGATATCACTAAAATTGGTATCAAAATGTTTATATCCAAAATATTGCACACAAGTAAGACCAGGGACAATAATATAATCCATTGTTAATACACTCCTGGAAATTGAAATGAGAACACCGTGAATTCATTGTCCCAGGAAGGGGAAACTTGATTGACACATTCCTGGGGTCAGATACATCACATGATCACACTGACAGAACCACAGGCACATAGACACAGGCAACAGAGCATGCACAATGTCAGCACTAGTACAGTGTATATCCACCTTTCGCAGCAATGCAAGCTGCTATTCTCCCATGGAGACGATCGTAGAGATGCTGGATGTAGTCCTGTGGAACGGCTTGCCATGCCATTTCCACCTGGCGCCTCAGTTGGACCAGCGTTCGTGCTGGACGTGCAGACCGCGTGAGACGACGCTTCATCCAGTCCCAAACATGCTCAATGGGGGACAGATCCGGAGATCTTGCTGGCCAGGGTAGTTGACTTACACCTTCTAGAGCACGTTGGGTGGCACGGGATACATGCGGACGTGCATTGTCCTGTTGGAACAGCAAGTTCCCTTGCCGGTCTAGGAATGGTAGAACGATGGGTTCGATGACGGTTTGGATGTACCGTGCACTATTCAGTGTCCCCTCGACGATCACCAGTGGTGTACGGCCAGTGTAGGAGATCGCTCCCCACACCATGATGCCGGGTGTTGGCCCTGTGTGCCTCGGTCGTATGCAGTCCTGATTGTGGCGCTCACCTGCACGGCGCCAAACACGCATACGACCATCATTGGCACCAAGGCAGAAGCGACTCTCATCGCTGAAGACGACACGTCTCCATTCGTCCCTCCATTCACGCCTGTCGCGACACCACTGGAGGCGGGCTGCACGATGTTGGGGCGTGAGCGGAAGACGGCCTAACGGTGTGCGGGACCGTAGCCCAGTTTCATGGAGACGGTTGCGAATGGTCCTCGCCGATACCCCAGGAGCAACAGTGTCCCTAATTTGCTGGGAAGTGGCGGTGCGGTCCCCTACGGCACTGCGTAGGATCCTACGGTCTTGGCGTGCATCCGTGCGTCACTGCGGTCCGGTCCCAGGTCGACGGGCACGTGCACCTTCCGCCGACCACTGGCGACGACATCGATGTACTGTGGAGACCTCACGCCCCACGTGTTGAACAATTCGGCGGTACGTCCACCCGGCCTCCCGGATGCCCACTATACGCCCTCGCTCAAAGTCCGTCAACTGCACATACGGTTCACGTCCACGCTGTCGCGGCATGCTACCAGTGTTAAAGACTGCGATGGAGCTCCGTATGCCACGGCAAACTGGCTGACACTGACGGCGGCGGTGCACAAATGCTGCGCAGCTAGCGCGATTCGACGGCCAACACCGCGGTTCCTGGTGTGTCCGCTGTGCCGTGCGTGTGATCATTGCTTGTACAGCCCTCTCGCAGTGTCCGGAGCAAGTATGGTGGGTCTGACACACCGGTGTCAATGTGTTCTTTTTTCCATTTCCAGGAGTGTAGTTATTATGACTTTGACCATCCATTATAATATTTGGTTTTAAACTTAACATGAAAATTTGTATATAATTATCTCACCGTAATAAAACAGTGAAAAATGAAAACTAGAGCTAATTTTGAATTGTCTTTTAGGTATTCGCGATCAGCACATTAGAACTGATAGGAATTGGCTACTTTCTTTCAATTTACATTTTCATTGTTGCACAGTGTATTTCTAATAATCGTAATAATAATGAAAATAAACAGAATTTATAGATGTACAAGATATATCTGTATGTTTTCTGATGCAGCGAATTCTGGGGAGAGGAACTTTAAGGAGACTGCACCAGCGAAGACCACTGGGAAAAGAGGAAGATCTGATTGGAAAGGAGGTACAAGGGTAACGAGTGCGTACAGAAGTAATGGTAACCCTTATTGTTGCTTATCAGATAGGGCATTAACTATCTTCTGAAGCTGGAAATGTTATTCAGTTCTCGAATATAACAAGGAAGATTATTCCAGTGCCAGGGCACCTGCTGATGAGACGGACTTCGAGGTAGTGGCTGAACGATGGAGTGGGACAGAAGGGAATTTTCTGTGATGGGAGAGGTTGTTTCGCCATGTTGTTCATGTAATAACGTTAAGGTCGAGGAGAGATATGAAGGACAGTGTTCGTTGATAAATCAGTAGAGAAGGCAGAGAGTATGGGAATATCTGCACTTGCGTACACGCAGCCAAGATAGCTGTGCATATGATGGTGAAATATGATCAAAGAGTGGAACATCAAAGGTATAACGGACATTGTTGTTGTTGTGGACTTCAGTCCTGAGACTGGTTTGATGCAGCTCTCCATGCTACTCTATCCTGTGCAAGCTTCTTCATCTCCCAGTACCTACTGCAACCTACATCCTTCTGAATCCGTTTAGCGTATTCATCTCTTGGCCTCCCTCTAAATTGGTGATCCCTTGATGCCTCAAAACATGTCCTACCAACCGATCCCTTCTTCTAGTCAAGTTGTGCCACAAACTTCTCTTCTCCCCAATCCTATTCAATACCTCCTCATTAGTTATATGATCTACCCATCTAATCTTCAGCATTCTTCTGTAGCACCACATTTCGTAAGCTTCTATTCTCTTCTTGTCCAAACTAGTTATCGTCCATGTTTCACTTCCATACATGGCTACACTCCATACAAATACTTTCAGAAACGACTTCCTGACACTTAAATCTATACTCGATGTTAACAAATTTCTCTTCTTCAGAAACGATTTCCTTGCCATTGCCAGTCAGCATTGTATATCCTCTCTACTTCGACCATCATCAGTTATTTTACTCCCTAAATAGCAAAACTCCTTTACTACTTTAAGTGTCTCATTTCCTAATCTAATCCCCTCAGCATCACCCGATTTAATTTGACTACATTCCATTATCCTCGTTTTGCTTTTGTTGATGTTCATCTTATATCCTCCTTCCAAGACACTGTCCATTCCGTTCAACTGCTCTTCCAAGTCCTTTGCTGTCTCTGACAGAATTACAATGTCATCGGCGAACCTCAAAGTTTTTTATTTCTTCTCCATGGATTTTAATACCTACTCCGAATTTTTCTTTTGTTTCCTTTACTGCTTGCTCAATATACAGATTGAATAACATCGGGGAGAGGCTACAACCCTGTCTCACTCCTTTCCCAACCACTGCTTCCCTTTCATGCCCCTCGACTCTTATAACTGCCATCTGGTTTCTGTACAAATTGTAAATAGCCTTTCGCTCCCCGTATTTTACCCCTGCCACCTTCAGAATTTGAAAGAGAGTATTCCAGTTAACGTTGTCAAAAGCTTTCTCTAAGTCTACAAATGCTAGAAACGTAGGTTTGCCTTTTCTTAATCTTTCTTCTAAGATAAGTCGTAAGGTTAGTATTGCCTCACGTGTTCCAACATTTCTACGGAATCCAAACTGATCTTCCCCGAGGTCGGCTTCTACCAGCTTTTGCATCCGTCTGTAAAGAATTCGCGTTAGTATTTTGCAGCTGTGACTTATTAAACTGATAGTTCGGTAATTTTCACATCTGTCAACACCAGCTTTCTTTGGGATTGGAATTATTATATTCTTCTTGAAGTCTGTGGGTATTTCGCCTCTCTCATACATCTTGCTCACCAGATGGTAGAGTTTTGTCATGACTGGCTCTCCCAAGGCCATCAGTAGTTCTAATGGAATGTTGTCTACTCCCGGGGCCTTGTTTCGACTCAGGTCTTTCAGTGCTCTGTCAAACTCTTCACGCAGTATCTTATCTCCCATTTCATCGTCATCTACATCCTCTTCCATTTCCATAATATTGTCCTCAAGTACATCGCCCTTGTATAAACCCTCTATATACTCCTTCCACCTTTCTGCCTTCCCTTCTTTGCTTAGAACTGGGTTTCCATCTGAGCTCTTGATATTCATACAAGTGGTTCTCTTCTCTCCAAAGGTCTCTTTAATTTTCCTGTAGGCAGTATCTATCTTACCCCTAGTGAGATAAGCCTCTACATCCGTACATTTGTCTTCTAGCCATCCCTGCTTAGCCATTTTGCACTTCCTGTCGATCTCATTTTTGAGACGTTTGTATTCCTTTTTGCCTGCTTCATTTACTGCATTTTTATATTTTCGCCTTTCATCAATTAAATTCAATATTTCTTCTGTTACCCAAGGATTTCTATTAGCCCTCGTCTTTTTACCTACTTGATCCTCTGCTACCTTCACTACTTCATACCTCAGAGCTACCCATTCTTCTTCTACTGTATTTCTTTCCCCCATTCCTGTCAATTGTTCCCTTATGCTGAAACTCTGTACAACCTCCGGTTCTATCAGTTTATCCAGGTCACATCTCTTTATATTCCCACCTTTTTGCAGTTTCTTCAGTTTCAATCTGCAGTTCATAACCAATAGATTGTGGTCAGAATCCACATCTGCCCCTGGAAATGTCTTACCATTTAAAACCTGGTTCCTAAATCTCTGTCTTACTATTATGTAATCTATCTGATACCTTTTAGTATCTCCAGGATTCTTCCAGGTATACAACCTTCTTTCATGATTCTTGAACCAAGTGTTAGCTATGATTAAGTTATGCTCTGTGCAAAATTCTACAAGGCGGCTTCCTCTTTCATTTCTTCCCCCCAATCCATATTCACCTACTATGTTTCCTTCTCTCCCTTTTCCTACTGAAGAATTCCAGTCACCCATGACTATTAAATTTTCGTCTCCCTTCACTACCTGAATAATTTCTTTTATCTCGTCATACATTTCATCAATTTCTTCATCATCTGCAGAGCTAGTTGGCATATAAACTTGTACTACTGTAGTAGGCATGGGCTTTGTGTCTATCTTGGCCACAATAATGCGTTCACTATGCTGTTTGTAGTAGCTAACCCGCACTCCTATTTTTTTATTCATTATTAAACCTACTCCTGCATTACCCCTATTTGATTTTGTATTTATAACCCTGTAATCACCTGACCAAAAGTCTTGTTCATCCTGCCACCGAACTTCACTAATTCCCACTATATCTAACTTTAACCTATCCATTTCCCTTTTTTAAATTTTCTAGCCTACCTGCCCGATTAAGGGATCTGACATTCCACGCTCCGATCCGTAGAACGCCAGTTTTCTTTCTCCTGATAACGGTGTCCTCTTGAGTAGTCCCCGCCCGGAGATCCGAATGGGGGACTATTTTACCTCCGGAATATTTTACCCAAGAGGACGCCATCATCATTTAATCATACAGTAAAGCTGCATGTCCTCGGGAAAAATTACGGCTGTAGTTTCCCCTTGCTTTCAGCCGTTCGCAGTACCAGCACAGCAAGGCCGTTTTGGTTAATGTTACAAGGCCAGATCAGTCAATCATCCAGACTGTTGCCCCTGCAACTACTGAAAAGGCTGCTGCCCCTCTTCAGGAACCACATGTTTGTCTGTCCTCTCAACAGATACCCCTCCGTTGTGGTTCCACCTACGGTACGGCCATCTGTATCGCTGAGGCACGCAAGCCTCCCCACCAACGGCAAGGTCCATGGTTCATAACGGACATAGGCATTCATAAACAGCTCCAGGCGCTGTGTGTTTTCCTGAGAAACGTCTTGAACGATAACATCGATGGAATCAATAACTGGAAGTATAAGTGTTTGTCCAAGTTTCTTTTTCAGGTCAAGAGGGAATACCTTTTTATAATTTTTTAGGGCATGGAGAATTGCCGGCAGTTAACCGCAGGGAGACAGATAACGATGCCCAACTCAAGCAACAATAAACGACAATAAAACGCCTATACAGGATTAGTCGGCGCCCGGGTCAACAAAAATCTACATCGGTTGCCAAGCTATGGTGGTCTAATGTGAAAATTAGTGTAGAATGAAAGTTGGAACCAGAATGAAAAATTCTACTATCGCAGCTCAAAAAAGTCGAAAGTGTCCTGGGTAGGGTTAGGGACGTAAAACGAGGGAACTAGCTCTTCGACTTACCTCGCAGCTTCAAGATATTTAAATCAAAACATCTTGACATATTCGCGCTTTTGTACGAATTAAACCTAACTCGCAAGCAGAGGAGCTCTCGGAGCTGCAAGGTGTTGGCACACCCGCATCTTGCAATGTATAGGCTGAAACCCCTGATCCTGTGTACAAAATTCAGAAGATTCGCCAGCCATAGTTAACAACATAAATATCGCACGGTTGAAGAGCATACACGTACAAATAACAGCTAAAAAGTTTATCTGGGGATATAAAAATAATGGGGATGGATTTGTTCCTGGGGGGACGCCAAAACAATTTTTTGATTTCTACATGGGTTGGGGAGGGTTGATTTTTCCCCCAGGGGCCCATTTCTGCCCCAAAACCATCGCCTGGGGCATGTATGGTGAGAGTTGTAAGAACAAACAGACACAAATTTATGTGCTTCTGGAGAGTGGGATGCATCTACAATAGGAAGTATCTGAGACTGCTGGTGCATGTGTCACGTTATACGACATGACATCATGTATCGTGCTGCTTTACTTGAAACGATGCATTATAATACATGACATGAGTGCTAATACTAACAGAGCACGAATATGTCAGGTAGCTTTGATTTAAATGTCTTTGAAGCTACCAGATAAGTACAAAAGCGACTGTCCTTCTTTAAACCCCTAACTCTGCCCAGGACATACTCGCTTGTTTAGTGCTATTACAGGAGCGTTTTTCATTGTGGCATCTGTATGTACAAGCATCAAGAGCGAACAACGGACAGGAAGACCAAGAACGAAGTTCTGGGATTAAAAAGGGTTTAAGACAGGGATGTAGTCTTTCGTCCCTACTGTTCAATGTATGCGTCGAAGAAGGAACTACGGAAATAAAAGAAAGGTTCAAGAAGAGTGGAATTAAAATTCAAGGTCGATGGACATCAGTGAAAAAATTTGCTGATGACATTTCTGTGCTCAGTGGAAGTGAAGAAGAATTACAGGATCCGTTGAATGGAATGAACAGTCTAATGAACATATGAATATTGACTGAGAGTAAATCGAAGAAAAACGAAAGAAATGAGAAGTAACAGAAATGAGAATAGCGAGAGAGTTATTTTCACAATTGGTGATCACAAAGTAGATGAAGTTAAGGAATTCTGCTATCTAGGCATAAAATAATCCATGACGGACGGAGCAAGGGGGACATAAAAAGCAGTCTAACACTGGCATAAAGGGCATTCCTGGCGAATAGAAATCTACCTGTATCAAATATGGCCTTAAATTTAGAAAGGAATTTCTGAGAATGTATGGAGCACAGCACTGTATGGTAGTGAAACATGGACTGTGGAAAAAAAAAAACAGGATGGAAGAGAATCGAAGGTGTTTGAGATGTAGTGCTACAGAAGAACGTTGAAAATTAGGTCGACTGATAACGTAACGAATGATAAGATTCTCCGCAGAAGGGCGAAGTATGAAATATATGGAAATTATTGACAAGAGGGAGGGACAGGATCATAGGATATGTGTTAAGATATCAGGGAATAACTTCTATGGTACTAGAGGGAGCTGTAGAGGGTAAAAACTGTAAAGGAAGACAGTGATCGGAATACGTCCAGCAAATAATTGAGGACATAGATTGCAAGCGCTACTCTGAGATGTTAAGGTATGCAGTTTAGAGCCCATCTTTGCTGGGTATATTTCTTGTTATGGACCATACTACGACCGCTGAAAATATGGACAGCAAAGTGCTTGCAGGAAGAGAGATCTATTTCTCAGTATCAAAGATGAAGAATGCTCATAGCTTGGCAACCGATGTAGATTTTTATTGACTTGGGCGACGGATCATATCGCTTCACTTGGGCGACTATGGTCTGGCTCCGGCTCCTCTATGGTTACATGCCTGGTATGGTTAATCTGTCCAGAATAGCCTACTGTGTCCTCAGAGCAAACAAGTCGCACCACCACATCGGGCGCACATGTCCTCGAGAGGATGTTTGTTTTATGTTTTATTTGTTCATACTTTTATTTTTATTATTTTGTTTTTTATTTTATCTTTTTAAAGGTTTGTTTAATTTTTATTGTTTATTAAAATATAGTTAATATATACCTTATTTATATACGAACGAGATTATATACATAAACTTATGAAAAGTAACCATAAATACTTAATATAGTGCACAAAATGTGAGCACACATGAATACGATGCCGAACGAGATATTAAATACTGTGGTAAGTTCATGATAAGAATGCATGTAAAAAGTTTATATTACGTAGATAAACTTAATGATACGGTCATATCACATAAATAGACTTACTTAAAAGCTTAACCGCGCGTCCGCTACGGTCGCAGGTTCTAATCCTGCCTCGGGCGTGGATGTGTGTGACGTCCTTAGGTTGGTTAGGTTTAAATAGTTCTAAGTTCTAGCGGACTGATGGCCTCAGAAATTAAGTCCCATAGTGCTCACAGCCATTTTTTTAAAGCTTAATACGTCGCAAGCTGAACGATTAGCGCAACAAATAATAAGTTATTGGAAAGCATACATATTATTACCTTTTTTTCTTAAAATTCTTGTCATTGTATTTGTAAAGTATACACTAATAAAAATTGAAAATTAAGAAACATCTTCTAGAAAATCTCATGTGGGCTATGCACCAATAAAAATTGAAAATTAAGTAAGATCCTCTAAAAAATTTTTGTGTGAAATGTTGCAACAACCATTCCGAATTAAGTATCAGTACAATAGTCTGAAATAAGCAGAACAGCGAGACGATCTGTGCACGACAAAATACTATCAGCTTTTCAATCCTGTACGAAAATTGACGAAGTTCAGCTTAGTTTGTCCGAAAATAATTTTTCTACAAGATAGCATAGTAGTGTTTGAAGAAAGCGCATTAAAACATTTTATATTGGCTGGAAATAAGGTGACCTCTTCTCTCACAGTTATTTTTATAGTTATTTTTGGGACAGTTTAATTTTCTGCGTGGTCATCGATAAGGTTTTATATGCTCAACCAAACAGTATATAATTTTATAAGGGGCTGGCACAATTCTGGTTCAGTACATGCATTATTCTCCACATCCAAGATTTTCTGATGATTTTAAGCCATTGGTGAATAAAATATGTAATGTATAAGCAACGAAACGATACTCAACTGTAACAACCGTTTTTTTTAAAAAAATTATGTCCAAATGTAGCTCTTAAAATGAAATGCATGTCTACAAAACAAAGTTTCATGTGAAAACGCGTGATTTTTCGCACGTAAAACCCGGACGATGAAAGATATTTAGAAACGCTTCTTACAATTACCCAAAGAAAATATTTTTTTTTTTCATATAGTCACTGCCTCAGCACGGATTTTAAGTGCATTGTGCGTGCAGCTTTAGACCGTTATATGGTGGCATAGGATAAAGCTTTAACAGAATGACAGTATGACCATTAGTTACAGGTATTTCTCTACCTTCTTACAAAATTTGGACCGATTCCCACAAGTCTGAAACACAGAAATGCCACGCATAGAATCCACAAAAACATTTTTTTTAACTTAAAATCCGAATGAAGACAAATTTTTGAAAGCGAGTTTTAATTTTGTCTTAAGAACGCATTTTTTATTTTTTTATTCACTTAAAATCATTTCCACGCATTCAGTTCACGTAAGAACGAATTTTACTTGCTACATTTAGCTCCACTTCAAAACATCGTATCTCGACATCCGATAAAGACAAATCGTTTTGACGTTATCCACTTATCTACCTTTATGCTAAGTTCGGAGAGATTCGTACAACTTTATAGTGTAGAGGTGCCGCGCTTCAAAAAACTCACAGAAAATGGTGTTCTATTGTTGCACGTAAAACAAAAATTAAGTAAGATTTTGGTTTAAAACTTGCCTTCGACCAAGGTCTGGTACACCAAACTTGACCCATTAGTCTCGCTGCAATCAGGAGCTATGTAAGGGTGATTGTAAAATACGAGCTTTGCACATACAAATGATGCCGTTAGCTGAGCATTTATTTCCGTCCAATTGAAATCTTTTGAAAACGGAATGAATAGAGTCCCACAATTTGCCTGTATGTCAACTCCAGTTCGTCGTGCAAACCTTGCTTAATAAACTGTTACATAGCTACAGTAAAACAGATGTTCAAATGGCTATACAAATGGCGGCTGGTCCGTGCTAGACCAAAACCTTTTTCACCCACATTCCTAGCTCCGGAACCGATCGCTAAAACCCTACCCCACCTCCCAAATCACGATTTTGAACGCGGCCTTTCACACACATTTGTTACAGCGCTTCCGCGTTGTAGCAGTATATATGCAGGGTGTAACGAACGTACAGCACAAATTGTAGGACACGTTCCTCACACGTAGACAAAGAAATTATGTTATATGAATATGTGCGTGGAAACGCTTTGTTTCAATGTTACAGCTCATTTTCTTCAGCTCATTAATCAGCGAGATCAGATTGTAAATTTTCATAATCGGTATGTATGGGCAGACGTCAGTCCTCACGCAACTGCTGAAGTACGTCAACAACGAAGATTTTCTGTCAATGTTTGTGCCGGCATTGTTGGTTATTGTCTGGTAGGTCTTCACTTTCATCCACCTAGGCTCAACGGACGAAGTTATCATAATTTCGTGAAGATAGTTCCACCCATCTGTTAGCAGATGTGCCTTTAGCTGTGCGACGAAACTTGTACTTCATGCAAGATGGAGCACCACCTCGTTTTACTGTTAACGTCCGTCGGCTTCTAAATAACAGATTCGGTGGCAGATGGATAGGTAGAGATGGACTAATTGCCTGGCCTCCATGCTCTCCGGATCTAAACCCACTGGACTTTTATTTGTGGGGACATTTGTAAGCTCTTGTTTATGGAACGCCACTACAAGATATCCAGAGTTTCTGCGCCCGTTTTATGCAAGGCTGCAAAGCCAGAAGCCCACACCAGAGATACTTCAACGCATCCGAGATTCACTACAGTTGGGGCATGATGTATGTATCTGTGCCCATGGAAGGCGTATTGAACATCTCCTATGAGTTTCATGTGGTATGCTGTTGCATTCTGTTCGTGTGTTTCCCAGGATTAATGAGTCAGTTTTAACATAAAGCGATTCCAGACCCATGTTCATGTAACATAATGACATAATTTCTTCATCTAAATCTGAGGAATGTGTCCTGCAGGAAATTCACAAAAAAAAAAACTCTCTCAGAAAATTTCGTCCGGCGAATACATCCGGCAGAAAAGGACGTTGAAAGAGTAGCAATCCGGCAACACCATAACCACATGTGTGATAACTATCTCTCCCAGCACATATCAGTCGTGCTGTACAGTTGGTCTAGCAGAGGCCGGCACGGTAGCTCAGCGTGTTCGGTCAGAGAGCTAATTTTAAAAAACTAGTAGTGCTATTTGTCTGTCGATGCTTCCTGAACTTTTAGTATTACTGTATTGATTTTGCTTAGTTAAGCAGCAGACCGAGGTCGGGTAATTCAACTTAAAAAGCTTGGCTTTAGGTTGCTACTGTAAAGTTGTTAGGTTAAGATAAAGCTGTCTGTCTAGGGAGGTCAAGCGGTTCCAAAGTGTAAAATGAACATAATTCGAGTCACTGGACAATTTGACAATTTAAGGGCACTGTATTACACAGGATATTACGTTGCTTTAACCTCAGAGTGTCATTTATTTATTGACAACAACTCAAATGCACTTACGTTTGGTGTGTAGGGTGTAGTATTACGATCGGTGTTAAGTTCCGGTGCGAAGTAGTGGGTGTCCGTGAATCCGGGACGAATATTAAAGAGCCATAGAACACACAAAATTTTTTGAAAATGTAGTGTTTTTTTACAAACGGTTAAGTAACTTCTACCATTTATGTGCGAAAAATTATATCCTCCATAAGACCACCCAAAGGCCGCGCAACATCGAGCAATGCGTTCATTGAAGTTCTGGATGGCGCGTTTCAAACACCTCGTGGGAAGCCGTTAATAACACTTTTAATTTCATCCTTCAATTCGTGTATTGTTTGTCGTTTGTTCCCGTACACTTTTGATTTCACGAATCCCCACAAAAAATGTCACAAGGCATAAGATCGCATTTGCCACGCAAAGACGTAATTTTTTCAGGAACCTTTACATTCAGCAGAGCAATCATTTCACGGAATGTGTCATGTGTTGCACCATATTGTTGAAACCAAACATCGTCATTTTCATCAAGAAGAGGGAAAAACCAATCAGAATGCATGTTTCGGTAATGGTCGCCGTTCACAATCATTTTCTAGAAAGTACGGGCCGATCACTCCTTCTGCACAGAACCCACACCACACAGTCAAGCGGTTGTGGATGCATCTCATTTTCACTGCCACTCGCTGATTTTCGTTACCCAAAATTTTGCACTTCTGCTTATTGACATACACACTGAGGTAGAAGTGCGCCTCATCTGAGAAAATTATTCTTTTTGTGAAGTTCTCATACTCGCTTGTTGAACCAAGACAGTTGAGCAAATCGATGTCTCTTTCAATGGTCTGCATGCTTGTGTATGTTGAATCTCGTACGCTTGCATTTTCGGATCTTTTTGAAAGGATTTCATGCTGTGAACTTGGTAATAAATTCAATTAAGGAGCTCCTCGGTGAATCGATTTTCTGGGGCTTACGGCCACATTGTCAAGCACGATAACAATGTTTTTTTTTTTGTGTTCCAATAGAACGCGATCGTCCTGTTTTCTAATCGTTTGAAACAGAACCCGTGGTCTCAAACTTCCGGATCAACTTCCGAAAAAAAATAATTCACTTGGAGGAGCATTACGTCCGAGTATCACACGCAACTCACGAACGGTTGCCGTGGGACTCCACTCTTATTGTAATACACTACTGACCATTAAAATTGCTACACCGTGAAGAAATGCAGATGATAAACGGGTATTCATTGGACAAATATATTATACTAGAACTGCCATGTGGTTACATTTTCACGCAATTTGGGTGCATAGATCCTGAGAAATCAGTACCCAGAACAACCACCTCTGGCCGTAATAACAGTCTTGATACGCCTGGGCATTGAGTCAAACAGAGCTTGGATGGCGTATACAGGTACAGCTGCCCATGCAGCTTCAACACGATACCACAGTTCATCAAGAGTAGTGACTGGCGTATTGTGCCGAGCCAGTTGCCCAGCCACCATTGACCAGACGTTTTCAGTTGGTGAGAGATCTGGAGAATGTGCTGGCCAGGGCAGCAGTCGAACATTTTCTGTATCCAGAAAGGCCCGTACAGGACCTGCAACATGCGGTCGTGCATTATCCTGCTGAAATGTAGGGTTTTGCAGGGATCGAGTGAAACGTAGAGCCACGGGTCGTAACACATCTGAAATGTAACGTCCACTGTTCAAAGTGCCGTCAATACGAACAAGAGGTGACCGAGACGTGTAACCAATGGCACCCCATACCATCACGCCGGGTGATACGCCAGTATGGTGATGACGTACACACGCTTCCAGTGTGCGTTCACCACGATGTCGCCAAACACGGATGCGACGATCATGATGCTGTAAACAGAACCTGGATTCATCCGAAAAAATGACGTTTTGCCATTCGTGCACCCAGGTTTGTCGTTGAGTACACCATCGCAGGCGCTCCTGTCTGTGATGCAGCGTCAAGGGTAACCGCAGCCATGGTCTCCGAGCTGATAGTCCATGCTGTTGCAAACGTCGTCGAACTGTTCGTGCAGATGGTTGTTGTCTTGCAAACGTCCCCGTCTGTCGACTCAAGGATCGAGACGGGTCTGCACGATCCGTTACAGCCATACGAATAAGATGCCTGACATCTCGACTGCTAGTTATATGAGGCCGTTGGGATCCAACACGGCATTCCGTATTACCCTCCTGAACCCACCGATTCCATATTCTGTTAACAGTCATTGGATCTCGACCAACGCGAGCCGCAATGTCGCCATACGATAAACCGCAATCGCTATAGGCTAAAATCCGACCTTTATGAAAATCGGAAACGTGATGGTACGCATTTCTCCTCCTTACACGAGGCATCACAACAATGTTTCACCAGGCAACGCCGTTCAACTGCTGTTTGTGTATGAGAAGTCGGTTGGAAACTTTCCTCAAGTCAGCACGTTGTAGGTGTTGCCACCGGCGGCAACCTTGTGTGAATGCTCTGAAAAGCTAATCATTTGCTTATCACAGCATCTTCTTCCTGTCGGTTAAATTTCGCGTCTGTAGCACGTCATCTTCGTGGTGTAGCAGTTTTAATGGCCAGTAGTGTACATTTAACAATTAAGCGTCAGCAAGGAGCATTAGTGATGAAATCATAGGAGGCAATGTTGTGCAACATTAGTAGGGACAAAATCCGAGGAGTAGGATCTTACAATCTGAGACAGTGTTCCGAGACAAATTCCCGTCACAATGTCCGCAAACGTGACGTCAAATCCGCCTAGCAACAGCGATCTGAACGCCCATTGGCTGAAAGTTTGGATATATACACTCCTGGAAATGGAAAAAAGAACACATTGACACCGGTGTGTCAGACCCACCATACTTGCTCCGGACACTGCGAGAGGGCTGTACAAGCAATGATCACACGCACGGCACAGCGGACACACCAGGAACCGCGGTGTTGGCCGTCGAATGGCGCTAGCTGCGCAGCATTTGTGCACCGCCGCCGTCAGTGTCAGCCAGTTTGCCGTGGCATACGGAGCTCCATCGCAGTCTTTAACACTGGTAGCATGCCGCGACAGCGTGGACGTGAACCGTATGTGCAGGTGACGGACTTTGAGCGAGGGCGTATAGTGGGCATGCGGGAGGCCGGGTGGACGTACCGCCGAATTGCTCAACACGTGGGGCGTGAGGTCTCCACAGTACATCGATGTTGTCGCCAGTGGTCGGCGGAAGGTGCACGTGCCCGTCGACCTGGGACCGGACCGCAGCGACGCACGGATGCACGCCAAGACCGTAGGATCCTACGCAGTGCCGTAGGGGACCGCACCGCCACTTCCCAGCAAATTAGGGACACTGTTGCTCCTGGGGTATCGGCGAGGACCATTCGCAACCGTCTCCATGAAGCTGGGCTACGGTCCCGCACACCGTTAGGCCGTCTTCCGCTCACGCCCCAACATCGTGCAGCCCGCCTCCAGTGGTGTCGCGACAGGCGTGAATGGAGGGACGAATGGAGACGTGTCGTCTTCAGCGATGAGAGTTGCTGCTGCCTTGGTGCCAATGATGGTCGTATGCGTGTTTGGCGCCGTGCAGGTGAGCGCCACAATCAGGACTGCATACGACCGAGGCACACAGGGCCAACACCCGGCATCATGGTGTGGGGAGCGATCTCCTACACTGGCCGTACACCACTGGTGATCGTCGAGGGGACACTGAATAGTGCACGGTACATCCAAACCGTCATCGAACCCATCGTTCTACCATTCCTAGACCGGCAAGGGAACTTGCTGTTCCAACAGGACAATGCACGTCCGCATGTATCCCGTGCCACCCAACGTGCTCTAGAAGGTGTAAGTCAACTACCCTGGCCAGCAAGATCTCCGGATCTGTCCCCCATTGAGCATGTTTGGGACTGGATGAAGCGTCGTCTCACGCGGTCTGCACGTCCAGCACGACCGCTGGTCCAACTGTGGCGCCAGGTGGAAATGGCATGGCAAGCCGTTCCACAGGACTACATCCAGCATCTCTACGATCGTCTCCATGGGAGAATAGCAGCCTGCATTGCTGCGAAAGGTGGATATACACTGTACTAGTGCCGACATTGTGCATGCTCTGTTGCCTGTGTCTATGTGCCTGTGGTTCTGTCAGTGTGATCATGTGATGTATCTGACCCCAGGAATGTGTCAATAAAGTTTCCCCTTCCTGGGACAATGAATTCACGGTGTTCTTATTTCAATTTCCAGGAGTATATATATATATATATATATATATATATATATATATATATATATATATATAAAAGTGTCCTTATTGGCTGAGGGAGAAAGGTGGAGTGGCCTCTCTTGTCCTTCGGGAATACAGGGAGAGTTAGTCGCAAGGAGCCACTCAAAACGCACGTCGAGTAACCGGGGCGGCTCTAAAAGAACGGTCGCGAGTGCATATTTCAGATGTTAAACAAGATATGAACTGAATTTATTAGTTATAAGAACGCCACGTGTCGTGGAGAGGGTCTATCATTATGTAAAGTCAGAAAACGGGATTAATGTGTGTAAAAGGGCGAATATAATGGCGTAGTTTTTGCCGCCATATTTCAAATGCTGATTCCGTGACGTGTGTGACAAAGCAATTTCTGTATTAAAAGAAGTATAGTACATACGTTGTTGACAATTAACAACTGGCATCCCTAAACACTACAATTCAGCAGGATCACCACCTATATGGATCCAGGCGACTGTGCTACGAGGGACTTAACCGAAGCAGCAAGACACCAGGTTAGTGATACCGCCCAGAGAAGTACTTCCTTCTCGCTACAGTGCCAATGAGGGTGTTGTAAACTGCTCCAAGACGAAAATAAACATCTAACAGCAATGCTAACCACAGAAAAGCTATTAGGCTACTAATGGGAAGGATGGCAACAACAAACATGAACAAACCACGGCTGCCAATGTCGCATGACAAAACTCAAATTTGTCCTTATTTCCCGGACATACGTTACATGTCTTGTGCAGAACCATACCTAGCGAGACCCAGCTGTCTCATGACGTTAGAAGTATTTATGGATTTATACTGAGTGTATGTAATATGTTCACGAGTAAATTTTGTTGATGCAGCAGGGACTGCCGTTCGCACAACCAGCAAGTTTGAGTTCTTAGTGAGTTACTTTGCTCTTAACTGGACAAGATTCATTTAATCGAATTTGATTTTCGATTTAAGGAGCTTTAAGGATACGAACAGGTCGATGTACAGCGCTAGAAGTCACTTACTATTCAGTTGAATCGAATATTCAACAAATTCTGTAACAAACATTGGGTTGAAGATTTGCTTGATTGTTAAATTGTCAGAGATCAAGAGGTGCTGGCACTAATTAATAATTTTGGTAGTCAAGGCTAAATTAAGCCGCAACCACCCTGGAGCTCGATTTCAGCACTTGTAACTGACCTTATGTTACAATGAAATAGTCTGCCTGAAAGCATGAGAAAGTAAATAAATAAATTTATAACTTTGTTATTAAGTAGCCATTTGAAATACTGGCAAATCCGTTCCGTATATTCAAAACTTTATTTTGAAAAGAATTTAAAATTTATTTTTTCAATATCAAAGATCAGAGGAAAAGAGCAAAGAATATATAAAGTACTTGACATATGTAGGTCAGCAACTTAGATTCAAATGATTTAAAATTATCCATCTTTTGATTTGCAGCTCCTTGTATTGGCCGTGTTTGCAGTTAAAATTTTTGGGATTTGAGGTCCGCCAGATAAAATGCAAATAAAATTCAATTTTGGCGCCAAACGCTCTGGTGAACAAATGAGCACTGACTAGGCTGGGACACACAACAAACCACAATCACAGTGTGTTCTGGTGTAGTGAAAAGCGTTTTACTACATTATTTGTGGAAAATACTTGTTATAGCTACGTACGCATCGCAACATGTCAACATGATGCGGAGAATGGAAGTGGTTGCCACACGAAAACGTGAGTAAATACGAAAACATCACGAAATACTAAATTACACTATAGAAGATAGGTTAACTAAAAAATGGTTCAAATGGCTCTGAGCACTATGGGACTCAACTGCTGAGGTCATTAGTCCCCTAGAACTTAGAACTAGTTAAACCTAACTAACCTAAGGACATCACAAACATCCATGCCCGAGGCAGGATTCGAACCTGCAACCGTAGCGGTCTTGCGGTTCCAGACTGCAGCGCCTTTAACCGGACGGCCACTTCGGCCGGCTAGATAGGTTAACTCTCAGCAAAAAAAAAAAAAAAAAACTTTCTCATCAACATCGTTTGGTTGCAGATGACAAGCTACCTGTAATAATTAATAGAAAAGTGGTCTAGAAAATTCATGATCACCAAATGTAAAGGTATTTACAAAAAGAAACGATCTGTTGTTTGAACTAAAAATTCACATAATTTTATAATCATGTTACAAAAATGTTCACATTGCAGAATAAATAAAAACGAAAACCCACTGATGATGGCACAGTGGTGCCGAAACGTGTTTGGGTGCTGAGAAAAACGGTGTTTTGCTAACTGGCGGACCTCAAATCCCAAAAAAGATTTAAAATTAGTTTTCTTTTGTTACGTTAGTTTTAATACTCAGTCAGATTCCAAGTAAAAATTGTCCTGTCAAGATAAAAAATAGTTTACTGAAAGAATAATATGTAATTACAAAATGTAATTACAAAATAAGCAAATAATTTGGTATCTCCGATGGTGGCTGCCTCACAGCACCAGGGGCCCACCGTGAGGGGAAGTAAGACCCCATAGAACCAGAGATGCATTGTAGAAAAAAACAGGGACAGCCCGACGGATGCCCGCGCCTCGCTTAAGACTAGACACCTTGCGAGGAGACTGGCAGATAATGAGAAGAGTACCGAAAACTTAAGGACCCCTGCAGTCACTGGCACAGAGCAGAGACCCAAAAGTGCCAAGAATTCGCACAGGGAGCCGAGTGAAACTAAAGAACTGCAGAACAAGTCAGCCGGCTCAAAAAATGTTTGCTAGACAGTAAGGAGGTTGCTTCTAAATCATGAATGCCAGCAGATTGTTTGACAAAGCACAAACATGAAACTGTCCAAACCTCAAGCAGTGACAACCATTAAAGAGAAGTCTTGTGTGACCGCTATCACAGCAACTGAGGAATGCAGAAAAGCATCGAAACAATGTGCGACCAACGCTGGAAACCGCCTTGACAGTGGAAACGTTAGAAAGACGCCGATTCTCGAGTCACACACCAGTCCACACAACGTAGAAAATATGCACCTTGAACTAGGAGGTGTGGTCACGAAACGGCGGTCTGTCGTTGGGTGGCATTGCAAATTTAAATCCGCCAATGACAACGCAGAGAGGAGGAAAATTTCTAGGAGTCGTTGAGCTTAGAAAGATGATGAAAAGGATAGACAGCGTGGAAGCAAGAGGACATGGGGGTTTTTCAATCCATCGCCTAACATCCGCCTTCTGACACCGCGATAACGCCAACATACAGCGACCTGTCAATGCGGACATCATTGCGGGTCGTCGCTGCATCGCCATGGACAACCGAGGTGTGCGGCTGACACGTCACCGCGCAACTCTGAGGTGACACGCCGGCCCGACACAGCCCCCGCCGCCGGCATTACCACTCGACAAATGACTATAAAGAATGGTGAGATAATTCATTGCCCCTTCGTTCCCCTTAACAATCTAGTCGTGTCCACGCCCAGTCAAACTGACCTTGAGATTTGTCATTTCATGTAGAAACTTACTGTAACAAAAGCTAAAATTTCGTGTTTGAATCATCTAAACAGTCTGTTCCATTCGCTTACCAATCCCCTACTCTCATAACATCTTGCTTTTTGATTACATTCATTTATGATTACACTTAATTATTGGCTCCCATCGTGGGACGATACAATTAGTAACCTGCATGTCATTCAGTACAAGAGATTAAAAGAATTCTCAAATTGACTACCTTTTTGGCGTCCAACGTGGGGCGATCTCATTATCATTTTATTTCAGAGAGGAGAGTTTTATCGATCGCAGCAGTAAATAAGAAAAGAAAATCTGTACAAACAGGGTCAAAAATTGGAGTTTTACGACGGAGGTAAATAAAGAAGGGAGATGGCGCAATGATTTGCGCTTATATTGTTTTGAAGACAGATTGGTCGAGACCTATCACAATTTCAAATAGCCCAAAACTTTCGCAGACTGCTGATTACGATTGCTTCTTGTTCATTATTGCTAGCTGTTTTAAATACTAAAAATTAAAGTGCGCGCATGAGTAACATGGTGTCAGGAAGGCAATTTCGAACACTTCTGTTCTTGAACGCGCATTTGCTCTAGTAATACTACCCATCTAGCCTCGTTAACGTAACTTGTTTTTTGTTGGTGTATTTGGAATAACCAAGATGAAAATGATGTGATGTGAAAAGGATGTTTTCGTAGTCTATTTAATTCCATTTTTGCTGTATTTGTATCGATAGCAAATGAAGTTAGAACTCCGAAACCAACGCATGTTTGATTTCTGCTACTGCTTCTTGTTCGTTACATTTTCAGCTATCGTAGCTTGTGCATGTCAAAGTAAACGATTATTGAACTGTCAAAGAAATAGCACTCCATGCTGAATAGAGTTCTTGTTTTATTAGAAAGCCAGTGAGATAGTCTGACTGCAGTTTACACATCTTCTCACTCTCAAATGTGTCATTCAGTATGTGGTGAATAATAGCAATTTACGGGGTAAAAGAACGATATAATTTTTAACAATTCCTCCAGCATTGTGCTAAGCTATAAATGTGATGAAAGGAATGGTCTCAAACGCGTAGACACTGTAAAATGGATATTTTGCTTTAAAATGAATGTAATGCTTTTTTTTAGTAATGGTAGCCTATGCTGTGTAACATGTAGCCCTATCTCTTGAACGGTAGCCTATTTGCTTCGTTCCTGGAATATTTCTCCCCAGTAACTCTTCTCATTTTTTTCAGGAATGACGAAACATATAACAATTGGAGTGTACGTTTACTTCATTCATCTGCTTGGTTTTACTTGCGAATTTCATTTTGAGGCTTTCAAAGTACATAAGTCTATACCATGCTTCGCTATGTACTACTAGTGTGTGTTAGTTTCGTGTTTCACGTATCATTCGCACGACAAATCATAATGATGTGGAACCATTCATTTCATATTAACATCAATTTTTTTTTTGTAAATATGTCTCCATACTGATCATTTATGAGTTTTTTGTTTTTTAATTAAAAACAGATAGTTGTTAGTAATTCCTACCTATTGCCATTTACACATTACAGTAGTAGTCTTCTGCGCAATAGGAGGAGCTGTCAAAGAGAAATCTTTTCAATGTAGTTTCAAATTTTAGTTTGCTCTTTATCAGGCATTTTATATCACTGGGTAAGTGTTCAAAGCTTTTGATTGCAACATTGTGAAATCCTGTTTGTGCTACAGAGAACCTTAATGTTGTGTAATGAATGTCACTTTTTTCTTCTAGTGTTGTAATTATGTACACCATTGTTTCCGTTGAAGTGCAGTGGATTATTTACAACAAACTTCACGAGGGAAGCTATACTGTGAAGCGGATACATTGCTCTACTCATACGCCAAGCAGCAGGCTGGCACGACGAAAAGGGTGTTCACATGATTTCATCTGATGCCTTCTTCAGAAAGGAAGCAAAGCGCGCGACACACACACACACACACACACACACACACACACACACACATATATATATATATATATATATATATATATATATATATATATATATATCTGCTTTTATATAAAAGCCTGCCTCCTCCGCCAGGTCCGCCGTTCTGATGATCTTCATCGCCGCCTTCACTGCCGTTGAGGTAAAATGTTTAGCCTTTGCGGATGATATGGCATTGATAACTGAAAACCGAACAGACGCAACAGTTATGCTTGATATGTTACACGAGATTGATGAAAAGACTGGGCTAAAAATATCCTACGAAAAAACAAAGTACATAGAACACAAACATAATACAGAAAAGTTTATGAAAACAAAGTATGGAAAAATTAAAAGAGTTGATAGATTCAAATACCTGGGGGAGTGGATCCAAGCCAATGGACTGGATAACACAACAAATAAAGAAAGAATAAAAAAGTTGGAATTTGCATATAAATTAACACAAAACTACTACAATAAGAAATCAATATCCATACAAGCAAAGATTAAACATTATAATTCAGTTATTAGGACACAAGCAACATATGGATCAGAGTGCCTAACATTGAATAAGAAAGGTGAATTAAGAGAACTAGAAAAAAGAGAGAGAAAAATATTAAGAAAAATTCTAGGTCCTGAGAAAAACAAGGAAAACAGGTGGATTAAAAGGAGAAATGAAGACCTATACAAAAATACAGAAAATATCACAGACACAATGAGGAAGAGACGGCTAAAATTTTATGGACATTTAAAAAGAATGGAAGAAACACGAATTAAAAAGAAAATTTTTAATTACGTTAGTAAGCTGAAGAGCACCGTAGGATGGATAGAAGCAGTAAAGAAAGACGCCAACAAAATAGGTGCTACAGAAGAAATAATACGTGACAGGAATAACTTTAGGCTACTTATAGAAAACGCAAACTATGAAGAAGATGCGCCAAAACCTCGACCCAAGAGAGTGTGGACAGATGAGCAGAGACGAGCAGTTGGCGAGAAAATGAAGAAGTACTGGGAAGAACGGAAGAAAAAGAAACACCATAAGTCTTAAGTTGTATGCGGTCCATAGCTGGCCAAATTCATAATTAAAAAAAAAAAAATATATATATATATCTGCAAATCTAAAGTCAAATGACAGAAATAAAACCATTACAATAAAAAGTAAACAGTGCAACAATAATTCATGCATATAAAAGAAAAAATTGCTTGAATGGCTCCGCTTATGAATGAAATGTGATTCCTTCAAACGTTACATTAAATTCGTATCGATTGATACACCCTTATACGACGCAAGTTGGCATTTCTCATGAAACAACTACGTTTCCACACAACGAAATCACCAGATGCTATTTGGGATGCGACTATGAAAGTCGAAACCCCCCCCCCCCCCCCTGGGCACGGGCACGTCAGAGCACTACGTTTATATGCGACACATTTTCCGAAAGACGAAAACCGAATTTCGGAAACTTTTTTTCACTGTCGTGTTTACATGTTAAGGTCTGACGCTGATTTGCTTACCCAGTTAAATATGACGTCTGGAAAACAGCTGATCCAGTTTCTGATTCAGTCAACACAATCGTTATTTCTCTTCACATAACTATTACAGGTAGACAGCTTCATCCTCAGTCTAGTATTTCTGTTTGTCCTTCTCTGCACAATAAGCCCTTATTAATCGAATATTCTGAAAATAAGACGTAACTTGACACTCCAAGCACGTCTCAAAACCGGTCGCGTTTACATGTGAGCGAAAATCGATTGCCGAATTGGAAAACTGGCAACTAAAAGCGAATTTCCATAATCGATTTTGAAATGTTTAGACGACCACCGAGACGCGGTATTGGGATACAGTGATCTCGGAGTTTTCACCAAGCAGAGATATAATCTCTTTACTTAGAAGTGCTGTATTTTGCAAATCAGTAAGAAGCAGCCATGCTCAGATCTGCCTACAACATCCAAGGTCATTCTACACTGTTTTACTTTCAATCTGGATTTGAACCGAGCAAGTGATCAGGAATGGACGATCGCAGATTTTTTTGGACACCACGATATTTACCGACAGGGCTTTTTGAATAAAGAGGTCTTTTCCACAGAGAAGCTAGAACAGTTTTTGGTGGCGTAAATGCAAAGTATCTGGAATTATTGAACCTTACACTTTCCCAAATTTCCTCATTTAAGTATGCTTCTATCACTTTTTGCATCGTGTCACTTTTTGCATTAAAGAATGTCCAGGAAGCCTAAATGAAGCGAATATGGATTATCATTTATTTATCAGTTGAGAATTTGGTAAAACTTGTTGTTGCATACTGTTTTAAAATAAAATAAATCACAATAATTTGTGGGGCGGCGGGTGGAATTTAATCAATTTTATGTTGTTTATATAAATGTTTGGTTTGTAGAATGTAAAACCAGTTCCTATTATTTAGAATGTTATTTATGCTGTCTTTCGCCGTTGTCAACACTGGCTCTCTAACTACAATATTGGCAACCAGAAAGTGATTAGCAAAACGTGAAGCCTGTAATTAGAATTCCTAGTGCCCACTTCATCTGAGAAATACACTTATAGCTACAGCTTATAGCTCTGAGGAATTAGGAGATAGTCTGGGATTCATAATCAAAAACGATCGTGAAAAAAAAAGTTCTCTGTATTCTGAAAGTCACAGATGAAAAAAAAAAAAAAAATCCACAGAATCTAACTAACAGAGCAGTTCAGAGTCTAATGCGCTGATGCCACTATAACTGTCCAAATTAAATATTTAAATGAATGCTCGCCATAATTTGATGATAATGTTCATCAAACGCCACGCTAAATAATGGTAGAATGTCTGTCACGCGGCGGCACGTGAAAATACGACATACGCAAACTGAAGATCGATAATTAAAGTCATCCCAGAATTAACACTTCACTCGAAAATGATTTCATGGTTACGCATATCTCGAGTAACTGAATACGGCATTCGAGGCTGTTTATAGCAATGATACCGACGCGACGCGACTCCCGACACAGATGGCGTGCTATTCAGCGTCTGTAGAGAACTGGGGCCTCTCTCTCTCTCGCGCGCGCAGCGTTCTTATATACACTCCTGGAAGTGGAAAAAAGAACACATTGACACCGGTGTGTCAGACCCACCATACTTGCTCCGGACACTGCGAGAGGGCTGTACAAGCAATGATCACACGCACGGCACAGCGGACACACCAGGAACCGCGGTGTTGGCCGTCGAATGGCGCTAGCTGCGCAGCATTTGTGCACCGCCGCCGTCAGTGTCAGCCAGTTTGCCGTGGCATACGGAGCTCCATCGCAGTCTTTAACACTGGTAGCATGCCGCGACAGCGTGGACGTGAACCCTATGTGCAGTTGACGGACTTTGAGCGAGGGCGTATAGTGGGCATGCGGGAGGCCGGGTGGACGTACCGCCGAATTGCTCAACACGTGGGGCGTGAGGTCTCCACAGTGCATCGATGTTGTCGCCAGTGGTCGGCGGAAGGTGCACGTGCCCGTCGACCTGGGACCGGACCGCAGCGACGCACGGATGCACGCCAAGACCGTAGGATCCTACGCAGTGCCGTAGGGGACCGCACCGCCACTTCCCAGCAAATTAGGGACACTGTTGCTCCTGGGGTATCGGCGAGGACCATTCGCAACCGTCTCCATGAAGCTGGGCTACGGTTCGCACACCGTTAGGCCGTCTTCCGCTCACGCCCCAACATCGTGCAGCCCGCCTCCAGTGGTGTCGCGACAGGCGTGAATGGAGGGACGAATGGAGACGTGTCGTCTTCAGCGATGAGAGTCGCTTCTGCCTTGGTGCCAATGATGGTCGTATGCGTGTTTGGCGCCGTGCAGGTGAGCGCCACAATCAGGACTGCATACGACCGAGGAACACAGGGCCAACACCCGGCATCATGGTGTGGGGAGCGATCTCCTACACTGGCCGTACACCACTGGTGATCGTCGAGGGGACACTGAATAGTGCACGGTACATCCAAACTGTCATCGAACCCATCGTTCTACCATCCCTAGACCGGCAAGGGAACTTGCTGTTCCAACAGGACAATACACGTCCGCATGTATCCCGTGCCACCCAACGTGCTCTAGAAGGTGTAAGTCAACTACCCTGGCCAGCAAGATCTCCGGATCTGTCCCCCTTTGAGCATGTTTGGGACTGGATGAAGCGTCGTCTCACGCGGGCTGCATGTCCAGCACGAACGCTGGTCCAACTGAGGCGCCAGGTGGAAATGGCATGGCAAGCCGTTCCACAGGACTACATCCAGCATCTCTACGATCGTCTCCATGGGAGAATAGCAGCCTGCATTGCTGCGAAAGGTGGATATACACTGTACTAGTGCCGACATTGTGCATGCTCTGTTGCCTGTGTCTATGTGCCTGTGGTTCTGTCAGTGTGATCATGTGATGTATCTGACCCCAGGAATGTGTCAATAAAGTTTCCTCTTCCTGCGACAATGAATTCACGGTGTTCTTATCTCAATTTCCAGGAGTGTATAAAGCCGCGGTGCGGACAGCTAAGGGAACGCCTGATCAAATCGGCTCTCCCGACTAGCCGCTGGGCTAGTATTGCACCACATTAAGTTATTGAATAAATCATAGCTTCTTTTGCTGATGGCCGATGAAGCTCTCAATTTAAATGTGCATTCAGCACACAGGTAAGTAATCATAATAAAAGTTTGACGTGGCTAAGTTAAATATTTTGGGCGAGAGAATTAATTTAATTACACTACACGCATTAGACGAGCTCTGAACCTGCCCTTTGGAGATACGCTATCGCTATAGTTTTATAGTTATTCAAATGAAACTTCTCACATCTTTATGGTTATAGCGGATCCCCATTCTACTTAAATATAAACATCCTAGCCTTATTTATTAGCCTACTTAATCTATCTTGCTTCCTTAATTTTTAAGACAAAAACCAGAACATCATGAATTTCCACTAAAATTTTAATTTGTGAAATCCAAAGTATTGCTTCTATTAAATTATTATGGAAAAGGAATCTAAATATAAATTCTTAATTCTCTAGCTCTTTTCTGTTGCGCCAATGATTTTTACATTGAACTAATACTCAACACATATTGATTTAGTATTACTCCTGACATGGTAGAACCGTTTCAGGTTATTTACTTGATTTTTAAAGTATTGCGCAACATTTATGACGTCAGAGCTAGTTACAGCGGACTAGGCTGGCACACAATGGAAAGACTGATGAGAATTTTATAAAGCGTGAGTAGGCTGCTTCCGTACAAATTGATTGAATTATGACATTGCAATTTTTCATTTACTTTTGCATGTTTGGTCATTTGATAGTGCATGAATGCACACATACGATGTCTGTCTAAAAAGTATCCGACCTTTAATTTTCCCGCACAAAATAGAGATGATAGCGCGGCGCCACTATACACACTAAAGGAAGAGACGTTTTGTGTGCATGTGTGAATTTCGTTCCTGCCTTCCAGCGCGTCAGTCGCTGCCTGTCGGTCGCTGAATGTGGTGAAACACAACGTGTTCGTCGGATTACCGATTCTCTCAAGTTGACTGAACGTGTTGAGCAAAGATACTGCATCAGATTTTGTCAAGAGCTTGGTGATTCTCATAGCGAAACAATTCGTAAGATTCAGTAGGTACTTGGAGAAGATGCGATGGGTGTAACTCAAATTAAGGAGTGGTTCAACCGATTCAAAAATGGCCGCGCATCAGTGGAGAGTGACCAGCGTTCTGGCAGGCCCCAAACTGCTTGGAGTGCAGCTGTTGCTGAGAGGGTGCAAAATTTGGTGATGGCAGATCGTCGTTTGACCGTGCAGGAGATTGCCCAAGAGGTTGGAGTGAGTAAAGATTCTGCACATGCAATTTTGCGTGACAATTTGAACATGCACCGAGTGGCTGCGAAGTTCGTGCCGAAGTTGTTGTCGCTGGAACAAAAAGACCTCCCTTTTGACGTTGCACAGGACCTTCTGGACACCACCAACACTGACCCTGGGTTTCTGAACGCCGTGATAACTGGAGATGAGTCATGGGTGTACGGGTACGACCCAGAAACAAAAGACAGTCGTCGCAATGGAAGCATCCCGAGTCTCCAAGGTCGAAGAAAGTGCGGCAGGTGCGAAGCAAAATCAAGGCGAACACGAACGGAAGGGTGAACAGTGACGAAGGAGTATTATCAAGATGTTCTCCGGCGACTCCGTGACGTAGTTCAGCGCAACAGACGAGACATGTGAATGTCGAAAAACTGGCAACTGCATCACGACAACGCCCCAGCACATTCATCCCACTTGATCCAAAATTTCTTGGCCAAACATGGAATTACAGCCGTTCGCCAACCTCCCTGTTCTCCAGACATGGCTCCTTGCGACTTCTGGTTGTTTCCAAAATTGAAGACACCACTGAAAGGATCCAGTTTTGAGAGCAGAGAAGAGATGGTGCGGAACACGACGACGGAACTGAACACCATTCCAAAAGAAGACTTCCAGAGGTGTTTCTGGCAGTAGAAGGATCGGTTGGCTAAGTGTGCGCAAGCACAAGGGCCCTACTTTGAAGGGGCTTAGGGTCCCAACCCCATCAGGCATTTGAAATATTTTTTTCTAGGCAAAGGTCGGATACATTTTAGACAGGTCTCGTATCTTAAGACTGAACTATGCGTTGAATTGCTGGCTTCAATTACTACAGTACCGCAAGTGTGAAATAAATTTTAGACCAAGGGGGGAGGAAGGGATGCAGGGTGTAGTAGGTTCGGACGAATTCAAGCAGCCCGCTGAAAAAATCTTTTAGAAACGAACGAACTATAGAATGTGTTATTATCACACACCACTTCCGCCCTCCAGAAAACAAACCCCACTCTCCAGTCCCCCTCCCCCCTCTCCATATCATTCTATGTCAGAATTGGTTTTCATAATAACTGAGTACCGATTGGGTGACCAGATATTTTGCCACTGCGGCTTCTTAATGATAGTATAGTGAGTAAATTTTTGAAGGAAATGCAACCATCGCCGTCTGGCCGATATTTTTGTTGATCAACACTGTTTTTGGCGACACAAATAAACCCAAGGATATTTTTATGCACTGGTATTAATTTAATATTATTTGTAGTGATATTTATCTCTGCCTTACGAAATTCTACCAGCCTCCAAGTAACGACTCCAACCAGCACAAAAACAATAAACAGCAGCACTTAACATTAAATTCAACTACAAGTAAGAAGTGAACTGATTTACAAAACAACATCAGAGCTCAAGCAAGGCCAAAAACTGAATGACAATATTGAGAAACCCCACATGTTCATGTTTTGAGAAAATTGAGTTACCTACGGATTTTTACTTAAAACATATAAGCTGATCACGATATAGAGAAACCCCCTATGTTCTGGCATTTTCTCTGTTTTTGTGTAACCATCGTATCACCTACATTGAAAAGAAACTCTACATAGACATGAGCTTTCTCAGAGTTTTAAATTGTCAGCACTGTTTTAAACAGAGAGAATAACCTGTATTGCCTCTTACTCTTCAGTTCAATCTTTGATTTTATGCAGAACCTAAAATTGCCTCAGGTGCCAATACAAAACACATTTTACTTGCATCAGCTCTCAGTAAATGTCTTTATTGAGCATGACTTATGGAATGGAAGAGCCAGGTTTTACCTCTATCACGAAGGAGTAATACGAAGAAGTCCTAATGTGGTCTGTTCATTTCCTTTTGATTATACAGATGAAAATGTCAAACAACATTTTAAACATCTTCACTAAAATAAAAACCGTGCAAATGGTGACGTTTTGTTTAATGCTTGTGGCACATGGAAGGTTTCAGATCGTCATCCATTACTTTCCAATAAGAAGCCACTTGCCTTTCGCATGATAGAAATTTCAGCATGGTAAAAAGGAAGATTAGAAAGGTGGGCAGGATATATTTTTTACTGAAAGGATGTACACTTTTAATTATAGAGTCTAGCACAGATATGAAATTTTAATTGAAAGTAGCAAAAACACAACACGTGCTAAATTTGAAGGAGTGGTGGCCCAAGTTCTACCGAAGGAATACTATTTCCGCCGGCTGGTGTGACCGAGCGATTCTAGACGCTACTGTCTGTTTTCTTAAAGTTGGGCCATTCATTATTGGAGCAGAAGATCACACATTCCAGCTGGTTGATCCATCTGTAATTCCGTAAAGTCCTGTAAGTCAGCCTCATCAAGTTCACAGGCCCATAAACTAAAAGAAAATACGTGAACTAAGGGGATTTGTACCATTCTAACCAAAAGAGGAAACCATCCAGAATTTTTACTCTGACATAAGCAACTGCCCAACAGGCGTCAAAGAATGAACCATGCGTGCAGAAAAATGCCAAAGAGATGGGTAATAGACATAATTTGGTTGATCTTCGACCATATTATCAATAAAGTGTGAATTAAGTAATGGTTTAGGCTAATTTATTGCAAAATATTGAGAAAGTCCATATGTTTACTAGATAAATTTTAGCTTAACGTCAAGAAATTTTTTCAAGATTGTCTACAGTGCACTGGCATTCTTCCCTCTACGGAATTTCAGTTTAATTTTAAAGTCTGGAAAGATTTTTGTATCTCCTGAAAATTGACATGCTTTCTTTCGGTAGAACTTTGGCCACCACTCCTTCAAATTAAGTGCCTGTTCTGTTCTTGGTACTTTTAATTAAAATTTCATCTTTGTGCTTGACTCTATGATGAGGAGTTTCTCAGTATACCCACTCATTTGGTAGGTAAAGTAGGGATGGGCGATAACTGGTAGTACTATGGATGTGTAAAACGAACCTCCATCCGAACGGGTCTCGGAAGACGATAACGTTACTGGCCGACTGCCGTTCATCCGCGGTCCATAGACGTCACTGGATGAGGATACGGAGGGGCGTGTGGTCAGCACAACCACTCTCCAGGTCGGTGTCAGTTTTCGTGACCGGAGCCGCTACTCCTCAGTCAAGTCCTCAGTTTGCCTCAGATGGGCTGAGTGCACCCCACTTGCCAACAGCGCTCGGCAGACCGGACGGTCGCCCATCAAGTGCTAGCCAAGCCCGACAGCGGTTAACTTCGGTGATCTGACGGGAACCGGTATTACCACTGTGGCAAGGCCGTTGACCGCATTGGTTGTATAGATAGTGCAAATCTATCATTGGAATTACTGACTATCGATAGTGCATATCCCCTTTTCGTCGTATGATTGAAAATCAGAATATCTTTCAGTTTCACTACATGGCAACTAGGTCGTCTGTAATTTTATTTAGGTAATAGAGGGTGGGGGAGGGGGATGGGTCCGGACTCCATGAACCACTCTCCTTTGCCAAGTCCCAGAATGTGTTAACAACACTAACATGAAAAAAAAAGAAACGTATCAGCATGTAGTGAGACGCAAACTCACATTCTTCGACGGCATAACCCATGACATTATCCATTAAGCGAGAGCCTAGTCGTGTGGTAGGTGTCTCAACTCTCGGTTATGATAGTATCTCTTGAAGGCTTACATCGTTGATGCTTATTAACTGCCATTTAATGGTAAGGGTGACGTATGCCCTGAAACGACATACTGCGAGTTATAACACAAAACAGCTGAATACGCCAAAATAAATATAGCGCCTTCCGCATCGATTGTCGATACTGCGAGCGCCTCACGATAATGGGACATCAAAATGACCACACGATTGCAAGAAGTATTGTGAGGTGAGCGTTAGCTAGATATGAAGATGGTATCTGTTCTTTCGAACATGTCCGGAAGAACAGATACCATCTTCTTATATAGTTAAGGCAAAGCGGCCATTGACCTTGTTCTTCTGTGCTGGATGCACACGCATTGCTCGAACCCTTACGGGATTCGGTAAGATTGTCTGCCGCGAGTAATGAGTGTAATGGGCAGGGGCACTACGAATGTAGTGAGTGGACATTAAGTTGGGAATGTGGGTCTCACGGGGAGCGTTCAAGGGATAAATCCCTGCAGTCGCATTATCCTCCGTGTCCTCGGTGACTCAGATGGATAGAGTGTCTGCCATGTAAGCAGGAGATCCCGGGTTCGAGTCCCGGTCGGGGCACACATTTTCGACTCTCCCCGTTGATGTATATCAACGCCTGTCGACAGCTTATGGTCTTAATTTAATTATAATTTCAGAGTGTTAGCTTGGTTGGGCAAAGGATACTCGTGTTCGAACGGGCTCGAGATTTCTCGACACGCCGCAGCGTTCTATACAACATCGAGCTTGATCGAGCAATCACGTGACATTTGATTCGCGCGACGTGAGTGCAAGGGATACGAAAGAAATAACGATGTAGCCACAAAAATAAGCTATGGTTCATAACAATTTGACTGTTCTCCTTGAAACACCCGTAAAAATAGCATTAAATCCTACCATTCCTATTGTGTTAGAACAAATTTACAATACTAGTTCTCATACGGTACAGGTAAGTAAGGATATAGCGTGCTGATTTTTGAGTAAAGGTAACAGACAATAACGAAACTGTTGTCCTCCAAAAAATGTTGCTTGATTGAAGCCAGTACAATATTTTATTTGTTTTTGAAACGTGGTACTGATTTACCAAGTAGGTCGCAAATGAGCAGTTCAATCCCTGTTCTCATATTAAAAGAAGAGAGAGAAACGTTAGCATATTTTAATCAGTTTGAAAACAAGACGAGAACATTCAGATGAAACAAACAAGCCTGTTACTCAAGAATTAAATGCCGAACAAACAAAATATGTCGTAATAAAGTAATAAAAGAATTACAGCGGAAAGACGCACCTTGGAGGGTACCATCAGACATTGCTATATTGCGGGACGAGCGAAAGCCCGAGAACTGACAAGAATCATGATTGCCATCTGTTATCTATTCATTAGTTGCCTTTAGCTGCACCCTAGAAAATGTTTCTGTTCGTGTTTCACAATTACTTGTATTGTTAAAATCCATAGTGAATTATAATAAATGCTAAGACGGGTCGTTATGATAGTACCAACAAAAGTCACTAGATCGCAGGCTGATCAAAACCCGAATTTCCCGAACTGTGACGTAAACTGTTCGAACACTTCGTGTCGCGTTCAAACACAGCTGTAGTGTTAGCCATGAATTTTTAAAAAAATGAACAATATCTTCGAAGTTGACCGTTCTCTTGTTTAAATAATTGCGACAAATGATTAAGCAGATGTTTGCTATCTTATTTCGAGATAACAAAAGATATGACAAATGACCAGATTTCACGAACCTGAAACTTTGACGAAACATTAATACCATAAAAGTACCACCTGTACAGTATTTTATCGTAAAAGAGTAAGATTAGTTTACAGTCGGAATATTTGCATTTTATAATAACTATGGCAGAGGTACTTGTTGTGTACGTTACATTTAAAATGCGATATGCGATATTTACGCGGTACCAATAAGTTACTTTTGTTTCAATTAAATCAATAAACGGCATGATTACGCCTTCGATTCATACTCTTGTAAGCATTCTAATATAGCAGCATGAATCATTCACTGTGTGGGATATTCACGTTGTTTCCAAGTTTAGAGTGCTTAAATACTGTTAAAGGGAATTACGTAGTGTTGCATGGGGAAGAGAGTAACAAATTCAGACAGGGCTTACTGCGACACGGTTCAAGGGAACGCTAAGCTCACAGACTTACATAGTTTTCAAACTTGCTCAATATGCCGCCATGCTACAGCGCCCAAAATACAAATCAAACGGTGCTCGACTCGTTTCAGAATCAATCGAAACTAATCAACCCCACTCTTAAATCTTTAAAGAATCGAATTGCCATGTATAAAACGCCATATCTCCCGAACGGTAAGTCGTACAATGATATAATTTTGCATGTACATTCAGCGGTGTATGGATATCCTGTTTGCAACGTGTGCTGCAAACAGGTGTAGTTGTAAAGATGTAATAAATTAAAGCCCCATGCCCGATGCTTCGCTCGCGGAGTAGCCGCGCGGTCTTGGGTGCCGTGCTCCGGCTCGCGCGGTTCCCCCTGTCGGAGGTTCGAGTCCTCCTTTGGGCATGGGCGTGCGTGTTGTCCTTAGCGTAAGTTAGTTTCAGTTAGGTTAAGTAGTGTGTAAGCCTAGGGACCGATGACCTCAGTACCTTGGTCCCATAGGGACGTACGACTACCATCATGGCTGATGCTACAGTTCTAGTGCATGAGTAGTGGGGGTGTTGGCGAGGCGCTCTGAAACTACACTCCTGGAAATGGAAAAAAGAACACATTGACACCGGTGTGTCAGACCCACCATACTTGCTCCGGACACTGCGAGAGGGCTGTACAAGCAATGATCACACGCACGGCACAGCGGACACACCAGGAACCGCGGTGTTGGCCGTCGAATGGCGCTAGCTGCGCAGCATTTGTGCACCGCCGCCGTCAGTGTCAGCCAGTTTGCCGTGGCATACGGAGCTCCATCGCAGTCTTTAACACTGGTAGCATGCCGCGACAGCGTGGACGTGAACCCTATGTGCAGTTGACGGACTTTGAGCGAGGGCGTATAGTGGGCATGCGGGAGGCCGGGTGGACGTACCGCCGAATTGCTCAACACGTGGGGCGTGAGGTCTCCACAGTGCATCGATGTTGTCGCCAGTGGTCGGCGGAAGGTGCACGTGCCCGTCGACCTGGGACCGGACCGCAGCGACGCACGGATGCACGCCAAGACCGTAGGATCCTACGCAGTGCCGTAGGGGACCGCACCGCCACTTCCCAGCAAATTAGGGACACTGTTGCTCCTGGGGTATCGGCGAGGACCATTCGCAACCGTCTCCATGAAGCTGGGCTACGGTTCGCACACCGTTAGGCCGTCTTCCGCTCACGCCCCAACATCGTGCAGCCCGCCTCCAGTGGTGTCGCGACAGGCGTGAATGGAGGGACGAATGGAGACGTGTCGTCTTCAGCGATGAGAGTCGCTTCTGCCTTGGTGCCAATGATGGTCGTATGCGTGTTTGGCGCCGTGCAGGTGAGCGCCACAATCAGGACTGCATACGACCGAGGAACACAGGGCCAACACCCGGCATCATGGTGTGGGGAGCGATCTCCTACACTGGCCGTACACCACTGGTGATCGTCGAGGGGACACTGAATAGTGCACGGTACATCCAAACTGTCATCGAACCCATCGTTCTACCATCCCTAGACCGGCAAGGGAACTTGCTGTTCCAACAGGACAATACACGTCCGCATGTATCCCGTGCCACCCAACGTGCTCTAGAAGGTGTAAGTCAACTACCCTGGCCAGCAAGATCTCCGGATCTGTCCCCCATTGAGCATGTTTGGGACTGGATGAAGTGTCGCCTCACGCGGTCTGCACGTTCAGCACGAACGCTGGTCCAACTGAGGCGCCAGGTGGAAATGGCATGGCAAGCCGTTCCACAGGACTACATCCAGCATCTCTACGATCGTCTCCATGGGAGAATAGCAGCCTGCATTGCTGCGAAAGGTGGATATACACTGTACTAGTGCCGACATTGTGCATGCTCTGTTGCCTGTGTCTATGTGCCTGTGGTTCTGTCAGTGTGATCATGTGATGTATCTGACCCCAGGAATGTGTCAATAAAGTTTCCTCTTCCTGCGACAATGAATTCACGGTGTTCTTATCTCAATTTCCAGGAGTGTATAAAGCCGCGGTGCGGACAGCTAAGGGAACGCCTGATCAAATCGGCTCTCCCGACTAGCCGCTGGGCTAGTATTGCACCACATTAAGTTATTGAATAAATCATAGCTTCTTTTGCTGATGGCCGATGAAGCTCTCAATTTAAATGTGCATTCAGCACACAGGTAAGTAATCATAATAAAAGTTTGACGTGGCTAAGTTAAATATTTTGGGCGAGAGAATTAATTTAATTACACTACACGCATTAGACGAGCTCTGAACCTGCCCTTTGGAGATACGCTATCGCTATAGTTTTATAGTTATTCAAATGAAACTTCTCACATCTTTATGGTTATAGCGGATCCCCATTCTACTTAAATATAAACATCCTAGCCTTATTTATTAGCCTACTTAATCTATCTTGCTTCCTTAATTTTTAAGACAAAAACCAGAACATCATGAATTTCCACTAAAATTTTAATTTGTGAAATCCAAAGTATTGCTTCTATTAAATTATTATGGAAAAGGAATCTAAATATAAATTCTTAATTCTCTAGCTCTTTTCTGTTGCGCCAATGATTTTTACATTGAACTAATACTCAACACATATTGATTTAGTATTACTCCTGACATGGTAGAACCGTTTCAGGTTATTTACTTGATTTTTAAAGTATTGCGCAACATTTATGACGTCAGAGCTAGTTACAGCGGACTAGGCTGGCACACAATGGAAAGACTGATGAGAATTTTATAAAGCGTGAGTAGGCTGCTTCCGTACAAATTGATTGAATTATGACATTGCAATTTTTCATTTACTTTTGCATGTTTGGTCATTTGATAGTGCATGAATGCACACATACGATGTCTGTCTAAAAAGTATCCGACCTTTAATTTTCCCGCACAAAATAGAGATGATAGCGCGGCGCCACTATACACACTAAAGGAAGAGACGTTTTGTGTGCATGTGTGAATTTCGTTCCTGCCTTCCAGCGCGTCAGTCGCTGCCTGTCGGTCGCTGAATGTGGTGAAACACAACGTGTTCGTCGGATTACCGATTCTCTCAAGTTGACTGAACGTGTTGAGCAAAGATACTGCATCAGATTTTGTCAAGAGCTTGGTGATTCTCATAGCGAAACAATTCGTAAGATTCAGTAGGTACTTGGAGAAGATGCGATGGGTGTAACTCAAATTAAGGAGTGGTTCAACCGATTCAAAAATGGCCGCGCATCAGTGGAGAGTGACCAGCGTTCTGGCAGGCCCCAAACTGCTTGGAGTGCAGCTGTTGCTGAGAGGGTGCAAAATTTGGTGATGGCAGATCGTCGTTTGACCGTGCAGGAGATTGCCCAAGAGGTTGGAGTGAGTAAAGATTCTGCACATGCAATTTTGCGTGACAATTTGAACATGCACCGAGTGGCTGCGAAGTTCGTGCCGAAGTTGTTGTCGCTGGAACAAAAAGACCTCCCTTTTGACGTTGCACAGGACCTTCTGGACACCACCAACACTGACCCTGGGTTTCTGAACGCCGTGATAACTGGAGATGAGTCATGGGTGTACGGGTACGACCCAGAAACAAAAGACAGTCGTCGCAATGGAAGCATCCCGAGTCTCCAAGGTCGAAGAAAGTGCGGCAGGTGCGAAGCAAAATCAAGGCGAACACGAACGGAAGGGTGAACAGTGACGAAGGAGTATTATCAAGATGTTCTCCGGCGACTCCGTGACGCAGTTCAGCGCAACAGACGAGACATGTGAATGTCGAAAAACTGGCAACTGCATCACGACAACGCCCCAGCACATTCATCCCACTTGATCCAAAATTTCTTGGCCAAACATGGAATTACAGCCGTTCGCCAACCTCCCTGTTCTCCAGACATGGCTCCTTGCGAATTCTGGTTGTTTCCAAAATTGAAGACACCACTGAAAGGATCCAGTTTTGAGAGCAGAGAAGAGATGGTGCGGAACACGACGACGGAACTGAACACCATTCCAAAAGAAGACTTCCAGAGGTGTTTCTGGCAGTAGAAGGATCGGTTGGCTAAGTGTGCGCAAGCACAAGGGCCCTACTTTGAAGGGGCTTAGGGTCCCAACCCCATCAGGCATTTGAAATATTTTTTTCTAGGCAAAGGTCGGATACATTTTAGACAGGTCTCGTATCTTAAGACTGAACTATGCGTTGAATTGCTGGCTTCAATTACTACAGTACCGCAAGTGTGAAATAAATTTTAGACCAAGGGGGGAGGAAGGGATGCAGGGTGTAGTAGGTTCGGACGAATTCAAGCAGCCCGCTGAAAAAATCTTTTAGAAACGAACGAACTATAGAATGTGTTATTATCACACACCACTTCCGCCCTCCAGAAAACAAACCCCACTCTCCAGTCCCCCTCCCCCCTCTCCATATCATTCTATGTCAGAATTGGTTTTCATAATAACTGAGTACCGATTGGGTGACCAGATATTTTGCCACTGCGGCTTCTTAATGATAGTATAGTGAGTAAATTTTTGAAGGAAATGCAACCATCGCCGTCTGGCCGATATTTTTGTTGATCAACACTGTTTTTGGCGACACAAATAAACCCAAGGATATTTTTATGCACTGGTATTAATTTAATATTATTTGTAGTGATATTTATCTCTGCCTTACGAAATTCTACCAGCCTCCAAGTAACGACTCCAACCAGCACAAAAACAATAAACAGCAGCACTTAACATTAAATTCAACTACAAGTAAGAAGTGAACTGATTTACAAAACAACATCAGAGCTCAAGCAAGGCCAAAAACTGAATGACAATATTGAGAAACCCCACATGTTCATGTTTTGAGAAAATTGAGTTACCTACGGATTTTTACTTAAAACATATAAGCTGATCACGATATAGAGAAACCCCCTATGTTCTGGCATTTTCTCTGTTTTTGTGTAACCATCGTATCACCTACATTGAAAAGAAACTCTACATAGACATGAGCTTTCTCAGAGTTTTAAATTGTCAGCACTGTTTTAAACAGAGAGAATAACCTGTATTGCCTCTTACTCTTCAGTTCAATCTTTGATTTTATGCAGAACCTAAAATTGCCTCAGGTGCCAATACAAAACACATTTTACTTGCATCAGCTCTCAGTAAATGTCTTTATTGAGCATGACTTATGGAATGGAAGAGCCAGGTTTTACCTCTATCACGAAGGAGTAATACGAAGAAGTCCTAATGTGGTCTGTTCATTTCCTTTTGATTATACAGATGAAAATGTCAAACAACATTTTAAACATCTTCACTAAAATAAAAACCGTGCAAATGGTGACGTTTTGTTTAATGCTTGTGGCACATGGAAGGTTTCAGATCGTCATCCATTACTTTCCAATAAGAAGCCACTTGCCTTTCGCATGATAGAAATTTCAGCATGGTAAAAAGGAAGATTAGAAAGGTGGGCAGGATATATTTTTTACTGAAAGGATGTACACTTTTAATTATAGAGTCTAGCACAGATATGAAATTTTAATTGAAAGTAGCAAAAACACAACACGTGCTAAATTTGAAGGAGTGGTGGCCCAAGTTCTACCGAAGGAATACTATTTCCGCCGGCTGGTGTGACCGAGCGATTCTAGACGCTACTGTCTGTTTTCTTAAAGTTGGGCCATTCATTATTGGAGCAGAAGATCACACATTCCAGCTGGTTGATCCATCTGTAATTCCGTAAAGTCCTGTAAGTCAGCCTCATCAAGTTCACAGGCCCATAAACTAAAAGAAAATACGTGAACTAAGGGGATTTGTACCATTCTAACCAAAAGAGGAAACCATCCAGAATTTTTACTCTGACATAAGCAACTGCCCAACAGGCGTCAAAGAATGAACCATGCGTGCAGAAAAATGCCAAAGAGATGGGTAATAGACATAATTTGGTTGATCTTCGACCATATTATCAATAAAGTGTGAATTAAGTAATGGTTTAGGCTAATTTATTGCAAAATATTGAGAAAGTCCATATGTTTACTAGATAAATTTTAGCTTAACGTCAAGAAATTTTTTCAAGATTGTCTACAGTGCACTGGCATTCTTCCCTCTACGGAATTTCAGTTTAATTTTAAAGTCTGGAAAGATTTTTGTATCTCCTGAAAATTGACATGCTTTCTTTCGGTAGAACTTTGGCCACCACTCCTTCAAATTAAGTGCCTGTTCTGTTCTTGGTACTTTTAATTAAAATTTCATCTTTGTGCTTGACTCTATGATGAGGAGTTTCTCAGTATACCCACTCATTTGGTAGGTAAAGTAGGGATGGGCGATAACTGGTAGTACTATGGATGTGTAAAACGAACCTCCATCCGAACGGGTCTCGGAAGACGATAACGTTACTGGCCGACTGCCGTTCATCCGCGGTCCATAGACGTCACTGGATGAGGATACGGAGGGGCGTGTGGTCAGTACAACCACTCTCCAGGTCGGTGTCAGTTTTCGTGACCGGAGCCGCTACTCCTCAGTCAAGTCCTCAGTTTGCCTCAGATGGGCTGAGTGCACCCCACTTGCCAACAGCGCTCGGCAGACCGGACGGTCGCCCATCAAGTGCTAGCCAAGCCCGACAGCGGTTAACTTCGGTGAATTGGCGGGAACCGGTATTACCACTGTGGCAAGGCCGTTGACCCCATTGGTTGTATAGATAGTGCAAAACTATCGTTGGAATTACTGACTATCGATAGTGCATATCCCCTTTTCGTCGTATGATTGAAAATCAGAATATCTTTCAATTTCACTACATGGCAACTAGGTCGTCTGTAATTTTATTTAGGTAATAGAGGGTGGGGGAGGGGGATGGGTCCGGACTCCATGAACCACTCTCCCTTGCCAAGTCCCAGAATATGTTGACAACACTAACATGAAAAAAAAGAAACGTATCAGCATGTAGTGAGAGGCAAACTCACATTCTTCGACGGCATAACCCATGACATTATCCATTAAGCGAGAGCCTAGTCGTGTGGTAGGTGTCTAAACTCTCGGTTATGATAGTATCTCTTGAAGGCTTACATCGTTGATGCTTATTAACTGCCATTTAATGGTAAGGGTGACGTATGTCTTGAAACGACATACTGCAAGTTATAACACAAAACAGCTGAATACGCCAAAATAAATATAGCGCCTTCCGCATCGATTGTCGATACTGCGAGCGCCTCACGATAATGGGACATCAAAATGACCACACGATTGCAAGAAGTATTGTGAGGTGAGCGTTAGCTAGATATGAAGATGGTATCTGTTCTTTCGAACATGTCCGGAAGAACAGGTACCATCTTCTTATATAGTTAAGGCAAAGCGGCCATTGACCTTGTTCTTCTGTGCTGGATGCACACGCATTGCTCGAACCCTTACGGGACTCGCTAAGATTGTCTGCCGCGAGTAATGAGTGTAATGGGCAGGGGTACTACGAATGTAGTGAGTGGACATTAAGTTGGGAATGTGGGTCTCACGGGGAGCGTTCAAGGGATAAATCCCTGCAGTCGCATTATCCTCTGTGCCATCGGTGACTCAGATGGATAGAGTGTCTGCCATGTAAGCAGGAGATCCCGGGTTCGAGTCCCGGTCGGGGCACACATTTTCGACTCTCCCCGTTGATGTATATTAACGCCTGTCGACAGCTTATGGTCTTAATTTAATTATCATTTCAGAGTGTTAGCTAGGTTCGGCAAAGGATACTCGCGTTCGAACGGGCTCGAGATTTCTCGACACGCCGCAGCGTTCTATACAACATCGAGCTTGATCGAGCAATCACGTGACATTTGATTCGCGCGGCGTGAGTGCAAGGGATACGAAAGAAATAACGATGTAGCCACAAAAATAAGCTATGGTTCATAAAAATTTGACTGTTCTCCTTGAAACACCCGTAAAAATAGCATTAAATCCTACCATTCCTATTGTGTTAGAACAAATTTACAATACTAGTTCTCATACGGTACAGGTAACTAAGGATATAGCGTGCTGATTTTTGAGTAAAGGTAACAGACAAAAACGAAACTGTTGTCCTCCAAAAAATGTTGCTTGATTGAAGCCAGTGCAATATTTTATTTGTTTTTGAAACGTGGTACTGATTTACCAAGTTGGTCGCAAATGAGCAGTTCAATCCCTGTTCACATATTAAAAGAAGAGAGAGAAACGTTACCATATTTTAATCAGTTTGAAAACAAGACGAGAACATTCAGATGAAACAAACAAGCCTGTTACTCAAGAATTAAATGCCGAACAAACAAAATATGTCGTAATAAAGTAATAAAAGAATTACAGCGGAAAGACGCACCTTGAAGGGTACCATCAGACATTGCTATATCGCGGGACGAGCGAAAGCCCGAGAACTGACAAGAATCATGATTGCCATCTGTTATCTATTCATTAGTTGCCTTTAGCTGCACCCTAGAAAATGTTTCTGTTCGTGTTTCACAATTACTTGTATTGTTAAAATCCATAGTGAATTATAATAAATGCTAAGACGGGTCGTTATGATAGTACCAACAAAAGTCACTAGATCGTAGGCTGATCAAAACCCGAATTTCCCGAACTGTGACGTAAACTGTTCGAACACTTCGTGTCGCGTTCAAGCACAGCTGTAGTGTTAGCCATGAATTTTTTTAAAAAATGAACAATATCTTCGAAGTTGACCGTTCTCTTGTTCAAATAATTGCGACAAATGATTAAGCAGATGTTTGCTATCTTATTTCGAGATAGCAAAAGATATGATAAATGACCAGATTTCACGAACCTGAAACTTTGACGAAACATTAATACCATCAAAGTACCACCTGTACAGTATTTTATCGTAAAAGAGTAAGATTAGTTTACAGTCTGAATATTTGCATTTTACAATAACTATGTCAGAGATACTTGTTGTGTAAGTTACATTTAAAATGCGATATGTGATATTTACGCGGTACCAATAAGTTACTTTTGTTTCAAGTAAATCAATAAACGGCATGATTACGCCTTCGATTCATACTCTTGTAAGCATTCTAATATAGCAGCATGAATCATTCACTGTGTGGGATATTCATGTTATTTCCAAGTTTAGATTGCTTAAATACTGTTAAAGGGAATTACGTACTGTTGCATGGGGAAGAGAGTAACAAATTCTGATAGGGTTTACTGCGACACGGTTCAAGGGAACGCTAAGCTCACATACTTACATAGTTTCCAACTTGTTCAATATGCCGCCATGCTACAGCGCCCAAAATACAGATCAAGCGGTGCTCGACTCGTTTCAGAATCAATCGAAACTAATCAACCCTACTCCTAAATCTTTAAAGAATCGAATTGCCATGTATAAAACGCCATATCTCCCGAACGGTAAGTCGTACAATGATATAATTTTGCATGTACATTCAGCGGTGTATGGATATCCTGTTTGCAAAAGTGTTGCAAACAGATGTAGTCGTAAAGAAGTAATAAATTAAAGCCCCATGCCTGATGCTTCGCTCGCGGAGTAGCCGCGCGGTCTTGGGTGCCGTGCTCCGGCTCGCGCGGTTCCCCCTGTCGGAGGTTCGAGTCCTCCTTTGGGCATGGGCGTGCGTGTTGTCCTTAGCGTAAGTTAGTTTAAGTTGGGTTAAGTAGTGTGTAAGCCTAGGGACCGATGACCTCAGTACCTTGGTCCCATAGGAACGTACGACTACCATCATGGCTGATGCTGCAGTTCTAGTGCATGAGTAGTGGGGGTGTTGGCGAGGCGTTCTGAAACTACACTCCTGGAAATGGAAAAAAGAACACATTGACACCGGTGTGTCAGACCCACCATACTTGCTCCGGACACTGCGAGAGGGCTGTACAAGCAATGATCACACGCACGGCACAGCGGACACACCAGGAACCGTGGTGTTGGCCGTCGAATGGCGCTAGCTGCGCAGCATTTGTGCACCGCCGCCGTCAGTGTCAGCCAGTTTGCCGTGGCATACGGAGCTCCATCGCAGTCTTTAACACTGGTAGCATGCCGCGACAGCGTGGACGTGAACCGTATGTGCAGTTGACGGACTTTGAGCGAGGGCGTATAGTGGGCATGCGGGAGGCCGGGTGGACGTACCGCCGAATTGCTCAACACGTGGGGCGTGAGGTCTCCACAGTACATCGATGTTGTCGCCAGTGGTCGGCGGAAGGTGCACGTGCCCGTCGACCTGGGACCGGACCGCAGCGACGCACGGATGCACGCCAAGACCGTAGGATCCTACGCAGTGCCGTAGGGGACCGCACCGCACTTCCCAGCAAATTAGGGACACTGTTGCTCCTGGGGTATCGGCGAGGACCATTCGCAACCGTCTCCATGAAGCTGGGCTACGGTCCCGCACACCGTTAGGCCGTCTTCCGCTCACGCCCCAACATCGTGCAGCCCGCCTCCAGTGGTGTCGCGACAGGCGTGAATGGAGGGACGAATGGAGACGTGTCGTCTTCAGCGATGAGAGTCGCTTCTGCCTTGGTGCCAATGATGGTCGTATGCGTGTTTGGCGCCGTGCAGGTGAGCGCCACAATCAGAACTGCATACGATCGAGGCACACAGGGCCGACACCCGGCATCATGGTGTGGGGAGCGATCTCCTACACTGGCCGTACACCACTGGTGATCGTCGAGGGGACACTGAATAGTGCACGGCACATCCAAACCGTCATCGAACCCATCGTTCTACCATTCCTAGACCGGCAAGGGAACTTGCTGTTCCAACAGGACAATGCACGTCCGCATGTATCCCGTGCCACCCAACGTGCTCTAGAAGGTGTAAGTCAACTACCCTGGCCAGCAAGATCTCCGGATCTGTCCCCCATTGAGCATGTTTGGGACTGGATGAAGCGTCGTCTCACGCGGTCTGCACGTCCAGCACGAACGCTGGTCCAACTGAGGCGCCAGGTGGAAATGGCATGGCAAGCCGTTCCACAGGACTACATCCAGCATCTCTACGATCGTCTCCATGGGAGAATAGCAGCCTGCATTGCTGCGAAAGGTGGATATACACTGTACTAGTGCCGACATTGTGCATGCTCTGTTCCCTGTGTCTATGTGCCTGTGGTTCTGTCAGTGTGATCATGTGATGTATCTGACCCCAGGAATGTGTCAATAAAGTTTCCCCTTCCTGGAACAATGAATTCACGGTGTTTTTATTTCAATTTCCAGGAGTGTATGTGACAAGTTTGTTGGAAATCGCTACCAACTCTCTTTCTCTAATACTGGATGAATTTAGTGAGGGTAATTTACACGCCCCAGTTACGCCACCTCAAGAGATAGATACAGCTTCTAGGTGTATAACTTTTGTCTTAAACCTTTAATATAAGATTGTAGCTCTTAACGGTTAAGTTATGACAGTTTTTTAAATTCGATCAATAACTGTATGGAATATTAAAATTCAGATGTCTGTTGCCCCAGGAACCAACTAGTACACTGCCTTGGGGTAGCCGTTTAGTGGTATACGTAGGTTACTTTAACTGAACGAATAATGACAGTTTCTAGCAGGCTCCATAAAATGTCGTGACACAAGACGTCACACTGTGCAGTTTACGGTAGCAGTTCGTCCCAGATGTGAAGAAAAGCTTCCGCGCATTGGCGATGTAAATGCCTATTGCCTATCGTTGGCGATGTAAATAGAATCATCATAAGCGAATACAACAGCTGAAGGGCTCCCTCTCCCATCGAAAACGCTGCAGAAGCACTTTCATTGCCCCTGCAGATTGCAACCGTATGACAGTTCTGTATTGTGGGCTGTATAACATCAGGCGAAATCTCTGACCAAGACCTAATACTTGGCGGGAGACAGTATTTTCTACGCATCTTTATGTGCTCGCCATGCGCTCAGAACTGGAAGGAGCGAAGTGATGCAAACGGCAGGCATATCAGACACACTGTGGAACACGTATGTACAAAGCTTTATTAGATTATCACAATGGTTTCCATTTCTTCACCGATCGAAACTTACTTTCTGGACAACCCTCGTATTTCTATGGGCTAGAAAGCTCAATTGCACGGACATTCATCGTGAAATCACTGCTTTATATGGCGAGCGTGCAGGGTCTCGACCAGCTATTGTGAAGTGATGTAATTTTTTGCCGAGCACATGGATCTTACAGACGAATATCGCGAAGGCAGACCCGCGACGTCCACTACCATTGCAAATGTTGACAATGTAGATGTGATCATTAGAGAGGATCGGCACATAATACTGCAGGAAACTGCCAGGTTGCTGAACATTCCGTATGACAGTGTGTTCTTCATTGCCCACCAGCATCTTGGATATCGATAAACTGTGTCCAGATGGGGTCCGAAGGTTGCTCACCGATGTTCACAAGGGACAACGTTTCCAGTCGTAACTGGCATTTTTGGAACGATATTCTGTGGAGGGCAGCGAGTTTCTACGGCGTGTCATCACAGAGAATGACACGTGGGTCCACCACCTCATGCCTGAAATAAAGAGAACATCGATGAAATGGGTGCACATCACATCACTACAACGAAAAAGGCCAAGGTCTAACCTCCAACAGGAAATGTGATGGCGACACTGTTCTTTGATATGGAGGGTGTGGTGCACGTGGAATTTATGCCAAAAGGCACCACAGTCGTCTCTGCTTCGTGCTGTCAAACACTGCACCGATTACATAAGACAATTAAAGATAAGAGGGAAAATTGAGCGCCGGTGTGATTTTGTTGCACGACAACAATATCGCACTGGGCCCGTCAAACTTCAAAACTGCTGCAGCGATTGAAGTGGGAGATATGACAACATCATCCGTACAGTCCAGACCTCTCGCCATGAGACTGTCAGGTGTTCGGCAAGATGCAGGAGGAGCTCGGTGGACGACGATTCGGAAATGATGAAGAGGTGAAAGCTGCTGTATTCAGATGGTTACATAGCGCTGGAGGTGATTTGTACGCATCTGGAATCGAAAAGTTGGTTGCCCGTTCCTAGAAATGTTTGCAGTCTCTGGGGACTACGTGGAAAAGTGAATTTACATTGAATGTTGCCATAGCCGTGTTGCCTATGTGTATGTGGTTTAATAAATGGCCATAACTTGGGAGTGTAACTTAGTTTCTGATTCACCCTCATATCATCCTACGACTTGAGTCCATGCCACGTCGAGATGTTCTCTATGCCGGGCAGAAGGAGATCTGACAGAATATTAGGAGCTATCCCATGACTTTTGTCACCTCACTGAACTAGGGACGAGTGTAAAAGTTATATGATTATTATCACAATTATTGCTATACGAAAACGTTTTGTTTATTTATTTGTCATTATAATCGTAGTAATTTAGTGCGTTAAAATTGGGAGTGAAAGCAAGTTAGACATTCAATTTCCCTCCCCAAAATCGAATCTTGTATCCACGCATGTGAAAGCAACGAATTTGCTGCTCATTGCCGACCAGTCTGGGAGTCTTTTCCCTTGCACGTAATGCAGTAGGGCAACTCGCAAACATGTTTTGTGGCGATGTATGGGAATAATCAAATCTTCTGTGTAGCGGGAGAACATCAACAAGGAACATAACAACTCTCACCTCCTTTAAAACAAAAAGAACCTGAGCAACGTCTGCGGAATGAAAGACACACGCGTGTACTTGCTCCATGGGGACTCTGTCCTGCGACCTGTGGTGTTAAAACTGCGAAGCCCGCGGTGGAGTGGCGAGCCCTGAGCCGGCTCAGTCGGAAACGGAGGACCCCCGTGTGCGATACGGCGGCGGCGGAGCAATCGCACGGCTGGCGGTGCCTGCCGGCGTTCCTGCCTAATTGGTACACAGGGCGCGCCGCGGGGATTACCCGGACCGCTGGCGGCCCCGGGGGCGCGCAACAATCACGCGCCGGCTGCTGCCGCGCATGCGCAGGTGAGATGGAAGAGGGTGGGGAGGGGGAAGGGTGGAGGGGGAGGGGCAGACGCAGGCTTGCTGTCCGCAGCGTGACGTGGCCGGCCATCCTCAGAGGGATGATGTGTGGCCCGAAAATTACCCGTTTGCTTCGGCGTCCAGTAGCTAATCAACAGCAGCAGCAAAACGCTATTTCAATGAATACAATATGACAATTACTGGACACTACTTACTGTAAATGGCTGTGACAGTCTTTCATTTTACCTTTTCGTTCCTCGCGTGCCAAGGTGCGTCGTCCAAAGGGGCATCTGCACGGACGTGTCGATGAGTGGCGTATTTACGGTCTGTAGCCCCCAACGCTGAACTGGTGGTGCAGGATCTACCAGGAGAAATTTTGTGACAACTATCCTACAAAAATAGCATTTTAGAACAGTTTTGCAATTGGAAGCCTACTACTCAATTTAAGTTTTATTACTTAATATTATTCCTGCTGACAAACTCCGCACTTCCTGGGTATTCATTTTACCAATTTTCTATTAGAAGCGAAAACAAAAAATTAACTGTGTTTGTAGTGTAATAACGAAAAAATTTCATTTCCTTGGATTCGTGGAAACACCTTTCCAATTATGAAAAAGTTGTACAAAGATATATTGCACAGTGTATAAATATATTCGTACAGCAGCCAAATTAAGAAATTCACAATGCAAAATACAGGTTGTCCATAAAGTAAGTATCCATTTTCATTTTCCAGTTGTGTTACAACAAAATAAACATTATATTTATAGAGAGTAGATAATACTGTTTACCTTCATTGGCAACACCCTGCTCCCATCGCCTTGTGGTTGAGTGAAACACGCGCTGTAACATTTGAGGGGTTATTAGCAAGCATGCCTCTCGTATTCACCGTTCAATTCATTCAAATGCGGCACCCTGGTAGCATAAACTCGGCTCTTGATGAAACCCCAAGCAAAAAAGTTCAGGTGAGTGAGGTCGGGGAAGCGAGCAGCCAACATACAATCCTGCAACTCTTCCTAGCCACCTGTTAGGAAAGGTTTCGTTCAGGTAGTCCCGGACAATGTTTGTATAGTGGGGTGGTGCCCCATATTGTTCATACACGACAGAGGCAAAGATACCATCCTGTTGCAACTGCGGCTCCAAGAACAACAGCTTCGGTAATTGTCTTTCCAGAGAACATAAAGGGCCCATAGATCCTGTCTTTCATGACACCGTCTGCCGCTATGGCCGAGCGGTTGTAGGCGCTTCAGTCCTGAACAACACAGCTGTTACGGCGCAGGTTCGAATCCCGCCTCGGGCATGGATGTGTGATGCCCTTAGGTTAGTTAGGTTTATCTAGTTCTAAGTCTAGGGGACTGATGACCTGAGATGTTAAGTCCCATAGTGCTTAGAGCCATTTGAACCATTTTCATGAGACCAAGCCACACACTGACTTTGGGAGAGTCCCTTTGAATTCGTGGGGTTGCTTCTCTGCCCAGATCCAGCAATTGTGTTTGTTGATGACGCCGCTGAACATAACATGATTCATCAGGTCCTCCTCGGCTACAGCCCCCAACAGATCATGACACATGGCTGCTCGTGCCGTATGGTCTTCATCCTCTAGCTGGTGAAGCACCTGGGTATGATATGCCTTCTTTTTAAGGGTGTGCTGAAGCACTTTTCACGCTGTGGATTTTGGCATGGATGGTTCACGACTCAGCCGGCGGGTGGATGCCGTTGGACTTCTTTCGATAACTCCCCTCACACGCTGTACAGATTGTGGGCTGACAGGTGGTCGCGTCTCTTCAGCTACAGATCCTGTACGTCAGATTTTGTTGACGAGCTTCCGAATGGCAAGTCTTGTAGGGCATCCTTTCGATACTTTCTCTGCAGCATCCTCTGGATCTCACCATAGGTTTAGCCACGTAAACGATGTTCCAGAATTGTGATTCTTTCGACAATTGTTAACACTGGTGTCTCTTCACGGTACCAGTAACAGAAATAATCCACATGTACGTTTTCCGCAAAATGGATACTTACTTTACGGGTACCCTGTACAATTTCTCTGTAATGTTTATTTGATTCAGAAGTTGATTGTAAACAAAATTTCTAGTTACATATCCAGGAAACTACTTCACGTGTCTACAATGCGATTTTCTAAACGTCTCTATGGGAACGCCTCTTCGTAGCTCTATAGACGGCTATTATTTTCGCCTGCAGCCGTTTGTGCTTCGCACTTGAAAGCTGTCACAAGCACTGCCAGGTGTCCCGACTACATTTGCGACATTTTGTTACGCATCTGGCTGTTTATGATGTCATATCTCTTGAACTATGTGTCGTGCAATGATATATTTGTGCAAGTACATTCGGCAGCGTATGTGCATACTGTCTGATAAATATGCTGAGGATGGAATTATTAGCGTAGAAGTAATAAATTCAAATCTGATACATGATGCGGCAGTTTTTCACGTAACTCGACTTTTATGATGGTATATCCTCTGAACTGTAGTAGGTAGGCGGTTCGTATCTACACTGGCATTGTTGCCTGACAGTAAGGTATATAAGTATCAAGTTTGGTTGAAGTTGGTCCCGTGGTTCAGGAGGAGATGTGGAACATACGCATACACAAACATATACACATTCATTTATATAATATGTATGGATACAACTTGTGTATATACAGTTTGATATAATGAATTTAAGACATTAAAGAATCAAAAGAACTAAATCACTAAGGTACTGGTTATAATTCATTAAAACCGCTATAAACAAAACTAGTTTTTAAACAAGAGCAAAAAAGGTTGAGTTAAATGTTTATGCAAAATTCAGTACTTCAATTTTACAAATAATGTATTGCAACTATGAGCAAAAATGTTTGTTGAACAAATAAAGAAGGATGGCAACGTAGCAATCAGTTGCAATCCGAATGTTTTTTTTTAACTGCTTTCGCATATGTAGATTTCAATTATGAATAGCCCTCTTTAGGGCATTTTAGTGAGTTATAATCCAATTCAAATCCACTGAAGATGGCTTACAATAATATACAGTCGCTGTGCACAATCGTTTCGTCTGGAGTCTGTAACGTTCCCTGGCCGCACACACACTATTAATAAACTAAAATTTAATTGTAATATATACGCCGCTATGAAGCAATTAGTATATACTGTAATTATTTAACAAAAAATATTATTTAATTTTGTATAAAGGACATTCGTTATTATTGTAATATTTTCTGTAATAATATTATCGATGTATTTATGATTGTAATATTTCTATACTCATAATGTAATTACGAAATGTGTCAATATCTGCGATAAGAAAAATGTAAAATACAGCCGCAGACTGCAAAGAGACCATAACGGTTGAGAGTCGTATAAATAGGAATACATAGCGTGCATTCTTTGTCTTCTTCCTCGACAGCTGAGAGAGAGAGGAACCTGTGACGTAGCATTTTATGAATGGGTAGACTTCATCTGTCTGTATCTAGATTTAGCCGCCATTAGAGGAGAAATTACAAACTAATGTAAGTTGATTTATTGCTGTGATCTAAATACATTATAATTTATCAAAAGTGTGTATTACTAATGTAAATTAGCTTGCCCATGTCATCTATACTACTTCTTTAAAGAATTTTCAGCATTTTTAGCGGTGTTGCTGGGCTGTGCCGCGACCGAACGATTTGCAGCGGCGGCACATTTAAAAAATTGTTCCGCTAAGAAAAATTAACCAAACCCGTAAATCGGCAGCGGATAAAAATTAGCAGTGAATGAAGAAAATGTTTTTCTTTTACAGTGATCCAGAGACTGACGGAATTTATTACTAGTTTCACATTTGTGCATTCATAGGAGGATAGTTAACGTTGAAATTTAACAATTTGTTGATTCTTTCAAATAACTTAAATGTATAGTGAAGTGTGTTTCACCAATGATAATTAAACGTTCAGGTCGGCTTGGCAATATTTAACCATTTTCTGCTAATAGAGACAGTCTTGTGTTCCATAGCTAACGCCGGGAAAGAATTCAGTAAATATTTATTAAAAAAAAACCACTGCATTCAGAAAATGTGTGCCAAGGCCGAATTATGTAAAAGATATAACTCTCAACTAAATATTCTTAATCAGTTAATACGAATTTATCAGCATGAGAGGGTTGACTAAGTTCACGTAATTTTAAATGTACTTAATTCTGTCTAAATGAATTTTTATTACCACACGTAAATAAGGGGCTCTACAACAAAGTTCGTACGGAAAGAAAGAAAGAGCAAATAAGAAATAACAAAAAATAAATTTAAAAAGGGTAACACATGAAAACAAAATCATTTCATTATATATTTGTTTATTTTTTTTATTCATTTAATTTCATTAAATTGGCGCCCAATAACGCGGGGCTCGAATATGCAGTGGCCACAAAATACCCATGAGATAACTAGGGAATTATTGTAGTCGAACTTTGTTGGAGAACAATTAATAATTTTTTCATGTATTGTATGTATTGCCTAACCAATATTGTGTGGTAATACCTGTATATGATTTTTTGCATGAGAACACTATATACCCAGAGCAAGCTGAAGAAGAGAGCTCATTATATCAAAAAATTAATTATCTACCACAATACCAGGGGGCAGCTGCACCCAAGATTGATCACCAAAAGGTAAAGCTACAGTGTAGTTGTCCTGTGGGTAGTAAAGCAGCCTCAGTGCAGTGTTCTCGGATCATTAGTGGTGTGCTTCTTGTTAGTGTTCTTTTTTAAAAAAATAACAGGACATTTGAGTAGTTAGTCATCGTAGTATATAATAGGTGTGATTCAACAAATGACCATTACTTGTGTGATTATGTCAGTGAAACCTGAGTGTTAGGATATTTAGTTCAGATTTTGTTTCTTTTGTTGTCTATGGTTAGATTGCGTAGTCAGAAAGATATAAACATGGATAATGAACAACAGTTAGCAAGCAGTGATACCGAGTTAGAAAGTGGGGCACAAAGTAATGTTAGTGGCGTAGTTCAGGAAGTACAAAGTGAGAATCTGGGGGCAGAAGGGCAAGAAATGTTGCCCCTGCCAGCCAGGGATTCAGTTGAAAGTAGAAATACTGTGCCACCCACAAGCACTAGACACGGACCAGAGAGTGGTGAGGTGTCAGAAGTGCAATCATTAAGGGTTATGTTCGAGCGCATGCTCAATTTCCAAGCTGAATTTGCACGTATGCAAGCAGAACGCGATAAGAGAACGTGATGCTAAACAAGCAGAGCGTGATCGACGCCAGCATGAGAGAGACTTGCAGTTAATGCAATCTTTGGAAGCTATGCAAAGTGAGATTGTTAGTTTGAGACAAAACTATGAAAGTGTACTGGCTAACAGGATGGAACAATTAGAAATTGTCAAGTAATTGAGCAGAAAATGTCCGAACAAGTGCGCAAAATTGAAAACCAATTTATAAACAAATAGACGAGAAGTTGCACGCCGCGATTGAGGCCAAAGACTTGGGCTCCAATGCGGAAGTGCAGGACCTAAAAAATGCGGTGCACACTGACATTCCACTGTGGCAGCGGAATGTCAACCGTCATCTTGCGGAGCTGGAAAACAGCTTGCTGCACGGCGACGCACATTCGTGTGTCACGCTAGCCAGGTCCAACAATGATAGGCATGTAAATACAGCAGTGAAAAATTGCGACTGCGAGACAGAACAGGCAACCAATGTTAGCGAAACAAACAAATGTCACTCCAAAATAGTAATTGAAGAAAGCCTGATTAGAAACCGACAGTTTCAGATTTTTACAACGGAGAAGAAATCTGTTCACCCTGTAGTATTTATCAAGGGATTTAGAAACATTTTGCCTAGCGTTTGGAGTCATACACAGAAAATACAGTTCATTATGTCTTACATACAAGGAGATGCTGCATTATGGGCAACCGAAGCAGCTGACAGTTGCGACACATATGAGCAATTTGAAAAGGCATTCTTGGCCAAATATTGGTCAACATGTATTCAGGAGAGATTACGGAAAGAGGTACATAATCCAGAGCCGTATTCTCCACGATTAGGCAATTTGCGAAAATATTTTGAGAAATACATTAATAAGACCCGTTACTGGGACGAGCAGATTTCATCCCGGGATTTGATCAGACTTTTGAAATCACACTTGCCGATACACGTAAAGGAAAAACTTATACACGTACCGGAGAACGACATGGAACATTTCTTGTCTGTTCTGTACTCAATTGACCTGATTCAGGAGGATGTTAAAGCAGCCTCTGAACAGGCTAGAAGTAACGGAAGTGGTTACAGAAATGGTCGAAATAACGCGCCTCCACCAAATAATGGAAACGGCGGAGGTAACAATAGGAGACAAGATTATGTACAAAACGGGAATAGAGGTAGAGAAAGAGTTCAGTAAATATTTAAAAAAAACACTGCATTTAGAAAATGTGTGCCAAGGCCGAATTATGTAAAAGATATAATTCTCAACTAAATATTCTTAATCAGTTAATATGAATTTGTCAGCATGAGAGAGTTGACTAAGTTCACGTAATTTTAAATGTACTTAATTCTGTCTAAATGAATTTTTATTACCACACGTAAATAAGGGGTTCTACGACAAAGTTCGTACAGAAAGAAAGAAAGAGCAAATAAGAAATTAACTAAAAACAAATTTTAAAAAAAGGTAAATTTTTTAAAATTTAATCTAATTTCATTAAAAGTCAAAGTTGGTGTTAGATGAATGAAATGTAGCAAAAGGAATGTAACAAAAAAAAATATATATATATATTTGCTAGTCTACTTCTGCATCTACATCTAAGTTCTGCGAACCATTGTGAACAGCTTGGCAGAGGGTACGTCCCATTGCACCAGTTAAGGCTTTTTATCGTTCCATTCACGTATGGAGCGTGGGAAGAAATGATTGTTTAAATGCCTCTGTGCGTATTGTAATCAATCTAAGCTTGTCCTCATCTACACCTACATCTACGTGATTACTCCGCTCTTCACAATAAAGTGCGTGGCATCGATATGCGAGCGATATGTAGGGGGGTTTAGTATATTCCTACAGCCCTCATTTAAAGCCGATTCTTGAAACTTTATAAGTAGGTTTTCTTGGGATTGTTTACATTATCCTCAAGAGTCTGCCATTTTAGTTTCTTCAACGTTTCTGTGACACTCACACGGGCCAAACAAACGTGTGGCCATTCGCGCTGCCCTTCTCTGTATACGTTCAATATCCCTCGCTAGTCTTATTTGGTACTGATCCCACACATTTGAGTGATATAGTACGACGGGTCGCACGAGTGATTTGTAAGCAATATCCTTTGTAGACTGATTGCATTTTCCTAGTATTCCACCAATAAACTGAAGTGTGCTACCTGCCTTACTCACGACTGAGCCTATGACATCATTTCATTTCATGTCCCTACTAAGCGTTACACGCAGATATTTGTGTGAGTTTACTGATTCCAGCTGTGACTCACTGATATTATATTTATAGGATACTATGCTTTTTCTTTTTGTGAAGGGCACTATTTTATATTTCTGAATATTTAGAAAAAGCTGCCAATCTTTGCACCACTTTGAAAACTTATCAATGTCTGACTGAATATTTTTACAGCTTCGTTCAGACTGTACTTTGTTTTACGAGGGCAGTTCAATAAGTAATGCAACACATTATTTTTCTTGGCCAATTTTGGTTGAAAAAACCGGAAATTTCTTGTGGAATATTTTCAAACATTCCCGCTTCGTCTCGTATAGTTTCATTGACTTCCGACAGGTGGCAGCGCTGTACGGAGCTGTTAAAATGGCGTCTGGAACGGATGTGCGTTGCAAACAACGGGCAGTGATCGAGTTTCTTTTGCCAGAAAACCAGGGCATCTCAGATATTCACAGGCGCTTGCAGAATGTCTACGGTGATCTGGCAGTGGACAAAAGCAGGGTGAGTCGTTGGGCAAAGCGTGTGTCATCATCGCCGCAAGGTCAAGCAAGACTGTCTGACCTCCCGCGTGCGGGCCGGCCGTGCACAGCTGTGACTCCTGCAATGGCAGAGCGTGCGAACACACTCGTTCGAGATGATCGACGGATGACCATCAAATAACTCAGTGCTCAACTTGACATCTCTGTTGGTAGTGCTGTCACAATTGTTCACCAGTTCGGATATTCAAAGGTTTGTTCCCGCTGGGTCCCTCGTTGTCTAACCGAACACCATAAAGAGCAAAGGAGAACCATCTGTGCGGAATTGCTTGCTCGTCATGTGGCTGAGGGTGACAATTTCTTGTCAAAGATTGTTACAGGCGATGAAACATGGGTTCATCGCTTCGAACCTGAAACAAAACGGCAATCAATGGAGTGGCGCCACACCCACTCCCTTACCAAGAAAAAGTTTAAAGCCATACCCTCAGCTGGTAAAGTCATGATTGCAGTCTTCTGGGACGCTGAAGGGGTTATTCTGTTCGATGTCCTTCCCCATGGTCAAACGATCAACTCTGAAGTGTATTGTGCCACTCTTCAGAAATTGAAGAAACGACTTCAGCGTGTTCGTAGGCACAAAAATCTGAACGAACTTCTCCTTCTTCATGACAACGCAAGACCTCACACAAGTCTTCGCACCTGAGAGGAGCTCACAAAACTTCAGTGGGCTGTTCTTCCTCATGCACCCTACAGCCCCGATCTCGCACCGTCGGATTTCCATATGTTTGGCGCAATGAAGGACGCAATTCGTGGGAGGCACTACGCGGATGATGAAGAAGTTATTGATGCAGTACGACGTTGGCTCCGACATCGACCAGTGGAATGGTACCGTGCAGGCATACAGGCCCTCATTTCAAGGTGGCGTAAGGCCATAGCATTGAATGGAGATTACGTTGAAAAATAGTGTTGTGTAGCTAAAAGATTGGGGAATAACCTGGTGTATTTCAATGCTGAATAAAACAACCCCTGTTTCAGAAAAAAATGTGTTGCATTACTTATTGAACTGCCCTTGTAGATAACTGCACCATCTGTCGAAAGTCTGATGTTACTATTGATATTATCCGCAAAACCATTAACATACAACATGAACAGCAAGGCACCCAACACACTTCCCTGGGTACAACCGAAGTTACTTCTACATATGTTGATGAGTTTCCATCCAAGATAGCATGCTGCGATCTCCTTACCAATAGATCCTCAATCCAGTCGCAAATTTCGTTTGTTACCCCGTACGATGGTACTTTTGATAATAAGTGTGGATATGGTACTGAGTCAAATGCTTCTCGGAAATCGGGGAATACTGCATCTACCTGATTTCCTTGATCCGTGGCTTTCAGGATGTCATCTGAAAGAAGTGTGAGTTGGGTTTCACATGAGCCATGTTTTGAAGACCCATGTTAGTTGGCATGGAGGAGGCCGTTCTGTTCGGATACCTCATTGTGTTCTAAGATTATTCAACCAATGGATGTCAAGAGTATTAGACGTTAGGTTTGTGGTCCACATCTACTATCCTGCTTGTAGATAGATGTGACCTGCGCTTTCTTTCAGCTACTGGGCACTGTTTTTTGTTCGAGATATCTAAAACAGATTATAGTTAACAGTGGGGCTAACTCAGGGGAAAAATTGGGTGTAGAGTCTGGCAGGGACTCCATCGGGCCCTGAGACATGTTCAGTTTTAACGAGTTCAGCTGTTTCTCAGCGTCAATGACTGTAACATCTGTTTCATTCATCTTTTCAATGGTATGAGGTTTAAACTGGGGCATTATTACTGTGCTTTTCTTTGTGGAGGGACATTTGAAAACATAGTTAAGCATTTCTGCTTTTGTTTTGCTACTCTCAGTTTCATTTCCTGCCTTGTACACGAGTAACTGGACGCAAACTTTGGTGCCACTGGGAGCCTTTACGTACGACGAGAATTTCTTGGTTTTGCGAAAGATAATTTGAGATTTAGTGTTCTTTGTCTATAGCCCTATTCTCGTTCCCGAGCACGGGGTCCCGGGCTCGATTCCCGGCGGGGTCAGGGATTTTCACCTGCCCCGAGATGACTGGGTGTTTGTGTTGTCATCATTTCATCATCATTCCTGCAAATGGCGAGATTGGACTGAGCAAAGTTTGGAAATTTGTACGGGCGCTGATAAACGCGCAGTTGAGCGCCCCAGAAACCAAACATCATCATCTATAGCCCTACGGTTAGTTTTATACCGCTTGTGTAGTGTTGTAAGACGTATGCTTTGCCGGCGATGGGCGAGGCATGACAGAATCTCTGACCAGAGAGTAGTTTGTCGTTAGTTGTTGCTTGTCGCTAGTCTGCGCTTGACTGCGCGAGTCGACAGTAGTAGTCGGTCGGCTTCAGTAGCGAGTGGACAGTAGTAGTAGCGAGTCGGTAGTAGTCTGCGGGAGTCGGCATGCGTCGGCTGTGTGCTCTGCTCGCGACTCTGGTCAGGATTCTGGAGTATGAGTATTGTTGTAGAAGGTAAAGAAGCAGCCTTGCGCATATTTAATAATGTATGTTAATTGTAATTTGATTTGTTAAAAAAAATGCCCCAATAATAATTTTTATAATATAAAATAACTCTTTTAAAGAAAATCATTCACTTCAATTTAAAGAATTTTTCCAATGCATTATCATTGCTTCCAAGGATCAAAAAACATATACGCCAGCATTGCACGAAGCTGTGTCGAAAAATGACTAATTAAGAGCAGATATAGTTGCAGTTTTATTGAGGTAAGAATTTTTGCTTTTGTTATTCAGAATACAGGGCCGAAGGTCAGCGCTGCTGTCCTTATAAATTTATCAGGTTACTAAACTTTTTTATTATTTTGGTGTTTAGGAATTTTTCTGTTTCGAACTTGACATTAAATGAGAAAAGAACTTTGTGGGAATATTAAGTGTGAATGCATTTCTGCACACAGACAATAAATGGGAGCCAATTTTGTTCAGAGGTTACAATATTACAAAAATTCATTTAATTATTAATTTTTGTGGGGAGTTTACGCTTGGCTCCATTTTCATTAATATTTAACATTTTTCGTGTGGAGAGGTTACACTTGGTCCGTTTTCATTATTATATTTTTGTGCGGAGGTTACACTTGGTTCCTGGTTCATGGTTCATTTCATTATTTTTGTGGGGAGTTTATTTATGGCTCATGGTTCTTGGCTCATTTTAATTATTTAAATTTCTCGTGTGTGGAGGTTTCAGTGTCTATTCCGTTAGAAGTCCCTTTACATTGACTGTATACCATGAAGGGCCTGTCTCATAATGAATTGTTCTCCTCGTACATGTCTAGCCAGTGCATAGTCAACTATTCTTTTAAACTTGAGCCATAGTTCCACCACATGCTGCTGTCCTGAGCTACAAATTTCAAGTTCTTCTCTGCGATGTAACACTACTGCTTCTCTGTCTACTTTGGTGAATATATAGATCTTGTTGCTTGTTTTAGTAGCCCTTTGTAATTTGGTATTTAATGTTGCTATAAGTGCCTCATGGCCATGTTACCAGTTTTGATGCGAACGTCATCAAAGAGATCATGTCTGTTTGTTGCCATTAAATATAATACACACTCGTCTCGAAGACAAAAAAGGAATTATGTACCACGGAGGAATTATCCGAATGGGATGGAAATCGGTGGTAGATGTGGGTGTAAAGTCTTCTCGGCTTTCAAGCCGCATCAGTTTCAATAAATTTCTCAAGCTTTCTATAGCTATCTCCGCCATTGTCGTCAGGAGTGAAACTACCGACTAACGTCAGGTTTTGAGGACTCCAAGGACACAGATGTAATGTACATGTACAGACAAACAAACGATTACAATTTCAGAAAAATTGGATGATTTATTCAAAGAAATAATTTCACAAACTAAGCAAGTCAATATTGCACTGGTTCACCTCTTGACTCTCACACAAGCAGTTATTCGGTTTGGTAATGACGAGTAGAGTTGTTGGATGTCCTTTGAGGGGTATTGTGGCAAATTCTATCCAATTGGCACGTTAGATCGTCAAGACAGAGTCCCGAGTTGCTTGGAGGGCCTTGCCCATAATGTTCCAAAAGTTCTCAGTTGGGCAACCTTGCTTGCCGGGAGGGGTTGGCAAGCACCAAGATAAGCGGTAGGAACACTCACTGTATGCAGCCTGAAATGTAAGCCCTGGAAGGCTTGGCATTAAGGGCAACAAAACGGAGTGCAGAATATCGTCGACGTACCGCTGTGCTCTAAGGGTGGTGTAGATGGTAGCCAAAGGGGTGTTCCTATGAGAAATAAATGGTACCCCAGACCATCACTGCTGGTTGTCGGGCGATATGGCGGACGACAGTCAGGCTGGTGTCCCACTGCCGCCCAGGGCATGTACAGACGATACTTCGCTGGCCATCGGCTCTGTTCGAGTCGGGACAATTCTACACCAGTCAGTGAGATTCCAGGCCAAAGAAGTATCTCAAGACGTTCTGTACAGCGGTGGTATACCAACCTGATTAACACCCCCCCCCCTCCCCCTATACTGCCCGATAGCCACGAGTGATAGTCTAGGGTCGCATTTCTTGTTACAGCAGTATCCTTTTGTTTGTAATCCGCGTCATCCTTACAGCACAGTGGCACGTAGATGATACTGTACGCCCCGTGTTGTTGCTCTAAATGGCAAGCCACCCCGGGCTTACATTTAAGCAAGATAATGCCCACCCACACATGGCGAGAGTTTCTACTGCTTATTTTTGTGCTCGTTAAATCATACTTTGGGCAGTAGGGTCTCCGGGTCTCTCCCCAACTGAGAACATTTGGACTATTGTGGGCAGGACCCTCCAGGCAGCTCGGGATTTTGACTATTTAAGGGGCTCCGGAACGCCCTATACTTGCAATGTTAAAATAACGCTTATAAATTACATCTTTCCTCACAAAGTATTTGAGGTAGGAAGTTGAACTTTTTACAGATTATTTATTGGAATATGGGCTACAACGTAACACAGGGATTTTACAAAATTTTAGTTCAGTTATTAAAGATGATTTTTTTTCAATTGTAATGAAAATTCACAACATTTTTTTGCAATTTTTTATTTATATAATCAAAAATATACAGTTTTTTGGAAAAAGGCTGTGTTAAATTATGCAGAAGGTACTGTGTAACATTTACTGAAAGTTTGAAACAAATATGTTTGGAAGATCCTTAGAAAACATGTAATTAGTATGAGGAAATAAAAGTTTTGGGAATCGAGCGACAAAGATTGGATTAACTTTTTAGTGCATTCCAGGTCCATAGGATGGATTATCTTCATCCTCTGCAAACTCCTCCTCCAGCTTTCTCTTGTTCCTCCTCCTGTTTACTCTTGCTTGTATTTCTAGACTCTTTACAGCCCTGTCTGCAGCCCGAAGGCGTTCCTTGTCTAAAGCAAGCATCGCTCGTTGTTGTGTTCGTAGATTTTGCTACCATTTTCTTCAGTTCCAGTTACTGCAACACTGTTCCAAAAGGTGGTCATGTACGAACACTTATCACATTTCAGTTGTATTTCACTAGCAAGTCCTACGTGCTTTATTATGGAGAGTTCCAGACCAACTTCACTACAATGAATACATCTTACACAGTTTGAAAAAATTCCTTTGAGAACCGACATATCAAATATTTCATTCACATCCGATTCGCCCATAAAACATTCATAGTTTTCACTCATTGAACCAAGCTTCTTCTGTGAAGTATTTTCCTTCCCACTTTGACTGCTATGGACAGGTGTACTTGAGAGGTTAGGTTCACTCACTTGGTTATCGTCTTTATTGTTTACAGTAATAACACATACCATTGGCTTTTCAACATTTCTCCTTTTCTTAAAAGCCTTCAGAGGATTTCTAATAACTTTACTTTTTCTCATTATTGTACTTCAACAAAACAGAGACTCAAGAAACAGAATTAATTACGAATATTTTCGAGATAACGACAGAGTAAATAAACATGAAACAATCGACAATCACACCAGCGATATATATTGAACCATCACAGGTTAGCCACAACACATACTTTATCTCACATCACTAAAATGTACCTGATGAACACGGACGTTAATAATAACACCATTTGACAGCGGTTTAACAGCGCCACAGTGGGTCACGCCCATGTAGAACACATTTCAAAAAAAAATTTAAAAATAGTTGTAGTCTTCGGAATCGAATAAATTATATACCTATTAAAAGGTAATAGTCTGCAGATTCAGAAAACGCAAAAAAGTAAAAATTGAACTTTTCATGATTTTGAGCCTTTCCAGAGCCCCTTAAGGCGCCAATTAGAACTTGGCACGATATTCCACAGAAGGACATCCACGATGCTGTTAGTCAATACCGAGCCAAATAACTGCTTAAATACGGACCAGAGGTGGACCAGCGCGTTATTGACGTGCAGGAGCTCTTTCTCTTGAATAAATCATTCAGTTTTTCTGAAATTGTAATCATTAGTTGGTCTGTACATGTAGAATACATCTACCGATTTTCACACTATTCGGATAATTCGTTCGTGGTGCGTCGTTTTTTTGTCTTGTAGTATATTTCCATGAGTGGGGTTCTGAACTGTCTGTTGTAATGTCTAATTTAAACACAATACTTCCCACTAATATCTCTTGAACGAATAAAATTATCTGAAAAGCGTTTTCCCAGCTCCAAGGGCTTAAGAATACGCTTCTGATCACAAGAATAAAAAAAAAAAAAAAAGTTGGGTCCTGATTTGGATGAAATGAGTTATGGCTTTCCGTGAAATGGAAGTCACTGGGCCGGCCGGTGTGGCCGTGCGGTTAAAGGCGCCGCCGTCTGGAACCGCGCGACCGCTACGGTCGCAGGTTCGAATCCTGCCTCGGGCATGGATGTTTGTGATGTCCTTAGGTTAGTTAGGTATAACTAGTTCTAAGTTCTAGGGGACTAATGACCTCAGCAGTTGAGTCCCATAGTTCTCAGAGCCATTTGAACCATTTTTGAAGTCACTGGGAAGAACTAAACTTCCGTTAATCTGTATGGTGGGGTCATGTGTGCTCCAGAAAGTTTTGTTCTTTGTTCAGTTTGAATGCTTGTAACACTAGTGCTGCAGGTAACAGTACCTTTCAGACCGTGTGTTCTGAGCTGTTGCCACCATGTTTGTGTTTACATCACGTAAGTTTATGATTGTAAATCAATTTTTCTTACAGTCTGAGTCAGACTGACCTCACCATACCGAGTATGAGATTTTTCTAACAAAGTATTTTCTGCTATCCTATTTCGTAATGAAACGAAAGTAAGTGACCATAAACTCCATGAACTGGTGAAGTAGAGAGTGGGTTCAGCAGCAGCGGTGACTAATGTCTTGATCCAAATTATAGAAGCAAAGGTGGCAGCTAAGTGAGGAAGAGAAAAATCTAAATGATGTGCAAATAAAGAGGTCTCAGAAGCAGCTACAGCAAGCGACAATAAAACAAAAGTTTGCTATATTAGTTGTATCACGCAATCTTACAGTGACTGTGTAAAAAGTGGTTGTGAGGACTGTGTATAAAATTTTATACGGTTTTATTTTCTTCATGGTTCAAGTACTTTACAATCTTCATTATTTATCTGACAAGGGTCCTAGTGTTATACTGCATTAATGATTTCTGCATGTCAACAACTCAGTGATGGCAAAACACTCCAGTTATACAATGAATTGTTGTAACAGCAAGAAAATGTTTGCAGTTCATTCCAAATCAAAAATTTAAAATTATTTTCGCGTCACAATATTAATAACTATTAAGAGTAATTTGATTATAAGAGTATGTTTCATTTTCATTCTCCTAATTCTGAGAAAACGGGGTCCTGATAACCCCATAACACATGTATTGTAACAAAGACTTCACCATTCTATTCACTGGTTAAATAATCTTTTAAATGGCTTAGAGCGATTTTGCCCACTGAACTGCCACGTATTTCACGCATCAGATGCGGTTCACACATTGCACGTGAGGGAGCTCGAGGTTTTGAGAGGTGACTGCTGACTTTCTTCATATCAGCATTCGTATGAATCAGTAGTGTGGATATACGTGCCAAAGTGTTTTGTTGTCCGACCACTGCTAGGAACAGCCATATTTCGTTAGGCAGGATTGTTACATTCATTGCCTTGGTGTTGTAGCCTTTTAAACATTTTTGGTACATTATTTTATGTTGATATACCATAAACAGTAAATGAAGATTGTGAATAACGTTTCTTTATTGTGCGTCCAAATATGTCGTATTGGGCAGTATGTAATACTGTCGAGTTTGAATCATAAATTATTTCATATTTCCGAAATATTGCTTCTCATGCCAAAATTGAGGTGATTATGAATATTTCTTAGTTTTGTACGCGTGTATTGAAGATACACTTCATACTCTGGAAGAACTTGATGTCAATGAGTAGATGATGTGTATTCAAATGCGGAAGTGAACAAGAACAGGCTAATATTCTTTTTTCCTCTGAGAATAAAAGGAAGATTGTACAACTGAAGAAGTGAAAATTCCATTCAAGGAGATGACTGTGTTGTAGTAAAGTTTGATCATCAATGATGCAAGAAAATATATTTCGATCCTGTCATTGAACAATTTGTTCCTTTTCAAGTATCAGCCCCTACTAAACTAATGAGTCCCTTGGAATATTTCGGATTTACAATTACAATGAAATGCTTGACAACATGGAAGTGCAATCGATTTGGTAACAAGTACAAAAAAGGCCAGAATATCAGTGAACATAAGCATATTAGACAGGAACAAAATAGGGTTTGACATCTTGGGTTGTCGGGTGTTCTGCCGGATATCAGCGTCGTACTTGCACGATATTTCGGTCACGTAGCTCGAGACCTTCATCAGGTGCGACCTGAGACTGCTCCTCGAGTGGACCTGGTCCAGTATTTATGCCTATGGACTTCCCCCTCCACCAACGGCTGCAGGCGCTTCCTCTGTGGTCCGCGCCCATTCCCTGTGACCTGCTGGAGCGTTGCTGCTCCGTTTTCCGTCCGCTGCGGTTCTAGGTGTTCCCTCTGCGGTCCGCGCCCACCAAACCCGCTCCTGGGGGTTTCATCTACGGTCTGGGGTACCAGGCGTTCCCCCTGCGGTCCGCGCCCGCTCACCACGACCTGTTGGAGCGTTGCCGCTCCGTTTTTCATCTGCTGCGGCTCTGGATGTTCCCTCTGCGGTCCGCGCCCACCAGTCCCACTTCTGGGTGTTCCATCTTCGGTCTGGTGCTCCTGGCAGTCCGTCAGGGGCTCGTTTACCATCTCCATGTCTCTGGTTCTTCTGTTTGTGTAGTGTTGCAGCTGGCCCCGTTGTTCCTTTAACAATTCCAGAGCCGGATCCCAGGCTCTGCTTAGCTGGTACCCTGTGTCACGATTCATAAGATCGTCAGCCATTTTAATCTCAATCGATTCTCTTATGACACTGTCCCAAAATCTGGGTGTTTGTGCTAGAATCTTGGTATCCTCATACTTCATGGCATGATCTAGCCCTAGACAGTGTTCAGCAATGGCTGACTTAGTCACCTGTCTTAATCTAGTGTGCCTCTGATGTTCTTTGCACCTGATCTCCACAGTTCTTGTCGTCTGGCCAATGTAGGACATGCCACATTGGCAAGGTATATTGTAAATCCCTGGTTTTCGTAACCCCAGGTCGTCTTTGACACTCCCCAGCAGTCCCCCGATCTTGTTGGATGGACAGAAAACACACTTGATATTGTGTTTACGCAGGATCCTACTGATTCTGGCAGAAATAGAGCCAGCATAGGGCAGATATGCCACCTTCCTTGCTTCATCTTGGTCTTCTTCAGGAACCTGTGGTATAGTGGCTGGTCGGAGTGCCCTCTCAATTTGTCTGTCCATGTATCCATTCTTGGAGAAAACTGTTTTGAGACGTTCTATCTCTATGGGTAGATTCTCTTGGTCTGATAGGGCACGTGCTCTGTGGACCAAAGTCTTCAGAACCCCATTCTTCTGTGCAGGGTGGTGACAACTGCTGGCCTGCAGATATAAATCAGTGTGTGTAGGTTTTCGGTACACACTGTGGCCAATTGATCCATCTGCTTTCCTCTGGACTAGTACATCCAGAAATGACAGCTAGCCATTCTTCTCCAGTTCCATGGTGAACTTGATATTAGGGTGGCATGAGTTAAGATGTTCAAGAAACTCATTGAGCCTGTCCATCCCATGTGGCCAGATCACGAAGGTGTCATCCACATACCTAAAGAAGCATGTGGGTTTAAATGTGGCTGTCTCCAATGCCCTCTCCTCAAAACTCTCCATAAACATGTTGGCAACCACAGGGGACAGTGGGCTGCCCATAGCTACACCTTCAGTTTGCTCATAATATTGGTTTATGTACAGGAAATACGTGGATGTCAGTGTATGACTGAACAGGTCCAACAGAGCACCATCAAATTTCTCTGCAATCAGTTCTAGTGAGTCCTTCAGTGGGACCCTGGTGAACAGCGATACCACATCAAAACTAACCATGATGTCCGAATCTGTGATGTGCAGTTGCTTGAGGCGTTGCAGGAAATCTTCTGAGTTGCGGATGTGGTGAATACATTTCCCCACATATGGGGCCAGGAGACCTTTCAGGTACATGGCTGTTGTGTACGTAGGTGCCCCAATATTACTGACAATAGGACGTAGGGGCACACCCTCCTTGTGTATTTTAGGCAGACCATACAGTCTGGGTGGCACTGGCGCTTTCTCCCGTAGTTGTCTGATGATCTTATCGGGCATCCCTGTTTCCTTCAAGAGAGCACTAGTCTTCTTGGCCACCTTGTCCGTGGGGTCACACTCCAGAATTCTGTATGCAGGGTCCTCCAGAAGTTGGCATACTTTCTCATCATAATCCACTCGCTGCAAGATGACAGTGGAGTTCCCTTTGTCTGCTGGCAGTACCACAATGCTGTTGTCTTCCCGTAGTTTCTTGAGTGCAAGCCTCTCCTCGGTTGTGATGTTCGATTTCGGCGGCCTGGCCTTGGTGAGGGCCCTGCAGGTCTCTCGGCGGACTTCCTCTGCCACATTAGGTGGAAGTGTGGCTGCAACTTGCTCTACTGCACTGACGAAACCTGAAATGGGTACGTTTCTAGGGGTCGTAGCAAAGTTGAGACCCCTGCTGAGTACCTTTAAGGTTGTATCATCAAACTGTATGCCACTCAGATTCGTCACCGTGCGTGTCTCTTCCATCTGCTGTGCTTTCTTGCTCATGTGGTCAAACTTTGCAGATTGGCAAGATGAGGCATTCCTTCTAGCACACTCAGCTAAAGACCAGGAGGCACGGTCTACCCAATCCCAATCTTCTCTTGTTAAGGAAGCTGCCATGTACAGATGAATGTGTAACAGCTCCCTGGCCACAACATCTAACCTGTGGCGCATATCTCGAATCCTCTCTCTCACCAGTGCCATGCTAGCTCTGCGTTTTATCTTGTTCGCCGCTCTGGAGTTGATGTGATGTTTAATTCTGGCAAATACTGGTACCACTTCTCCATCTCGACACCTCAGCAAAAAACTGAGAGAACTCAGCATCTTCCCTTTCTTCTGCCGTAGCTTGTCTAGCTTCTTGATATTCTGATACATCTCCTCCCCGTAGAGACTTTTGATGTAACTCTTCAGGCTTTCCCGGCGATCTAATGACATCTTGGGTTGTCGGGTGTTCTGCCGGATATCAGCGTCGTACTTGCACGATATTTCGGTCACGTAGCTCGAGACCTTCATCAGGTGCGACCTGAGACTGCTCCTCGAGTGGACCTGGTCCAGTATTTATGCCTATGGACTTCCCCCTCCACCAACGGCTGCAGGCGCTTCCTCTGTGGTCCGCGCCCATTCCCTGTGACCTGCTGGAGCGTTGCTGCTCCGTTTTCCGTCCGCTGCGGTTCTAGGTGTTCCCTCTGCGGTCCGCGCCCACCAAACCCGCTCCTGGGGGTTTCATCTACGGTCTGGGGTACCAGGCGTTCCCCCTGCGGTCCGCGCCCGCTCACCACGACCTGTTGGAGCGTTGCCGCTCCGTTTTTCATCTGCTGCGGCTCTGGATGTTCCCTCTGCGGTCCGCGCCCACCAGTCCCACTTCTGGGTGTTCCATCTTCGGTCTGGTGCTCCTGGCAGTCCGTCAGGGGCTCGTTTACCATCTCCATGTCTCTGGTTCTTCTGTTTGTGTAGTGTTGCAGCTGGCCCCGTTGTTCCTTTAACAATTCCAGAGCCGGATCCCAGGCTCTGCTTAGCTGGTACCCTGTGTCACGATTCATAAGATCGTCAGCCATTTTAATCTCAATCGATTCTCTTATGACACTGTCCCAAAATCTGGGTGTTTGTGCTAGAATCTTGGTATCCTCATACTTCATGGCATGATCTAGCTCTAGACAGTGTTCAGCAATGGCTGACTTAGTCACCTGTCTTAATCTAGTGTGCCTCTGATGTTCTTTGCACCTGATCTCCACAGTTCTTGTCGTCTGGCCAATGTAGGACATGCCACATTGGCAAGGTATATTGTAAATCCCTGGTTTTCGTAACCCCAGGTCGTCTTTGACACTCCCCAGCAGTCCCCCGATCTTGTTGGATGGGTTTGCTCAAATGCCTAGTATTGCTTGCTAATAGAAGGCTTACATGGCCCACCGCTAGAATTGTGATGTTTCAGCTTGAAACAGGTTCGAAAAATTATTCAGTGTTCTCCACCTTGGGAATACTGTATTGACAACAGATGAAATGAAATATACTGATATGCTCTGAATAATTCGGCCTTGGTGAAATCAATTTAGAAAAAAGAAAATAGTCTGAAAGAAAGTCTAAAACAACACTCCAGTGTTGATGAAGCAGTAATTGGTTTTAAGCTTAAAACAGTTTACCAAAGGCAACACGTCAGGCGGGTGCTCAAAAGGTGAGGTATTTTAGGAGCTTCTAATTGCACAAAATTTTGTCATTTTTCAAGCTGCGGGTAATAATGTATTTCTCCTTCTGCATGAAAATTCCCATCAGTACTGAAAAAATAAAGAATGATGTTTTTGCACCAGAAGTTATAAATTCCATTAAATCAAAGTAGTAAACAAACCAGGAAATCTGATATTTCATACTCTCTGTTAGTTCATGGGACAGATTTGTCACCTCACAATTTTGAGATTCAAAATGTTCAAAGTGTCAGACCGGTAGATGGCAGAGTGAAAAGAGGGCGTAATAAGTAATGTAGGTAAGGAGGGCTTCAAACCAAAAAGACAACATGCAATAATAATTAGCTTTCATGAGGAAAAAGGTTAAATTTGGTTAATGTTGGGTGTATCCCCTACCTTGGAAAAGTAGTTCGAATATTTTTGTTTTTTACTGAAGTTGGTCCATATAGACATATCACAATTCCCACGCTTTGTTTTGTGTACAAAATGAGTGCTTTAGTCTTAAATCAGCTTACTGTGAAGGACTGCCTTCTTCATCTACATAGATACCCGAAAATCACTGTCCGGTGCGTGGTGAAAGGTACCCTGTACCACTACAAGTAATCTCCTTTGCTGTTCCACTCGCAAACGGAGCGAGAAGAAAACGACTGTTTATATGCCTCCGTATGAGTCCTAATTTCTCGAATCTTATCATCGTGGTCCTTTGGCGCAGTTTATGTTGGTGGCAGCAGAATCATTCAGCGGTCAGCTTTAAATGACCGTTTTCTGAATTTTCTCAACAGTGTTTCTTGACAAGAAAGCTTGTAATACAGCCCTCTAGTAATTATGTACGTAACACAATATTTATATGAAGACATGTATTTTCTTTGTGGTTGAAATATTTGTTCATTGGTACTACATGCAACTAATGAACAATTCCCATATTTCGCCTTATATTCAAATAAAATACTTTTGGCTAAAAAACTGTTTATTGTATGTGAATGCTTTTGTCTTAATGGTAGGTTTGTACAGATGCTGTGCAATAATGACCTACGTAATACAAAATTTAAAATTCAAAAAATTCCGTAACTTCACCCAAAAAAAATTACGTTTACCTTTTACTTATTGTGCATGGTCTCCTTCAAAATACTCTCCTCAACAATAATTGATACACCATTCACAACGCCGTTTCCGCTTCCAGAAGCAGTCTTGGTAAGCCTCTTGCTGGATCACGCGAAGCGCCGTCTGCGAATTTTCTAAAATCTAGTCTATCGTTTCAACTCTTCGTCCTTTCAACGGGGCAATGTCTGCAGGGGCTAGGTCTGGAGATTACAGAGTATGAGGCAGCATAGTGACTTCAAATTTTGTGCAATAGTCATGCACCAGCAGGGAAGAATGTGCGGGTGCGTTACCGTGATTCAAGAGCCATGAATTGTCTCCCCGCATTTAGGCAGTTTCCTTCTCACACTGCAACACGTCCTGACAATACCATCAATTATCCCTGTGGCACGAATCCATGATCCTTCAAAGCAAATCAAAACTATCAGCCTGGCTTTGATATTGAGCTGACCTGACGATCTCTTTTCGGACTTGGAGAAACATTCCAGACCCATTGTGAAGATTGAATCTTGGTCTCAACGTCATAACCGTAGACTCACGTCTCATCACCAGTTCCTACTCTCTTAAGGAACACGTTCTCATTTATGCGATCCAAAAGCTCTTCACAGATTGCGAGGCGAAGGGCTTTCTGGTCTTCACTCATGAGCTGTAGGACGAACTTCGCGGCAACACTGTAACCTCCCCACAAAAAAATGTAAAAGAGACTATATTTGAATGTTAATCGAAATAGAGCCAAATGTTGTTGAGCTCCCACAAAACATCGTTAAATTGAAATTAAAGCGACTGTACCTTCGCTACAAAAATATTGAAAAATAATGGCCCAATGTAAACTCGACACAAGAATTGAGAAATGAAATTTAATCATTAAACCCACAATAATAGGGCAGCATCGCTGACCTTAGGCCCTTTGCAATATTTAACTGATAAATTGATTCAGGGAGGAAAAGCATAGGAAACATTGTTTCAATTGTAATGATTCTTTTCTTAAAAACGATTGCTTTGAAAACAAAATTATTATTGGGGTATTTCTTGAACAAATTAATTACAATTAATAGATGTTATTGGCTGAGCGCAATGCTGCTTCATTACCTTATTTAACAATATACCTCGTCCCGAACCGTGACCAGAGACCCATGTCGACGCCCGCCGACTCCTCACACACGACTCCGACTCGCAACGCAACTGCCTACTCGCAACTACATGCTCTCGCGCCTCGCTACGTACAACAACTGCACTCACGCGCGGTCAAGCGCAGACTAGCAACGATAAATAATTCTCTGGTCAGAGATTCTGTCATGCCTCGCCATCGCTGGTTGAAACGTACGCGTTTCAACACGATGCATTCCAAGATGCTGTGTCAGGATTTCATGACATGATCGAACTGAAATATTGCCTTCTTGTGCACTCTCTCGGAGAGTCAGTCTTGATTGGCACGCACAGTTTCGTTGACGATCCGGACATGATCGTCATTGGTAGACGTCGAAGAACGGCCTCAGTGAGGGTCATCCTTAACTTCCGCCCAGCCATTTTTAAACCTTGTGAACCACGTAGCACCCAGTATGGGTTAAGCACTCCTCACCGTAGGCTTCCTGCATCATTTGGTGTGTCTCTGTAAAGCTTTCCTTGAGTTGCATGAAAAAAATTACTGCACACGCGTTGCTCCTCTAACTCTGCCAACACGAAATTATCAAACTGTGCTACACAACGTTCTACTCAATAGAACGGTGAATAATAACTAACAGACATACAACAGGGAAACTACTGGCAGTTACACATTAAACACAAGGCTGTCCAATGAGGCCAACCGCACTTCGTTCCAACACAGCATTGGTGCGAAATTTCGAATGTTTCGGAATTTTTTGAAGAGATCTCTTATATCAAGACAGATATTCTGTTTGCAATTGCAATATTTACCTGTTACTCTTTACGTTTATATTTGAGTTTTTTACTCAATTTGATTCGTAAAAACATAGCATAATTTTCATGTTTCAACTTGTATACTAAATAAGTTCTTTTGTCGGAAGGAAAATCTTAAAAAAACCAACGCAATCAATACTTCGTGATATCGTCAGCATCAGTAGGTTTGTTTATATTTCATGAAGGTATGGCTCTGAGCGCTATGGGACTCAACATCCGAGGTCATCAGTCCCCTAGAACTTAGAACAAGTTAAACCTAACTAATCTAAGGAGATCACACACATCCATGACCGAGGCGGGATTCGAACCTGCGACCGTAGCGGTCTCGCGGTTCCAGACTGCAGCGCCTAGAACCGCACGGCCACTTCGGCCGGCCTCATGAAGGTATCGACACACTCTTACACAATGGTGTATTGTACAGTGGAACATTTCCAACCACTTCAGCCAAAGCTACTTGATCATGAAAACAAACACTATATGTGCAATTCAAAGAAAACAGATTAAAAACCCATAAAACAAGAAACTTAACACAGCACACCCTTAAGGGCATTATATGAGAGCCGCAAGGAACATTTGTACAAAATGAAGGACTGTTCCAAAGTAAGTCTTAGATTTGAAACTGATATTCTGTCGTGTTGTTTATTTCTGCTGGATGTTTATTGAGTGAATATGGAAATTCTTTTTGACCTAGTTCCCATTCTTAATCGTAGATTTAACCAGGCAGAACGTGAACTTAGATGGTGTTGTTAGAATTCCGGAAAGCTTCAACAGTAGCCTATCCAAGGTTCACGAACTCACACTGAAGACTTGTGACAGACCCTTCCTGTGATTTTGAATGCACAGATATTATCCAAAAAGGGTTTTAAGATCGAAGGCAAATAAAAAATCTTACAATAATCAAATACTTTTAGGCTTGCTTAGTGAATCTGTTGATCAATTTTTGTGGTCACTCTTACAAAACTTAATGCTGAATTAATACGGATTACAGGCTTTCTTTGTATGAGTCACTTGTACTTTGTTAATGAGTACCATCAAATGGGATGAAACTGATAGGATTTGGACTTTAAACTAAAATACATATTTCTGTAACCGATAGTATTAACATATTTGTTTTTCTTTCAGAGCATGGTTGTGAACTGTAGTAAAAAGATTTTTGTTCGTTATTAACTTTTGCTCTGACAGTTCGGCAAATTTAAAAAGAAAGAAAAAACTGCGTCGCCCAAATTCATCCAATCTGGGGAGGGGAGGTGGGGTGGGGATTTGTCCGATTATTTGTTACTAACTTTACGCAACCAAGCGTTGCTGTAGCTCAGTTTGGATAAATGGAAAACAAAGAAAAGATAAAGCACACGTTTCTAATATGTATGGGGATTGGATATACGTATTAATCTCACTCTGCCCCTTGTCTTTATCCATCTCCTCCTCTCCCTCTCTCTGTCCATCACCCGCCCCCTCCCCCCCACCTCTCTGTCAATTTTCTATTCCCCGCCTCTCTGTCTATCTTCTCCTGCCTGCTATCTCTGTCCACCTCTTATGTCTATATCGTCCCACCCCTGTGTCCCATCTCGTCTTCCTCCCTCTTCTATGACCTTGAGCCTTGTCTATTGTTATTTCAAATTCAGATACTGTAGTAGTATTCTAACTATAAGCTGTTAAGTCATAAAGAAAACTTACGTGTTTTCTGTTAAATCCGTCCTCGGGGAAGAAAACAAAACAGCACATTGTTGTGTATACGATTTATGTTTAAAAATATACATAATGAGAAAGAATATATATGGGACAAAACATGTTGTCTAATAGTTTGAACGCGCCGCTATTGCAGTTAAACTGGCTGCGAGGAGGAAAACAAAGAATCACATTTTTACTGGAGAGCACAGCAGATTATATTCTTTCTCGCAGTGTTTTAATAGAAAGCCTGTACACTGTTGAAACTTCCTGGCAGATTAAAACTGTGTGCCGTGCCGAGGCTCGAACTCGGGACCTTTGCCTTTCCCGGGCAAGTGCTCTACATCTTTATTTATTTATTTATTTTCATTTTGTTCGGTGTAGTTCGTTGCGTTTGGTCTGGGCGGACGTCACAAGACATCCGTTCAAGATGATCGTTGATTCCTTGACTGTTTTTTTTATAACAGAGAGCACGCAGCCCTTCGACCGAACACGCTGAGCTACCGTGCCGGCAACCATCTGAGCTACCAAAACACGACTCACGCCCCGTCCTCACAGCTTCGCTTCTGCCAGTACCACGTATCCTACCTTCCAAACTTTACAGAAGCTCTCCTGCGAACATTGCAGAATTAGCACTCCTGAAAGAAAGGATATTGTGGAGACATTGCTTGGCCACAGCCTGGGGGATGTTTCATTCCGTACATTGGTGTTTAAAACTGTATAGTCTATATCCGTCTATATGTTTAACGAGATACTGTTTATAATTTGAAGTAAACCGGTCAACTCGAGATTTTTTGATAATGATGTTTCTCCATCATATATACGCAAAATATGTAGCTTATATTTGTCCAAATTTTTGTTACAGTAACGTGTAAAGAGATTTAAGTAAATTAATCAAATGTTCAAATGTGTGTGAAATCTTAGGGGACTTACACGGTGTTTCAAAAATGACCGGTATATTTGAAACGGCAATAAAAACTAAACGAGCAGCGGTAGAAATACACCGTTTGTTGCAATATGCTTGGGACAACAGTACATTTTCAGGCAGACAAACTTTCGAAATTACAGTAGTTACAATTTTCAACAACAGATGGCGCTGCGGTCTGGGAAACTCTATAGTACGATATTTTCCACATATCCACCATGCGAAGCAATAATATGGCGTAGTCTCTGAATGAAATTACCCGAAACCTTTGACAACGTGTCTGGCGGAATGGCTTCACATGCAGATGAGATGTACTGCTTCAGCTGTTCAATTGTTTCTGGATTCTGGCGGTACACCTGGTCTTTCAAGTGTCCCCACAGAAAGAAGTCACAGGGGTTCATGTCTGGGGAATAGGGAGGCCAATCCACGCCGCCTCCTGTATGTTTCGGATAGCCCAAATCAATCACACGATCATCGAAATATTCATTCAGGAAATTAAAGACGTCGGCCGTGCGATGTGGCCGGGCACCATCTTGCATAAACCACGAGGTGTTCGCAGTGTCGTCTAAGGCAGTTTGTACCGCCACAAATTCACGAAGAATGTCCAGATAGCGTGATGCAGTAATCGTTTCGGATCTGGAAAATGGGCCAGTGATTCCTTTGGAAGAAATGGCGGCCCAGACCAGTACTTTTTGAGGATGCAGGGACGATGGGACTGCAACATGGGGCTTTTCGGTTCCCCATATGCGCCAGTTCTGTTTATTGACGAAGCTGTCCAGGTAAAAATAAGCTTCGTCAGTAAACCAAATGCTGCCCACATGCATATCGCCGTCATCAATCCTGTGCACTATATCGTTAGCGAATGTCTCTCGTGCAGCAATGGTAGCGGCGCTGAGGGGTTGCCGCATTTGAATTTTCTATGGATAGAGGTGTAAACTCTGGCGCATGAGACGATACGTGGACGTTGGCGTCATTTGGACCGCAGTGGCAACACGGCGAACGGAAACCCGAGGCTGCTGTTGGATCACCTGCTGCACTAGCTGCGCGTTGCCCTCTTTGGTTGCCGTACGCGATCGCCCTACCTTTCCAGCACGTTCATCCGTCACGTTCCCAGTCCGTTGAAATTTTTCAAACAGATCCTTTATTGTATCGCTTTTCGGTCCTTTGGTTACATTAAACCTCCGTTGAAAACTTCGTCTTGTTGCAACAACACTGTGTTCTAGGCGGTGGAATTTCAACACCAGAAAAATCCTCTGTTCTAAGGCATAAACCATGTTGTCTACAGCACACTTGCACGTTGTGAACAGCACACGCCTACAGCAAAAAGACAACGTACAGAATGGCGCACCCACAGACTGCGTTGTCTTCTATATCTTTCACATCACTTGCAGCGCCATCTGTTGTTGAAAATTGTAACTACTGTAATTTCGAAAGTTTGTCCGCCTGAAAATGTACTGTTGTCCCAAGCATATTGCAACAAACGGTGTATTTCTATCGCTGCTCGTTTAGTTTTTATTGCCATTTCAAATATACTGGTCATTTTTGAAACACCCTGTAACTGCTAAGGTCATCAGTCCCTAAGTTTACACACTACTTAACCTAAATTATCTTAAGGACAAACACACACACCAGTGCCCGAGGGAGGACTCGAACCTCCACCGGGACCAGCCGCACATTCCATGGCTGCAGTGCCTTAGACCGCTCGGCTAGGTAAATTAATCAAGAAGTTGAACAATGACTTTTCTTCGTACAGGGTAAACATTAATGAAACGGATAAACTGCAGGGACGGATTCCTACCTGGAAATGGAGGGAAAGAGGTCCTATGAATATGTATCCGGAAATGCATCGCTGTCACGGTAGACGGCGCTGACAAATGAAAGTTCCTCTGACTATGTGCAGTGTGTTCCTTGTGTGTTGTAAGCTGTGTGAGTGACGCAGCGTACTGCAAACAGCGGAATGGTCCGGTATTCATGTCGGGAACAACTTGAGATGGTGCTTGTGTATGGGCAAGTAGATGCCAAACATAGAGAGTCAGCACGGCTATACCAAAAAAAGTTCCCTCACAGACACCAACCACACCACATAACATTACGAGCCCTTTTTTGGCGCATGTGTGATCATGGGGTCCTTCCAGACAGACGAACGTGCAGGGAGGCGGCGAACTGTGCGTGCACCATATTTGGAGGACCGGGTTCTGCAGGAAATTGAGACGAAACCTATTACAACCTCCAGGCAAGTGGTCCGCCAACACAGGGTAAACGAAAGTACTTAAACCCGTTGCATTTGTACCTCTGGAGCACCAGAAAAGCGTGTGTAAGCAGAACCAGTTTCCTATGTGCAGACACTTCAACAGCCTGATTACGGCACCAATGGCGCTGTTTGGAGACAAACCGGACCATGCGAAAAAGTGCGGCAGTCCATGATGGGACGTGTGAAAGCGTGCATTGCATCCCTTGGAGGTCACTTTTAACATGTGACGTGGATACTATGCAGCTTTGTTCTGAGTTCGAGGACGATTTGTTGTCTTTCCATGCTCATGGTCCATTTCCGGACACTTATCCATAGGGCCTTTTTTTCTCTATTTTCAGTGAGGAGTCAGTCCCTGTAGTTTGTCGGTTTTACTAATGTTCGCCCTCTACAGTGGAGCAGATTTCGACTTAGTGCAAGAGCACCCCATAGCAATCAGGAACAGAACTGCCTGTCCATGAGGAGTTTCCGCATAACGGAGACTATTCCGTGAGCTGAGATTCAAATAGAAGAGACCTGCTAGCAAGAGGAAAATGCGACTGAGTCAGTGTTTTACTTAAAGCACCAGTGCCAAATGTGAAAATTCGTGTTCAGTGTGCATGCAGAGATTAAAAAATGGTTCTGAACACTATGGGACTTAGCATCTGAGGTCATAAGTCCCCTAGAACTTAGAACTACTTAAACCTAACTAACCTAAGGACATCACACACATCCATGCCCGAGGCAGGATTCGAACCTGCGACCACAGCGGTCGCTCGGTTCCAGACTGAAGCGCCTAGAACCGCTCGGCCACACCGGCTGGCCATGCAGAGATTACATTACCATTAGAAGCAACAAAAAGACGAGAAAACCCTACCACTCATGGCTATACAAAAATGTGTATCAGCTGTTGTTAACATGCGTCTGGAGTGTTCACGCCCAGTAAATAGAAGTCCACCGTATCCAGTTCAATATATGCGGTACCTATTCCATGTGCGCCAATGGTTGGATGTCTTCATTTGTTTATCGCATAAGGGCCTGAAGGTTACGCTAATGAAGCGTCGAAACTGTTTGCTTAAACAATAAAATTGTATGAAGAATCACGGCTGTTGGTATCCTTCTTCTGCGAGTTATCGACCAGTTGTCGTCTCGCATCCACATCTACACTCCTGGAAATGGAAAAAAGAACACATTGGCACCGGTGTGTCAGACCCACCATACTTCCTCCGGACACTGCGAGAGGGCTGTACAAGCAATGATCACACGCACGGCACAGCGGACACACCAGGAACCGCGGTGTTGGCCGTCGAATGGCGCTAGCTGCGCAGCATTTGTGCACCGCCGTCGTCAGTGTCAGCCAGTTTGCCGTGTCATACGGAGCTCCATCGCAGTCTTTAACACTGGTAGCATGCCGCGACAGCGTGGACGTGAACCGTATGTGCAGTTGACGGACTTTGAGCGAGGGCGTATAGTGGGCATGCGGGAGGCCGGGTGGACGTACCGCCGAATTGCTCAACACGTGGGGCGTGAGGTCTCCACAGTACATCGATGTTGTCGCCAGTGGTCGGCGGAAGGTGCACGTGCCCGTCGACCTGGGACCGGACCGCAGCAACGCACGGATGCACGCCAAGACCGTAGGATCCCACGCAGTGCCGTAGGGGACCGCACCGCCACTTCCCAGCAAATTAGGGACACTGTTGCTCCTGGGGTATCGGCGAGGACCATTCGCAACCGTCTCCATGAAGCTGTGCTACGGTCCCGCACACCGTTAGGCCGTCTTCCGCTCACGCCCCAACATCGTGCAGCCCGCCTCCAGTGGTGTCGCGACAGGCGTGAATGGAGGGACGAATGGAGACGTGTCGTCTTCAGCGATGAGAGTCGCTTCTGCCTTGGTGCCAATGATGGTCGTATGAGTGTTTGGCGCCGTGCAGGTGAGCGCCACAATCAGGACTGCATACGACCGTGGCACACAGGGCCAACACTCGGCATCATGGTGTGGGGAGCGATCTCCTACACTGGCCGTACACCACTGGTGATCGTCGAGGGGACACTGAATAGTGCACGGTACATCCAAACCGTCATCGAACCCATCGTTCTACCATTCCTAGACCGGAAAGGGAACTTGCTGTTCCAACAGAACAATGCACGTCCGCATGTATCCCGTGCCACCCAACGTGCTCTAGAAGGTGTAAGTCAACTACCCTGGCCAGCAAGATCTCCGGATCTGTCCCCCATTGAGCATGTTTGGGACTGGATGAAGCGTCGTCTCACGCGGTCTGCACGTCCAGCACGAACGCTGGTCCATCTGAGGCGCCAGGTGGAAATGGCATGGCAAGCCGTTCCACAGGACTACATCCAGCATCTCTACGATCGTCTCCATGGGAGAATAGCAGCCTGCATTGCTGCGAAAGGTGGATATACACTGTACTAGTGCCGACATTGTGCATGCTTTGTTGCCTGTGTCTATGTGCCTGTGGTTCTGTCAGTGTGATCATGTGATGTATCTGACCCCAGGAATGTGTCAATAAAGTTTCCCCTTCCTGGGACAATGAATTCACGGTGTTCTTATTTCAATTTCCAGGAGTGTATATTATGGATCTACAAAAACTTTGCAGAATTTGTTTGGCCGAACTTATAAAAGGGAGCCGCCATCTTTGCTTTTGTCTGTAGGACAGGTTTACTAGATGGGGCGGGGTCAATGCCCCTCTGTGCATTGGTTTTAGTTGCTCAGTTTTGTCAGACGTACAAGGAACCTCATGAGTGAGAGCTCGCAAGTTAAATCTTCAGTAAGGATCATTTGAAAGTGTTGTGTTAACAACTATGACAGGCAAAATATTAGCTGCTAATGAATCACCATGTGCATGAGAAGGGCGACAGAAAACGATCGTCCGGGAGGTGAAGAGGTCAGCCTTTTTCGGGATGTGTGTTTTACATTTCACAAAATGGACATCGCCGACATTCGAGAAATGTTCAAAACACACCATTAACTTGCACCGTTAACACCGATGAAAAACGGCGCGCCACAGTGATCACAAATGTTGGAACCGTCAAGACTGAAGGCGAAGTCCCTGGGAGTTGCTAACAGTGCAGGACGTTTAGCTAGATATCTAATCTTAAAGAACGCATATAGAATCATATTGGCGTAACGTGGTGATAAGGATTGATAGAATGTGATGGCATGCAGCCGAATGTGAAACAGTCCGTCGTGGAGCTTATCGTGAAACTGGGTGCCCTTTAAGGCGTAGCTAGAGACAGAGCGATAATACATTTTATAGGAACGGAAAAAAACATCCAGAGGCTGAAATTGTCCAGTGTTTCTATGTGGTCTGAATTGCAATGTCACATACTTTTGAGGAGGGATAATTTGCTGTAAAGGAGAAGACCAGGAAAGAAGCAAAAGCAAGGAATTTTGACCAGCTACTGGCCAAAGGCACTGCTCATTCTATAGCTGTAGTTTTCTTACGCCCGTTTTCCCACTCTTGCACCTCCAACTTCTCGGAGCACAATAAATAACTTTCCATCCAGATTAACAATCGGCATAATTTTATACTAGTGCGTTATGATATTAGGTGATCTTGATACAACTCTCTTGGTACATATGTTTTCCAAGATTCCTTTCATATTCATTTCCTCATCAAGTCCTGATTGGTCCTATTTGAAAACAAAGTCCTTACTGAACGGTGGAATAAGTTTATCTCATCTACAAATTTCCGGGCCTATTGCGTAGTTTGCTATGCATCGTCAAGTTGAAATTCTGCTATCTTACGTCTTCCAATTCTGTAGCACTGTTTGAAGTTATGCAACCATCCACTGCTTCCCTTGAAATCAGTGTACTCTACGTCGCGAGTATTTTGATGTGCATATCGTAGAAGGCGACTATCATGCCCATCCTCTAAATTGCATTGAGGACCACTGAAACGTGCAAATACCTGTTTTTGTAACAAGTGTACCTTGTCCTTCCTTGATTACCTGTACTTTTTCTTTTGCACTATACGGTAATATTACTGCGAACTTATCGAGATTCGCGCCCCCCTGCCCGAAAAGGATTATGAACTACATGGCTCGACATCTGTTTCAGTATCACTTTCGCTTGTTAAGCACATATCGTCGTTGTTGTACTCCTCATGTACACTGTCTGTCTCCATGGTCGAGCGTATACGACTACACACATTCGACTGATTCATCTTGCAGAAAGTCTAATATTTCATCAGCCATCTCCTTCTCAGTCTGTGAAATTCCTTGGTTTCCCTTCCGGAGGAATGTCCACTTCGGCTGTTGCAGATATAATGCTATGTTTCCTTTTTTTATCGTTGTCATTGCTCTGCTCTGTGTCAACACCGCCAGCATTCTAGCAGTGCTGTGGTTTACTCGTCGACTAAGCAGTTCAAGTACGCTCCGGAGCCTCATGCTGTGCTCACCACTGGATACCCCCAGTCTCGCACCCCCGGTGCCATTAGCAGCCAATATTATGGTTGCACGGTCGACAATATATGGGGCATCGAATGCCTTTGCGATCTCGCACTCAAGGGGTTCTTTGTTAGAATATTTCGCTTTGGTAGTCTCGCAGACATAGAATGGTTCCACTGTGAGTTGGTCGGACTTGTGTTCTAGTAAGTATAACGAGTCTGGACTTCGAATAATTACATTGCGAATAGGACTCTGTTGAGAATGGACTCTATTTCACGTCCGTCAACACATGAACATTTTCGCCGCATGTGGGTTGGACTTGTGTTAATCACGAGTAGTACCAGTCTGAATTTAGAATATTACGTGATTTTGAAAAACTACACTTGAAATAATTTTTCAGTGTTACCAGATTTATTTAAAATTTAATTTATAACGAGTTTTTTAATCACTGTACAGGGGCTCTCACCTCCCCCCCCCCCCCCCTCCCCATGAACTATGGACCTTGCCGTTGGTGGGGAGGCTTGCGTGCCTCAGCGATACACATGGCCGTACCGTAGGTGCAACCACAACGGAGGGGTATCTGTTGAGAGGCCAGACGAACGTGTGGTTCCTGAAGAGGGGCAGCAGCCTTTTCAGTAGTTGCAAGGGCAACAGTCTGGATGATTGACTGATCTGGCCTTGTAACACTAACCAAAATGGCCTTGCTGTGCTGGTACTGCGAACGGCTGAAAGCAAGGGGAAACTACAGCCTTAATTTTTCCCGAGGGCATGCAGCTTTACTGTATGGTTAAATGATGATGGCGTCCACTTGGGTAAAATATTCCGGAGGTAAAATAGTCCCCCATTCGGATCTCCGGGCGGGGACTACTCAACAGGACGTCGTTATCAGGAGAAAGAAAACTGGCGTTCTACGGATCGGAGCGTGGAATGTCAGATCCCTTAATCGGGCGGGTAGGTTAGAAAATTTAAAAAAAATGGATAGGTTAAAGTTAGATACAGTGAAAATCAGTGAAGTTCGGTGGCAGGAGGAAAAAGACTTTTAGTCAGGTCAATACAGGGTTATAAATACAAAATCAAATAGGGGTAATGCAGGAGTAGGTTTAATAATGAATAAAAAAATAAGAGTGCGGGTAAGTTACTACAAACAGCATAGTGAACGCATTATGGTGGCCAAGATAGACACGAAGCCCACGCCTACTACAATACTACAAGTTTATACGCCAACTAGCTCTGCAGATGATGAAGAAATTGATGAAATTTATGAGGAGATAAAAGAAATTATTCAGGTAGTGAAGGGAGACGAAAATTTAATAGTCATGGGTGACTGGAATTCGAGAGTAGGAAAAGGGAGAGAAGGAAACATAGTAGGTGAGTATGGATTGGAGGTAAGAGATGAAAGAGGAACCCGTCTTGTAGAATTTTGCACAGAGCATAACTTAATCATAGCTAACACTTGGTTCAAGAATCATAAAAGAAGGTTGTAAACTTGGAAGAATCCTGGAGATACTAAAAGGTATCAGATAGATTATATAATGGTAAGACAGAGATTTAGGAACCAGGTTTTAAATTGTAAGACATTTCCAGGGGCAGATGTGGACTCTGACCACAATCTATTGGTTATGAACTAGATTAAAACTGAAGAAACTGCAGAAAAGTGGGAATATAAGGAGATGGAACCTGGATAAACTGACTAAACCAGAGGTTGTACAGAGTTTCAGGGAGAGCATAAGGGGACAATTGAGAGGAATGGGGGACAGAAATACAGTAGAAGAAGAATGGGTAGCTTTGAGAGATGAAATAGTGAAGGCAGCAGAGGATCAAGTAGGTAAAAAGACGAGGGCTAATAGAAATCCTTGGGTAACAGAAGAGATACTGAATTTAATTGATGAATGGAGAAAATACAAAAATGCAGTAAATGAAGCAGGCGAAAAGGAGTACAAATGTCTCAAAAATGAGATCGACAGGAAATGCAAAATGGCTAAGCAGGGATGGCTAGAGGACAAATGTAAGGATGTAGAGGCGCATATCACTAGGGGTAAGATAGATACTGCCTACAGCAAAATTACAGAGACCTTTGGAGAAAAGAGAACCACTTGCATGAATATCAAGAGCTCAGATGGAAATCCAGTTCTAAGCAAAGAAGAGAAAGCAGAAAGGCGGAAGGAGTATATAGAGGGTCTATACAAGGACAATATTACGGAAATGGAAGAGAATGTAGATGAAGATGAAATGGGAGATACGATACTGCGTGAAGAGTTTGACAGAGCACTGAAAGACCTGAGTCGAAACAAGGCCCCGGGAGCAGACAACATTCCATTAGAACTACTGACGGCCTTGGGAGAGCCAGTCCTGACAAAACTCTACCATCGGGTGAGCAAGATGTATGAGACAGGCGAAATACCCTCAGGCATCAAGAAGAATATAATAATTCCAATCCCAAAGAAAGCAGGTGTTGACAGTCACAGCTGCAAAATACTAACACGAATTCTTTACAGACGAATGGAAAAACTGGTAGAAGCCAACCTCGGGGAAGATCAGTTTGGATTCCGTAGAAATATTGTAACTCGCGAGGCAATACTGACCTTACGACGCATCTTAGAAGAAAGATTAAGGAAAGGCAAACCTACGTTTCTAGCATTTTAGACTTAGAGAAAGCTTTTGACTATGTTGACTGGAATACTCTCTTTCGAATTCTCAAGGTGGCAGGGGTAGAATACAGGGAGCGACAGGCTATTTACAATTTGTACAGAAACCAGACTGCAGTTATGAGAGTCGAGGGGCATGAAAGGGAAGCAGTGGTTGGGAAAGGAGTGAGACAGGGTTGTAGCCTCTCCCCGATGTTGTTCAATATGTATATTGAGCAAGCAGTAAAGGAAACAAAAGAAAAATTCATAGTAGGTATTAAAATCCATGGAGAAGGAATAAAAACTTTGGGGTTCGCCAATGACATTGTAGTTCTGTCAGAGACAGCAGAGGAGTTGGAAGAGCAGTTGAACGGAATGGACAGTGTCTTGAAAGGAGGATATAAGACGAACATCAACAAAAGCAAAACGAGGATAATGGAATGTAGTCGAATTAAGTCGGGTGATGCTGCAGGAATTAGATTAGGAAATGAGACACTTAAAGTCTTAAATGAGTTTTGCTACTTGTGGAGCAAAATAGCTGATGATGGTCGAAGTAGAGAAGATATAAAATGTAGACTGGCAATGGCAAGGAAAGCGTTTCTCAAGAAGAGAAATTTGTTAACATCGAGTATAGATTTAAGTGTCAGGAAGTCGTTTCTGAAAGTATTTGTATGGAGTGTAGCCATGTATGGAAGCGAAACATGGACGACAAATAGTTTGGACAAGAAGAGAATAGATGCTTTCGAAATGTGGTGCTACAGAAGACTGCTGAAGATTATATGGGTAGATCACATAAGTAATGAGGGGGTATTGAACAGAATTGGGGAGAAGAGGAGTTTGTGGCACTACTTGACAAGAAGAAGGGACCGGATGGCAGGACATGTTCTGAGCCATCAAGGGATCACAAATCTAGCGTTGGAGGGCAGCGTGGAGGGTAAAAATTGTGGAGGGAGACCAAGAGATGAGTACACTAAGCACATTCAGAAGGATGTAGGTTGCAGTAAGTACAGGGAGATGATGAAGCTTGCACCGGATAGAGTAGCATGGAGAGCTGCATCAAACCAGTCTCAGGACTGAAGACCACAACAACAACACAATGGCTCCAGTCACTTATAGATGTAATTAGCTACAATAATTCGCTTTTTATAAGTCTACCATCTATTCTGTGGAGGCACTGAATAAACAGTGAATAATTTTCAAGTTTACGCTCCTTGTTTAGGAACATTATTTACATACAGCAGCTGTTACGCAGCCTAACAGACAATAAATTAAAATCTTTATTGCGAAAATGACCAGTGCGATCGCAAATCCTATGATGCAGATATGAGCCAAAGACATTAAGCAGAGGTCACATGCAACTTTTATTGCCATGCCAAAACCCGTAGGCTAGGGGTAGCGTCTTTGATTAGTAATCAAAACGCCATCCGTCCCGGCTTCGAACCCAACCACTTCTTAACCTTTGAAGGAAAATCATCATCAATGGCGGCTGAATACTTCCGGCATAAGAAGTCACCCTCGTTCTGCCAACGCCGCTGCTAAAGAGAGTGGAGGAACGGACAGACGTTCAGAGCATTCTCTTGCCCTTGCGGTGGGAAACTAACACTAAAAGGCGGAAGAATCAGCAATAATCAACGGTATGAGGACCCAGAAGCAATGGAAAGCACTGCATTAAAGACACATAATGTATATCCATAGCACAAGTGGCCTGTAGCAGAAAAAGTGTCATGATGATCTGCCAATTGGCAAAAGATTCCGGAATAGTCCCCTATTCGAGTCTCTGGGGGGAGACTGCCAAGGGCGAGGTGACAAATGAGAAAAAAAGTTGAATAACCAGCGAAAGGATGACGTTCTGAGAGTCAGGGCTTGGAACATTATAAGTTCGAACGTTGTAGGGAAGCTAGAAAATCTCAAAAGGGATATGCAGTGGCTCCGTCTAGATATAGTGGGGGTGAGTGAAGTGGAAAGAACACAAGGATTTCCGGTGGTACTAATATAGGGTAACATCAACAGCAGTAGAAAATGCTATAACGGGAGTAGGATTCATTATGAGTAGGAAGGGAGAGGAGAGAGTGTTTTACTATGAACAGTTCAGTGATAGGGTTGTTCTTATCAGAATTGACAGCAAACCAACATCGACAGGTATACATGCTGACGTCGCAGGATAAAGATGAAGAGATAGATAAAGTATGTGAGGATACTGAAAGAGTAATGCAGTACGTAAGGGGAGATGAAAAACTAATAGTCATTGGGGACTGGAATGCAGTTGTAGGGGAAGGAGCAGAAGAAACGGTTACAGGACAACATGGGCTTGGGAGAAGGAATGAGAAAGGAGGAAGACTAACTGAGTTCTGTAAAAAATTTCAGCTAGTAATAGCAAATACTCCTTTCAAGAATCACAAGAGGAGGAGATACACTTGGAAGAGGCAAGGTGATACGGGAAGATTTCAGTTAGATTGTATCATGGCCAGACAGACATCCTGGAATCAGATACTGGACTGTAAGTCGTACCCATGAGCAGATGTGGACCCAGATTACAATGTAGTAGTGATGAAGAGGAGCCTGGAGCTGAAGAGAATCGTCCGAAAGAATCGATGTGGAAGAAAGTAGGATAATGAAGTAATTAGGAACGAGACACACTTTTAAGGTCACTAAGCATGTGGATAGTGCGATAGGGAACACCAGAGTAGGCAGGTCAATTGAAGAGGAGTCGACATCTCTAAAAAGGGCAATCGTAGATGTCGGACAAACAACGAAAGTAACTGCGTTACCTTGGGTAACTTTGACTATTTTATAGGTATATTATGCTCCAAACACAATAACTCGCCTTCTGCTCAGTCGCGCCAAATAGTGGTTGTACAGAGGCGTTCAGTAAGTAATGGAACTCATTTTTTTGCCGAAGCCAGGTTGATTGTGTTCTAAATTACAATATACTATATTCCCAGAATGAGATTTTCACTCTGCAGCGGAGTGTGCACTGATATGAAACTTCCTGGCAGATTAAAACTGTGTGCCCGACCGAGACTCGAACTCGGGACCTTTGCCTTTCACGGGCAAGTGCTCCACCAACTGTGCTACCGAAGCACGACTCATGCCCCGTACTCACAGCATTACTTCTGCCAGTACCTCGTCTCCTACCTTCCAAACTTTACAGAAGCTCGTTCAAGGTCAGCTGACAATATGGCGGCGCACACAGCCATATGAAATACCCACCCACCTCCCCAGGGGTCGTAACCGCTGCAACCCACAGAACATAAAGATGCTTCAGTAGCTGAATTAGTATTTTTAATTTAAAAAAAAATCTCACGGAATAGATAAGGATGGTTCTCTTTATTAAGGATGATAATATACAGTAACATAAACTCCTTGCACTTTAATATAATTTGTCAGTGCACCATCAATCTTATCCCAAATATTAACTCTTTTGTTAGCATTAACACGTCTTCTGTTCCTTGTATACAAACAAAATGGCTTGTCAGTAATTACAACAGCTGTACCATAATTCCTGTCGCCCTGAACTCCAATAGAACATGTACGATAACAAATAATGTCTCTATCGTAATAGGACTCCAAACCTAATTGAGACTTATCACTGCCCCTTACAATAGCAATAGTTAACCAGCAATTACCAGTTACAACCTCTGTCGTTGTACAAGAAAAATGAATCTTAGCTTCTACAAAAGTAATAGGTGCATTTAGTAGCTCTTCTTGTGCTACATTATTAGGAGTAAGACTAAATGTATCAACAGTCTTGCAGACAGGCAATCTTGATCTTCTTGTAAATCTTCTCCTCCTGTACGGCATGGCTGTGTGCTTCGTGCGGCTGGCTCGAGTGAAGTGAGCGTGCTGCTGCCTGTTTAGCGGAAGTGCAATGGCGGACCGGAAGCTGAATTTTCCAGTGGATCGCGCTCTGTTAAAACTAGAGTGCGATCCGCCGCGGCGCTGCGGCTTCCGAGCGAAGCTCGTTCAAGGTCACCCGCCAATATGGCGGAGCATACAGCCACGCATTGTTTTCTTATTTTGGTATTTCATATATACTTCTATACATTGATCTTGCCAAAAGTCGAGAAGCGATTCTTCTTAGTGTTGTAGCCCACTGGTGCACTCTGGGATGCTCTCTGGGGCACTCTGGGATCTTCTCTGGGGCACTGTGGGATGCTCTTTGGTTTAATTTGGGATTTGTTTTCTTATTTTGGTAATATGGCTGTGTGCGCCGCCATATTGGCGGGTGACCTTGAATGAGCTTCGCTCGGAAGCCGCAGCGCCGCGGCGGATCGCGCTCTAGTTTTAACAGAGCGCGATCCGCTGGAAAATTCAGCTTCCGGTCCGCCATTGCGATTTATCAGCGCGCTACTTTCGGTGCCGCGCCCAGTTTGGCCACTCTTATCAGTAGGAACATCCGTTCTGGGCTCCAGCAGGCGCTGGCAGGCGCCTGCTACAGTCTTCTGAAGCATGTTTACATTTGTTTATCAGGTGGCAACAGCACATATTTAAACACGAGGCAACTGCATGTTTTACACAGCCATGCTCCCTTATTATTAATTGTATTACTATTTTAATGTTAATTAATTCTGCAGGAGTTCCGACTCCTGGGGAGGTGGGTGGGTTTATTTTCTTATTTATTAAACACTACTACACATTGATCTTGCCAAAAGCCGAGAAGCGATTCTTCTTAATGTTTTAGCTCTCAAGGTTCGCAGGAGAGCTTCTGTAAAGTTTGGAAAGTAGGAGACGAAGTACTGGCAGAAGTAATGCTGAGAGTACCGGGCGTGAGTCGTGCTTCGGTAGCTCAGTTGGTGGAGCACTTGCCCGCGAAAGGCAAAGGTCCTGAGTTCGAGTCTCGGTCAGGCACACAGTTTTAATCTGCCAGGAAGTTTCAATATACTATATTGTTTCTCACTCCTTTGGCTACAAACCCCTATTTTCAACATAATCTCTGTTCACTTCGACAGCATTACGCCCCCTTAGTGGCAGAGCCTGTATGACTGCGTGGTACCACTCTAGTAGTCTACGTCGGGGCCGATCTCCCCATTGTCCATCTACTGTCTCTCGCGGAGTGCATCCTTTATTGGGCCATTATGTCCTAATATGCGAGATACAGGCTGTAGGGTGGATGGAGAAGAACCGTTCAATGAAATTTTGTGAGCTCTTTTCGGGTGCACAGACGCGTGTGAGGTCTTGCGTTTGTATTTTTGTGGCCACGAACTCGCTGAAATTGTTTCTTCAATTTTCCGAGGGTAGCACAGCGCACTTCAGAGTTTATCGCTGCACCATGAAGGAGGACATCAAACAGAATATCCCCTTCAGATTCCCAGAAAACCGTTGCCACGACTTAAGCGACTGACAGTGCGACTTACAAGGGGAGGCCGCCAATTGTGAAATTCAGATTCGATTCATACTGCGCATAATAAAAGTTCATGGCCAGAGGTGTAATGTGGCAAAGCACCAAGATGCACTTCTCAGCCGTTGTCAAGAAAATCGACAGTTAAAAGAAACCGTTGCGGTGAAATACTATCTACGATTAATAATTTCCTACAGCATCGTGGCGCAGTGGTGAGCGCTCGGGTTCGTAATCCAACCGTCGCCGGATTGAATCTCGCGCCATGCAATTTTTTTTTTTTGGTATTTGTTTTTTGTAATTGAAATATATATATATATATATATATATATATATATATATATATGTATATATATATGAATTGCTTGTGCATGTTGGTGAAGGCGGATCTCTCTCCACTTGTACCGCCTCCATTTTTCCGCTTTTTTTTTAACAGGGTGTACCAAAGCTCTCCCGTCCCCACTGATTTTCGACGATGTTATAAGTTGCGCTAGGGACCGCAGCTACCCTCTTTCGAAGTTAGCAGGCAACTACGCTTTTATGCGGCGGCTCGTTTCGGCCCATTAAACATCTGTCCTCCAAGTATAACGAGCGAGTAACGGAGTTTATATTTCATACCCGCCACAGCAAATTTGTGTTCGTGGGGTCTCTATTCTAATTCGAACATTTGACTTACGCTATACGTATTCGTTTCGGAATATCGTTTCTACGTCTTCCGTTAACTATACGTGGTTAACATTATAAAAACAATTAATAACATTTGTGAAATATATATATATATATATATATATATATATATATATATATATATATATATATATATATATATATTTGAATTACAAAAAACAAATACTAAAAAAAAAAAGTTGCATGGCGCGAGATTCGATCCGGCGACCTTCAGATTACGAACCCTAGCGCTTACCGCTGCGCCACGACACTATAGAGAATTGTTAATCGTAGAGTGTATTTCACCGCAACGGTTTCTTTTAACTCGATTTTCTCGACAACGGCTGAGAAGTGCATCTTGGTGCTTTGCAACATTACACCTCTGGCCATGGGCTTTTATTATGCGCAGTATGAATCGAATCTGAATTTCACAATTGGCGGCCTCCCCTTGTTAGATCTTTTTCTTCCGAGGAGAGGTGAAAAATTATCAGGATCAGCCTCATAACGCGAAGCAATTCTGCACAGATGGTCCTTCGTTGTTGTTGATGGTCTTCTGTTATGCGGCGAGGAACCCAGCGGCACACACCTTAGAGTAACCAACTGGTGGGGGAGTGTGCCGGCACTACCAACAGAGACTTCAAGTTGGGTAGCGAGGTGTCTGGTTGTGATCCATTGATCATTCCGAATGAGAGCGTCCGCACGTTTCAACACTGCGGGAGTCACAACCGTGTGCAGACGGCCGGCACGCGGGTAACCGCACAGCTTTGCACCACCTTGTTGCGATTGCGACGGATGCCTTGCCCAAGCATCACCGTGCTTTTGCTCACTGCCATGTCTCCGTAGGCATTCTGCAAGCACGGATGAATAAAAGCGATGCTCTGGTTCTCCGCCAAAAGAAACTCAGTGTGACATCTCTGTTTGGAACGCACCTCCGCTACAGACGCCGTTTTGAAGGCTACTCACAGTCCCGCCACCTATTGAATATGAAACTATAGGGTCTGAAGTGAGAATATTACACGATGGCCCACATCAAATTCGCATTTTTTCAACCGAAAATGGCAAAGTGTTGCATTATTTACGGAACACGCCGTACCTCAGTTGGCCGACAAAAGAGGTGAAAAAATGTTCAGGGAAAAACAGGAGGACTGCAATATAAATCACTCAGGAATGCAAGGGAGCAAAGGCGAAACGGTCGTAGGAAAGATGTTAAGTAATCGAAGAAGAAGTGATTGTCGGAAGGATTGATTGTTGTTGTTGTTGTTGTGGTCTTCAGTCCTGAGACTGGTTTGATGCAGCTCTCCATGCTACTCTATCCTGCGCAAGCTTCTTCATCTCCCAGTACCTACCGCAACCTACATCCTTCTGAATCTGCTTAGTGTATTGATCTCTTGGTCTCTCTCTACGATTTTTACCCTCCACGCTGCCCTCCAATGCTAAATTTGTGATCCCTTGATGTCTCAGAACATGTCCTACCAACCGATCCCTTCTTCTAGTCAAGTTGTGCCACAAACTCCTCTTCTCCCCAATTCTATTCAATACCTCCTCATTAGTTACGTGATCTACCCACCTTATCTTCAGCATTCTTCTGTAGCACCACATTTCGAAAGCTTCTATTCTCTTCTTGTCCAAACTGGTTATCGTCCATGTTTCACTTCCATACATGGCGACACCCTATACAAATACTTTCAGAAACGACTTCCTGACACTTAAATCTATACTCGATGTTAACAAATTTCTCTTCTTCAGAAACGATTTCCTTGCCATTGCCAGTCTACATTTTATATCCTCTCTACTTCGACCGTCATCAGTTATTTTACTCCCTAAATAGCAAAACTCCTTTACTACTTTAAGTGTCTCATTTCCTAATCTAATCCCCTCAGCATCACCCGATTTAATTTGACTACATTACATTATCCTCGTTTTGCTTTTGTTGATGTTCATCTTATATCCTCCTTTCAAGACACTGTCCATTCCGTTCAACTGCTCTTCCAAGTCTTTTGCTGCCTCTGACAGAATTACAATGTCATCGGCGAACCTCAAAGTTTTTACTTCTTCTCCATGAATTTTAATACCTACTTCGAATTTTTCTTTTGTTTCCTTTACTGCTTGCTCAATATACAGATTGAATAACATCGGGGAGAGGCTACAACCCTGTCTCACTCCTTTCCCAACCACTGCTTCCCTTTCATGTCCCTCGACTCTTATAACTGCCATCTGGTTTCTGTACAAATTGTAAATAGCCTTTCGCTCCTTGTATTTTACCCCTGCCACCTTCAGAATTTGAAAGAGAGTATTCCAGTTAACGTTGTCAAAAGCTTTCTCTAAGTCTACAAATGCTAGAAACGTAGGTTTGCCTTTTCTTAATCTTTCTTCTAAGATAAGTCGTAAGGTTAGTATTGCCTCACGTGTTCCAACATTTCTACGGAATCCAAACTGATCTTCCCCGAGGTCCGCTTCTACCAGTTTTTCCATTCGTCTGTAAAGAATTCGCGTTAGTATTTTGCAGCTGTGACTTATTAAACTGATAGTTCGGTAATTTTCACATCTGTCAACACCTGCTTTCTTTGGGATTGGAATTATTATATTCTTCTTGAAGTCTGTGGGTATTTCGCCTGTCTCATACATCTTGCTCACCAGATGGTAGGGTTTTGTCATGACTGGCTCTCCCAAGGCCATCAGTAGTTCTAATGGAATGTTGTCTACTCCCGGGGCCTTGTTTCGACTCAGGTCTTTCAGTGCTCTGTCAAACTCTTCACGCAGTATCTTATCTCCCATTTCATCTTCATCTACATCCTCTTCCATTTCCATAATATTGTCCTCGAGTACATCGCCCTTGTATAAACCCTCTATATACTCCTTCCACCTCTCTGCCTTCCCTTCTTTGCTTAGAACTGGGTTGCCATCTGAGCTCTTGATATTCATACAAGTGGTTCTCTTCTCTCCAAAGGTCTCTTTAATTTTCCTGTAGGCAGTATCTATCTTACCCCTAGTGAGACAAGCCTCTACATCCTTACATTTGTCCTCTAGCCATCCCTGCTTAGCCATTTTGCACTTCCTGTCGATCTCATTTTTGAGACGTTTGTATTCCTTTTTGCCTGCTTCATTTACTGCATTTTTATATTTTCTCCTTTCATCAATTAAATTCAATATTTCTTCTGTTACCCAAGGGTTTCTATTAGCCCTCGTCTTTTTACCTACTTGATCCTCTGCTGCCTTCACTACTTCATCCCTCAGAGCTACCCATTCTTCTTCTATTGATTGATTGACCAAACAGAAAAGTCAAAACAACCATTAGCAAAATTAAAAGCAAGTGGTGGTAACATTAAGAACAGAATGGGGATTCCACTGTTAAATTGAGAAGAGAGAGCAGATGCGTGACAAGAGTACGTTGAAGGTCTCTCTGAAGCGAAAGACTTGGCTGACGATGTTTTACGATGTTTATTTACAGATCGTACAAAATAGATACTTGTTTCAAAGCCTTACTGACCTTCGAAGTAGTCACCAGAATTATGTATAACCCGTTGCCAGCGATGTGGAAGTCGTAGGATACTCTTAGCAGTGCCACTTGCGTTGACAGTTCGAGCGGCGCGGTCTATTGCCCGACGAATTTGTAGCAGTTCTGAAGCGAATGCCGTGAAGTGGTAGGTTGCTGGTCGTAGACTGTGTTCCAAAAATGAACAGCCTAGAGACAGAAGTGATGACACTTTCTGCAGGGCCTGACCATCATTTTGCAGGACAATGTTCAAGCACGTACAGTGCAAGCTGTTACTGATTTGTTTGACAGATGGGGCTGTAAGTGCTTTCCGCCTACTGCACTCCCCTGACGTAAGCCCTCTTAAGTTCAACTCGATTTCTAAACTGAAGGAAACACTTCACCCTCCTAGAGAAGAAATTGGAGTCTTTAGGGATGGCATATGGGATCCACTACTAGTCAGAATTTGAAAGAGCTCTGGAAGATATGAAATCAAGTAAGGCAAAAGGGGTAGATAATAATCCATCGAAATTTCTAAAACCTTTGGGGGAAGTGGCAATCAAACGATTATTCAAGTTTGTGTGAAGAATCTACGAGACAGCTGACGTACCATTAATTTTTCGGCAAAATATCATCCACACAATTCCGAAGAGACTTTCACACAATTTGCTTAACAGCTCATGCGTCCAAGCTGTTGCCGAGAATAATAGAGATAAGAATGGAAAAAGATTGAGAATCAGTTAAATGACGATCAGTTTGACTTTAGGAGAGTATAGACACCAGAGAGGCAGTTCTCACGTTGCACATGATAAAGGTAGCAAGGTGGAAGAAAAATCAAGACACGCTCGTAGCATTCGTCGACCTGGAAAAACGGTTTGACAGTGTAAAATGGTACAAGATATTCGAAATTCTGAGAAAAACAGAACGAAGTTATAGGGAAAGATGGGTAATACGCAATCTGTGCAAGAACTAAGAGGGAAGAGGATAATTGTATGGCCAAGAACACAGTGTTCGGATTAAGAAGGTTGTGAGGCAGGGATGCAATCTTTTGCCTCTATTATTCACTCTATTCATCGAAGAAACAACTACGGAAATAAAAGAAAAGTTCGAGAGTGAGATTAAAATTCAGGGTGAAAGAGTATCAGTAATAAAATACACTGACAACATTGCTATCCTTAGTGAAAGTGAAGAAGAATTACAGTACCTGTCTAATGAGTACGGAAAACTGATTGAGAGTAAACCGGAAAAAGAAAAAGGTAATGAGGGGTGGTAGAAATGAGAACAGTGAGAAAGTTACCCAACTGGGCATCACGAAGTAGACGAAGTTAAGGAATTCTGCTCTCACGGAAGCAAAATTACACATTATGGACGAAACAAGGAGGACTTAAAAAGCGGACTAGCACAGGAAAGAGGGCATTCCTAATCAAGAGAAGTTTACAAGTGTCAAACATTGGCATTAATTTGAAGAAGAGATTTTCGAAAATGTTCGTTTGGAGCACAGCTTTGTCCGGTAGTGAATCATGGAGTGAGGGTAAACCAGAACAGAAGAGAATTTAACGTTAGGGATATGGTGCTACAGAAGAATGTTTAAATTTGGTGGACTGATAAGGTAAGGAATGAAGAGGTTCTCCACACAACCGACGAAGGCAGGTCTATATGGAAAACACTGAGGAGACGAAGGTACAGGATAATAGAACACCTGTTAAGGCATCAGGGGTTAACGTCCATAGTTACAGAGGGAACTGCAGAGTGTAAAAACTGTAGGGGAAGACAGAGGGTTGCATACATCGAACAACCATTAGTTTCTTCGCTTCTGGCGTGAATGCACGAACATCACCGGTACACCAGCAGCAGCACAAGGCAGTGGCGTCCGCGGCAACACTGCGTGGTCTACGCACTCGCAGAGATTAGGGACGGCGGTTATCGCTGAAACAACCGGTTTTCGATTATATCGTTTTTTTTCCACGACAATTTGACCTGACTGTTAAAACTGCTCAAAATAACCAGGTTCTAGAATAAATGATTTTAGGTTTTTTGGTCTGTAGTGTTGGCAGAAGAGCCAACACTGTTTCTAGAGGAGGCCGAAATGCACGCTTTTAATTACACGCTGACTGGCGTGAGGTCTGGAACAGGACAATATCTTGAGAATTGCAAATAAAGTACGTAGATGAGGTAATACTTAACTTTAATCCACAATTGTAGAACATCTCTTTTGATGATACATGTTATAACCACAATATATATATATATAGCAAAGGATTATGGCGCCTTGCTAGGTCGTAGCAATTGACGTAGCTGAAGGCTATGCCAACTATCGTCTCGGCAAATGAGAGCGTATCGGTCAGTGTAGCTTCGCTAGCAAAGTCGGCTGTACAACTGGGGCGAGTGCCAGGACGTCTCTCTAGACCTGCCGTGTGGTGGCGCTCGGTCTGCTATCACTGACAGTGGCGACACGCGGGTCCGACGTATACTAGCGGACCGCGGCCGATTTAAAGGCTACCACCTAGCAAGTGTGGTGTCTGGCGGTGACACCACACGGTCCCTAGTGTTTCCTATAAGGGACGCAGAAATCGAATAAAGACTGAAAAATTTTGACTCACTCATTTTCAAGATACTTAGAATCAAAATATCAATTAAACTTTGTCTGTCCACCATTCGGTGCCTTCTCGAAAAGTGTTAGGTAATTAAATAGAACAAATAATATCAGTAATCTTCTTTTGATTCTACTTTTTTGAAGCTCCGCTCAAAAATCATGTTGTAATCGGGGATCATACAGTTACTTGGGCATTACGAATAGTCAGTGCTAGAGGGTGAAAACTGAGGCCGAATAACTCTTTTTTTTTCGTGTTGGTTTGTCCGTTTTCAAGGGCTACAAGCAGATCAAGGCATATTATGTGCACACAGACAGCAGATCGGCTACTTTCTATTTTTATTATATACTGTGAATGAATTGATGTAAGTTTTTGGTTTATTACTGTTACCATAATTTCCTTCCTTTTTTATTACTTCATAGAAATGGTAGACAAATCGTTAATCTTTTAAAGCAAATGAAGCGTTGTACTCCCTTACTATGTCTCTCCGTAAAATGGTTTCCAGACTAGGGTTGCCGCTATTCTGCAATACTACAGCTCTTCGGGTACGACAGTAAGAAACTACGGTGTTGACCAGTTGGGCCAACTCCTGCACGCTGCACGTACACGCGTACCTTAAATCACGATACTCGGTAACAGGAACACTATTGTCTCAGCAGTGCTGCACCAATTCTTATGCCATGTGTTTGTTGCTTGTTTCCGATGCATTGTTATTAAAACAACACCGAGCGCTTTTCCCATTTTTCTACAATAACGAAATATTTGAACCAATGAAAATTTGACGAAAAAATTACTCCTTTTCTTAGAGTTTTATATAAAAACGAAAAGGATTGTCTCTGGTGCTATGGTTAACTGATATTCCGTTTTTCTGGTTATAAGTAAAAAATAAGAAGAACGCCTGTTGTAACCGAGTCCGGACAAATGTCGAAAAATACCGGTTATTCAGAACTCAAATACCGGTATCGGTTTTAACTGGCCGGCTTTTACCACCCCTAGCAGAGATTAGGCTCCATTGCATCGCAGAACGAGCATGCAACGTTGGCGGACGTCGCACGCACATCAACAGCAAGAGGCAACAATCTACACGACATTATAATGTGTCCACGCACAGTAGAGGTTCGGGGCAATGTGATGTGGCACCAATTGCTACGCAACGGCCGCTGCTGTCGCCGCCACTACACCAGCAGCAGACGGTGGCCACAGGACATAACTGCAAGCTACATCTGCCTCTTCTGCAGTGTTGTCTTTGCAGATTGCTAGCCATAGTCGAAAGAATTAGTCGCCCAGCATATGTGGTTCAGATCGTGTAGAGAATGAGCTTGGGATTCTGAGTAGGTGTGTGAGGAAAGGAAATGTTGAAACGTCATGGATGCACATAATGCAGCAAATGGAAAGGACGGGTAGTCAATTTGATGATTTGATACGTCAAGGAGAAAGACAAGTTGAAGAAATGGAAAGTCAACAGGAAGAACTGACAAGTCAAATAAGCGGATAATAAGTTAGTTTGATGAGTTGATAAGCAAAAACGAAAATCTGAACGAGGAAACAAGAAGTTAGAGGGATAGAATAAATGGTGAAATGGAAAAATCTCTGTCTTTGTTAGGGGGGGGGGGGGGGGGACCGCACTCAAGCATCTGGCGTTGGGAAAACAAGTTGGCGGATCAGATAGTCGCGGTAGAGGGTGTTTTTTTCGGGGGGGGGGGGGGGGGACGATGTTTTGGAAATGGAGTGTGAGGACAAAACCAAGGAGACAGAATCTGCATTTGGTAAAAAATCTGAAAGTGTAGGTCAGATTATACAGCGCCACACAGATGAGTTGGTAACAACAATGATCAGCGAAAGCAAAGTTTTTTTTAATATTTTAAATTATTATTTTTTAACGAGCTATCACAGGCAGAGGCTGTTCCGGAGTTGTAGATTTTAGTTGGTAGCAAAGAGGACGTGGTACCTGTAGCGGCAGAAATGAACGTTGGTAAGCATTGTACCTTGCATGTGCTGACGAAAATGTTGTCACTGTACAGCAAGTTGCCACAGTGAATCTTATCCAGACTTCTGTGAGTAACATACTGCAATATGATCGGCGGGTGAAAAATATTTGTTTTGACGAAGTGTCACGGACAGACGTTGGCTCCGGACTCGCACATTTCATATGGTAACTAACAGCATGTGGAACCTGCGGCTTCAGGTAAGGGGGGTGGGTGTGTGAGGATAGTGGTTTCAGTGACAGTATGTTGCAAAGCTTTAATCTGTAAGAAGGTAGGATTAAAAAGTTTCAGACGATTCACATTCCGTAGTAGTATTCTAATCATGAGTCAATAAGCCAGAAATACAATTCTCCTGTTTCCTGTGAAAAAGGACTGCGAGGAAAAAAATCGAAACCTCAGATTGTTTTGTACATAGTTTTTATTTAAATTTTTGTATAAAGAAAATGAATATAATTATATGGGAGTAACAATTTGTCTAATTTTTTAAATGCCCTGCTATCAAAATTAAATCTGACAGTGAGAAAGAAAATAAAGCCTCACTTTTCACAGTACAACATTTCCTTCGTCGCAGTGTCTTAACAGAAAACCTGTACAATCTTGTTAAAAAAAAAAAAAACATACATAGCCTATGTTTGAGTGTTTATTAGACTATTGAGTAAAAATTTAAAATAAATCGGTCAAGTAATTTTTCTAGATTTTTGCTAACAAATGGTTCAAATGGCTCTAAGCTCTATGGGACTTAACATCTGAGTACATGTCCCCTAGACTTAGAACTATGTAAACCTAACCAACCTAAGGACATCACACACATCCATGCCCGAGGCAGGATTCGAACCTGCGACCGTAGCAGCAGCGTGGTTCCGGACTGAAGCGCCTAGAACCGCTCGGCCACAGCGGCCGGCTCTTCTGCAAACAGTTTTACCCTGTGTTCGCCGGTATGTTTATTAGAGTACCGTGAAAAATTTTTAAGTAAATCGATCAAGAAATGTTTCGAGACTTATGCTAACAATTTTTCCCATTTAAATATTATATATACGTATTTACTTAACATATATATTAAATATGTGACCTATGCTAACAACATTTCGCCTTTATATATTATATATATTTATGTGTTACATATAGTAAAAAACTGTAGTCTTTGTCTGTCTGAACGGCGTATTATAGTATCATGTAACAATCTGAAGTAAATGGGTCAAGAACTTGTGAGATTTAAAACTTTCCCCGCGTACAGATTATTTCATATAATTTCGGGACAATTGCGGATGTCTGCAACTTGCCACTGCGATATTTCGGCGCAGTGTCTCTTAACCATCTCAGGTGAATACTGAGAGGAAAGCCACTGAGCTCACGTGTTTAAGACCCCACCGCTCCATGTGTGCTGTGTCCATCTGGTGCTGCGCATGCGCTGTTTGTTTGCGAGACTGTGCGCTGCACTGCGCGTGCTCGGTGGTGAAAGCTGGCTTCATTGATATCAGATCAGTTGTCTTCGTATGCCAAAAGACGCCAGTTGCACACAGCAGGAAGTTTTTCTATGATGGTATTCCGTATAGAATCTAATGGAATCCTTGGTCTCGATTGATAAGGGATTCAGACGGTCGTATTGCCACTGATTCATTGATGATAGAGCTCCAGAAATTTGACGTATGGACCACAATTTTCACTTGGTTGTATTTTATCAATGGACCAGGAGTAGCCGCGTGCTGGGGTGGATGATGTGACGCGGGCCAAGGCGAACTGGATCCACGACGAGACTACGACGCGGCAGAGTGCAATGATTGGCCGACTTTTGGCACCGTTGGCGCAGGAAGGTCCTACTCGACGATCATTTACCAACTTGACGGGGCAATGTACATGGCTATTACAAATGATTGAAGCGATTTCATAAATTCACTGTAGCTCCATTCATTGACATATGGTCACGACACACTACAGATACGTAGAAAAACTCATAAAGTTTTGTTCGGCTGAAGCCGCACTTCAGGTTTCTGCCGCCAGAGCGCTCGAGAGCGCAGCGAGACAAAATGGCGACAGGAGCCGAGAAAGCGTATGTCGTGCTTGAAATGCACTCACATCAGTCAGTCATAACAGTGCAACGACACTTCAGGACGAAGTTCAACAAAGATCCACCAACTGCTAACTCCATTCGGCGATGGTATGCGCAGTTTAAAGCTTCTGGATGCCTCTGTAAGGGGAAATCAACGGGTCGGCCTGCAGTGAGCGAAGAAACGGTTGAACGCGTGCAGGCAAGTTTCACGCGTAGCCCGCGGAAGTCGACGAATAAAGCAAGCAGGGAACTAAACGTACCACAGGATGGTGCTCCACCGCACTTCCATCATGATGTTCGGCATTTCTTAAACAGGAGATTTGAAAACCGATGGATTGGTCGTGGTGGAGATCATGATCAGCAATTCATGTCATGGCCTCCACGCTCTCCCGACTTAACCTCATGCAATTCCTTTCTGTGGGGTTATGTGAAAGATTCAGTGCTTAAACCTCCTCTACCAAGAAACGTGCCAGAACTGCGAGCTCGCATCAACGAGGCTTTCGAACTCATTGATGGGGACATGATGCGCCGAGTGTGGGAGGAACTTGATTATCGGCTTGATGTCTGCCGAATCACTAAAGGGGCACATATCGAACATTTGTGAATGCCTAAAAAAACTTTTTGAGTTTTTGTATGTGTGTGCAAAGCATTGTGAAAATATCCCAAATAATAAAGTTATTGTAGAGCTGTGAAATCGCTTCAATCATTTGTAATAACCCTGTATAGATGATGCGACTGTGTCCAAGTTGGAAAGAGATTTTAATTTTGCTCCTACACCTGTTTCACCACCACTAGTGGATTTCGTCTGTTCCATTGGGGAAGCTGTGCGCCGCCTTCCAGCAGACGGAGGTTCGAGCCCTGCCTCGGGCATGGGGGTGTGTGTTTGTCCTTAGGATAATTTAGGTTAAGAGGTGTGAAAGCTTAGGGACTGATGATCTTAGCAGTTAAATCCCTTAAGATTTCACACACATTTGTACATTTTTCCAGCAGACGCGGCAGAGATAATTCGTCGAGAATATTGCCGAGTGTTGACGAGAGCCGCACCACCGAAGACCAACTTCTTGCCTCGGAGAGAGCAGTTCTCCGTATTTTACGATAAGACGTGGTTCGATAGTACCCAAGTCGGATAAAGGTAATGCTACTGTTCTCATATGCCACGGGAGGACTATATTAATAAGATCAATGTTTTATTGAGTGTATTGTATTGTACTGTCTGTTAACCGGGGACCAAGAAACGACGGAGAGGCTCCGTCCCCGCCACAGCTGCAGTGGTCCACAACTCCATGACGACTACCACAGTCCACTTCACCCCTCCGCCGCCCCACACCGAACCCAGGGTTATTTTGCCGTTCGGCCCCCGGTGGACCCCCCCGGGAACGTCTCATACCAGACGAGTGTAGCCCCTATGTTTGCGTGGTAGAGTAATGGTGGTGTACGCGTACATGGAAAACTTGTTTGCCCAGCAATCGCCGACATAGTGTAACTGAGGCGGAATAAGGGGAACCAGCCCGAATTCGCCGAGGCAGATGGAAAACCACCTAAAAACCATCCACAGACTGGCCGGTTCACTGGACCTCGACACAAATCCACCGGGCGGATTTGTGCCGGGGACCAGGCGCTCCTTCCCATTGGGGAAAGCCGTGCATTGCACTGCACGGCCAACCGGCCGGGCCTTTGTTGAGTGACTCAGACTGTCGCAAAATCGATAAGGGTCCTACTAATCGAGTGGATGCGAAAAACAGCAGAACTTCTGTCTAACAGTTCTCTACCAAAGGGGTCATTAAGAGACTCGGACCAAGTAGTTCAGTATCATCTAGGCTGTATGGGCTCTCCAGGTTCACAAAGAAGTAAGCAATATTAGAGCAGCCACCTGTGATTTGGCCAAATTATTGACGTCTTTACTGAAACCCATTGCAGGCAAGTGTCCACATCACATAAGAAATTCTAGTGGTTTTATCAGTGGACTTCAGTCACAAACTGGAAAGCAACGGATTACCGGTCGGCTTCTGTGTGCCTCTGCGTCTCATCGGCAGTAGGTTGGGGCTGCCTTTACAGCTTTTTGTTGGAGCACACTGTCTTCCCGACATAATTGGTATTTAACGAGTTTTTTGAACAATATGACGGTGTCCTCTTGGGTAGCCCTTTGTCTCCGCTGGTGGCCAATCTTTTTATGGGGGATTTTTAGGAGCGAGCACTCGCATCAGCTATTTTAAAACCGACATTATTTTGGCGGCACGTTGGTGATACTTTCATAGTTTGACCTCATGGTTTGGACAGTCTCGGTGAGTTCCTTCAACATCTGAACTCTGTACATGAAGACATAAAATTTAGTTTGGAAATGGAGAAAGATGGTTGTCTGCCGGTTTCAGACATTTTATTGCGACGTAAGAGCGATGGTACACTTGGGCGTTAGATGTTTCGAAAGCCTACTCATACAGAAATGTATCTGCAAGCGGCTAGTTGCCACCACCCAACACAAAGATGGTTCTAAAGATCTTAATCCACCGAGCTCATACTGTCTCGGATGCCGATAATATGCGAACGGAGCTGGACCACCTCCGAAATGTGTTCCGCAACAATGGATATTCGCCTCAGTAAGTACAGAGAGTGCTGCAGACGTACGAACGACAAGAGAAACAAGAGAATGAGGCCTCCAAAAGGACTCCTCATTTACCTTACATTGGACATATTTCAGTCAAAACAGGCAGAATATTAAGACGACAAAGTTAAAGCACCTTTTGTCTTCCTCCTAAAATCTCGGGGCTATTGAGATCTGTTAAAGACGACTTAGCGCTGTGCAAGGCAGGTGTTTACAGAATTCCGTGTGAATGCGGAAAATCTTACATACGGCGAACAATGCGCACAGTGCAAAAACGCGTTATAGAACATCAGTGGCATACTCGTCTCCTCCAGACCAATAAGACCGCTATCGTTGGACATTTGATTTTCACTGATCATTCGAGGAAATACAACCAAACGAAAATTGTGGCTCGTACTCAAACTTTTGGAGCTGCATCATCAATGAATCAGTGGAAGTATGACTGTCTGAGACCCTTATTAGTCGAGATGGTCGTTTCCAGTTAAATTCTGCCTGTAATCCCATCACAGATAAACTTGCTGCTCTGCGTAGCCAGCGTTGTTTACCATACGAAGACAATCGATGTGATATCGATGAAGCCTGCTTTAACTACGCAGGGCGCGAGGCGCAGCGTACAGACTAGCACATAAACAGCGCACGCACAATACCAACTAGACTCACCGCGCATGTGCCGGCGGGATCTTATACAAACGAGCTCAGTGCCGTCCCTGTCGGTATTTACCTGAAGATGGCTTGACGGCTGTGCGCCGAACTATCGTGGCAGCAAGCAGCAGACATCCGGCAGTTCTCCCGAAATTCTGTGGAACAGTCAAGAACTTCTCGAAAATTTTACTAATAGTGTTTCCCTTTTATATATTATATGTATTTATACATCATACATATTTAAAGATGAATACACTAAGCAGATTCAGAAGGATGTAGGTTGCAGTAGGTACTGGGAGATGAAGAAGCTTGCACAGGATAGAGTAGCATGGAGAGCTGCATCAAACCAGTCTCAGGACTGAAGACCACAACAACAACAACATATTTAAAATGTGTAGCCTTTGTCTGTCCGAATGTTTATTACTGCACTGTGTAAAAATCTGATGTAAATCAGTCAAGAACAATTCGAGATTTTTACTGACAACTTTATATATATATATATATATATATATATATATATATATATATATATATATATATATATATATATTGTAGCCTTTGTCTCTCTGAATGTTTGTTATAGTATCACGTAAAAATATTAAGCAAGTCGGTCATGAACTTTTGAAAATTTTTACTAATATATATATATATATATATATATATATATATATATTAAAAATATGTAGCCCATGTGCATCTGAATGTTTATTAGAGCATTGTGTAAAAATGTGAAGTAAACGGGCCAATAACTTTTCAAGACTTTTGATAACAAAGTTTCTCCTTTATACGGAGTGCTTTCAGAAAAAAAATTCCAAACTCGTAAATTTATAGTTGGTGTTAACACATTTCCGTTTTTCAGGAGAGCTTTCCTTGCTGTTTGCCAGTCTTCATTTTCTATCCTTTTCTAATTACACTGTCGTAAGTTATACTGCTGCCCAAATACCAAAACCTACTTACTATTTCCAGCGTTTCATTTTTTAATCTCATTCCCTCTGCATCGTCACACTTAATTCGAATACATTACATCGTCATCCTCTTATTTTTGGTTATGTCCATCTCTTAGCCTCTTTTCAAGACACTATTCCATTCAACTGACGTCCAAAGTCGCTCGTAATATTAGAATGTCATCAACAAACCCGAAAGTTTTCTTTTTCTTGCTGAACGCTAAATAACGTTACAAATTTCTCTTCGCTTTTCTTTTCTGATTGCTCAGTGCACAGATTGAATAACATGTCTCGTTCGCTTATGTCATTCTTACAATTTGTAGATACTTTTCATACTCCATATTTTATTCCTGACAACTCAGAATTTGTAATCTCTGATATGCTTTCCTCCTTCCATAGTCAGCATTAATTAAATTCGTAAAGTCTTTAACAAAATATTAAGTAATAAATCTGCGATTAACTTTAGTCTGAGATGATGATGTAGTGTGTTCATTGCTGCCTACCTTCTTATATTTTCTCCTTTCCGTAGAGGAAACGAAGACAATGAATGTTACTCTTACATTGCGCGTCTTGATTAACAGCCTGGACAGAGCGATGATACAACAAAAGTCATGTTCCGCCATTAGCAAAACTATACGTGAATGAACCTCGGACACTATTGTAATGAGTTGATTTAAGGAGCAGATCTAATGGATATAAAGAAAAAGTTTTTACTTGTCGCAAACTCAGACTTCTATAAGCCAATAAAAAAAGAATAAACAAAGGTAAAAAGTAACACTTTATAGTTATTTATTAAATAGTAATACCAAGTGGAGTTGTGTTCCCACATACAGATCTCATTCCGGACTCAAACTGTTTTTTTTAAAGAAATCCCTAATTAAATCGCACAGATCCTAATTAAATGTTATTAAGGAGAAGTATGATCTTATAAATCCCACAGCGTGCGTATGAAGGAAAGCAATTGATGCTGGAACATGCAACTGCACTTCCCTAAGGCCAAGTGAAAATTACTTGCCGAATTTTACTTGTATATTGCGAAGTTAATAAAGTGTGAACTCTGAAAAATAAAGATCAACAGCGAACTAATTGAAATTTAAAATTCCAACAGAAAACGGTTAGAAGAGGTTGAAAGCCTACTGTTGAAGGTTCTGCAGAGCAATCAAATTCTTTATAAAGAGACTTCCATCCAGTACTACAAGAGAAAAACAGGCACAAATAAAACAGCTGTATCTTGTGGGGATTAATAATGTAAATGGTGTCGAAATAATTAGAGAGAGGGCCGAAGCTACTAGGTGAATGTTCCATGCAATGTTCATTTGAAGTATGGGAAAATACGGACTTCCTTGCAAGAACCAGTCTGATATTGGCCTACCTGGTTTAGAGGAATAACGATATATCTTAATGAAAAAGGAAGAACAGGGTCATAATTATTTGGCTACTCCGAGTCGTTTGATTCAGAGCAACTTTCAGTCTTTCTTGGTGTTGCTAGTGTTAAATGCAAACACCTACTGGCCAGTTCAGGAATACAGCCCGCAACTGTTCTGTGTGGGGACAGCTTCCTAGAAGCAAGCGTGGGTGTTGGTTGCGTGGTAGCACGTTTCTGCACCGCTGGCCAACATGTGTTAGTGCTCCAATCTGCTTCCACTACGGGAATCAGGTAGTTTTCCAGTTATGATGAAAAATAAATGAAGGCTCTGTGTTGCTGTCGGTCATTGTTTGGCGCTGAAGCACTCCAGTTCGATAAACGTTCAGCGCCGCCAAATACGTTTCGTGCACTACCGTCGCACCCTCACTGAACGAGGGAAGACCACGGCATGTACACCACAATCCTGATTTGATGGTCCAGGACAACGATGTTTTCTTCTTGTTACCAATAACTTCTTATCAGCGGAATGAATCGTTTTGCACACTTACATCAACGTAGCGCTCTACTCCGTGGCGTTAGCTGTTATTTTAGCAGGATTGACCTATATCGTGAATAATTTACCGTAGGCTGAAATTACGTATTTTTGAACTGGAACAAGAGCAGAAAACGATACTCTACGCCTAACTCTTCATGTTGTCAAACGCTGTTTTAGGCAACGGGTACCGGTAACACTGCTCAAACAGTTTCCATTTTGCAAAGAACTCAATTTCTATTAAGTGGAGGTATCAAAGTTTTTACACGTGGTGAACTGTCTGTCTGTCTTTCCTACAGGCTGTTAGCTTCAAGTTTATTGGGTACTAGCTGACATACCCTGCAGTGCCTGTGCGTTCATTTTACCTGTTTTGTGTGTTAGAAAGCAAAACAAATAAGAACCGTGTTTTTAGTGAAGTATCGGAACAATTTCATTCCCGTGTATTCGTGAAAACATCTTTGAAATTGCGGAACAGTTGTACAAACAGATATCCATAATGTACAAATGTGTAAGTGCAGTACCCAAACATTATCCCGGGCAGTTTCCGTACGCCGGACGCAGCTGTTTCGCGTGTCTACAACGCGATTTTGTTACGTCTCTACTACAGCGCCTCTTCATAAGACCATAGGCGGCTATCGTTTTCGTCTACAGCGTTTGCGCTTCGCAGTTCAAGGTTGTCAAAAACGCTGGCAGGTGTCAAGGATTTCCTTAATTCGACTCGACTGTAGGAGTGTCTTTGTAGTAAAGAATAAATGTATGAAAGCTTCATACATGAACCGGAAATTTTTCGCGCATCTCAGTGTTTGTGACGTCATACATCTTGAACTATTTGTCGTGCAACGATGTATTTGTGTAGGTACAGTCAGCGGCATATGTGGGTACCGTCTGTGAAACACGTTGCGGTTAGCTAGTAGCAAAGGAGTAATAAATTTAAGCGCCAAGCAAGATGCGGCAGTTTTTCACGGATCTCATTGTTTCTGACGTCATATCTTCTGAACTATATTAGTGAGATGGTTCTTACCCTCCAACAGCGATTGTTATCCGACAGTAAAGTATATGAGTACTAAGTTTGGTTGAAATCGCTCCAGTAACTTAGGAGGAGGCGTGGAACACACACACACACACACACACACACACACACACACACACACGCACGCACACACACACTTATATTTCTATAATATGTATGATAATGATGCTAGATGACTAACAAGGGGAGGCCGCCAATTGTGAAATTCAGATTCGATTCATACTGCACATAATAAAAGCTCATGGCCAGAGGTGTAATGTGGCAAAGCTCCAAGATGCACTTCTCAGCCGTTGTCGAGAAAATCGACAGTTAAAAGAAACCGTTGCGGTGAAATACTCTCTACGATTATAAGTTTTTAACAGCGTCGTGGCGCAGCGGTAAGCGCTCGGGTTTGTAATCCGAAGGTCGCCGGATCGAATCTCGCGCCATGCAACTTTTTTTTTTTAGTATTTGTTTTTTGTAATTCAAATGTATATATATATATATATATATATATATATATATATATATATATATATATACAATTCCCGGCAATCAGTTGCAACAATTATACGTATAATAAGTTGTTGAAAGTCGTTTGTCGTGGAAAAACTGGCGACTGCGAACATCATTATGTTTTCCGCAAACAAAGTTGTATTTCACAAATGTTATTAATTGTCTTCATAATGTTAACCACGTATAGTTAACGGAAGACATAGAAACGATATTCCGAAACGAATACGTATAGCGTAAGTCAAACGTTCGAATTAGAATAGAGACCCCACGAACACAAATTCGCTGTGGCAGGTATGAAATATAAACTCCGTTACTCGCTCGTTACACTTGAAGGACAGATGTTGAATGGGCCGAAACGAGCCGCCGCATAACAGCGTAGTTGCCTGCTAACTTCGAAAGAAGGTAGATGCGGTCCCTAGCGCAACTTATAACATCGTCGAAAATCAGTGCGGACGGGAGAGCTTTGGTACACCCTGTTAAAAAAACGGAAAAATGGAGGCGGTACAATTGGAGAGCGATCCGCCTTCACCAACATGCATAAGCAATTCATTAATAGTATATTTGAATTACAAAAGCTAATAATAAAAAAAATTGCATGGCGCGAGATTCGATCCGGCAACCATCGGATTACGAACCCGAACGCTTACCGCTGCGCCACGACGCTCTAGAAAATTGTTAATCGTTGAGAGTATTTCACTGCAACGGTTTCTTTTAACTGTCGATTTTCTCGACAACGGCTGAGAAGTGCATCTTGGTGCTTTGCCACATTACACCTCTGGCCAGGAGCTTTTATTATGCGTAGTATGAATCGAATCTGAATTTCACAATTGGTGGCCTCCCCTTGTAAGTATGTTTCTCTATCGTCTGTTAAGATAAACTAGTGACAATATAAAAAAAAACAGTATATACAGCGGAAGTGAAGAATTACATGATCTGCTGAGTGGAATGAACAATCTAATGAGCACAGAATATGGATTCAGAGTAAATCGAAGGAAGACGAAAGTAATGAGAAGTAGCAGAAGTGAGAACAGCGAGAAACTTAACATCAGGATTGGTGACCACGAAGTACATGGAGTTAAGGAATTCTGCTACCTAGGTAGTAAATAACCAATGACGGACGGAGCAAGGAGGACATCAAAAGCAGACTAGCAATGGCAGAAAGGGCATTCCTGGCCAACAGAAGTCTACTAATATCAAACATATGCCCTTATTTTGAGGAAGAAATTTCTGAGAATGTACGTTTGGAGTACAGCATTGTATGGTAGTAAAACGTGGACTGTGGGAAACGCGGAACAGAACAGGATCGAAGCATTTGAGATGTGGTGCTACACACGAATGTTGAAAATTAGGTGGGCTGATAAGGTGAGGAATGAGGAGGTTCTGCGCAGAATAGGTGAGGAAAGGACAAAAAGTGTAGAGGAAGACAGAATCTGGAACACATCCGGCAAATAATTGAGGATGCAGGTTGCGAGCGCTACTCGGAGATGCAGAGATTGGCACAGGAGTGGAAATCGTGGCGGGCCGCATCAAACCATTCAGAAGTCCGATGAGGGGGGGGGGGGGGGGGGGGAATCCTTGCGCAGCATTGTTGCAAATCTGGTACTATCCCACGAAACATTTAGCTTTCTCTTTGCTTGCCGAGGTCGCAGATAGAAAGCGCTTACTTGTATCTTAGGTTTAAGGAAGTGAGTTGGATATATTCTCCCAAGTCTACGAGTGTTTTCTTCAGCTTCTGCTCTACGTCCTAGAAAGTCCTGCCCTGAGCTGTGATAGCTGGTTCACCTGCACATAGGAATTCTTTGTATGATTAGGCACTGGCTGATCGTTAGTGTGTAAGCTGAAAATGAAGGGGCCAGAGCGCTTTCTTAGGCCATCCCATTTCTTTGGTATCTCCGTCAGTTCTTTTTCCCATCAAGGACGGCGTAAAACTGTCTATTTTGTAACGATCTTGACAGAGCGGTAATCTGTCAGCTCGTTATAGATTTTCTTTAAGAGCAGTCTATGGTTGACTATCGCATGCAGACCTAAGGTAGACCAGTGCTAGCTCTGTAATCTTTTTATTTTCGCACCCTTCTTCTGTATGTTCGTCAGGTACAGAATGTGGCTCGTACATGATTCACCAGGTCTAAAATCTGCTTGTTGAGGGATAAGTTTCAGATCGATACAGTCTGTCATGCGGTTCAAAATGAGTCTTTTATACAATTTCTGCAGGTGACAAAAAAGTGATAAAAAATGGCTCAAATGGCTCTGAGCACTATGGGACTCAACTGCTGAGGTCATTAGTCCCCTAGAACTTAGAACTACTTAAACCTAACTAACCTAAGGACATCACAAACATCCATGCCCGAGGCAGGATTCGAACCTGCGACCGTAGCGGTCTTGCGGTTCCAGACTGCAGCGCCTTTAACCGCACGGCCACTTCGGCCGGCAAAGTGATAAAAGTCGGTAGTTCTTCGGCGAGTCTGTTTCAGGCTAAACTAACTTAAAAATACCTCTCGTATACTTCCAAACAGATTATTAAAATCTTTATTTTTGGGTGAGTGTGGTAGAATGCATCATTCAACGAATATTAATTATTTTTCATAAATACTTTAACTGGTTATGTTTTCAACCACGACATACAATGGTAGGCCACGTAATAAGAAGTCTTATGCCACAAGAAGGGAATTAATTGCAGAGTGGCCAAAGAGAGACTGAATATATTTTAAAAGACGTGCGTAACATTGTTTATTAATTCATTTATTGCAATGTAGGATCATTATCGCAGCAGGAGATGTGGCAAAGCTTCTGGCTTCTTGTTGCAACAGACTTTTTCCTTCAGATGTCCGCAACATAGTGTAACAATTAAAACAAACAAAACACATTGTAGCTTACATTAAAATATTATTATTGTAATAAATTCTTTAGACCGGATATTTAGAATTCCATATGTCATACAATCAGCAAAGTTCTTTGACGTGCTGCGTTGCTTCTGTATATCTACACTCTTCAACGTGGTAATCTGCTGCACCTGATTACGGTAAAAAACTTTCTGCAGCCAAGATCCTTTAAATACATCTTTATTTTCGACAACCGGTTTCGACAGACTATGCTGTCACCTTCTGATCTGTAACGTAGTGCATGTGTATGGAAAATATCTCCTATTATGGCTTATGACGTAATATTTGGGAAGAAAGATTTTTTTTACATTACAAGAAACGGAAATGGAAACTGTACATTCACATGCCTTCAAGAATTCTTGTTGGAAAACTTGTTCGCTGTGATTTGGAATTTCATGCTAAGGTGCCATGTTAGTGGGTAAAAAGTGGCATATTGTACGAGGGTAATCCCAAAAGTAAGGTCTCCTATTTTTTTTATAAGTACAGAACTCTGTGTGGCAGTTGGTCACACTGTTATGAAGAGTGCCCCACGCGGTGTATGTAAACATGCGCACGTTTGCAGCTGGTCGGACCGAAATTCACGATGAAGAAAGGAGCGGGAGATCGTCAATTTCTGAGGAGACAGTGTTGAAGGTTGAGCAAATCATGCGTGAAGATCGACGGATCACCCTCGATGGTAATTCAGAACCGGAGAAGAGGAATGTTGCGCGAGGGCGTACACATTCTCCATGACAACGCTCGCCCACATATCGCTCGGCAATCCGTTGCTCTCCTGCAACAGTTTCAGTGGAACATAATCACCCACCCACGCTACAGTCCTGACTTGGCGCCCGGTGACTATCACCTGTTCCTAAGTTAAAAGAACATTTGGTCGGAAAGCGATTCAGCTCCGACGACGAGGTGAAAGAGGAGGTTCATAACTTTCTGAACAGCATGGCGGCGAGCTGGTATGACATGGACATACAAATGCTGCCACAGCGTCTACAAAAATGCATCGACAGAAAAATTATTACGTCGAAAAATAGCTAAATGTTCAAGCTGTAAACTGATGTAAACCAATGTAGAAATAAACACGTCTATGTACTTATAAAAAAATAGGAAACCTTACTTTTGGGATTACCCTCGTATAAAGATTTGTCAGAGATAAAATATTTATAATGAAAAAGCACCTTGCGCACATTGCCATGTACGTATATGTAGCGCTGATAGGTGACTGTTTTGTCTGAATAGTCATAGTATACAGTAGAACGTACATCTGTTTACGTTAGCTGGACATCTTCCAATCATTGATGATCAACATTAGACGGGGTATATGGTACAACTGGATGGCAGTGTCACAAAGATAACACGTGTACAGCGTCTTTTGTCCACTAATATGACAACTCAGTACGAGGGTCTAACTCACAATCAATACGTTCTGTAACAAAAATTCTTGAAGGTGTTTAAATGTAAAGTTTCCACTTCTGTTCCTTGTGATGTCAAACAAATATTTTTTTTCTCAAATATTACGTCATAAACCATGATAGATATTTTCCATATACAGTGATGAGACAATTTTTTACCTTCATATATATTGACGAAAAGTACACTTTGATCATTACAGCATCCCCAATCCAACAACATCTGGTGTCTAGCCCATCAAAACAATACTACAACTTCTGAACAAGCACTCACTACCGCAACTTCTCAACTACGACTCACCACTGCTACATCTCAACAAGCACTGCCTACTGCTACTTCTCAATAAGCACAGCCAGTGGAGGCGGCTGAATAAAACTCTTTGGCGCAATCTCTGGCGCTGTGGCTCAGTGTAGCCACCTTTCAAAGGCGAAGATGATCAGTCTTGAGCACCTATGGAAGGAGGTAGGAGAAGAAAACTACCACTAGGCGCTAATTGGGTAGACGACCACGATTCTTCACAGAACATGGCGTTCGGAGGCTTGTCTGCTCTGTAAAGTAGGATAGATGGTGACAGTGGTATCCCTACCAAAAGAGCACAATGCTAGTGCACACGCACAAGTGTTTCGGAGCACACCGTTCATCGTACAATGATGAACATGGAGCTCCGGAGCAGACCAGCCCTACGTGTTCACATGTTGACCCAACGATATCGTCAATTACGACTGCAGTGGGCACACGACTATCGGGATTCGACCGTCGATCAATGGAAACGTGTCGGCTCTTCGGGTGAATCACTTTTCTGCTACACTAGATCGCTGGTAGTCTCTACAAACGCCGTCATCGAGATGAACGGCGGCTCGACAAGCACAGGCTGGTGGGGACAGAACTAAGCTATGGGAGACATTTTTCTGCACTTGCATACCACCCCTGATTGTTCACATGTTGACCCAACGGCGTCGTCAGTTACGATTGCCGTGAGCACGGCATTGCCAACTACGATTTCAGTGGGCACAGGACCGTTGGGACTTGGCCGTCGATCAGTGGAAACATGTCGGCTCCACACGTGAATCACATTTTCCCTACACTAGGTCGACGGTCCACAAATGCCGTCATGTAAGTGAACGGTGGCTGAGAAAGTGCAGCGTGCCACAGTCGCAGGCTGGTGGGAGTAGTATTACGTTATGAGGGACATTCTCCTGCGCTTGGATTGGACCTATGGTAGTAATCGGAGACGAGATGGCAGCTGAGAACCACCCCCATTCCTTTGCGTTTGATGTCTTCCCCGATGGCGATGTCATAGGTCCGTGTCTCGGAGCCAGAATCGTGCTACTGTAACAGTTGTGATACTAAATGTAACACTTCTGTCACTAAATGTAACTGGGTTTTCTCTTTTGATGCTGTCAATTGTCAGGATGAGCATTCTAAAGCATTCTGTCAGGGTGAAAATATTAAATAAATTAACTTTTCTCTCTTAACAACATGTGGGCAGGGTGGGTTCTTCCCTGGCTCGGGTATGAGGTAGAATGAAACAGCATTTTTACATACAGGGTGTTTCAAAAATGACCGGTATATTTGAAACGGCAATAAAAACTAAACGAGCAGCGATAGAAATACACCGTTTGTTGCAATATGCTTGAGACAACAGTACAATTTCAGGCGGACAAACTTTCGAAATTACAGTAGTTACAATTTTCAACAATAGATGGCGCTGCAAGTGATGTGAAAGATATAGAAGACAACGCAGTCTGTGGGTGCGCCATTCTGTACGTCGTCTTTCTGCTGTAAGCGTGTGCTGTTCACAACGTGCAAGTGTGCTGTAGACAACATGGTTTATTCCTTAGAACAGAGGATTTTTCTGGTGTTGGAATTCCACCGCCTAGAACACAGTGTTGTTGCAACGAGACGAAGTTTTCAACGGAGGTTTAATGTAACCAAAGGACCGAAAAGCGATACAATAAAGGATCTGTTTGAAAAATTTCAACGGACTGGGAACGTGACGGATGAACGTGCTGGAAAGGTAGGGCGACCGCGTACGGCAACCACAGAAGGCAACACGCAGCTAGTGCAGCAGGTGATCCAACAGCGGCCTCGGGTTTCCGTTCGCCGTGTTGCAGCTGCGGTCCATGCGCCAGAGTTTACACCTCTATCCATACAAAATTCAAACGCGGCAACCCCTCAGCGCCGCTACCATTGCTGCACGAGAGACATTCGCTAACGATATAGTGCACAGGATTGATGATGGCGATATGCATGTGGGCAGCATTTGGTTTACTGACGAAGCTTATTTTTACCTGGACGGCTTCGTCAATAAACAGAACTGGCGCATATGGGGAACCGAAAAGCCCCATGTTGCAGTCCCATCGTCCCTCCATCCTCAAAAGTACTGGTCTGGGCCGCCATTTCTTCCAAAGGAATCATTGGCCCATTTTTCAGATCCGAAACGATTACTGCATCACGCTATCTGGACATTCTTCGTGAATTTGTGGCGGTACAAACTGCCTTAGACGACACTGCGAACACCTCGTGGTTTATGCAAGATGGTGCCCGGCCACATCGCACGGCCGACGTCTTTAATTTCCTGAATGAATATTTCGATGATCGTGTGATTGATTTGGGCTATCCGAAACATACAGGAGGCGGCGTGGATTGGCCTCCCTATTCCCCAGACATGAACCCCTGTGACTTCTTTCTGTGGGGACACTTGAAAGACCAGGTGTACCGCCAGAATCCAGAAACAATTGAACAGCTGAAGCAGTACATCTCATCTGCATGTGAAGCCATTCCGCCAGACACGTTGTCAAAGGTTTGGGGTAATTTCATTCAGAGACTACGCCGTATTATTGCTACGCATGTTGGATATGTGGAAAATATCGTACTATAGAGTTTCCCAGACCGCAGCGCCATCTGTTGTTGAAAATTGTAACTACTGTAATTTCGAAAGTTTGTCTGCCTGAATATGTACTGTTGTCCCAAGCATATTGCAACAAACGGTGTATTTCTATCGCTGCTCGTTTAGTTTTTATTGCCGTTTCAAATATACCGGTCATTTTTGAAACACCCTGTAAGATAACTTTTATTGAAAGTTTCGTACAACCGTATCTTACTGGATGCTCTGGTTCGGAGAACGGCAGCTGAGTCGTTTGCGTAGCCTTCTGCTGCGGCAGCGGCGGCGGCGGCGGCGTCTGATTACGCCTGGCAGTGTGTATCTCGTGCCGCCGTCTCGCCCAGCTGACTGGAGACGCGCAGCGCGTGGTGGCCCGTTTAATTATTGCGAGCGAAGTCGTGCATCGGATGGTGATACCTTGGATGTGGCGTCCCAGTGTTTCTCTTCTCTAAGCGGCCGCGTGTGTTGTGCGTCGGCCAGCGGAGCGGCGCGGCGGGGGAAGGCCAGTGTCCCGGACTCGAACAACGCACTCCCGCTTGCCAGTCTTCGGCTGTCAGATCTTCATCCCAGCTCACAGGTGACTGCTGATGTGAGGCCGTCTCCTTCCCGTCCTCACGAGTCACCCGGGTACGTAAAAATCAGACTTCAAATACCTTTTAACTTCTGTCTTCTGGCGCCGAGGCTGCTGCTTGCTATTCCATTACAGCGGCGGACTTGGTGCGACTGTGAATGATGTAGTCTCTTCTTGCACGACGGTCTTCAGCACCGAAACTGACTGAAAACTGCTGCTACGCTTCTTCACTTCTTCGTCTCTCTTCTTCGTCTCCGTCTCCGTCTGTCGGGCCCACTGCGTCTCGCGTATTTATTCACTTCAGTTCACTGGAGGTGAACGACTTCACGGCCATTGCCTCTTCTGTCACGTTGAGAAGTTTCTCGAAGAATCTTCTTAACGTCGGTCGTTGGCTCTTGGAATGTAGGCGAGGGCCTTTGCTCACATGTGACAACTGAGAAACACGTGAGCCGGTCATTGCCTCTTCTGTCACGTTGAAAAGCTTCTCGAAGAATCTTCTTAACGTCGGTCATTGGCTCTTGGGATGTAGGCGAGGGCCTTTGCTCACATGCGACAACTGAGAAACACGTGAGCCGGTCGGGCGATGCCCTGACGGCTGAATAGACAGCGCCCGCTTATGTGGAACTTGCTGACTTCATGGTCATTGTCTCTTCTGTTCTGCTGTTCTGCCCGCTGAATGCCAGTATGTAACTCTCTAAACTAAACCAAGTTTTTCATTTATATTCTAATTTCTACTTCACTTTGATTTCACTAATTTATTTACTCAAGTACCACTCAACACTACAGTGGTTCGAGGAGCATTATAATGAACTCACGTTGATCTCACGGAGACCACATTCGTCTGATGTAGATCCTCTGGAACCCATCTGTGTCGCCATCAGACGACATACCGCGTACGCAAATCAGCGACCCGTTATGTACGCGAATTACATACTCTGCGCGTAGACGTCTAATGCTACATATTCCCACAAAACTAACAACTAGCGTCAGATACCTGATACGCAAAACTTCGTTCCAAAGACGGACGAACAAGCTATTACGCAGATGATCCTAATGTTTCGGCTCATTAACGTATATGCACTACGTTACAGACCAGAAGATGACAGCACCGTCTCTGGCAGGGCACTTGAAATTGCAGGCGCAACAGCTTGATTGGCTAACTTCAATGCTAATCAACTCGGAAACAGCGCAGCGCATTAATTTTTTTCTTAACAGTTATTTCTCAACACAACCTACTCTGAATCGCCTTACAAGCGTGTATAGAGAGTGTGCGAAAGAACTTGCTTCCCTTCTAGCAACAGTTAATCGTAGGTCGCTAGAGGAACGAAGGGCATTCAGCGACTCGAAAATTAGCAGATCATTCCGGTTTTCATGAAGGGTCGTGGGGCAGATGCGCGTAGTTATAAGCCTATATCGCTGACGTCAGTCTGTTGTACGGGGCGTTCAAAAACTCTCTCCGCAGTGCCATATGATTGTTAGCCGCGCGTGCCGTATGCCGCAGTGAATATACCGAAATCAAACTCACTGCAGTATCGTTGTTCGTTTATTGTTTCGTTGAAAAATATGGAACACACAATCCAACTTCTAGAAATTGCAATCCAAACTCCTATTTTCACAGAATTTTTGAACACCCCGTAGAATCACGGAACATTTCGTACGTTCACGTATTATGACGTTTCTGGAGAAAAAAATCGACATGGATTCTGCAAACATACATCCTGCGAAACTCAGATCGTTCTGTTCCGCCATGA